>NC_052162.1:100755087-101364443 GCF_902713615.1 Scyliorhinus canicula | reverse complement strand
GGCCTACAGAGTAATGGCCAGGAAGCCAAGAGCAAACGAACCCCCGAGGGCGGTGCTGGTTCGGTTCCAGCGATTCAGTGACCGGGAGAGGGTGCTGAGGTGGGCCAAGAGAGAGAGGAGCAGCAAATGGGAGAACTCGACGGTGAGGATCTTTCAGGACTGGAGCGCGGAGGTGGCAAAGCGGCGGGCCCGGTTCAACCGGACGAAGGCGGTGCTGCATGCCAAGAGAATCAGATTCGGGATGCTGCAGCCAGCGCGCTTGTGGGTGACCTATAAGGACCAGCACCACTATTTCGAGTCCCCGGAGGAGGCGTGGGCCTTTGTCCAGGAAGAAAAGCTGGACTCGAACTAGAACCAGGGGATTCTTGGCGGTCGTTGCCGCTCTGGTACTTTAAGCTGGACACATGGCTTTCTTTTGGTTGGATTTTCACTTGGCCGTATTTTTGGACCCTTTTTGTTCTCTATACCAGTTTTTTCTCTCTTTTTTCTGTTATTTATAATGTTATGTTGGGAGGGCGGGGTGGGGGGGGAGTGCCGGGGGTATGTGTTTCTTGTGGGGTTTTTGGTTGTTTTGTATTTATCGGTGTGAGATCGGGGACGGGGGTGGAACTGAAGATGGAGGGGCAGGGCGAAAGCGCGGGCTTTCCTCTGGTTTCCCGCGCACGGGGCAGAGGAGGGAGGGGGGTGGGAGTAAGGGGTGTGGTCAGCAATGGCTCCCTTTCCTGCGCTGGAGCGGGGTCAAGGAGGGGTGGTAAGGGGGGGGGGACGTCCCCCATGCCGGGAGGAGCCGGAGTGTGGCAGGGGCAGCCGGGTCAGCGTAAACCAGCTGACTTACGGAAGTACTATGGAGGGTGCATCGCGGCTAGGAAGGGTCCTAGCCTGGGGGGGAGGGGGGAAGGGGGGGGCCACCGGGTTGCTGCTGAAAAGGCCAGGGAGGAGAAGTTGAGGACTGGAGGGGTGGGGGGGGGGGGGGGGGCGCCATCGCCATGGGGAGCGGGTCAGAAAGGGAGGGCTGACTCGGGGCGAGCAGGTGACAGGAGCGAGCTAGTCGGCAGGGGAAAGGGGCGGGCTGCCATTCGACCCGGCTGATAACTTGGAATGTGAGGGGGCTGAATGGGCCGGTCAAGAGAACGAGAGTAATCTCGCATTTGAAGGGACTAAAGGCGGATGTAGCAATGCTACAAGAGACCCATTTGAAGGTGGCGGACCAGGTCCGCCTGAGAAGGGGGTGGGTGGGACAGGTGTTCCACTCAGGACTGGACGTAAAGAACCGGGGGGTGGCGATCCTGGTAGGGAAGAGGGTGTCGTTCGTGGCGGCGGAGGTGGTGGCGGATAAAGAGGGTAGATATGTCATGGTGAAGGGTAGGCTGCAGGGGGAGAAAATGGTGATGGTTAACGTGTATGCCCCGAACTGGGACGACGCTGGCTTCATGAGGCGCCTACTGGGCCTCATTCCGGACCTGGAGGCAGGGGGCCTGATCATGGGGGGGGACTTCAACACAGTGCTGGACCCCGTGTTGGACAGATCGAGTTCAAGGACGAGTAGGAGGCCGGCAGCGGCAGAAGTGTTAAAGGGGTTTATGGAGCAGATGGGAGGGGTGGACCCCTGGAGGTTTGGGAGGCCGAGGGCGAGGGAGTATTCCTTTTTCTCCCATGTCCACAGAGTCTATTCTAGAATTGACTTTTTTGTATTGAGCAGGGGACTGATCCCGAAAGTACGGGAAGTGGAGTACTCGGCCATAGCGGTCTCAGACCACGCGCCACACTGGGTAGATTTGGAAATGGGGGAGGTGCGAGACCAGCGTCCGCTGTGGCGCCTGGATGTGGGGTTGCTGGCGGATGAGGAGGTGTATAAGAGGGTCCGGAAGAGCATTGAAAGATATCTGGACATTAATGACACGGGGGAGGTGCAGGTGGGGATGGTATGGGAGGCCCTGAAGGCGGTGATCCGGGGGGAGCTGATCTCCATACGGGCACATAGGGAAAGGAGAGAGAGACAGGAGAGGGAGAGGCTGGTGGGGGAGCTTCTGGACGTGGATAGGAAATATGCGGAGGCACCAGAGGAGGGGCTGCTGGGGGAACGGCGTAGTTTGCAGGCTAAGTTTGACCTGTTGACCACCAGAAAGGCGGAGACACAGTGGAGAAGGGCGCAGGGCGCGATTTATGAGTATGGGGAGAAGGCGAGTAGGATGTTGGCGCATCAGCTCCGCAAGCGGGATGCGGCTAGAGAAATTGGGGGAGTGAGGGAGAGGGGTGGGAACATAGTGCAGAAGGGGCCAGAAGTAAATGGGGTTTTCAGAGACTTCTATAAGGAGCTGTATCGGTCAGAGCCGCCGACGAGGGGAGGGGGGATGGAGGGCTTCTTGAACAAACTGAGGTTCCCCAAGGTCCAAGAGGAGCTGGTAGAGGGGCTGGGGGCGCAGATAGGGTTAGAGGAGCTAGTCAAGGGGATTGGGCATATGCAGTCGGGGAAGGCGCCGGGGCCAGACGGGTTCCCGGTGGAATTTTACAAAAAATATGCGGATCTGGTGGGCCCTGTGCTGGTGCGAGCCTTCAACGAGGCATGGGAGGGGGGGCTCTGCCCCCGACAATGTCGCAGGCACTGATCTCTCTGATCTTGAAGCGGGACAAGGACCCCGTGCAGTGTGGGTCATATAGGCCTATCTCGCTCCTGAATGTGGACGCCAAGCTGCTGGCAAAGATCCTGGCTACCAGGATAGAGGATTGTGTGCCAGGGGTGATACACGAGGACCAGACGGGTTTTGTGAAAGGGCGGCAGCTTAATACGAACGTGCGGAGACTGCTAAACGTCATCATGATGCCGGCAGTGGAGGGGGAGGCGGAGATAGTGGTGGCATTGGACGCGGAGAAAGCATTTGATAGGGTGGAGTGGAAGTACCTGTGGGAGACGCTGGAGCGGTTTGGATTTGGGGAGGGATTTATTAAATGGGTGAAGCTGCTCTATTCGGCCCCGACGGCAAGTGTAGTGACGAATGGTAGGAGATCGGAGTATTTTGGGCTCCACCGGGGGACCAGACAGGGGTGCCCCTTGTCCCCCCTGCTCTTCGCACTGGCAATTGAACCGTTGGCGATGGCACTGAGGGGCTCAGGGGGGTGGAGAGGGCTGACAAGGGGCGGGGAGGAGCACCGGGTATCGCTATACGTGGACGACCTGCTGCTATACGTGGCAGACCCAGAAGGGGGAATGCCGGAGGTGATGGAACTGCTAGCAGAATTCGGGGACTTTTCGGGGTACAAGCTAAACTTGGGTAAGAGTGAGGTATTTGTGATACACCCAGGGGACCAGGAAGAGGGAATCGGGAGACTCCCGTTGAAGAGAGCAGGAAAGAGTTTTAGATATTTAGGGGTGCAGGTGGCAAGGAACTGGGGGACTCTCCACAAGTTGAACTTCTCTAGGCTGGTGGAACAGATGGAGGAGGAATTTAAAAGGTGGGACATGGTGCCGCTGTCGCTGGCGGGCAGAGTGCAGTCCGTTAAAATGACGGTCCTCCCGAGGTTTTTGTTTTTATTTCAGTGCTTGCCCATCTTCCTCCCTAGGGCCTTCTTCAAAAAGGTGACGAGCAGCATCATGAGCTACGTGTGGGCGCACGGCACCCCAAGGGTGAGGAGGGTCTTCTTGGAGCGGAGTAGGGAGAGTGGAGGGCTGGCATTACCCAACCTTTCGGGGTATTACTGGGCGGCTAATGTATCGATGGTGCGCAAGTGGATGATGGAAGGGGAGGGGGCAGCTTGGAAACGAATGGAGAGGGCGTCCTGTGGCAACATAAGCCTGGGGGCCCTAGTAACGGCGCCATGGCCGCTCCCTCCCACGAGGTACACCACGAGCCCGGTGGTGGCGGCCACCCTCAAGATCTGGGGGCAGTGGAGGCGACACGGGGGAAGTGGGAGGTCTGATGGAGGCACCGTTAAGAGGGAACCATAGATTCATCCCGGGGAACATGGACGGGGGATTCCAGAGCTGGCACAGGGTGGGCATCAGGCAGCTGAAGGATCTGTTTGTGGATGGGAGGTTTGCGAGCCTGAGAGAGCTGGAGGAGAAATTCGGGCTCCCCCCGGGAAACGTGTTTAGACATTTGCAGGTGAAGGCATTTGCTAGACGGCAGGTGGAAGGGTTTCCCTTGCTCCCCAGCAGGGGGGCGAGCGATAGGGTGCTCTCGGGGGTCTGGGTCGGAGGGGGGAGGATATCGGACATATACAAAGTAATGCAGGAGGCTGAGGAGGCATCAGGAGAGGAGCTGAAAGCCAAGTGGGAGGGGGAGCTGGGAGAGCAGATAGAGGATGGGACATGGGCTGATGCCCTGGAGAGGGTTAATTCTTCCTCCTCGTGTGCGAGGCTTAGCCTCATTCAATTTAAGGTGCTACATAGAGCCCATATGACGGGGACAAGGATGAGTCGGTTCTTTGGGGGTGAGGACAGATGTGTCAGGTGTTCGGGAAGTCCAGCGAACCATGTCCATATGTTTTGGGCATGTCCGGCACTGGAGGAGTTCTGGAAGTGGGTGGCAAGGACGGTGTCGAGGGTGGTGGGATCCAGGGTCAAACCAGGATGGGGACTAGCGATCTTTGGGGTTGGGGTGGAGCCGGGGGTACAGGAGGCGAGAGAGGCCGGAGTACTGGCCTTTGCGTCCCTAGTTGCGCGAAGAAGGATACTGATACAGTGGAAGGACGCGAGGCCTCCAAGCGTGGAAACTTGGATTAATGATATGGCAAGCTTTATCCAGTTGGAAAGGGTCAAATTCGCCCTGAGAGGGTCGGTACAAGGGTTCTTCAGGCGGTGGCAACCTTTCCTCGGCTTTTTGGCTCAAAGATAGGGTGCAGAGGTCGCAGCAGCAGCAACCCGGGGGGGGGGGGGGGGGGGGTGGCAACAACGGGTGTGGTGGGTTATTTAAGGTTGTAATGCGGGCAAATTTGTTAATTTGTTCGCAGTTCATGTTTGATGTTAATTGTTGCTTTGTTGGTTGGGGGGGGGGGGAGGGGGGAGGGACAGCGCGCGCGGGGGGTCGGGCGGGGGGGGGATATTTGTCAAGAGGGAATATTTTGGAATAGTCTATGGTTAGGTGGGGTAAATATTTTCATGTAAAAAATCTTTTCAATAAAAATTATTTAAAAAAAAAAAAATGAGCTAATTGACTTCCAACAACGACAGCCATCTACTATCCCAGCTTGTGTTAGTACTGGACAAATCCGATCCCAGACTGAAACCTGGCTTGGGAATCCTGAGTTTGGGCCTCAATAAGGGAATATCACATGGCTGATGATATCATGTTCTTCCTTTGTTCTGTGCGGAGCCTCCATACTGACCACTGTTTATCTCTTTAAAGAATCAAATTAGTCCCCCTTCAGTAGAAAACTCATCAGGAACAGAGTGAAATAGGTTGAACTCCAGCTTATGGTAAGGCTCAATTACAATGCCGCAGGATTTTGGCCTGTTGAAATGAGGTTGGTCTGGAATTGAGCTTTGGAGATGTGGCTGATTTGAAGTTGGTTTGATGTCCATTTGCAGTGCCCCTCCAGTGATGTCGTATGCTCAGCTGGAGAGTCTCATCAACAAGTGGAGTGTGGAGCTTGAGGATCAAGAGAAACAATTCCTGCACCAGGCCACCCAAGTCAACGCCTGGGACCGAATGCTTATTGAAAATGGAGAGAAGGTGAGCAAAATGCACACTATCCAATTATCGAAAAAATAATTGATATTGAACGTTCATGTTTGTCCAGAGCTTGTTCACATGGTTATTTTTCTCTAACCCCAACACTGTCTGTTCTCCCTCCAACCCCTTCACCCCACCTTGCAGCCTCTTAAATAATTTCAATTGTTAGGCTTTTGCTAGCGATGGTAGTTAAGGTTAATGATATAGCTAACCAGTTAGCAATTAAGTACATCATGTGTCTCTTTGGTGGTGGCAACACGGTAGCACAGTGGTTAGCACTGTTGCTTCACGGCGCCAGGGACCCGGGTTCGATTCCTGCTTGGGTCACTGTCTGTGCGGAGTCTGCACGTTCTCCCCGTATCTGCATGAGTTTCCTCTGGGTGCTCCAGTTTCCTCCCACAAGCCCAGAAAGACGTGCTGTTCGGTGAATTGGACATTCTGAATTCTCCCTCAGTGTACCCGGACAGGCTAGAGTGTGACGACTAGGGATTTTCACAGTGGTGTTAATGTAGGCTTACTTGTGACACTAATAAAGATTATTATTATTATTAAGTAGGGTGCAGAAAGGAGAGACGGTGGAGATAGAAAAACGACTTGCTTAAAGAATGGAAAATAATTTTTTTTTTATAAATGTAGAGTACCCAATTATTTTTTTTTCCAATTAAGGGGCAATTTAACGTGGCTAATCCACCTAGTCTGCACATCTTGGTTGTGGGGGTAAAACCCACGCAAGCACGGGAAGAATGTGCAAACTCCACATGGACAGTGACCCAGAGCCGGGATCGAACCTGGGACCTTGGCGCCGTGAGGCAGCACTATTACCACTGCGCTACCGTGCTGCTCGAATAGAAAATATATTGATAGAAATTAAAATGGGGTGAAGTTGGAGAAGAGAGTTGACAATCTGAAATTGTTGAACTCCGTGAACTCTATCTGGCATCTTTTCTCGTGTACCACCTTGGTCCTGACTAGAAGATTTACTATGTTCCTAGTTGAAAGAGTGGGAGTCGACTGCAGCCACAAGATATTAATTGACTTCCTGCTAAGGGTTACTCTGAGTGGGTCAGGGGTAAATGTTGAATGTCTTCCACCCAACACGCCTCTGTTGCCTTCTTCTTAGATCACCGCTTTGCACCGGGAAGCAGAGAAAGTGAAGCTGGATCAGAAGAGGTAAATCTTTTCACTGTTGTCATTTTGATGTCATGTTGGGGATTCTGTATTCCTCTTGCCCTTAGAATATCTTGATGTTCCATTGTTGTTGACCATTATGTTAGAATGCTGTTCTGTTCATTAATACAGCTGTTCCAGTGGTCAGCAGCTATGTTATAAGACCCCACAAATAAGATAGAGAATCTTCTATTTTTTCATGGGGTGTGGGCATTGCTGATGAGGCCAGCATATTTTGCATATCTCTAATTGCCCTTGAACTGAATGTCTTACTCAGTCATTTTAGAGGGCAGTTAAGAATCAACCTCTTGGCTGTGGAGTCACACGTAGGCCAGACCAACTAAGGATGGAAGATTTCCTTTCCTAAAGAACATTAGTGAACTCAATGGACTCTTAAAATGAGAATTGATGATGGTTTCAAGTCACCATTACTGAAACTCAGATTCAATTCCAAATGTATTCAATTTTAATTCCATTGGCCTAAATGGTGGTATTTGAACCCATGAACCTTGTCATTACTAGTCCTGTTATCATATTGAGAATTGAGTGCCGGTCAAGACATTGGAAGAATTGCCTGCTCCTCTTCATGCTAAAAGATCTTTTACATTGCAGTAAACAGAGCCTTCGTTGAATAATGGAGACACCTTGGAAAATTGAGTCTGTGCTGAGTATTCCTGAACCAAAAGAGATTATGATTTGAACATCTGCAATTTATTTGAACATCTACAATAAAAACTGCTTTTTAATTTCCAGTGCTTTTCGTAACTTTTCATTATTTTACTCTGTCCTTCAGAGGTCAAATTCTTAGAGTTTTCTAGATCAGTGTACTAGACACCGTTTCTTGGATTTTTTGGTCAGGGTCTCTGATTCAGAGACCAGTGGATTCACGAACATGACAGACCAGCGGGAACCATTGCTCGAGTGTCCTTGTGCTGTTACAGTTAGAATCATAGAATCTACAGTGCGGTAGGAGGCCATTCGGCCCAACGAGTCCTCACCGGCCCTTGGAAAGCGCACCCTACCTAAACCCACACCTCCACCCTAGCCCCGTAACCCAATAATCCCACCTAACCTTTTTGTACACTAAGGGCAATTTAGAATGGAAAATCCACCTAAACTGCATATCTCTGGACTGTGGGAGGAAACTGGAGCACCCGGAGGAAACCCACACCGACACAGGGCGAACATGCAGAGTCCGCACAGACAGTGACCCAGCAGGGAATCGAACCTTGGACCCTGGCGCTGTGAAGTAACTATGCCCTTCACTGTGCTACCCGTGCCCCGGAGCGGGATTAATTTAAACAGGCTTCCTTTTGCAATCTTTAAACAGAGATGTGATTTTTGATTTGCTTTATAAGTATTTTGAGATCCAATTTGATCCAATTTTTATTAATAGCCCATAGCAAATTCGTAATAGAGTAAATTAAAAGGGTTAGTTTATTTGCGCACACTGAATATGTGGGGGGAGGGTCGCAACGTAGCCCCCAAAACTCATAAAGTAAAACGGGGCAGACAAAAGAAAGATCAGCAGGCAAAAGACTACAGAGAAAGAATTTATTTCCTATGTGTCCAGAATCAAAGTTCAGTGAGGTACTCCTTCACAGATGTTGGCAGGTTGAAAACCAATACTGTATGACTGTATAATTCACTTTTCCAGTGGAGTTGACTTCACACAAGGCGATGGACATGCAGAGATGAATCAGTCTTGTAGACAATGATCCAGAAATTCCAGTGGAAACAGTATAGATGGGCCAGGTATTCAATCTGGACCTCTTTTATGTGCTGCTGCTTATAGATGGTAAAATTACAGACTGAACTCTGCAGTTCCACAAGGTAGGTCCGTGTTACATAGTTCCCTCTCTTCACAATGACTTTGACAAAGGTTGTGTCCCTCATCCCCTGCTCCCAAGATAGTTCAATGTTACAGCCAAACTGTCTACTCTCCATGGTCTGCAGGGTGAACAAAAATGTCATTGGTGGCATTATGAAGCATCACGTAGACAACTATAAACTAGGATTCTCCATGAACCGCTCTGAATCTGACCTCCGAGCAGCCTTAGTCTAAATATAGACAAGTTACATTCAGGAGTTGAGTTGTGAGTAACTCACTTGGCATCAAGATATGATTTGACCGTGTGTGGTATCAAAGAGCAAAATTAACGTTGAAGCCACTGGGAATTGGGGTAGATCTCTCATTGCACAGAGCACAAAGGATGGTTGTTGAAGGCCAATATTGTCAGTCCTAAGACATTGTTGCAGGAATTCCTCAAGGTAATGACCTGCTTCATAAATCATCCTCCCTCCAGCAGATGGTTAGAAGTGGGGATCTATGCTGATGATTGTAGTGTCCAGTACCACTTGCAGCTCCTCGGGTACTGAAGTAGCCAGTGCGCGCATACATCAGGACAGCATTCAGGCTGACGATTAGTAAGTTAACATCGGCACCACTCAAGGCAATGACCGTTTCCAACAAGGGAAAATCTAACTATCTCTCCTTGATGTTCAGCTCTGAATTCCCCACCATGATGCAGAGACACGAGTTCAACTCCTGCTGCGGCAGCTGGGGAAATTAAAATGACTTGAGGAAAGCTAGCTTCAGTAACGGTGACAATTAACCTACCACATTTTCATACAGTGGTAGAAACTGTAACTCTGGACCCCTCAGCAATGCGGTTGACTCTAAACTGCCGTCTGAAATGGCCTTGTATTCGACAGCCAGATCTTGTGAATTAATTTTAATTTAGAACATTTATTTTGTGCAATCGAATTTGTCAACCATTTAAGCCAGAGCTTCAGATTCTGTTGTTCTATCTACTGCTGCATTCTGTTTTTGACCTGTGTTTGTGTGTGGCTGAACTTTTCCATCAGCTGCATTGTACTGCTGCTGCTTCTGTAAATAATAGAGGTGAATTTCACCCAATAACAGGGAGACAGGTAGGACATTATTACAGTAATGACTGCATTTGGATGATTTGTCTATTAGAATCTATTTCAATTTTTGGATGTAAACAGAAGAGAGAGACGTTTATCCCTGGTATTTTAAATTTGAAAGTATGGAACTTATTTCATGTGAACATATCTCTCTGGTAGACTGGATCAAGAGCTTGACTTCATCTTGTCACAGCAGAAGGAACTGGAAGACCTGCTGGTCCCACTGGAACAATCTGTCAGGGATCAACATGGCACCATTTACCTACAGCATGCAGACGAAGAACGGGAACACACGTGAGTGTTGGGCACTTGTATCCAGGGCCTTGTATTCTACACTATTCCTGTCAAACACTCCCAGGACAGGTGCAGCATGGGGTTAGCTACAGAGTATAGCTCCCCTTACACTGTCCTCATCAAACACTCCCAGGGCAGGTTCAGCACAGGATTAGATGCACAGTAAAGCCCTGCTACACTGTCCCCATCAAACACTCCCAGAATAGCAGAATAGGTGTGGACGGGTGAATCCATGCATGGAGTTACTTCATCACCAGAATGAGAATTTTATATTTGAAGGATTGTGGGTGTACAACCCAGCAAGTGTCAGTGTGCACTTGTTGGTAAGCAGGTTTACACAGGGCGATATTGGAGAAGGAAATCATCAAATAAGCGAGGAAGAGAAAATATTTGTTGAAATTGTGAGCAGCAGATGGACTGAAGCAATAGTGAGGATGGGAGGTGGTTTTCAATGATGGAGAGGCGCGAGTATTTGGAAGCTCCCTTTTGAATTAAAGTGGGATTTTAAATTTCTGAAGTGTGTGAAGAAGTGACAGAGGATCGAGGCTGTGTCGGTTATTTTGTGGCAGGGTTTCTAATCGGCACTGAAGACGCTGCCCTTATTTCCCATGTCCGAATACTTTCCATAACTCAAGAACATTGAATTCCAGAACATTTTTAACTCCATGATTCCTATTTTTAAAAATAAATTGAAATAGAAGATGGATATTTAATTTGTACCTGATCAGAAGTATTGAGTGTGCTGGTGTAGAGGGGATAAGCAAGGCCATCCCAGACAAATCAGAGATCTGATAAGCAAGGTGGAAATCTCATGGAACTGGTAGCAAGGTAATTGGGATTCAAACCAACAAGGTGCTCAGATACTTCTAGTAGTGACGCATTTGTGGTGAATCTGGGTACGGTGGGGTGACTGCAGAGCCATTTCTACATAGTCACAGCTATGACCGTGTTGCAGGAAAGTTCCTAGTTCATTTCGTGGGCTCTGTTCTCGACTGATGGTGGGACAATGTCAGGATGTCAGAATTGAGCTCAACATGCTAGAT
The DNA here is from genome assembly GCF_902713615.1 of Scyliorhinus canicula. Lineage (NCBI taxonomy): Eukaryota > Metazoa > Chordata > Chondrichthyes > Carcharhiniformes > Scyliorhinidae > Scyliorhinus > Scyliorhinus canicula. Next base: position 101,353,339 of record NC_052162.1, on the reverse strand, counting down.
GCTCCCGATCCCTGCTGTCCTCTTCTAGAATCCACAGGATAGAATTCTCCCTGTTCCCAACTAAGGAAAGACAGATAAACTGCCATTCTGTTCTGTGTTGCTGTCTAGTTATAAATTGGCGGAGAATATTGATGCTCAACTGAAGAGAATGGCCCAGGATCTGAAGGAAATTATCCAACATCTGAACACCACCAGTGGCTCCTCAGAGGTCAGCGATCCTGTAAGTGGATATAGTTAGTGTCGGTCGATATTGATTTGGTAATGTATAGGAGACCTTTCAGTCCATCGAATTGTTTGCAAGCTTATCACCTGGAACTGTTTGATGATATGGGACGCAGCTGTGTGTATATAATGTTAGAGGTGTGAGCTGGCCCATTCACAGCATCACCATGGGCAAGCTATGGTCTATCTGCCATCATTACAAACTCCTTCATATAAATTACCAGAATAAAGCTATTCAGCCCAACTCCAAATGGATATTTCATTCATTGGAGATCATTCTCTTGGTTCATCTGATATGAAACAGAATGTCCTCCTATTCTTTATCTTCCATGTTTTTTCTGGTTCCTCCTTAAATGTTTATAGCCAGTTGTTTATATCAACTTTTCTCTAAGGATACTTCTCTTGCATTCCCTATTTGATTTATTAATCACCAGCTTATTTATCACTCCTTTTTAGAGGCTTGCCCTCAAGTGGAAATATTTCTATGTGTACCCAATCAAGCCCTTATCAAAGATCTCTATCGAGTCCCCCCCTTATCTTCTCTTTATTGTAGAAAAATGAACCACAGCCTGCTTAATCTCACCCAATTGGTACAATTTTTTAGTTCTATTCATTCCAGTGACTCTAATCCATTTCTGATTTGAAGTCGGTAGTCTTTAATGACAAAAGGAGGTCATTCAACCCATCATGTCTGCAGGCTCTCCACAAAGCAATTCAGTCAGCTCCACTCCCCACTCAGTCTATGTAACTGCAAGTTTTTTTCTTTTAAGTGTCCATCCGATTTCCCTTTTAAAACAATTGATTGTTTCAGCTTCCACTCTCCTCTGGGCAGCGAGTACCAGATAATTCCCACTCTGTAGAAAGTTCATTCTCCCATTCTCTCTCTCTCTCTCTCTCTCTCTCATTTAGCAATTAGGGAGTGGCAACAAAGCTGGTCTCATAGGAAACATTACGTGAAAGAATTTTAAAAATCCTTCTCCAATCTTATCATCATCTTGATCACCTCCATCAAATCTCCCCTCATTCTCATTGGAGCAAAGAATATTCATTCTAGCTTCCCAACCATAAGCACACGCCCCCTTCCCTGGAACCATTGTGCTAAATCTCCTCTGCGCCCTTTCGAAAGCCCTCACATCCTTTCAGCAGTGTGGTCACCTAAATTGGATGCAGTTTTAGTGTGGTGTGTGGTCATGTAAGGTGGATGCAATATATTAGTGTGGTGACCAGAACTGGATGTTGTATGTTAGTGTGGTGACCAGAACTGGATGTTGTATGTTACAGTGTGGTGACCAGAATTGGATGCAGTGTGGTGACCAGAACTGGATGTTGTATGTTAGTGTGGTGACCAGAACTGGATGTTGTGTGTTAATGTGGTGACCAGCACTGGATGTTGTATGTTAGTGTGGTGACCAGAACTGGATGTTGTATGTTAGTGTGGTGACCAGAACTGGATGTTGTATGTTACAGTGTGGTGACCAGAATTGGATGCAGTGTGGTGACCAGAACTGGATGTTGTATGTTAATGTGGTGACCAGCACTGGATGTTGTATGTTAATGTGGTGACCAGAACTGGATGTTGTATGTTGGTGTGGTGACCGGAACTGGATGTTGTATGTTGGTGTGGTGACCGGAACTGGATGTTGTATGTTGGTGTGGTGACCGGAACTGGATGTTGTATGTTGGTGTGGTGACCAGCACTGGATGTTGTATGTTAGTGTGGTGACCAGAACTGGATGTTGTATGTTGGTGTGGTGACCGGAACTGGATGTTGTATGTTGGTGTGGTGACTGGAACTGGATGTTGTATGTTGGTGTGGTGACCGGAACTGGATGTTGTATGTTGGTGTGGTGACCGGAACTGGATGTTGTATGTTAGTGTGGTGTGTTAGTTGTGCCCCCGCTGCTTTGTTTGCTGTTTTCTCATCACCTGATTGACCTGTGCCATTAGAACAAAGAAAAATACAGCACAGGAACAGGCCCTTCAGCCCTCCAAGCCTGTGCCGACCATGCTGCCCGTCTAAACTAAAATCTTCTACACTTCCGGGGTCCGTATCCCTCTATTCCCATCCTATTCATGTATTTGTCAAGCTGCCCCTCAAACATCACTATCATCCCTGCTTCCACCACCACCTCCAGCAGCGAGTTCCAGGCACTCTCTACCCTTTGTGTAAAAAAAAAATGTTTTTTAAATTGCCTCGTACATCTCCTCTAAACTTTGCCCCTCGCACCTTAAACCTATGCCCCCTTGTAATTGACCCTTCTACTCTGGGGGAAAAAGCCTGTGACTATTTATTCGATCTATGCCCCTCATAATTTTGTAGACCTCCATCAGGTCGCCCCTCAACCTCCGTCGTTCCAGTGAGAACAAACCGAGTTTATTCAATCTCTCCTCATAGCTAATGCCCTCCAGACCAGGAAACATCCTGATAAATCTCTTCTGCACCCTCCTCTAAAACCTCCACATCCTTCTGGTAGTGTGGTGACCAGAATTGAACGCTATACTCCAAGTGTGGCCGAACTAAGGTTCTATACAGCTGCAACATGACTTGCCAATTTTTGTACTCCATACCCAGCCAATGAAGGCAAGCATGCCGTATGCCTTCCTGACTACCTTCTCCACCTCTGTTGCCCCTTTCAGTGACTTGTGGACCTGTAAACCTAGATCTGTCTGACTGTCAATACTCTTGAGGGTTCGACCATTCACTGTATATTCCCTACCTGTATGAGACATTCCAAAATGCATTACCTCACATTTGCCTATATTAAACTCCATCTGCCATCTCTCCGCTGTATCTTGCTGTATCCTCTGATAGTCCTCATCGCTATCCGCAATTCCACCAACCTTTGTGTCGTCTGCTAATCAGACCAGTTACATTTTACTCCAAATCATTTATATATACTACGAACAGCAAAGGTCCCAGCACTGATCCCTGTGGAACACCACTAGTCACAGCCCTCCAATTAGAAAAGCACCCTTCCATTGCTGCTCTCTGCCTTCTCTGACGTACTGGTTGGCCAGTATTTTCCCAGAGCGGAGAAACTACGACATCTTCTTCGCAGCCTTCAACACTTCATCGATGAATATCAACATCTTGCCAAAATCATCCCCACACCCCCACTACTTGCCTTCAAACAACCGCACAACCTCAAACAAACCATTGTGTGCAGCAAACTACCCAGCCTTCAGAACAGCGACCATGACACACCACACAACCCTGCCATGGCAATCTCTGCAAGACGTGCCAGATCATCGACATGGATACCACCATTACACGTGAGAACATCACCCACCAGATACGCGGTACATATTCGTGCGACTCTGCCAACGTTGTCTACCTCATACGCTGCAGGAAAGGATGTCCCGAAGCGTGCTACATTGGCGAGACCATGCAGACACTGCGACAACGAATGAATGGACATCGCGCGACAATCACCAGGCAGGAATGTTCCCTTCCAGTCGGGGAACACTTCAGCAGTCAAGGGCATTCAGCCTCTGAGCTTCGGGAAAGTGTTCTCCAAGGCGGCCTTCAGGGCGCGCGACAATTCCGAATCGCCGAGCAGAAACTTACAACCAAATTCCGCACATGAGTGCGGCCTCAACCGGGACCTGGGATTCATGTCGCATTACATTCATCCACCACCGTCTGGCCTGGGCTTGCAAAATCCTACCAACTGTCCTGGCTTGAGACAATTCACACCTCTTTAACCTGTGGTTACCCCATATCTCTGGATCTGTAAAGACTTAATTACCTGCAAATGCTTGCATTCTAAGCATTGTCTGGCATCATTGAATTAGTCTATATATATGTTTCTGGAACACACCTCTTCATTCACCTGAGGAAGGAGCTGCGCTCCGAAAGCTAGTGTTTGAACAAACCTGTTGGACTTTAACCTGGTGTTGTAAGACTTCTTACTGTGCTCATCCCAGTCCAACACCGGCATCTCCACATCTTCTATGACCTAGCCAGTTCTGTATCCATCTTGCCAGCTCACCCCTGATCCAGTGTGACTTCACCTTTTGTACCAGTCTGCCATGAGGGACCTTGTCAAAGACCTTACTGAAGTCCATATAGACAACATCTACCTGCATCAATCATCTTTGTGACCTCCTTGAAAAACTCTTATCAAGTTAGTGAGACACGACCTCCCCTTCACAAAACCGTGCTGCCTCTTGCTAATATGTCCATTTGCTTCCAAATGGGAGTAGATCCTGTCTCAAAGAATTCTCTCCAGTAATTTCGCTACCACTGACATAAGGCTCACTGGCCTGTAGTTCCCTGGATTATTACCTGATGATCTGGGTGTCTGCTCCTCTACCCACTTGAATACCTGTAACCTCCATGTTCATATTTCATATTAGTGAAATGTTAACACTTCACACTGAAGCATTTAGAATTTATTTGCCAATTCTGCAAGCTCCGTATTTTGAACTCTCCTCTGAAATAGGCCAGCAAAATTATTAGGGATGGGCAACAGATACTGGCCTTGCATTTTAATGTTGTCATCCTCTGCATTAAGCAACCTTCCCCTGGACTTGGTGCCATTGAGATTCTAGAATCCAGATCACTGATATAATGTGAAGACCATGTCTGAATACTAGAACTAACGTGGCGGGCACTGTGTATCCTTGTGGTTTCAGGATTACTGCAGAAGTGGTGCTGACGTGAATATCAAGTGTCATTGGATTTGTAGACACTGCTCTGACGCGTCCTGGCAACTAACTATTTTGAAATCAATATTGCAACCACACAGATTCCCCTCAAAACAGAACCTGTTCTTTAAATGACACGTTTCCAGTTTTAATTTGGGTGGTTTGCAGAATAAAACAATCCTCATTGAGTCGCTCTCCTCTACAAAATATAGATAGATTGGAGAGTTGGGCAGAGAAATGGCAGATGGAGTTCAATCCAGGCAAATGCGAGGTGATGCATTTTGGAAGATCAAATTCAAGAGCGGACTATATGGTCAATGGAAGGGTCTTGGGGAAAATTGATGTGCAGAGAGATCTGGGAGTTCAGGTCCATTGTACCCTGAAGGTGGCAACGCAGGTTGATAGAGTGGTCAAGAATGCCAACAGCATGCTTGCCTTCATCGGACGGGGTATTGAGTACAAGAGTCGGCAGGTCATGTTACAGTTGTATAGGACTTTGGTTCGGCCACATTTGGAATACTGCGTGCAGTTCTGGTCGCCACATTACCAGAAGGATGTGGATGCCTTGGAGAGGGTGCAGAGGAGGTTCACCAGGATGTTGCCTGGTATGGAGGGTGCTAGCTATGAAGAAAGGTTGAGTAGATTAGGATTGTTTTTGTTGGAAAGACGGAGGTTGAGGGGGGACCTGATTGAGGTCTACAAAATTATGAGAGGTATGGACAGGGTGGATAGCAACAAGCTTTTCCCAAGAGTGGGGGTGTCAGTTACAAGGGGTCACGATTTCAAGGTGTGAGGGGGAAAGTTTTTTTTTTTTTTAATAAATTTAGAGTACCCAATTATTTTTTCCAATTAAGGGGCAATTTAGTGTGGCCAATTCACCTAACCTGCACATCTTTTGGGTTGTGGGGGCGAAACCCACGCAGACACGGGGAGAATGTGCAAACTCCACACGAACAGTGACCCAGGGCCGGGATTCGAACCCGGGTCCTCAGCGCCGTAGGCAGCAATGCTAACCACTGTGCCACCGTGCTGCCCCGTGAGGGGGAAAGTTTAAGGGAGATGTGCGTGGAAAGTTTTTTACGCAGAGGGTGGTGGGTGCCTGGAACGCTTTACCAGCGGAGGTGGTAGAGGCGGGCACGATAGCATCATTTAAGACGCATCTAGACAGGTATATGAATGGGTGGGAACAGAGGGAAGTAGACCTTGGAAAATAGGAGACAGGTTTAGATAAAGGATCTGGATCGGCGCAGGCTGGGAGGGCCGAAGGGCCTGTTCCAGGCTGTAATTTTCTTTGTTCATTGTTCTTTGATATGCAGCACAAAGTGAACTGGCGAGTTCCTATACTGACCATCTTCAGCATCTTGATTCTGCTGCTGCTCAGCACTATTGTCTGCTGCCATTCGCCCAGGCAAATAAAGGTGTATTTAGACACCTGCTACCCATATTTTTGAATGGGTGATAACCTTTATTAAATAATCATATTAACCTCTCACTGACCTCCTTCTGTTTCAGCTGCAACAGATTTGCAAGATTCTCAATGCACACATGGATTCTCTGCAGTGGATTGACCAGAGCTCAGGTACTCATTACAGCTTTCTTTAGGATATCTTTAAAGAGGCTTCAAAGACTGGATATTCAAAAGAGAAAGAAGCCCTTTTAAGAGCTGCAAGTGATGCACAGACCTGAATGTGCTCCTGACCTTTGTTTTTAGTTTAACTCTTTGATTTTTAAATTCTCCCATTGACAAAGTTTCCTGTGAAGCACCCTGTTGGACTGTAATCACTGAGCTAGTGACTAGCATTCAAGTCTCTGAAAGTGTGATACTCCGGGAGTGCTACACAATTGGAGATGTTGGGTGGGATTCTCCATCATGGGATAATTAGAACGTGTTCCCTGATGGGACAGAAATTGGGCATTGGGGAAAATGGCGATGTGCTTATTTCCTCTCCCCCCCCCCCCCCCCCCCCCCCCCACTGGCAGCACTAACGAGGTCTGTGATGCATACCGGTGGGGGAATGTAAATAAATGCAAATGGGTCTTAATGATCCTTTTAGCGGGGGGCCTGGTGTCCTATGCTCCGGCCTTCTTTGATTTGCCGATCCTTGTGGCTGGGAACCACCTGGGCGCGGATCACTTGAGGTTTGAGCAATAGTGAGCCTGACTTGGTGGACCTGGCAGTGAACACCTGGGGAGATCGCCCTATTACAGGGGTCCCTGTGGGGGAGGGGGGGAGCGTTGGTTCCCTATTACAGGAGTCCCAATGAGGTGGGGGACGGACGGTTTCCCTATTACAGGTTTCCCAGTAAGGGGGAGCTCCCTATTACAGGGGTCCCAGTTGTGGGGGGGGGGGGGGGGGGTCACCCTATTACAGGCATCCCAGTGGGGTGGTGGGGGGTCTCCCTATTTCAGGGGTCCCAGTGGGGGGGGGGGGGGGGGGGAGAACACGTCTGCTGGACCTTGCTATCAGGCCACCTGCTCAAGGTGACGCCCCGTTAGCAGGAATCCCTCGTATTCCACGCCACGCATATATTTGCATGGCAAGGAATATGGAGTTGCGTGCCGCTTTACAACCACAAGGAGATCGTAAACTGGTGAACTGGTGCAATTCCGCTTTGGCGGTGAACATAGTCTCCCAAACTTGGAATCCAGCCCATCGTTCACTCCTGCATGCTTCTGCATTGCCAGCCGGTGTCTATGCATTTATATTGTGTACCTCGTGTTCCCTATTATGTATTTTCTTTTAATGTACTAAATGATCTGTTTGAGCTGCTCGCAGAAAAATACTTTTCAGTACCTCAGTGCACATGACTGTGAGCAAATCCAAAATGAGATCTCAATCTGAGATCTTGGGTGGATGTGAAAGATTTCGAAGAGCCCAGTCAGTTCTGACACTGACAATACATATTGCTCAATCCACATCTGCATCAATGGATTCTCTGGTCACCATTTTGTTGGTATGTGGGGGAGCTTCCTGTGCATACATTGGTTGCTGCATTTCCTACAATGCAAAACTACATTTCAAGAGTATTTAATTGGTTGTAAAACACCTTGAGATGGACTGAGCTGGTGTTCTATCTAAATGTGAGTCTTTATTACTGCAGTCATGTCCTCACTAATCTGAGGTATTCACAGCCGCTGTCGTGTATGGTATTAGCCTAAGATCTGATTACCCACAATACCACCATCTTTGGGTATGGAATGGGGTCGGTGCAGGGGATGATTTTAGTTTTCCCTCAATTAGAACAGGTGGGTAATTTTGATTTGATTTCCATTTATAAAGTGCCTGCAGGTTTGACAATTCCCCAGAGAATATCTTTGATTTTCCCAGTCAGAGCTAGCTGGCATCTGCTGGTGCCCAGTGAGCACAGGCGCACACTGATCCAGTGTCAAGCAGGGTTTGCCGACTTCAGCCTAGTAATAGCTGAGATGCTGCAATTGTCCTCAACATTCCTGGGGTGGTAAGAATTCCCGGATTTCCACATCGCATTGCCCTGCAATGGCTGCTGTCAGAAACAATCAGATGCCTCGCCCCGAGGTTCAATATTCAGTCAAGATCCACTGTGTAAGCTCCAGTGGGAGAATGGTCACTTGTACTAATGTCAAGAGCCTATTAAAACAACTTGAATTGATGTACTTTAACATAAAACACCCAAAGATGCTCGCTTCACAGAAGCATTATAAAACAATAATAATCGTTTTGCTTTCCCTCAGTCTTGCTGCAGAAGAAAGTGGAGGATGTCTCAAAACAATTTGAAATGCGACGGAGAGAACAAGAGAGGAACTGCAGAATTACGTTTGACTGAATTCGGCTGAAATTTGAATTGCACCATGAACCTGTATCTTTCTCTTTTTCAATTAGTTTTCAATAAAGAATCCCATATTGCTCAATAGCTGCAAGACTAAGGGTTTCATATCAAGTGTGTATTTTAAAACTGATTGACTTTTGCATGAAACAACTGTAGATGTGCTGAAATCAACGGTCCGAGGGAAATCCTGGTATCGGTCAGAATGATACTCAGCCCATTGAGTTCCTGCTGTGTCTCTGCAAAGCAGTTCCTCGATTCCCAAAATTCTGCAACTTTATTTTGCTCAAGTGCCCATCCAATTTCCCTTTGAAATCGTTGATGATCTACCCGTCACCCTCCTAGACAGTGAATTCCAAGTCAAAACCATTTTCTACCATTAAGACCATATTTGCTTCTTCTGCCATTAAGCATTATCTCACACTACTTCTATGTTAAATGCCATCCATCAATATCCAATCTTTTTTTATATTTCATATAAGCAGTGGTCTTGGTTCTGACCCTTGGGTGAGCACTACTTTCTACCACCTTACGTCCTTAGTTTCGGGACTCTATTGTGTCCTTAAATCAAATTTTTATTCCAGCTGACACAAACTCCTCTTCCATGATTTCTTAACCAGCCTTTTATGCGGCACTTGGCGTCAAAGATTTTCTTAAAGTCCATACAGCCAACATCCATCACATTCCCAATTCCATTAGCATTTTTCTGTATTTCAGCTCAGCTTCATCTTCACCTGAGGAAGGAGCTGTGCTCTGAAAGCTAGTGATTCGAAACAAACATGTTAGACTTTAACATGTAAGACTTCTTACTCATCTCAATTAGTTTTCCACTTAGCAGTGGGGCAAGCCATCAAATCATGCTTCACTAAGTCTTTCCAATACATTCTGCTTATCAAATTTTATCTCGTCCATTACCTCTACTATCTCCACTTCTTCTGAATTGAACGATTCCTCCTCTTGAATACTGATAATAGTACCCATTAAATATTCATAGAATTCATAAAGCATTTCATGACACCCTGGGCTTTTGCGCGGTCAATTCTTGTCCCTGAGTCGCAACAGGGGTAAGATAAATGAGATTTATTTAAAATACCCAAGGTCCTTGGTTGAGCCCAATAAACTACAGTCATCAGATTTGTATCCTTTAAACACCAGTAACTTTTTACTATGTACAGTATTATAATTAAAAGGACCGAAATGTAACTGACTATCTGCTGCCCCTTTCCAACCCCTCCACCCCTATCTAACCCGCCCCACTCTCTACACACAAACAAACAACACCGAAGTGAAAGGGTGGTGCAAAGAGAACAAAAATATTAATAAAAATGAAAGAATAAGGATCCTTGATGCACCGAGATAACATCCAGTCAATTTTTTTCTGACGTTCAGGCTTTTACATAGAATTTACAGTGCAGAAGGAGGCCAGTCGGCCCATCGAGTCTGCACCGGCTCCTGGAAAGAGTACCCTACCCAAAAACACCTCCACACTATCCCCATAACCCAGCAACCCCACCCAACACTAAGGGCAATTTTGGACACTAAGGGCAATTTATCATGGCAAATCCACCTAACCTGCACATCTTTGGACTGTGGGAAGAAACCGGAGCACCCGGAGGAAACCCACGCACACAAGGGGAGGATGTGCAGACTCCGCACAGACATTGACCCAAGCCGGAATCGAACCTGGGACCCTGGAGCTGTGAAGCGATTGTGCTATCCACAATGCGATCGTGCTTTTGTTTTGGTGGTACTACTTCTTTCTAGGCTTGCGATGGTTTTCTCTAGCAAGGATATCTACTTTCTCTACAGACTCAGTCTTTTCAGGTTCACAGCAAAGTATGTACCAGGTATTTGCTGCTTTCTGAACAATAGAACATAGAACAGTACAGCACAGAACAGGCCCTTCGGCCCTCGATGTTGTGCCGAGCAATGATCACCCTACTCAAGTCACGTATCCACCCTATACCAGTAACCCAACAACCCCCCCCCCCCCCCCCACCCTCCTCCAAATATCCACTCTGCCAAAGAATCTGCCTTCTCCCTTCCAAAATACAAAACCTGGGAACACTGTGTCCTGGCAAGCAGTTTGTTTCAAATTTGAGTTTTCTGCTTCGGGTCCATGGACCAAACAAATAATAAAATAAATGGGAACAAAGGAAATACACAAATATTCTTACATGCAGAAGGAGGCCATTTGGCCAATCGAGTCCGTATCCACCGTCTGAAAGAGCACCCTACCCAGGCTGACCATATTACCGTAACCCTGCACATTGAGCATGGAAAATCCACCTAGCCTGCATATCTCTGGACTGTGGGAGGAAACTGGAACACCTGGAGGAAACCAATGCAGACATGGGAAAAAAGTTCAAACCCCACACAAGTTACCCAAAATCGAATCTGGGTCCTTGGTGCTGTGAGGCAGCAGTGCTAACCACAATGTCGCCCTTATTCTTGCCTTGTTTAGCATATATTGCCACCTGTGTCCCATCCCATCTATTTACTTGGCAATAGAAGATTATTTTATGTTAACTATTCTTTATGTTCTCTCTATTCCGTTTTTCACTTCCCTCTTCACTTTCTTTAATTCCCCTCTCAATGTTTGGATTGATTCTCGTTTAAAGAATTCACCTTGCATGCACCATGCTTCCTCATATTCTCTGTCTCCAAGTAGCGTTGTTTCTCCTACTTTTGCCAAGGTTGGAGAGTATTTAGTGTGTATCTAAAGCACCATTCATTTTTCTGTCAATTTTTCCTGTTGGTCTTTGGTTCTATAAAACTCCCTGGTTACATCCCATCTCATCCAATTGAATGTAGCACTCGCCAATTTAGAAGTTGTAATTTAGGTTGTTTCTTGGTTTTTTCCATTGCTATTATAAATTTATTCAGGGGCAATTTAGCACGGCCAATCCACCTACCCTGCACATCTTTTGGGTTGTGGGGGCAAAACCCACACAAACACGGAGAATGTGCAAACTCCACATGGACAGTGACCCAGATCTGGGATCGAACCTGGAACCTCAGCGCCGTGAGACAATAGCACTAACCACTGCACCACCATACTGCCCTATCCTTTGCTAATCTAATGATCATTCTTACCCACAGACATTTGATCCACCTCATTTCCCAGCACCCATTCCTGCAATGTGTCCCTCCTAGTTCAGCTGGGAAATGGTAACCAAAGAAGTTCTCCTGAACACATTTCAGAAATTTGTATAATCCCTACACACTAGAGGCCATTTGGCCCATCGTGAGTGTACCTTACTACCCCCATAACCCCACTGACCCTAAACTGGCTTGTAATTCAGAACAAGACCAGCAGCATATGTTCAATTCCCGTACCAGCCGCCCCGAACAGGCGCCGGAATGTGGCGACTAGGGGCTTTTCACAGTAACCTCATTGAAGCCTACTTGTGTCAATAAGTTATTATTATTATTATAAGTGACAATTTAGCATGACCAATCCACTTAACCTACACATTTTGGGTAATTCAGGAGGAAACCCACCCAGACACGGAGAATGTGCAAAGTCCACCCAGTCATCCGAGGAATCGAACCCGGGTCCCTGGCGCTGTGATGTAGCAGTGCTAGCCACTGTGCCACCCTCTTCCTCCTCTCCCTTACTCGAACATCATCCCATCAGTCTCACTCCTGGTCTCCGTCTCTTCTGCCATTTGTCACCGCCATTCTCATTCCTGATTTGAGGAGGGATGTGCTGCTTGGGAAAATCATCGGGTCACTTATATTCTAATCATCCCCAAGATGCAAGCCTCAGCTGCAGAATTCACAATGCTCTCATGGATAATCTTACGAAGCAAAGAGACTATTGAACGCCTTAGCTACTACTTATCTACCTGGAGGGAAATGTCAGATTGAGCACCCCAGTTTTGTAATTTTGTGGGACTGTAACTTGTGTGCTTTCAAAAACAGCTGTGATTAGAACTCCATTCCATTCAGCGTCCTAGATCTTTTCTAAAACTACGAGATTTTCTACAAATCCTGGAAAGAGCATTATATATAAAAGAATCCTGGAAATTCCTGGTGATATCATGAGAGGGCAAACATGGGGTATTTTTTTTTCAAAGTCTTTACGTGACCGTACAATCTGTTTTTAAGTTACACTTAGCCGGGTCACTACTGGTAAATACTTTGAGAAAAGCAGAAACAACCTGGAAGAGTGATAATTCCAGGAGTATGGTGGAACATTGATTCCACTTGTACTGACATTCATTTTCAGGAAAAACATCATAAACTCGTGAGTATATCTTGTAGGTGTGAATAAGTAACTATCTTAAACCCTGACAATTAATACAGATCACCATTTGAATAAAGCACTGAATTGGAAAAGTCATTTAACTTGTCATCGGGAATTTTTGATTCATTTGAAGTGATGGAAATGGTCCTTCAGACTGTGTTTCATTGTCGTCATGTTTAACCGGTTCCTCAGGTGGTTTGATTAAGAGCGGAGGGGCGAACGTGTGGTCACTACACCCCTGTATCGGGTTAGCCTGTAACAAATGCTCAAATTAATGCTGAAATATTAGCAAGCCATCAATATGTTTTGCAGAGCATTATTTCTTCACTTTTATTTGAGGCAGTAACTCATTTATTATAACCAGTTAATGGCTCCATTCACCCAGGAAGGAAAGCCATGCTATACATCAACATCAAATGTCCGCCCCTGTCCCCTCCCCGCACCCTGTTTCTGCAGCCCTGACCTGTGCCCGACACACCATGCCACATGGGTTATTTCAGTGCACATCACAGCCTGCAGCACTGTCCATTTGATCGACTGATCATGTTGGATTAAATACAGTGCACATCTCCAAGACTTGCTGGTATACTTTAGTAATGAAAAATTCCCCCACATGTGAGAGCACCTTCACAACCTAGACTGCAATGGTTTTAGTGAAAGGCTCGCTACTTTCTTGTGGGTACTTGAGTGTAATTGTACCAGCCTAGAACAACCAACCACAGAAATCAATTTAAATCCAGGACTTTCACAAGCCTCGATCACTCTGATTTCTACAGGGCTAATTGCGCACTGTTTCAGTGTTACATATGTTCCATTCTTTCCTTCGGTTCTCTACTTCCAGTTTCTCAGGGTCACGCTGCATTTTGAGTGAAACAAAGTCTGTCATCTGGTCTAAGGGGTGAGGGAAGCAGCTCAGCTCTTTATTTAAACAAAGAACAGGGTTTTATTCCTTCACAGGGAAGAAATGTTCAATCTCAATGGACTTGTGTCCTTTGATCGACAGGTGCCAAGATACAAACTCCAAACCTCAACTCCTGAAAAACTCCTGCATCACATCTTTTCAATTAAGAACTGTTTAAATTAGGAGTGTGGACATGTTCATACCTCAAAGAAAATGGTCAAAACAGATTACAGCAAAAGGGAATTGGAGATGTGTTTGGAAGAGCAAATTTGTTGGGCCGTGGGGATAGAGCAGGGTTGTGGGATTAATGGGACAGCTCTAGAATCATAGAATCCCTGCAGTGCGGAAGGTGGGCATTCTGCCCATCGAGTCTGCACTGACCCTTCGATAGACCACCCCACCCAGGCCTAATCCCCTGCCTATACTTGCAAACTTGTAACCTCCCCACCCCCGTAAGGGGCAATTTAGCATAACTAATCCATAACCTAACCACATCTTTGGCCTGGGAGGAAACGGGAGCACCCAGAGGAAACACGCAGACGCGGGGAAAATCTGCAAACTACACACATTCACCCAAGGTCGGGATCAAACCCAGATCTCTGGAACTGTGAAACAGTGCTAACCACTGTGCAACCATGGCGCTCCACTAGAGCCAACCACAGAAATCAATTTGAAACCAAAATGACGAGCTGAATAGTCCTTGTACTGTGGGAATCTATGATTAATTTACTTTGAAGAAAAGGTTTTCTAACCCAGGGACACTGACAGTGTTTTCCGCAAACTGAGTTAGGGCTGCAGATGGAAATCAAACTCCTCTCGGGTCACTGCTGATCCCATCAATGAAGGAAGGACCACACTGGACAGTCATTGGAAAATTAATTCCTCTGCCATCCTCAGAAACCACATTCCTCATGCGTGTTCAATTCCTTTACTAACAATGCAGAATCTGAAAATGCTTTTCACAGAATTGTTACATTGCTGATGGAGGCCATTTGGCCCATCTTGTATGCAGCAGCTCTCCAAACATGGATCATAATTTAGTGCCATTCTCCTTCCTTTTCCTCAAACCCCTGCAAATTGTTTAAGCAATCAGCTATTACCTCTTAAATGTCTCAATTGAACCTGCTTCGACCACACTTTCAGGCAGTGCATTCCAGACTCTAACCACTCGTGAATAAGATTTTTCTGACATCACATTGGCTTATTTTGCAAATCAATTTAAACCGCTGCCCTCTCGTTCTTGATCCTTGTACAAGCGCAAACCTGTCTATTCTGTTCAACCCCCTCATGATTTTGACAATCTCTAACAAATATCCTCTTAGCCTTCTTCCCTCCAAAGAGAACAGACCTAACCTCTCCAATCGATCGTCAAAACTGAGTTTTCTCATTCCTGGGAACATTCTTGTGAACCTCTTCCGCACTCCAATGCATTCACATCCCAGAACTGTATACAATATTACAGCTGAGGTCTAACTATTGTATTGTCTAAGTTCAGCATAACCTCTGCTCTTGTACTCTATGCCCCTATTATTAAGTCCCAGAATACTATATACTTAACTGCTCACCACCTGTTCAGCCGCCTTCAATGATCTACGCCCAGGTCCACCTGTTCCTGCGTACCTTTAATAATTTACCCCTTATTTTACATTGTCCCCATATTCTTCCTACCAAAATGCATCACATCACCCTTCACCGCATTGAACTTCATCTGCCACCGATCTGCCCACTCCATCAACAGGTCTATGTCCTTTTAAAATTCTACACTGTCCTCACAATTTACACCTCCCAAGTTTTGAGTCATGTGCAAACTTTTGAAATTTTCCCTGCACTCCAGCACTAGATTATTAATATACATCAGGAAAGGCAAGGATCCCAATACTGACCCAATACTAATGGAACATCACAACAACCTTTCCTCCAACCCGAAAGAATAACCATTGACGAATACTCCCCGCTTCCTATTATTCAGAATATTTTGTATCTACATTGCTACTGTCCCTTTTATTCCATGAACAAAGAACAAAGAAAGTTACCGCACAGGAACAGGACCTTCGGCCCTCCCAGCCTGCGCCGTTCCAGATCCTTTATCTAAAACCTGTCTCCTATTTTCCAAGACCTACTTCCCTCTGTTCCTGCCCGTTCATATACCTGCCTAGATGCCTCTTAAATGATGCTATCGTGCCCGCCTCTACCACCTCCGCTGGTAAAGCGTTCCAGGCACCCACCACCCTCTGCGTAAAAAACTTTGCACGCACATCTCCCTTAAACTTTCGCCCTCTCACCTTGAAATCGTGACCTCCCTTGTAACTGACACCCCCACTCTTGGAAAAAGCTTGTTGCTATCCACCCTGTCCATACCTCTCACAATTTTGTAGACCTCAATCAGGTCCCCCCTAAACCTCCGTCTTTCCAATGAAAACAATCCTAATCTACTCAACCTTTCTTCATAGCTAGCACCCTCCATACCAGGCAACATCCTGGTGAACCAGGAAAGGCTCAGGGAATTGAGGTTGTTTTCGTTAGAGAGGAGAAGGCTGAGAGGTGACTTAATAGAGACATATAAGATAGTCAGAGGGTTAGATAGGGTGGACAGTGAGAGTCTTTTTCCTCGGATGGTGATGACCAACACGAGGGGACATAGCTTTAAATTGAGGGGTGAGAGATATAGGACAGATGTCAGAGGCAGTTTCTTTACTCAGAGAGTAGTAGGGGTGTGGAACGCCCTGCCTACAACAGTAGTAGACTCGCCAACTTTAAGGGCATTTAAGTGGTCACTGGATAGACATATGTATGAAAATGGAATAGTGTAGGTCAGATAGGCTTCAGATGGTTTCACAGGTCGGCGCAACATCGAGGGCCGAAGGGCCCGTACTGCGCTGTAGTGTTCTATGTTCTATGTTCTATGTTCTATAACCTCCTCTGCACCCTCTCCAAAGCATCCACATCCTTCTGGTAATGTGGCGACCAGAACTGCACGCAGTATTCCAAATGTGGCCTAACCAAAGTCCTGTACAACTGTAACATGACCTGCCGACTCTTGTACTCAATACCCCGTCCAATGAAGGCAAGCATGCTGTATGCCTTCTTAACCACTCTATCAACCTGCGTTGCCACCTTCAGGGTACAATGGACCTGAATTCCCAGATCTCTCTTACATCAATTTTCCCCAGGACCCTTCCATTGACCATATAGTCCGCTCTTGAATTTGATCCTCCAAAATGCATCACCTCGCATTTGCCTGGATTGAACTCCATCTGCCATTTCTCTGCCCAACTCTGCAATCTATCTATATTTTGTTGTATTCTCTGACAGTCCTCGCTATCTGCAACTCCACCAATCTTAGTATCATCTGCAAACTTGCTAATCAGACCACCTATACCTTCGTCCAGATCATTTATGTAGATCACAAACAACAGTGGTCCGAGCACGGATCCCTGTGGAACACCACTAGTCACCCTTCTCCATTTTGAGACACTCCCTTCCACCACTACTCTCTGTCTCCTGTTACCCAGCCTGTTCTTTATCCATCTAGCTAGTACACCCTGAACCCCATACGACTTCACTTTTTCTATCAACCTGCCATGGTTCTAACTTTTCTCACAATTCTGTTGTGGGGCACTGTATCGGATGCCTCCTGAAAGTCCATATGTACCGCAACAACAGCATTATCCTCATCAACCAACATCGATTGGCAGCAGAGGGGGAGGGAGGAATTTGGATTTTCTATTCAAGTCAATATGAGGAATGTCATTGCTGGTGACCAAAAGATTTTCCATTTCAAGCATCTTGGGTCCCAAGACAGGTACAGTACAGGGTTGGATACGGAGTAAAGCTTCCTCGACACTGTCCCCATGAAACACTCCCAGGACAGGTACAGCATGGGATTAGACACAGAGTAAAGCTCCCTCTGCACTGCCCCCATCAAAAGCTCTCAGGGCAGGTATAGCACAGTTTTCGATACAGGGTAGAGCTCCTTCTACACTGTTGCCTTCAAACATTCCTAGGACAGGGAAACCAAACTGGAAAACTAACTGAGAATAAATTGATGGAATTAATTTCAGAGAGCTTTCCAAAAAGCATGGGAAAATATTCCATTCTGTTCAAAGAGAGTACATTGACAGATACAGATAAAGGCATGGCCATCAATGGTGGAACGATAAATGTTGGGATCATTAGAGGCCAGAACTGCATCAGTGTTGATACATTGTAGTTTTGTGGCTGTTGGAGATTACAAAGATGAGGGAGTGAGGACATGAAGGATTTTGAAAAGGTGGATGATAATTTCAAAATGAGAATGATGTTTTTCCGGGAGCCAGTGTGAATGGGAGTGACAGGTAAAAGGGACTTGGTGTGAGTGAAGCCATGGGCAACACAGCTTTAGATTACCTCAAATGTATAGAGGCTAGATTGTGAAAGGCAGTCAGGTGTGTAATGGAATAGTCACATTCAGGCACAGATAATCAAAGAACAGCACAGTACAGGCCCTTCAGCCCATGATGTTGTGCTGACCATTTATCCTAATCTAAGATCAACCTAACCTACACCCCTTCAATTTCCTGCTGTCAATGTGTCTGTCCAAGAGTCGCTTAAATGTCCCTAATGACTCTGACTCCACCACCTCTGCTGGCAGTGCATTCCACGCACCCACCACTCTCTGTGTAAAGACCCTACCTCTGACATCTCCTCCAATCACCTTAAAATTATGGCCCCTTGTGACAGCCATTTCCACCCTGGGGAAAAGTCCCTGGCTATCCACTCTATCCATGCCTCTCATCACTTTGTACACCTCTATCAAGTCACCTCTCTTCCTTCTCTCCAGTGAGAAAAGCCCTAGCTCCCTCAACCTTTCTTCATAAGACGTGTCTTCCAGTCCAGGCAGCATCCTAGTAAATCTCTGCACCCTCTCCAAAGCATCCACATCCTTCCTATAATGAGGTGACCAGAACTGGACACACTATTCCAAATGTGGTCTAACCAGGGTTTTATAAAGCTGCAGCAAAACCTCGTGGCTCTTAAACTCGAATGCCCCTGTTAATGAAAGCCAACATACCATATGCCTTCTTAACTGGGTGGCAACTTTGAGGGATCTATGTATGTGGAACCCAAGATCTCTCTGTTCCTCCACACTTCCAAGAATCCTGTCTTTTACCCTGTATTCAGCATTCAAATGCAACCTTCCAAAATTAATCACTTCACATTTATCTAGGTTGAACTCCATCTGCTACTTCTCAGCCCAGCTCTGCATCCTGTCAATGTCCTGTTGTAACCTGCAACAGCCCTCAACACTATCTACAACTCCCCCAACCTTTATGTCATCAGCAAACTTACTAACCCACCCTTCCACTTCCTCATCCAAGTCATTTATAAAAACCACAAAGAGCAGAGGTCCCAGAACAGATCCCTGCGGGACACCATTGGTCACCGACTTCCAGACGGAATACTTTCCATCCACTACCACTCGCTATCTTCTTTCAGCCAGCCAATTCTGAATCCAGACAGCCAAATTTCCCTGTATCCCATGCCCCCTGACTTTCTGAATGAACCTACCATGGGGAATCTTATCAAATGCCTTAATGAAATCCATATACACTACATCCACTGCCCAACCTTCATCAATGTGTCTCGTCACATCCTCAAAGAATTCAACGAGGCTTGTGAGGCATGACCTGTCCCTCACAAAGCCATGCTGACTGTCAATAGAGTCCTTAGAAAGTACTTCATGAGCTTTGTGGCATCCTGAGGTCTTGATATATATGAAAGTTTTTTCATGGCCTGAAAGAGTAGCATCAAAAATAAGAGGAGGCCATTTAGCTTTGAGCCTTTTACATGGGAACAGGAGGAGGTCATTCAGCTCATCAAGTCTGTTTCATACAAATGGGAGGACTAAGCCTGTTACCTAGGAATAGGATTGAGGCTAGTTGGAAGGTAAATTTCAATGGGTTATAGGATTACTGTGCATTACAGGTACGTTGTTGGAGTGTTAAAGCTGTCAGTGCCAGTTATATGCAAATGATCAGTGTCTTTTTGTACTTTTGGCAATAAGGGCAATGAACATTTACTGTGATTATTATTGATACAGATTCAATGTGTTACTGGTGAAAGATAATGCCACTTATCTTGACGATCTCTCCCAATCCCTCCCCACCCCCGTTTCCCTCACCCCTCACCATATGACCTCCCCTCCCCTCACCGTTCCTGCCCTACCCCTCAGCGTCTCCACCCAAACTCCACCATCCTCATGCCCCCCCCCCCCACTCAACGCCTCCTCCATTACCCCTCAATCCCCCCTCCCCCCTTCCCTCCCTCGCCCCACATTTATTATTTTGAACACTTGATCAGATAATTCCCACGCTCTAGAGCTCAAGGGGATAGAGACCAAGATTCTGAAAACATTCTGGGTAATTTCAGCCTCAGTGTGGTGCTGCTAAATCTATGTGATTACAAGATGACAGTGACCAGGAATCTTGGAAAATTTCTGTTGGAAATAACAAGTTATCTTTTGGTGAATAATGAAAGGAAATGTTGGCCTCTTGCTCAGGGTATTTAACTCACCTGTGCGAATGAGGAGTCCGAAAAGATGGGTGCATGCAAATGGCTGAGTGGGTCACTGGGTGCCGGGCTATGCAATGTGCCCAGGAAAGCTGATAAAGGAAGGTGTGTATCTGGGATGGTGGAGGTGGATGAGGGGTATTGTTGAAGAATACAGGAGGAGCGAGCAAACATCAGTCCTTGCTGATAAGAAATGGATGAAGGGGTGAGGATGGGGATTGTCTCTGACTCTTAACCAGACCTTGGGCCCTCCGGGATTGTCGAGAAAGATGTGATTTTGACCAGGGCAGTGGTTCACAACGGTGAGTTTGCCTGGTCCACAGTGAGTTCACCGAGTACTCCTTGTCAATGGGCTTACAACTTTGTCTCCGTACAGACTGCCTGCTGTTCCTCCAGGCTACCAGTGAACATTCCAGAGGAGCAAATATTGCTTCACCTTTACTGTCCAGACCCACTCTTCAGAATAATTATCTATGGGCTGTTTTTCTTCATATTTATTCATTAAACCATACGCCCCCCCCCCCCCCCTCCCCGCAGTAACTCCTCACGCTCCCTGCACACTATCCAATGTTTCATCTCAACCATGCTTTGTCAATGAGGAGGGTTCAGTTATTCAAAGTGGTGGTTTGTAACCGGATGCAGCAGTCTATGTAAGCTCTCTACAGTATAGTTGGTGATCTGTACAGGTTTAAAATGAGACTCATGCAGCATAACTTTAGGAGGTCAGTGAGCAATGTCTGGATTTCAGGTGAAACAAAATATCTGGAAATAGAAAGGTGAGAGAACATCCCCAATGAACGTGAAGACATTTCCTTATCGTCTTTTTTTTTACATGTGTACAAAGTCCCGGTCATGTGAAGAATGGCAGTTGGTTTAACATGACCATGCGACTGTCCATCTGTCCCCCTCTCTTTCTCTCTCTGTCTTGTCAGTGCACATAGTATAGCCAGTAGATGACATTGAAGAAGCCAAAGGTTATGGGGAACACGACTCTTGACCATTTGTCAATTGCACTAACATCCGTCAACTTTGGGATCTTCAACTTGAGTTTGGAGGATCGGCGACGCAGACGGCTTTTGGCGAGTTCACGGTCTACGTTGCGCTCTCTGGTGGTGTTGAGTCCTAAACCATCCCTGGATCCTACCCTGCGGAACTGGATTCCAGAGCTGTCAAAGGACATGACGGAATTGCGGGAATCACTCACGCTGCTGGCAACCTCTGATGGCAGCACTTCATCGTTCAGTTCCAAGGTGCTCAAGAGGATGTTTCCATGTGCATCGACCTAGGTGAAGGGAAAGCACAACATGAGAGTTATTCACATTACATCACAAAAACTGACACACAATTCCACAGGCAAAGTTCACATTTGCCATTGTCAGGCGCAGCATCGCAGTGGGAATGTTATTTGGGTAATAATAGTCTGGAGATGTATCCAACTATGACAGTGAGGTGATATAGATACAGTTCATCAAATGTGGAATAAAAGCTTATTTCAGTAATGATGAACATTGCTGTAAAAACCCATCTGGATCATTAAAGTCATACAGACAGAATTATTATGATACATAGGAAGCCATTCATCCCGTTCAATCAGTCCCCATTCCCCTGCTGGATCCCAGCCGGATTGTTCCCAGTAGGTGTGTTCCAATCAGATGTATTCCCAGTAGGCCTGTCCTCAGTAGGTTTGTCCCCAGAAAGTTTGCCCCAGTAACTTGTCCCCAGTAGATTTGCCCAGTAGGTTTGTTCCTAACAACCTTGTTACCAGTAGGTTTGCCCCCAGCCGGTTTGCCCCCAGCAGGTTTGTCCACAGTAGGTTTGTTCCCAGCAGTTTTGTTCCCAGTAGGTTTGTTCCCAGTAGGCCTGTCCTCAGTAGGTTTGTCCCCAGTGGGTTTGTCCCCAGTAGGCCTGTTCCCAGTAGGTTTGTTCCCAGCAGGTTTGTCCCTAGCAGTTTTGTCCCCAGTAGGTTTGTTCCCAGTAAGCCTGTCCTCAGTAAGTTTATCCCCAGTAAGTTTGTCCCCAGTAGGTTTGTCCCCAGTAGGCCTGTTCCAAGTAGGTTTGCCCCCAGCAGGTTTGTCCACAGTAGGTTTGTTCCCAGTAGGCCTGTCCTCAGTAAGTTTGTCCCCAGTAAGTTTGTCCCCAGTAAGTTTGTTCCCAGTAGGTTTGTTCCCAGTAGGTTTGTTCCCAGTAGGCCTGTCCTCAGTAAGTTTGTCCCCAGTAAGTTTGTTCCCAGTAGGTTTGTTCCCAGCAGTTTTGTCCTCAGTAGGTTTGTTCCCAGTAGGCCTGCCTAAGTAGGTTTGTTCCCAGTTGGCCTGTCCTCAGTAGGTTTGTTCCCAGTAGGTTTGTTCCCAGTTGGCCTGTCCTCAGTAGGTTTGTTCCCAGTAGGTTTGTTCCCAGTTGGTTTGTTCCCAGTAGGTTTGTTCCCAGTTGGTTTGTTTCCAGTAGGCTTGTTCCCAGTAGGCCTGTCCTCAGTAGGTTTGTTCCCAGTAGGCCTGTCCTCAGTAGGTTTGTTCCCAGTAGGTTTGTTCCCAGTTGGTTTGTTCCCAGTAGGTTTGTTCCCAGTTGGTCTGTCCTCAGTAGGTTTGTTCCCAGTAGGTTTGTTCCCAGTTGGTTTGTTCCCAGTAGGTTTGTTCCCAGTTGGTTTGTTTCCAGTAGGCTTGTTCCCAGTAGGCCTGTCCTCAGTAGGTTTGTTCCCAGTAGGCCTGTCCTCAGTAGGTTTGTTCCCAGTAGGTTTGTTCCCAGTTGGTTTGTTCCCAGTAGGTTTGTTCCCAGTTGGTTTGTTCCCAGTAGGCCTGTCCTCAGTAGATTTGTTCCCAGTAGGCCTGTCCTCAGTAGGTTTGTCGCCAGTAGGCTTGTTCCCAGTAGGCCTGTCCTCAGTAGGTTTGTTCCCAGTAGGCCTGTTCCCAGTAGGTTTGTTCCCAGTAGGTTTGTTCCCAGCAGGTTTGTTCCCAGTAGGCCTGTTCCCAGTAGGTTTGTTCCCAGTAGGTTTGTTCCCAGTAGGCTTGTTCCCAGTAGGCCTGTCCTCAGTAGGTTTGTTCCCAGTAGGCCTGTTCCCAGTAGGTTTGTTCCCAGTAGGTTTGTTCCCAGCAGGTTTGTTCCCAGCAGTTTTGTCCTCAGTAGGTTTGTTCCCCTCCATTGCTCGCCCAATTTCCTTTTGAAATCATTGATTTTCCCTGGTTCCATCCCCCTCACCAGCAACGAATTTCAGGTCCCTGCCCATCGATACTTAAACAAGTTCTTACTCACATCCCCAAATCTCTTGGCTCCTCAGGCAGCACCTTCTAAATCCACGACCACTACCATCTAGAAGGACAAGGACAGCAGACGCATGGAAGCCACCATCTGGATGTTCCCCTCCAAGTCACTCACCAACCTGACTTGGAAATATATCTCTGTTCCTTCACTGTCACTGGGTCAAACTCCTGGAACTCCCTCCCTAACAGCACTGTGGGTGTACCTACACCATAGGGACTGCAGTGGATCAAGAAGGCAGCTCAGCACCACCTTTCCAAGGGCAATTAGGAATGGGTAATTAAATGTTGGCCTTGCCGGTGAGGCTCACATCCCATGACAAAAGCAACCAAAATGAGACAGAATGAAAATCTGGTCTGATACATAATCAGTGGACTGAGTTCAAAACTGCAATTTATGCAGTCTGAATGCACAGTCAGGCACAGTTCGCAGAAAGGTCAAATCAGATGCAGTCTACAATCTGCAGATGTCAATCACAGTCTGGATTCCATTCAGTGCAGTGCACTATCAGACAAAATCCAGAGTCAGTTGCAAAGCACAATCCAATCACACACACAATCAAATGCTATGTACAAACTGTGTTTGCGCTGAGTGCTGAATTTGGGTGCATTTGAGTGCTATAGTGAGAGTTCGGTGACTGAGGGAGTGAGGTGAGGAGGGAGCAAAGTGTTCCTTTCATTTTGTTTCCTACACTTCACCAAAGAGCGAGAAGGGAGCCGGGAGTTTACAGAGAGTACAGATGACGGGGAGCAGAGTCAGATGGTGGAGTTCCAGTTGGTCCACAGGGCAGCTACATTCTGTAAGGTAAGAGGGGATGGAGGCTCGGGCAGTTGCTCGCTCCTTCTGTAGGATGTGGGTGGTGAGGGAAACCACCGGAGTCCCCGCTGACTATACCTGCGGGAAGTGCACCCAACTCCAGCTCCCCGGAGACCGTGTTAGGGAACTGGACCTGGAGATGGATGAACTTCGGATCATCCGGGAGGCGGGGGGGTAATAGAGAAGAGTTACAGGGAGGTAGCTACATCAAGGTACAGGACACGAGTAGCTGGGTTATAGTCAGGGAAAGGAAAACAAAGGGGTAGACAGTGCAGGAACCCCTCGTGGCTGTTCCCCTTCAAAACAAGTATACCGTTTTGGATGACCTACTGGGGGAAGCCCCTAGCGAGCAGGTCTCTGGCACCGAATCTGGCTCCGTGGTTCAGAAGGGAAGGGAGGAGAATAGAAAAGCAATACTGTAGTGATAGGGGACTCAATGCTTAGGGGAATGCATAGGAGATTCTGTGGTTGTGATCGATATTCCCGGAAGGTATGTTGCTTCCCGGGTGCCAGGGCCAGGGATGTCTCGGATCGGGTCTACAGGATTCTTAAGAGGGAGGGCGAGCAACAAGATGTCGTGGTGCACATAGGAACCAACAACATAGCTAAGAAAAGGGATGAGGATCTAAAAAGTGATTTTAGGGAGTTAGTTTGGAAGCTAAAGAGCAGGACAAGCAGAGTAGTGATCTCAGGATGGCTAACGGTGTCACGTGCAAGTGAGGCAAAGAACAGAGAGCCAGTGCAGCTGAACACATGGCTACAGGGCTGGTGCAGGAGGGAAGGTTTCAGATATGTAGATCATTGGGATATCTGGGGAAGGTGGGACCTGTACATGAAGGATGGATTGGAGGGGCACCAATATCCTGGGTGGGAGGTTTGCTAGAGCTCTTCGGGAGGGTTTAAACTAGTTTGGCAGGGGTTGGAAACCAGAGCTATGGATCAGAGGATAGGGTAGCTGTTGAACAGGCAGAAATAGTATGCGACAAGTCTGTGAGGAATGTAGCTGCCCTGTGGACCAGTTGATAGGGCAAAGTTGCACTCAGTAGAATGGGTTAAAGTATATATGTTTCAATGCAAGGAGTGTCAGGAATAAGGGAGATGAACTTAGAGCATGGATCAGTACTTCGAGCTACGATGCTGTGGCCATTACAAAGACATGGATTTCACAGGGGCAGGAATGGTTGTTAGATGTTCCGGGGTTTAGATGTTTTCAGAAGAATAGGGAGGGAGGTAAAAGAGGAGGGGGAGTGACACTGTTAGGGAGTGCACCACAGCTGCAGAAAAGGAGGTAGGTGAGGGTTTGTCTACTGAGTCAGTATGTGTGGAAGTCAGAAACAACAAAGGAGCAGTCACTTTATTGGGAGTTTTCTATAGACCCCCCAATAGCAGCAGAGAGATAGAGGAACAGATTGGGCTGCAGATCTTTGAATGGTGCAGAAGTAGCAGAGTTGTTGTCATGGGTACTTTAAGTTCCCTAATATTGACTGGAACCTCCTTAGTGCAAACAGTTTGGATGAAGCAGATTTTGTCAGGTGTGTACAGGAAGAATTCCTGACTCAGTATGTCGATAGGCCGACTAACGAAGAGGCCATATTGGACTTGATGCTCGGCAAGAACCAGGCCAGGTGTCAGATGTCTCGGTGGGGGAGCATTTCGGTGACAGTGACCACAACTCCTTGACCTTTACCGTAGTCATGGAGAGGGATAGGAACAGACAGTATGGGAAGGTATTTAATTGGGGGAGGGGAAATTATACTGCTATTAGACAGGAGCTGAGGAGCATAAAGTGGGAACAATTGTTCTTAGGGAAATGCACAATAGTAATGTGGGGATTGTTTAAGGAGCACTTACTGCGAGTGCTGAATAGTTTTGTCCCACTGAGAAGAGGAAGGAATGGTGAGGTGAAGGAGCCTTGGATGACAAGAGAAGTGGAGCTTCTAGTCAAGAGGAAGAAGGAAGCTTACACAAGGTGGAGGAAGCAAGGATCTGACTCAGCTCTGGAGGGTTACAAGGTAACCAGGAAGGAACTCAAAAATGGACTGAGG
The DNA here is from genome assembly GCF_902713615.1 of Scyliorhinus canicula. Taxonomy (NCBI): domain Eukaryota; kingdom Metazoa; phylum Chordata; class Chondrichthyes; order Carcharhiniformes; family Scyliorhinidae; genus Scyliorhinus; species Scyliorhinus canicula. The sequence continues at coordinate 101,326,852 of NC_052162.1, read as the reverse complement.
AGAGCTAGAAGGGGGCATGAAAAAACCCTGGTGGGAAGGATTAGGGAAAACCGCAAGACGTTCTACACTTATGTGAGAAATAAGAGGATGATCAGAGTGAGAGTAGGGCCTGTCATGTGAGAGTACCTTTAAGAAATGGACATTTAAGCAATGTACCTTTAGGAAATGGAGCAGCTCCTTTACTGAAGTGATGTCAGAGTGTGGGTGGAGCTGGGTTTTTTAGCTCAGCCGTTTTGCAGTGTTTAGGTTTCAGTTTTGAGGAAAAGAGCTTGGGCGTGTCCGTGTTTGCAGTAAGCTGGATCTGCTGTGATCTCTGCCAGGAAAGACTATCTCTGAATCATTTGGGTGATTTAAACTAATAATAGTAATGTCTTTAACCTGATGTGTTTCTGTTTAAAGGTGTTAAGTTTTTTGGGGGTTCGAAGAAACATTTTGAGGGATTATTTAGTGTTGTATTATTTTAAGTAAGGGGTGTTAAGGGATCCAATGTTTATGTAAAAAAGGTTTGTGTTTAAAACCCATGTGTCCATAATTGCGATACCACACCATGTGCTTCAAAAGCAACAATACATTAAAGGGAGAGGTTGGTTGAACTCCATGATACATTTTGGGGTTCTGAAAACGCCGCTCCTATAACAGGCCGATCAGGGATAGTGGGGGGAACTTGTGCCTAGAGTCTGAAGAGATGGGGGAGGCCCTAAATGAATATTTTGCTTCAGTATTCACTAGAGAGAGGTACCTTGTTGCCGATGAGAACAGCGTGAACCAAGTTAATGGACTCGAACAGGTTAATATTAAGAAGGAGAATGTGCTGGAAATTTTGAAAAGCATCACGATAGATAAGTCCCCTGGGCCTGATGGGATATACCCAAGGTTTTTACGGGAAGCGAAGGAGGAGATTGCTGCGCCGTTGGCAAAGATCTTTGCGTCCTCACTCTCCACTGGAGTAGTAGCGGATGATTGGAGGGAGGCTAATGTTGTTCCCCTGTTCAAGAAAGGGAATAGGGAAATCCCTGGGAATTACAGAACATCAGTCTTACGTCTGTGGTGAGCAAAATATTGGAAAGGATTCTGAGAGATAGGATTCATGATTATTTAGAAATCATAGTTTGATTAAAGGTAGTCAACATGGGTTTGTGAGGGGCAGGTCATGCCTCACAAGCCTCATTGAATTATTTGAGGATGTGACGAGACACATTGATGAAGGTTGGGCAGTGGATGTGGTGTATAGGGATTTGAGTAAGGCATTTGATAAGGTTCCCCATGGTAGGCTCACTCAGAAAGTCAGCGGGCATGGGATACAGGAAAATTTGGCTGTCTGGATTCAGAATTGGCTGGCCAAAAGAAGACAGTGAGTGGTAGTGGATGGAAAGTATTCCGCCTGGAGGTCAGTGACCAGTGGTGTCCCGCATGGATCTGTTCTGGGACCTCTGCTCTTTATGGTTTTTATAAATAACTTGGATGAGAAAGTGGAAGGGTGGGTTAGTAAGTTTGCCGATGGCACGAAGGTTGGGGGAGTTGTAGATAGTGTTGAGGGCTGTTTCAGGTTACAACAGGACATTGACAGGATGCAGATCTGGGCTGAGAAGCGCCAGATGGAGCTCAATCTTGATAAATGTGAAGTGATTCATTTTGGAAGGTCGAATTTGAATGCTAAATACAGGGTTAAAGGCAGGATTCTTGGAAGTGTGGAGGAACAGAGAGATCTTGGGGTCCACATACATAGATCCCTCAAAGTTGCCACTCTGGTTGATAGGGTTGTTAAGAAGGTGTATGGTGTGTTGGCTTTCATTAACAGGGGGATTGAGTTTAAGAGCCGCAAGGTTTTGCTGCAGCTTTATAAAACTCAGTTAGACCACACTTGGAATATTGCGTCAAGTCTGGTTGCCTCATTATAGGAAGGATTTGGATGCTTTGGAGAGGGTACAGAGGAGATTTACCAGGTTGCTGCCTGGACTGGAGGGCATGTCTTATGAAGAAAGGTTGAAGGAGCTAGGGCTTTTCTCACTGAGCGAAGAAGGCAGAGAGGTGGCTTGATAGAGGTGTACAAGGTGGTGAGAGGCATGGATAGAGTGGATAGCTAGAGACTTTTCCCCAGGGTGGAAATGGCTGTCACGAGGGGACATCATTTTAAGGTGATTGGAGGAAGGTATAGGGGAGAAATCAGAGGTAGGGTCTTTACACAGAGAGCGGTGGGTGTGTAGAATGCACTGCCAGTGGAGGTGGTGGAGTCAGAGTCATTAGGGACATTTAAGCGACTCTCAGACAGACACATGGACAGCAGTAAATTGAAGGGGTGTAGGTTTGGTTGATCTTAGATTAAGATAAATGGTCGGCATAACATTGTGGGCCGAAGGGCCTGTACTGTACTGTACTGTTCTATGTTCTATGTTCTAAACTGGCATCAGAGCAGCTCCAATGTCACAGTTGCTATCGCAGTTTATTGGCACAGTGAAGGACATGACCACAGGATCACTGGTCATTTTAGATCCCTTACAAGCAAAGAGCTGAACTGAGTCAGGCTGACCCAGGATTAACTCTGGCCTACATTAGGCTGCTCTTACATCAGGTTACCACACAAAACAATGCAGGTTTGAGTTATGTAAATCAGAAAATCCAGGTTAATGGACTTAATGGACAGATTCATTGTCACATGTACAATTTCTGTGAATGAACTGCCTCATTTGAAAAGCTTGCCTTTGTGTCTCTGCTGGAAGAGTGTGGATGTTACACAGATGCTGCCACCCAGAGGTCAGCAGCAGCACTGCTGCCAAGATCTCACAATTATTACGATCCCTGGCTAGATCCCAACAGTGGCTGGGATACTGCGCAGAAACCCCAATATTTTATAGAATTTGTAAGACTGTGAGGCAAGGATACCTCGCTCAGGAGTGAATCCATGCACAATTAGGGATATGGTAAATTAAAACAAATTTTTATTACTAACAGAGGATTACTAGCTTTAACATCATAGAAGAAATGACTTTCAATTCAAAGTTTAAAAATGCTTAACAATTAAATGAAACATTTTAACTTCTAACTGCTACATTCTTTACTTCCAATCAAGCAAATCCATCTCGGGTCAAAATCCACTTTTAGATACAATTAACAAACACAGGATTCCTTGTCAAACATTGGATAGATCTTTGAAACTGCTTGAAAAGAGAGAGCTGACACTCTGTCAGAATGATGCAGATTCTCTGGCTGTATTCTTCAGAAACTGATTCTTAGTTTGACTTCCAGACAAAAACTAAAACTGAAAATGCCACACCTGATTGCTTCTACATATGTATATCCCACTAACTGGGTTATGGCCATCTTACGAATGTTAAACACAATCCATAGAGTCCATAGCATTCCGACAATGTATAAGGAGGCCATTCAGCCCATCAGGTCTGCATCAACACTCTGAAGCAGCACCTTACCGAGGCCCACGCCCCTCCAATATCTCTGTAATACCACCTAATCTTTGGACACTAAGGGGCAATTTAGCATGGCCAATCCACCTAACCTGCACATTTTTGGACTGTGGCAAGAAACCGGAGCACCCGGTAGAAACCCACACAGACATGGGGAGAACGTACAAACTCTACACAGACTTGTCACCCAAAGTCAAAATCCAACTGTGTCTCTAATTAACATTTGTATAAAAAAAATTCCTATTCAGATAAACAATATACAAGGCATGAATGAATTATGATCTTACATTTACGATGCTTTAATTACCCCTTCTGTAGCCACTGTGTCTGTCTTTTGAACCAGGGTTTTTAAAACCCTTACTGCAGTAGATACATACACACAGTAACCCGGGCTTTGAACCATGACTGCACCAAATACATATAGTATTTATACGTATATTGTGACACAAAACAATGCCATTCTCACCCGGGCATTCCCAAGTCTGCCCCTCTCTGTGTTGCTCTTATTGACTTTTCCCATTGGTTTCTTCTGCTGTGATGGCACTTTGCCAAAGAAGATGTAATTGACAAAGGCATACTCGAGCAAAGCCAGGAAGACAAAGACAAAGCAACCCATCAGATAGATGTCAATGGCTTTAACATAAGGGATCTTTGGAAGGGTTTCCCGTAGGTGGGTGTTGATTGTTGTCATAGTGAGTACAGTTGTAACACCTGGAAAACAGAAAACATCAGAATGGTTATAGGTATCAACGAGGTTTTACGTATTTCTGAATGTCACTGTGAGATCCAGAGCTGGATATCACTGTGGGATAGTCCTGGAAATCACTGTGTGATACAGAGCTGAATATCACTGTGAGATACAGAGCTGGACATCACTGTGTGATTCAGAGCTGGATATCACTGTGTGATTCAGAGCTGGATATCACTGTGTGATTCAGAGCTGAATATCACTGTGAGATACAAAGCTGGACATCACTGTGCGATTCAGAGCTGGATATCACTGTGTGATGCAGAGCTGCAATATCACTGTGTGATACAGAGCTGAATATCACTGTGAGATACAGAGCTGGATATCACTGTGTGATGCAGAGCTGGGATATCAATGTGTGATACAGAGCTGGATATCACTATGTGATGCAGAGCTGGGATATCACTGTGCGATGCAGAGCTGGGATATCACTGTGTGATACAGAGCTGGATATCACTGTGTGATTCAGAGCTGCCATATCACTGTGTGATACAAAGCTGGATATCACAATGTGTGATTCAGAGTGGGGTATCACTGTGTGATTCAGAGCTGCCATATCACTGTGTGATACAAAGCTGGATATCGCTGTGTGATTCAGAGCTGGATATCACTGTGTGATTCAGAGCTGGATATCACAATGTGTGATTCAGAGTGGGGTATCACTGTGTGATTCAGAGCTGGATATCACTGTGTGATTCAGAGCTAATTATCACTGTGACAGACAGAGCTGGACATCGCTGTGTGATACAGAGCTGGGTATCACTGTGTGATACAGAGCTGGAATATCACTGTGAGATGCAGAGCTGGGATATCACTGTGTGATTCAGAGCGGGGTATGATACAGAGCTGGATATCACTGTGCTATGCAGAGCTGGGATATCACTGTGTGATACAGAGCTGGATATCACTGCGATACAGAGCTGGATATCACTGTGATACAGAGCTGGATATCACTATGCGATACAGAGCTGGATATCACTGTGTGATACAGAGCTGGATATCACTGTGCGATACAGAGCTGGATGTCACTGTGTGATACAGAGCTGGATATCACTATGCAATACAGAGCTGGGATATCACTGTGTGATACAGAGCTGGATATCACTGCGATACAGAGCTGGATATCACTATGCGATACAGAGGTGGATATCACTGTGATACAGAGCTGGATATCACTATGCGATACAGAGCTGGATATCACTGTGCGATATAGAGCTGGATATCACTGCGATACAGAGCTGGATATCACTACGCGATACAGAGCTGGATATCACTGTGCGATATAGAGCTGGATGTCACTGTGATACAGAGCTGGATATCACTGTGCGATACAGAGCTGGATATCACTATGCGATACAGAGCTGGATATCACTGTGCGATACAGAGCTGGATGTCACTGTGTGATACAGAGCTGGATATCACTATGCGATACAGAGCTGGGATATCACTGTGTGATACAGAGCTGGATATCACTGCGATACGGAGCTGGATATCACTATGCGATACAGAGCTGGATATCACTGTGCGATACAGAGCTGGATATCACTGTGTGATACAGAGCTGGATATCACTATGCGATACAGAGCTGGATATCACTATGCGATACAGAGCTGGATATCACTGTGTGATACAGAGCTGGATGTCACTGTGTGGTACAGAGCTGGATATCACTGTGTGATACAGAGCTGGATGTCACTGTGTGATACAGAGCTGGATATCACTGTGAGATACAGAGCTGCCATATCACTGTGTGATACAAAGCTGGATATCACAATGTGTGATTCAAAGTGGGGTATCACTGTGTGATTCAGAGCTGCCATATCACTGTGTGATACAAAGCTGGATATCGCTGTGTGAATCAGAGCTGGATATCACTGTGTGATTCAGAGCTGGATATCACAATGTGTGATTCAGAGTGGGGTATCACTGTGTGATTCAGAGCTGGATATCACTGTGTGATTCAGAGCTAATTATCACTGTGACAGACAGAGCTGGACATCGCTGTGTGATACAGAGCTGGGTATCACTGTGTGATACAGAGCTGGAATATCACTGTGAGATGCAGAGCTAGGATATCACTGTGTGATTCAGAGCGAGGTATGATACAGAGCTGGATATCACTGTGCTATGCAGAGCTGGGATATCACTGTGTGATACAGAGCTGGATATCACTGCGATACAGAGCTGGATATCACTATGCGATACAGAGCTGGATATCACTGCGATACAGAGCTGGATATCACTATGCGATACAGAGCTGGATATCACTGTGCAATACAGAGCTGGATGTCACTGTGCGATACAGAGCTGGATATCACTATGCGATACAGAGCTGGATATCACTGCGATACAGAGCTGGATATCACTGTGTGATTCAGAGCGGGGTATGATACAGAGCTGGATATCACTGTGCTATGCAGAGCTGGGATATCACTGTGTGATACAGAGCTGGATATCACTGCGATACAGAGCTGGATATCACTATGCGATACAGAGCTGGATATCACTATGCGATACAGAGCTGGATATCACTGCGATACAGAGCTGGATATCACTGTGCGATACAGAGCTGGATATCACTATGCGATACAGAGCTGGATATCACTGTGCGATACAGAGCTGGATGTCACTGTGTGATACAGAGCTGGATATCACTATGCGATACAGAGCTGGGATATCACTGTGTGATACAGAGCTGGATATCACTGCGATATAGAGCTGGATATCACTGTGCGATACAGAGCTGGATATCACTATGCGATACAGAGCTGGATATCACTGTGCGGTACAGAGCTGGATGTCACTGTGTGATACAGAGCTGGATATCACTATGCGATACAGAGCTGGGATATCACTGTGTGATACAGAGCTGGATATCACTGCGATATAGAGCTGGATATCACTATGCGATACAGAGCTGGATATCACTGTGATACAGAGCTGGATATCACTGTGCGATACAGAGTTGGATATCACTGCGATACAGAGCTGGATATCACTATGCGATACATAGCTGGATATCACTGTGTGATACAGAGCTGGATGTCACTGTGATACAGAGCTGGATATCACTGTGTGATACAGAGCTGGATGTCACTGTGTGGTACAGAGCTGGATATCACTGTGAGATACAGAGCTGCCATATCACTGTGTGATACAAAGCTGGATATCACAATGTGTGATTCAGAGTGGGGTATCACTGTGTGATTCAGAGCTGCCATATCACTGTGTGATACAAAGCTGGATATCACTGTGTGATTCAGAGCTGGATATCACAATGTGTGATTCAGAGTGGGGTATCACTGTGTGATTCAGAGCTGGATATCACTGTGTGATTCAGAGCTAATTATCACTGTGACAGACAGAGCTGGACATCGCTGTTTGATACAGAGCTGGGTATCACTGTGTGATACAGAGCTTGAATATCACTGTGCGATGCAGAGCTGGGATATCACTGTGTGATTCAGAGCGGGGTATGATACAGAGCTGGATATCACTGTGCTATGCAGAGCTGGGATATCACTGTGTGATACAGAGCTGGATATCACTGCGATACAGAGCTGGATATCACTATGCGATACAGAGCTGGATATCACTGCGATACAGAGCTGGATATCACTATGCGATACAGAGCTGGATATCACTGTGCAATACAGAGCTGGATGTCACTGTGTGATACAGAGCTGGATATCACTATGCAATACAGAGCTGGGATATCACTGTGTGATACAGAGCTGGATATCACTGCGATACAGAGCTGGATATCACTGTGATACAGAGCTGGATATCAATATGCGATACAGAGCTGGATATCACTGCGATACAGAGCTGGATATCACTGTGCGATACAGAGCTGGATGTCACTGTGTGATACAGAGCTGGATATCACTATGCGATACAGAGCTGGGATATCACTGTGTGATACAGAGCTGGATATCACTGCGATACAGAGCTGGATATCACTATGCAATACAGAGCTGGATATCACTGTGCGATACAAAGCTGGATATCATAGAACATAGAACAGTACAGCACAGAACAGGCCCTTCGGCCCTCGATGTTGTGCCGAGCAATGATCACCCTACTTAAATCCACGTAACCCGTATACCCGTAACCCAACAATCCCCCCATTAACCATACACTACGGGCAATTTAGCATGGCCAATCCACTAACCCGCACATCTTTGGACTGTGGGAGGAAACCGGAGCACCCGGAGGAAACCCACGCACACACGGGGAGGACGTGCAGACTCCACACAGACAGTGACCCAGCCGGGAATCAAACCTGGGACCCTGGAGCTGTGAAGCATTGATGCTAACCACCATGCTACCGTGAGGCCCCAACTGTATCACTGCGATACAGAGCTGGATATCACTATGCGATACAGAGCTGGATATCACTGTGCGATATAGAGCTGGATGTCACTGTGATACAGAGCTGGATATCACTGTGTGATACAGAGCTGGATGTCACTGTGTGATACAGAGCTGGATATCACTGTGCGATACAGAGTTGGATGTCACTGCGTGATACAGAGCTGGATATCACTGTGTGATACAGAGCTGGATGTCACTAGTGTGATACAGAGCTGGATATCACTATGTGATACAGAGCTGGGATATCACTGTGTGATACAGAGCTGGATATCACTGCGATACAGAGCTGGATATCACTATGCGATACAGAGCTGGATATCACTGTGTGATATAGAGCTGGATGTCACTGTGATACAGAGCTGGATATCACTGTGTGATACAGAGCTGGATGTCACTATGCGATACAGAGCTGGATATCACTGTGCGATACAGAGCTGGATGTCACTGTGTGATACAGAGCTGGATATCACTGCGATACAGAGCTGGATATCACTATGCAATACAGAGCTGGATATCACTGTGCGATATAGAGCTGGATGTCACTATGCGATACAGAGCTGGATATCACTGTGTGATACAGAGCTGGATATCACTGTGCGATATAAAGCTGGATGTCACTGTGAGATATAGAGCTGGATGTCACTATGCGATACAGAGCTGGATATCACTGTGCGATACAGAGCTGGATGTCACTGTGTGATACAGAGCTGGATATCACTGCGATACAGAGCTGGATATCACTATGCGATACAGAGCTGGATATCACTGTGCGATATAGAGCTGGATGTCACTGTGATACAGAGCTGGATATCACTGTGTGATACAGAGCTGGATATCACTGTGCGATATAAAGCTGGATGTCACTGTGATACAGAGCTGGATATCACTGTGTGATACAGAGCTGGATGTCACTGTGTGATACAGAGCTGGATATCACTGTGCGATACAGAGTTGGATGTCACTGCGTGATACAGAGCTGGATATCACTGTGTGATACAGAGCTGGATATCACTGTGCGATATAAAGCTGGATGTCACTGTGATACAGAGCTGGATATCACTGTGTGATACAGAGCTGGATGTCACTGTGTGATACACAGGTGGATATCACTGTGCGATACAAGCTGGACATTACTGTGTGACACAGAGCTGGATGTCACTGTGTGATGCAATGCTGGATATCACTGTTATGCAGAGCTGGGATATCACTGCGATACAGCGCTGAATATTACTGTGTGACACAGAGCTGGATGTCACTGTGTGATGCAGAGCTGGATATCACTGTTATGCAGAGCTGGGATATCCCTGTGCGATACAGAGCTGGATATCACTGTGTGATGCAGAGCTGGATATCACTGTTATGCAGAGCTGGGATATCACTGTGCGATACAGAGCTGGATATCACTGTGTGATGCAGAGCTGGATATCACTGTTATGCAGAGCTGGGATATCACTGTGCGATACAGAGCTGGATATCACTGTAAGATAGAGAGCTGGACATCACTGTGAGATACAGAGCTGGATGTCACTATGCGATACATAGCTGGATATCACTGTGCGATACAGAGCTGGATGTCTCTATGTAATACAGAGCTGGATATTACTGTGTGACACAGAGCTGGATATCACTGTGGGTTACACAGACACCGGGAGAATGTGCAGACTCTGCATAGACAGTGATCCAAGCCGGGTATCAGACCTGGGTCCCTGACACTGTGAAGCAACAGTGCTAACCACTGTTGCACCGTGCTAGCCCTGCGCTGCCTCACATCATTGTGTAATACAGAGCTGGATAACACTGATACAAAGAAGGATATCGCTGTGTGATACAAAGCTGTCAGATATTCAGTGGGATATTGCTGTGTGCTACAGAACAGGATATCACCATGATACCAAGCTGGATATTGTTGTGTGATACAGACTTGGATACTGTGTTACCTTGGGATGATAGATTATTTAGTTTCACTGCGTTCTGGCCCAAAGAAATGTGGTCGATTGCACACCAGCCAATACTCTTGGGCTAGAGTCAGCATTGACCAAGGATTGAAATGCAAAATAGCAGCTTCACAGAATTTGCATACCACAGAGGGATTTCCAGCTCTGTATAACACAGTGATGTGCAGCTCTATATCATCCAGTGATATCCAGCTCTGCATCACACAGTGATATACAGTTCTGTGTCACACAGTGGTATCTGGTCCGTATCAGACAGTGGTATCCAGCTCGATATCACACAGTGATATGCAGCTTGATACTCAGCTCTGCATTACAGAGTGCTATCAGGCCTGTATCACACAGCGACACCCAGTTCCATATCACACATCGATATCCCAGCTCTGTATCACACAGCGACACCCAGCTCCATATCACACATCGATATCCCAACTCTGCATCACACAGTGATGGAACATAGAACAGTACAGGCCCTTCGGCCCACAATGTTGTGCAGACCATTTATCCAAATGTAAGATCAACCTAACCTACACCCCTTCAATTTACTGCTGTCCATGTGCCTGTCCAAGAGTCGCTAAAATGCCTTTAATGACTGACTCCATCACCTCCGCTGGCAGGGCATTCCATGCATACCACTCTCAGTGTAAAGAACCTACCTCTGACATCTCCTCCATACCTTCCTCCCATCACCTTAAAATTACGTCCCCTCGTGACTGCCATTTCCACCCTGGGGAAATGTCTCTGGCTATCCACTCTATCCATGCCTCTCATCATAGAACATAGAACATAGAACAGTACAGCACAGAACAGGCCCTTCGGCCCTCAATGTTGTGCCGAGCCATGATCACCCTACTCAAACCCACGTATCCACCCTATACCCGTAACCCAACAACCCCCCCCTTAACCTTACTTTTATTAGGACACTACGGGCAATTTAGCATGGCCAATCCACCTAACCCGCACATCTTTGGACTGTGGGAGGAAACCGGAGCACTCGGAGGAAACCCACGCACACAGGGGGAGGACGTGCAGACGTCATCACCTTGTACACCTCTATCATGTCACCTCTCTTTGTTCTTCGCTCCAGTTAGAAAAGCCCTAGCTCCCTCAACATGTCCTCCGGTCCAGGAAGCATCCTGGTAAATCTCCTCTGCACCCTCTCCAAAGCATCCACATCCTTCCTATAATGAGGTGACCAGAACTGGACATAATATGTCACGTGTAGTCCAACTAGGGTTTTATAAAGCTGCAGCAAAACCTCGCAGCTCTTAAACTCAATCCCCCTGTTAATGAAAGCCAACACACCATTCGCCTTCTTAATAACCCTATCAATCTGGGTGTCAACTCTGAGGGATGTATGTACATGGACCCCAAGAACCCTTGTTCCTTCACACTTCCAAGAATCCTGCCTTTAATCCTGTATTCAGTATTCAAATTCAACCTTCCAAAATGAATCACTTCACATTTATTTAGGTTGAACTCCATCTGCTACTTCTCAGCCTAGCTCTGTATCCTGCCAATGTCCTGTTGTAACCTGCAACAGCCCTCGACACTATCAACAACTCCACCAACCTTTGTGACATCGGTAAACTTACTAACCCACCCTTCCACTTTCTCACGGCACAACATCGAGGGCCGAAGGGCCTGTTCTGTGCTGTACTGTTCTATGTTCTATGTTCTATGTTCATCCAAGTCATTTATAAAAACCAAAAAGAGCAGAGGTCCCAGAACAGATCCCTGCGGGACACCACTGGTCACCAACCTCCAGGCGGATAATTTTCCATTGACTACCACTCACTGTCTTCATTCGGCCAGCCAATTCAGTATCGAGACAGCCAAATTCCTTGGGTATATCCCATCTGGCCCAGGGGACTTATCTATCCTGATGCTTTTCAAAATTTCCAGCACATCCTCCTTCTTAATATCAACCTCTTCGAATCCATTAACTTAGTTCACACTGTTCCCATGGGCAACAATGTCCCTCTCTCCAGTGAATACTGAAGTAAAATATTCATTTAGGGCCTCCCTTACCTCTTCAGATTCTTGACACAAGTTCCCTCCACTATCCCTGATCGGCCCTATTCTCATTCTGATCATCCTCTTATTTCTCACATAAGTGTAGAACGCCTTGGGGTTTTCCCTGATCCTTCCCTCCTGGCCTTTTTCATGCCCCCTTCTAGCTATCCTAATAACATTTTTGAGTTCCTTCCTGGCTACCTTGTAACCCTCGAGAGCCATGCTAGATCCTTGCTTCCTCAGCTTTACTTAAGCTTCCTTCTTCCTCTTGACTAGAAGCTCCACTTCTCTTGTCATCCAAGGCTCCTTCACCTTACCATTCCTTCCTCTTCTCAGTGGGACAAAACTATCCAGCACTCGCAGCAAGTGTTCCTTAAACAACCCCCACATATCTGTTGTGCATTTCCCCGAGAACAACTGTTCCCAATTTATGCTCCTCAGCTCCTGTCTTAACAGCATTATAATTTCCCCTCCCCCAATTAAATACCTTCCCGTACAGTCTGTTCCTGTCCCTCTCCATGGCTATGGTAAAGGTTAAGCAGTTGTGGTCACTGTCACCAAATATTCTCCCACCGAGAAATCTGACACCTGGCCTGGTTCGTCCGATATGGCCTCCCTCCTAGTTGGCCTATCTACATATTGAGTCAGGAATCCTTCCTGGACACACCTGACAAAATCCGCTCCATCCAAACCATTTCTACTAAGGTGGTTCCAGTCAATATGAGGGAAGTTGAAGTCACCCCATGACAACAACTCTGTTACTTCTGCACCTTTCCAACCTGTTGCCCAATCTGTTCCTCTATCTCTCTGCTGCTATTGGGGGGTCTATAGAAAACTCCCAATAAAGTGACTACTCCTTTCTTGTTTCGGACTTCCACCCATACTGACTCAGTAGACAAACCCTCCTCAACTACCTCCTTTTCTGCAGCTGTGATGCTCTCCCTCATTAACAGTGCCACTCCCCCTCCTGTTTTACCTCCCTCCTTATTCTTCTTAAAAAACCTAAACCCCGGAACATCTAACAACCATTCCTGCCCCTGTGAAATCCATATATCCATAATGGCTACAGCATCGTAGTTCCAAGTACTGATCCATGCTCTAAGTTCATCTCCCTTATTCCTGATACTCCTTGCATTGAAATTGACACACTTTAACCCATCCCACTGAGTACACCTTTGCCCAATCAACTGTCTATCCTTCCTAACAGACTCGCTGCATACTATTTCTGCCTGTTCAACAGCTACTCTATCCCCTGATCCATAGCTCTGGTTCCCATCCCCCTGCCAAACTAGTTCAAACCCTCCTGAAGAGCTCTAGCAAACCTCCTGCCCAGGATATTGGTGCCCCTCCAGTTTAGGTGCAACCATTCCTTCATGTACAGGTCCCACCTTCCCCAGGAGATATCCCAATGATCCACATATCTGAAGCCTTCCCTCCTGCACCAGCCCTGCAGCCACGTGTTCAGCTGCACTCGCTCTCTGTTCCTTGCCTCACTTGCACATAGCACCGGTAGCAATCCTGAGATTACTACTCTGCTCGTCCTGCTTGTTAGCTTGCTACCTAACTCCCTAAAATCACTTTTTAGATCCTCATCACTTTTCGTAGATATGTTGTTGGTGCCTAAGTGCACCACGACTTTTGGTTGCTCCCCTTCCCCCTTAAGAATCCTGTAGACTCAATCCGAGATATCCCTGGCACTGGCACCCGGGAGGCATCATAGCTTCCGGGAGTCTCGTTCGCGACCACAGAATCTCCTATTCATTCCCCAACCATTGAGTCTCCTATCACTATCGCTTTTCTATTCTCCCCCTTCCCTTCTGAGCCACAGAGCCGGGTTCAGTGCCAGAGAACTGGCTGCTATGGCCTTCACCTGGTAGGTCGTCCCCCCAACAGCATCCAAAACAGTATACTTGTTTTGAAGGGGTACAGCCACAGGGGATCCCTGCACTGTCTGCCCGTTCCCTTTCCTTCCCCTGACTGTACCCAGCTACACTTGTCCTGAACCTTGGGTGTGGCTACCTCCCTGTAACTCCTCTCTATCACCCCCTCTGCCTAACGGATTATCCGAAGTTCATCCAGCTCCAGTTCCCTAATGCATTCTCCAAGGAGCTGGAGTTGGGTGCACTTCCCACAGGTGTTTTCAGTGAGGACACTAATGGTGTCCCTCACCACCTACATCCTACAGGAGGTGCATTCATAGAACATAGAACAGTACAGCACAGAACAGGCCCTTCGGCCCTCAATGTTGTGCCGAGCCATGATCACCCTACTCAAACCCACGTATCCACCCTATACCCGTAACCCAACAACCCCCCCTTAACCTTACTTTTTAATTAGGACACTACGGGCAATTTAGCATGGCCAATCCACCTAACCCGCACATCTTTGGACTGTGGGAGGAAACCGGAGCACCCGGAGGAAACCCACGCACACAGAGGGAGGACGTGCAGACTCCACACAGACAGTGACCCAGCTGGGAATCGAACCTGGGACCCTGGAGCTGTGAAGCATTTATGCTAACCACCATGCTACCCTGCTGCCCCTAACTTCCCTAACTTCAACTGCCCTAGCTTCCATCCCCTCTGATCTGAGTTCCTAAAGAGATTTAAAAGGAGAAAAAATAAATAAATATAAAATTTAAAGATTAAACACCCATTACGCCCTTAGACAAAAAAAATATATACTGCTGCTACTGTCTCGAGTGAACCCTCTAAAATTGGTGATTCTGCTGAATCATACAATGAAATCCAGCTCTATATTGCACAGCAAAATCCTCTACCTTTGAGAAATGATGTTGACTATTGACCTTATCTATGCTCCTCATTATTTTATAAACCTCTGTAAGATCACCCCTCTGCCTCCTACGCTCCAGGGAAAAAAAGTCCCAGCCTATCCAGCCTCTCCTTATAGCTCAGACCATTAAGTCCTGGTAGCATCTCATAAATCCCTTCTGCACTCTTTCTAGTTTAATAATATCCTTCTTGTAAAAGGGTGACCAGAACTGAACACAGTATTCCATGTGTGGTCTTGTACAACTTCAACAAGACATCCCAACTCCTGTATTCAACATTCTGACCAATAAACTGAACATGTTGAATGCCTTCTTCACCACCCTGTCCAGCTGCGACTCCACCTTCAAGGAACCTGTACCTCTTGATCCCTTTGTTCAGTAACTCCCCCCAACTCCCTACCATTAACTAAGTAGGTCCTGCTCTGATTTGATCTACCACAATGTATCACCTCACATTAGAACATAGAACATAGAACAGTACAGCACAGAACAGGCCCTTCGGCCCTCGATGTTGTGCCGAGCCATGATCACCCTACTCAACCCCACGTATCCACCCTATACCCGTAACCCAACAACCCCCCCCTAACCTTACTTTTTAGGACACTATGGGCAATTTAGCATGGCCAATCCACCTAACCCGCACATCTTTGGACTGTGGGAGGAAACCGGAGCACCCGGAGGAAACCCACGCACACACGGGGAGGACGTGCAGACTCCGCACAGACAGTGACCCAGCCGGGAATCGAACCTGGGACCCTGGAGCTGTAAAGCATTTATGCTAACCACCATGCTACCGTGCTGCCCACATTGATCCAAATTAAACAACATCTGCCATTCATCGGCCCACTGCCGCAATTGATCAAGATCCTGTTGCAATCTTATATAAACTTCTTCACTATCCATCTATCTAGGTGTCATCTGCAAACTTACTAACCATGCCTCTTACATTCTCATCCAAATCATTAACATATATAACAAATAACAGTGGACCCAGCACCGATCCCTGAGGCACACCGCTGGTCACAGGCCTCCAGTTTGAAAAACAACCCTCCGCAACCACCCTTTGGTTTCAGTCGCCAAGCCAATTTTGTATCCAATTGGCCACCTTGCCCTGGATTCCGTGAGATTTAACCTTTTGCAACAACCTGCCATGTGATATCGTGTCAAAGGCCTTGCTAAAGTCCACGTAGACAGCGTCGACTGCACTGCCCTCATTTACCTTCTTGGTTACCCCTTCAAAAAACTATAACCCAGCTCTGTAACACACATGAATATCAGCTCTGTATTACACAGTGAGATCCCAGCTCTGTATCTGTACTGTACTGTACTGACATCAGGTCAGTATCAGACAGTGATATTCCAGCTCTGTATTACACAGTGATATCAGGTCAGTGTCACACAGTTATATCCCAACTCTATCTCCAGCTCTGTATCACACAGTAATATCAGGTCAGTGTCACACAGTATCCTGCTCTGTATCACACAGTGATATCAGGTCATGGAATATAGAACATAGAAAAATACAACACAGAACAGGCCCTTCGGCCCACGATGTTGTGCCGAATTTATGTCTGAGATTAATCATAGATTATCGTAGAAATTGCAGTGCAGAAGGAGGCCACCCAGCCCATCGAGTCTGCATCGGCTCTTTGAAAGAGCACCCTACCCAAGGTCAACACCTCCACCCTATCCGCATAACTCAGTAACCCCGCCCAACACTAAGGGCAATTTTGGACATTAAGGCCAATTTATCATGGCCAATCCACCTAACCTAATCTTTGGACTGTGGGAGGAAACTGGAGCACCCGGAGGAAACCCACACACACACGGGGAGAATGTGCAGACTCCGCACAGACAGTGACCCAAGCCAGAATCGAACCTCGGACCCTGGAGCTGTGAAGCAATTGTGATATCCACAATGCTACCGTGCTGCCCTTAAGAACAAATTAATCTACACTCCATTATTCTACCGTAATCCATGTACCTATCCAATAGCGGCTTGAAGGTCCCTAATGTTTCCAACTCAACTACTTCCACAGGCAGTGCATTCCATGCCCCCACTACTCTCTGGGTAAAGAATCTACCTCTAACATCCCAGCTATATCTTCCACCATTCACCTTAAATTCATGTCCCCTTGTAATGGTTTGTTCCACCCGGGGAAAAAGTCTCTGACTGTCTACTCTATCTATTCCCCTGATCATCTTATAAACCTCTATCAAGTCGCCCCTCATCCTTCTCCGTTCTAATGAGAAAAGACCTAGCACCCTCAACCTTTCCTCGTAAGACCTACTCTCCATTCCAGGCAACATCCTGGTATCTCTCCTTTGCACCTTTTCCAAAGCTTCCACATCCTTCCTAAAATGAGGCAACCAGAACTGCACACAGTACTCCAAATGTGGCCTTACCAAGGTTTTGTACAGCTGCATCATCACCTCACGGCTCTTAAATTCAATCCCTCTGCTAATGAACACTAGCACACCATAGGCCTTCTTCACAGCTCTATCCACTTGAGTGGCAACTTTCAAAGATCTATGAACATACACCCCAAGATCTCTCTGCTCCTCCACATTGCCTACTGTTAACCCTGTATTCCGCATTCATATTTGTCCTTCCAAAATGGACAATCTCACACTTTTCAGGGTTAAACTCCATCTGCCACTTCTCAGCCCAGCTCTGCATCCTATCTATGTCTCTTTGCAGCCGACAACAGCCCTCCTCACTATCCACAACTCCACCAATCTTCGTATCGTCTGCAAATTTACTGACCCACCCTTCAACTCCCTCATCCAAGTCATTAATGAAAATCACAAACAGCAGAGGACCCAGAATCAATCCCTGCGGTACACCACTGGTAACTGGGCTCCAGGTTGAATATTTGCCATCCACCACCACTCTCTGACTTCTATTGGTTAGCCAGTTCATTATCCAAGTGGCCAAATTTTCCACTATCCCATGCCTCCTTACTTTCTGCATAAGCCTACCATGGGGAACCTTATCAAATGCCTTACTAAAATCCATGTACACTACATCCACTGCTTTACCTTCATCCACATGCTTGGTCACCTCCTCAAAGAATTCAATAAGACTTGTAAGGCAAGACCTACCCCTCACAAATCCGTGCTGACTATCCCTAATCAAGCAGTGTCTTTCCAGATGCTCAGAAATCCTATCCCTCAGTACCCTTTCCATTACTTTGCCTACCACCGAAGTAAGACTAACTGGCCTGTAATTCCCAGGGTTATCCCCATTCCCTTTTTTGAACAGGGGCACGACATTCGCCACTCTCCAATCCCCTGGTACCACCCCTGTTGACAGTGAGGACGAAAAGATCATTGTCAACGGCTCTGCAATTTCATCTCTTGCTTCCCATAGAATCCTTGTATATATCCCATCAGGCCCGGGGGACTTGTCTACCCTCAAGTTTTTCAAAATACCCAACACATCTTCCTTCCTAACAAGTATCTCCTCGAGCTTACCAGTCTGTTTCACACTGTCCTCTCCAACAATATGGCCCCTCTCATTTGTACATACTGAAGAAAAGTACTCGTTCAAGACCTCTCCTATCTCTTCAGACTCAATACACAATCTCACGCTACTGTCCTTGATCGGACCTACCCTCGCTCTAGTCATTATCATATTTCTCACATATGTGTAAAAGGCCTTGAGGTTTTCCTTGATCCTACCCGCCAAAGAATTTTCATGCCCTCTCTTAGCTCTCCTAATCCCTTTCATCAGTTCCCTCCTGGCTATCTTGTATCCCTCCAGCGCCCTGTCTGAACCTTGTTTCCTCAGCCTCACATGTCTCCTTCTTCCTCTTAACAAGACATTCAATCTCTCTCTTCAACCATGGTTCCCTCACTCGACCATCTCTTCCCTGCCTGACAGGGACATACATATCAAGGACACGTAGTACCTGTTCCTTGAACAAGTTCCACATTTCACTTGTGTCCTTCCCAGCCTATGTTCCCAACTTATGCACTTCAATTCTTGTCTAACAACATCGTATTTACCCTTCCCCCAATTGTAAACCTTGCCCTGTTGCACGCACCTATCCCTCTCCAGGCAGCATGGTAGCCTTGTGGATAGCACAATCGCTTCACAGCTCCAGGGTCCCAGGTTCGATTCCGGCTTGGGTCACTGTCTGTGCGGAGTCTGCACATCCTCCCCGTGTGTGCGTGGGTTTCCTCCGGGTGTTCCGATTTCCTCCCACAGTCCAAAGATGTGCAGGTTAGGTGGATTGGCCATGATAAATTGCCCTTAGTGTCCAAATTGCCCTTAGTGTTGGGTGGGGTTACTGGGTAATGGGGATAGGGTGGAGGAGTTGACCTTGGATAGGGGGTAGGGTGCTCTTTCCAAGAGCCGGTGCAGACTCGATGGGCCAAATGGCCTCCTTCTGCACTGTAAATTCTATGTAATCTATTACTAAAGTGAAAGTCACAGAATTGTGGTCACTATCTCCAAAATGCTCCCCCACTAACAAATCTATTACTTGCCCTGGTTCATTACCAAGTACCAAATCCAATATGGCCTCCCCTCTGGTCGGACAATCTACATACTGTGTTAGAAAAGCTTCCTGGACACACTGCACAAACATCACCCCAGCCAAACTATTTGATCTAAAGAGTTTCCACTCAATGTTTGGGAAGTTGAAGTCACCCATGACTACTGCCCTGTGACTTCTGCACCTTTCCAAAATCTGTTTCACAATCTGCTCCTCCACATCTCTGCTGCTATTGGGGGGCCTATAGAAAACTCCCAACAAGGTGACTGCTCCTTTCCTATTTCTGACTTCAACCCATACTACCTCAGTAGGCAGATCCCCCTCGAACTGCCTTTCTGCAGCTGTTATACTATCTCTAATTAACAATGCCGCCCCCCATCTCTTTTACCACCCTCCCTAACCTTATTGAAACATTTATGACCAGGGACCTCCAACAACCATTTCTGCCTCTCTTCTATCCAAGTTTCCGTGATGGCCACCACATCGTAGTCCCAAATACCGATCCATGCCTTAAGTTCACCCACCTTATTCCTGATGCTTCTAGCATTGAAGTATACACACTTCAACCCATCTCCGTGCCTGCAAGAACTCTCCTTTGTCAGTGTTCCCTTCCCTATTGCCTCACTACACGCTTTGGCGTCCTGAATATCAGCTATTTTAGTTGCTGCCCTACAAATCCGGTTCCCATTCCCCTGCTAAATTAGTTTAAACCCTCCCGAAGAGTACTAGAAAACCTCCCACCCAGGATAATAGTGCCCCTCTGGTTCAGATGCAACCCGTCACAGGTCAATGTCACACAGTATCCTGCTCTGTATCACACAGTGATATCAGGTCAGTGTCACACAGTGATATCCAGCTCTGTATCACACAGTGATATCAGGTCAGTGTCACACAGTATCCTGCTCTGTATCACACAGTGATATCAGGTCAGTGTCACACAGTGATATCCAGCTCTGTATCACACTGTGATATCAGGTCAGTGTCACACAGTGATATCCAGCTCTGTATCACACAGTGATATCAGGTCAGTGTCACACAGTGATATCCAGCTCTGTATCACACAGTGATATCAGGTCAGTGTCACACAGTATCCTGCTCTGTATCACACAGTGATATCAGGTCAGTGTCAGACAGTGATATCCATCTGAAGCAGCAGTTACTTTTTGTGATTCTGATTCACAAGATTAGCCAAGCCAAGCTTCCCATTGGCGATCTCCTCCAAGTTCTTAATTGCATATGAGGGTGGCTGTTGGGGGAATCCAGGGTGAGGACTGATGCTGATTATTCCCCACCAGCCAGACAACCCCCAGTGCACAGTCTTGTCCCACCTGAGGCAAGTTTTGCAGCCAGAAAAGGTGAATTATCAGAAGGGTAGAAGGAGAAGCACTGGGGTATCTGTGTATGCTGGATTCTCCCTAAGCTACAAGAGTGTGGTGGAGACGGCTTCAGCCGAGGCATTTAAAAACAATGGGATTATCAACTGATATCACTGTGTGATACAGAGCAGGATACTGTGGGCAGCACGGTAGCATTGTGGATAGCACAATTGCTTCACAGCTCCAGGGTCCCAGGTTCGATTCCAGCTTGTGTCACTGTCTGTGCGGAGTCTGCGTATCCTCCCCGTGTGTGTGTGGGTTTCCTCCGGGTGCTCCGGTTTCCTCCCGCAGTCCAAAGATGTGCAGGTTAGGTGGATTGGCCATGATAAATTGCCCTTAATGTCGAAAATTGCCCTTAGTGTTAGGTGGGGTTACTGGGTTATGGGAATAGGGTGGAGGTGGTGATCTTGGGTAGGGTGCTCTTTCCAAGAGCTGGTGCAGACTCGATGGGCTGAATAGCCTCCTTCTGCACTGTAAATTCTATGATGTCTATCTATGATCTCCTTCAGAGGGCTAGCATAGTCATAATGAGCTGAATAGCCTATTTCTGCCTTACAAACATTGTATAATTATGGGTGCTGCTCAGATTATGGGACATGGTTATTATGGGTTGTTTGCAATCTGAGTTTATTGCCCCAGTTAATCAGGCTATTATGGGATGTGAGGATTGTTCCTGTTTGGTGGTAACTCACCCAGAGCCACCCGGGCAGCTGAAGCATCATAATTAATCCAGAAGGAGACCCAGGACAGGATGGTGATGAGGATTGATGGCATGTAGGTCTGCAGAATGAAATATCCAATATTCCTCTTGATACGAAAACTGAGTGACAGGCGAGGGTAAGAACCTGTAAGTTAAAGAACACAGAGAGACGGGAAGAATGAACTCACCAGTGCAATGATCATGTTGTCAAGTATGGAGTAGAAAAAGAGCAAAGCACCCACTACGCTGTCCCATCAAACACTCCCAGGACAGGTACAACACAATGTTAGATACAGAATAAGTCTCCCTCTACACTGCTCCCATCAAACACTCCCAGGGCAGGTACAGCACAAGGTTAGATACAGAGTAAAGTCTCCCTCTACACTGTCCCCGCCAAACACTCCCAGGGCAGGTACAGCACGGGGTTAGATACAGAGTTAAGCTACCTCTAGACGGTCCTCATCAAACTCTCCCAGGACAGGTATAGCACGGGGTTAGAGAGAAAGTAAAGCTCCCTCTACACTGTCCCCATCAAGCACTCTCAGGTCAGGTAAAGCATGGGTTAGATACAGAGTAAAGCTCCCTCTACACTGTTTACAACAGACACTCCCAGGACAGGTATAGGATAGGGTTAGATACAGAATAAATCTCCCTCTACCCTGTCCCCATCAAATACTCACAGGTCAGGTACAACACGGGGTAAGATACACGGCAAAGCTCCCTCTACACTGGCCCCATCAATACTCCCAGGTCAGGTACAACACGGGGTGAGATACATGGTAAAGCTCCCTCTACACTGTCCCCATCAAACACTCCCAGGACAGGTACAGCACGGGGTTAGATACAGAGTAAAGCTCCCGCTACACTGTCCCCATCAAATACTCCCAGGACAGGTACAGCACGGGGTTAGATACAGAGTAAAGCTCCCGCTAACTGTCCCCATCAAACACTCCCAGGACAGTTACAGTACAAGGTCAGGATTATGCATTTGAAAATACACTGCTCCTGATTCTGAGTCATTTGCTGTGCAGTGATGTCAGCAGAGTGCTTGCGCAGTCTTTGAGCAGATCACTATCTTGATTGAATGAGCAACATCCTTAATAAACCTCTCATCGTATTTTACAAGAATTCAGAGTGTGGCCACCTCCATACCTTTTCTCTTTGCGGCAACAAAGAAATATAACAGGAGGGAAAGCAGGCGATGAGGACTGAGGCAGAAAAATTGGTGGAAAGAAGATTTTCATCAACTAATTCTGGGAGGGTATTGGGAACAATGTAAAATTCCCAGGATCGGGCTCTTCGACACACAGATTTCGAGTCTGCTGACTCTGCACGGGTCATTACTCGGGAGAAAAGTCAAAATAATCAGGCATAAAAGAGGAAAGATATCCTAGTTGCTTGGTCAAGGATTGTTGTGCCATGCTTTCCAATACAGTTGGAAGGGAAGAAGTACAAACCCTAGGAACCGGGATCCAAAAATGTCAGGAAAAACAATCGCCATGGATGCGTTTGTTGAATATTATGAGACATGGAATCTGTACGAAGAAAGATTTCAATTGTTTTCAATAACGAATCAGACACCAGAGGACCTGGTGGTCACAGTATTTCTCAGTACAGTTGGTCACAAACGTTTATGTTGTTACAGAATCCTGTTCACCCAGCAAAACCAGGAGACAAGTCCTTCAGTGAACTAATGGAAATCTTAGAGGAACATCTCTTTCCTGAACTGGTATTGATTGCAGAAAGCTTTTGGTTACACTGCCATAGTCAGGAAGAAGGTGAAAGTATTTTACAGTTTATGGTGTCTTTAAGAAGATTACCTAGATATTGTGAATTTGGTACACCATTTGATGATAGTCTTCATGAAAGGCTGGTTTGCGGATTATGCAGTGAAGCAATTCACAGGAAGCTGCTTACTGTTAGTGATTTAACTCGGAAAGCTACTGTGGAAGTTATCACATTTATGGAGCTTGCAATGAGTGAAGCTTCACAGATAGGGGCTGAAGCAATGATCTACAAAATGGGTACCTCATGGAACAGGGCTGCAAAAGTACAACCATGTCATCATTAGAAACAGATTGGACCCACAGCAGAAGAATGCTGGAAAAAATTGAATACAAGCAAGAACTGTGGAAAGAAGTGCCACGATAGTACAGTGGTTAGCACAGTTGCTTCACAGCTCCAGCGTCCCAGGTTCGATTCCCGGCTTGGGTCACTGTCTGTGTGGAATTTGCACTTTCTCCCTGTGTCTGCGTGGGTTTCCTCCGGGTGCTCCGGTTTCCTCCCACGGTCCAAAGATGTGCAGGTTAGGTGGATTGGCGATGCTAAATTGCCCTTAGTGTCCAAAAAAAGGTTGGATTCAGTGGGGTTACTGAGTTACGGGGACAGGGTGGAGGTGTGGGCAGAGGTAGGCTTTCCAAGGGCCGGTGCAGACTCGATGGGCCGAATGGCCTCCTTCGGCACTGAAAATTCTATGATTGCCAAAGTGTGTTGGGCTCAGAGAAATTCTCCTGAAGGTGCAAGAAAAATAATACAGTCAAACTGCGGTAGTCGGTATTAGGGGTATTACGGTACCGAGGTTGGAGGTACCCGATGCTGTAAGACTATTGGTGTTGGAGGTCCCTGATACTGTAAGACCATTGGTGAAGCCTGCCTGCTGGTTCCGCCCAGTAAGGCGGAGTATAAGAGTCTGTGTCTCCCTAGCTGCTGCATTCTGTACCTGCCCTGCTGGGGAAAACATCTAGTCCAATAAAGCCTTCAATTGTACTCCAATCTCGCTTCGAGAGTTATTGATCGTGCATCAATTTATTGGACTAGATTTGAAGAATGGAGGTCCGCATCAAGCCAGAGTGTCTGAAACTTAGCCCCCACGCGGCAAACTGAGCGGCGAACTTCAAACAGGGGCTGGCATGCTTCAACGGCCACCTCAGGACGGCCACAACTACACCTACGGAGGATCAGAAACAAGTTCTCCACTCAAGGGTGAGCCCAGAAATCTACACGCTCATCGAGGATGCGGACGATTTCGAGGCCGCGATGGCCCTGTTGAAAGGACACAACATCCGCCCAGTAAATCAGCTTTATGCCCGACATCTGCTAGCAATCAGATGTCAAATCGCGGGGGAATCGCTAGGTGAATTCTACCGCGCACTTCTGGTACTAGGTAGGAACTGTGACTGTCCGTAAATTTCAGCCAACGACCACACCGAATTTTTAATCTGGGACATATTCGTTGCAGGTATGCTGTCCTCCCAAATCCGTCAGCGGCTGCTAGAAAAAGAGACACTAGGCCTCAAGGAGGCACGGGCCCTCCCAAGCTCCCTAGATGTGGCCTCCCGCAACGCCCAAGCATACGTCCCCGACCGCGCGGCAGCCCCTTGGGCAGCGTGGAACCCACCCGCGGCCGACCCCGATGCATCCCCCATCCCCCCACAAGCTTGTGCCGCGCGGCTGCCAGGTAATCCCGGGGGGCCTCACTGTTATTTTTGCGGGCAACCCAAGCATCACCGGCAACGCTGCCCGGCTCACCGCTGTCTCCGGGGGCGAACCGGGACCGCCGCCACAACTCCCATCGCAGGCCACGTGCGGACCCCGGGCGCCGCCATCTTGTTCCCCAGGGACCACGTGCGATACATGGACGCCGCCATCTTGCCCACCACCAGCCATGTGCAACCCGTGGGTGCCACCATCTTGGCTAGAGTCTCAGGACCCCGATTCGGATGACCACACACCGCCCAAGGAAACTCAGCTTCTGCCACGACTCGCTTCGGTGCCTCTGGACCAGTCTCAGCCCCGAACTCTTTTAACCGCCACGACGACTGTGCTCATCAATGGACACAAGACATCCTGCCTGATTGACTCTGGGAGCACAGAGAGCTTCATACACCCCAACATGGTAAGGCGCTGCTCCCTCCCCATACACCTAGTTAATCAAAGAATCTCCCTGGCTTCCGGGTCTCACTCTGTAGAGACCAAGGGGTACTGCATAGCTACCCTCACAATCCAGGGAGAGAATTTAAGAATTTCTGACTTTACGTCCTCCCTCACCTCTGCACTGCCACGCTCCTGGGATTGGACTTCCAATGCAACCTCCAGAGCTTAACCTTTAAATTCGGCGGCCCTATACCCCTCTCACTGTCTGCAGCCTCAATGTCGACCCGCCTTCCCTTTTTGCAAATCTCACCCCTGATTGCAAACCCGTCGCCACCAGAAGCAGATGGTACACTGCCCAGGAGCGGACCTTCATTAGGTCGGAAGTCCAACAGTTACTGAAGGAAGGTATTATCGAGGCCAGCAATAGCCCCTGGAGAGCTCAAGTAGTGGTTGTAAACACCGGGGAGAGCACAGGCTGGTCATTGATTATAGCCAGACCATAAACAGGTATACGCAGCTCGACGCGTACCCTCTCCTCCGCATATCTGATTTTGTCAATTAGATTGCATAATACAAGGTCTTTTCCACGGTGGACCTCAAATCCGCCTACCATCAGCTCCCCATTCACCCGGACGACCGCAAGTACACTGCATTCGAAGCAGATGGGCGGCTCTACCACTTCCTAAGGGTTCCCTCCGGTGTCACAAATGGGGTCTCGGTCTTCCAACGGTAGATAGAACATAGAATATAGAAAAATACAGCACAGAACAGGCCCTTCGGCCCACGATGTTGTGCCTAACCTTAGATTATCATAGAATTTACAGTGCAGAAGGAGGCCATTCGGCCCATGCTTCAGAAATCTGTCATTCCTCCGTTGAAAAGGAGGCCCAGGCCACAGTAGAAGCTGTGCGGCATTGTAGGCATTACCTGGCTGGCAGGAGGTTCATGCTCCTCACTGACCAACGGTCGGTTGCTTTCATGTTCGATGTTGCAGGGCAAGATAGAGAACGATAAGATCAGACGGTTGAGGATCGAGCTCTCCTCCTATAACTATGAGATCTTGTATCGTACCGGGAAGCTAAATGAGCCTCCTGATGCCCTATCCCACAGCACATGTGCCAACGCACAAGTGGACCAACTCCGCACCCTCCACGAGGTCCTTGAAGGTTGTGAAATTAAAATGGAGCTGGATATGGGTGCAGCAGAATCACAAATAACAGACAATTTATCAAAAGCTGAAGCATCTTCCCTTAAAACCATCAAATACTTCCTTAGGATGTACATTGAAGAGGTTGTACCATCAAAAGATATGTTATGGTGAAAGTATGTTGTCATAGAATTTACAGCGCAGAAGGAGGATATTCGGCCCATCGAGTCTGCACCGGCTCTTGGAAAGAGCACCCTACCCAAGGTAACACCTCCACCCTATCCCCATAACCCAGTAACCCCACCCAACACTAAGGGCAATTTTGGACACTAAGGGCAATTTAGCATGGCCAATCCACCTAACCTGCACATCTTTGGACTGTGGGAGGAAACCAGAGCACCCGGAGGAAACCCACGCACACACGGGGAGAACGTGCAGACTCCGCACAGGCAGCGACACAAGTCGGGAATCGAACCTGGGACCCTGGAGCTGTGAAGCAATTGTGCTAACCAATATGCTACCGTGCTGCCCACTGAATGGTATAGTGAAAATGGGCAGACAGCAAAGTTGCCTCCTCACATTGTAAGTGGAAACTTTGCTGCTCTATTTGGCAGAGCATGGTTCTCTAAATTAGGTTTAACTGGGAAATAGTTAATCAAATTAGTGGATTTAAAGAGTTACTTGCAACAACTTCTGAAGAAGTGCGAGAAAGTGTTAGAAGATTCACAGCTCTATGTCTGGAATTGGAGATCTACATAGATCCAGAAGCAACACCAACATGATTTTGTGCCAGACCCGGATAAACTCCTCGTGGTTACTTACGATGCATCTCGGCACAGTAGATTCAGAAAGAATAAAAGAATGGTGGATGAGTCCAGAAGTAGGGGGTCATAGTTTAAGGATAAGAGGTAACCCTTTCATGTCTGAGGTGAGGAGACATTTCTTCACCCAGAGAATGGTGAATCTGTGCAATTCGCTACCACAGAAAGTGATTGAGGCTAAAATGTTGTGTAATTTCAAGAAGGAAATAGATATAGCTCTTGGGGCTAAAGGTATCAAGGGATACGGGAAGGTGGGGGAAGGCGGAATGAGGGTATTGAACTTGATCAGCCATGATCATATTGAATGGCAGAGCAGGCTTGAAGGGTTGAATGGCCTCCTCCTGCTTCTATTTTCAATGTATCTATTTAAAAATTTAGAAACTTATCTTGAAGAGTCATGATGTGGAGATGCCGGCGTTGGACTGGGGTGAGCACAGTAAGAAGTCTTACAACACCAGGTTAAAATCCAACAGGTTTGTTTCAAACACGAGCTTTCGGAGCGCAGCTCCTTCCTCAGGTGAATCCGGAAGAGGATCTTGAAGAGTGACATCACAGCAATGCAGTGACCTGATTGGCTGGTAAGGAAAGTGCTCCAATTAGCAGGAGCTGGGAGAAATTTAACTCTTCGTGTGTTGGTGAGTATTCTGATTGGTAAGTAAAATCTTTATTCCTTTCATTTAATAATAATTTGATATATTTGTAGTCAGTTAAGGTAAAGGATTAAAATGCCAGGAGATCCCAGACCCGTGTTATGCTCCTCGTGCTCAATGTGGGAGTTCAGGGACGCGGCCGATGCCTCTGACTCCTTCATGTGCGGGAAGTGTGTCCAGCTGCAGCGCCTGTTAGACCGCATGAACTCTGGAGCTGCGGGTGGACTCACATTGGAGCATCCGCGATGCTGAGGAGGTCGTGGATAGCACGTTCAGTGAGTTGGTCACACCGCAGATTAGGATTGGTGACAGAGACAGGGAATGAGCGACCAAAAGGCAGAGAAAGAGCAGGAAGGCAGTGCAGGTGTCCCCTGCGGTCATCTCCCTCCAAAACAGGTATACCGTTTTGGATACTGTTGGGGGAGATGACTCACCAGGGGAAGGCAGTAGTAGCCAGGCTCATGGCACCATGGCTGGCTCTGCTGCACAGAAGGGCGGGAAAAAGACTGGCAGGGCTATTGTAGTAATCCACGGGAGGCAGGAGTTCCGTCACCACACCAATATTTATTTACAATAACGATATTACAGGAGCAGCTACAAACAGTGCTGCTAGCAGTCCAGTCAACTTAAGACTGCTCACAAAGCCTACACAGGTGATTATATGGCCCTCCTCAATGAGCTATCATTGAGGGAGCTCATACTCCAATTGGCCAACCAATAAAGCCAATTGGAGTTCATTACACCCCTCCCCCCCGCCCCCAAGGTCCGAGGAATTCCGGCCAGCTGGCATTCCTCTGAGCTTCTTCCTGCTCCTCATGTCTGGGTCTGTCACCTCTGTGTCGTCCGCCAGGTCGTTCTCCGAAGTGGGCGGGGTGTACCTTATAGGTGCCCGTCTTTTCCTTGACGACCTCCTTGGAAGTTGTTCTTCCTCCTCCTTGGGGAGAGGTGCCGCGGCGGCCTCGTCGAGTGTGTCCATCTCCAACTCTGATGACCGAATGACGGGGTCTGGAGAAATTGCTCGGGGCTGGGGTGTGGGTATCCTTTCCGTCTGGGCTATCCCATAATAGGATACCGTCTTCTACGGTTATTTGGTCCCTTCTGTTCCAGTATGGGTGCATCTGGGGCTCCACTGGTCTTTCCAATTCCCCTGTTAGCAGTAAATGCTTCATCTTGGCTAAAACTGGGTCTTTTTGCGTCCACAACCGAATATGTTGTGCGTCTACTGGTAGGGTGTCCAAAAAATTTAGAGTCATTACTGTCTCCTCTACTTTTGGTATTTGCGGCAGAGTGTCCGGGAAGGGAAGTCTGCTCAAAGCATCTGCATGTGCTACTCGCGTTCCCGGCCTGTGCTCCAGAACGTATCTATATGCCGCCAATAGCAACGCCCAGCATTGGATTCTAGCTGATGCAATCGGGGGTATTGACTTGTCTTCTTTTAATAACCCTAATAACGGCTTATGGTCCGTCACTATGGTGAATTTCCGCCCGTACAGATACCGGTGAAATTTGTTTACTGCAAATATCACCGCCAGTCCTTCCTTCTCGATGTGGGCGCACTTCCTCTCAGCCATCGCCAATGTCCTCGAAGCATAGGCTATTGGCCGTTCTTCCCCATTCCTTCCTCTATGGGCTAAGATGCCTCCTACCCCAGAGGGGGATGCATCACAAGTGACCACCAACTCCTTCCTTGGGTCATAATGCTCTAGGACATTTTCGGATGACATCTGTTCCTTAATGTCCCTAAATGCTCGGTTTTGGCGGGTGGACAATTTCCATTCTTGCCCCTTTTTTAGTAGCTGGTGGAGGGGTTCTAGGATGGATGCCCTATTTTCAATAAATTTTCCATAAGAGGTTACCAACCCTAGAAATGATCGAAACTCCTGGACCGTGGTGGGGGCTGGGGCTTCTTTTATTGCCCTTACTCTGTCTTCTAATGGATGTAAGCCTGACTCATCTACTTTATATCCCAGGTACGTCACTTGTGGGGCCAGAAAAACATATTTTTCCCTTTTTAGCCGTCGCCTGCCTTTGCGAAACGCCTGAGCACTTCCTCCAGGTTCCTTAAGTGTTCCCCGTTTGTCCTACCCGTGATTAAGACATCGTCCAAATAAATCGCCACCTGCGGTAGTCCCTGCAGAACATTTTCCATCGTACGCTGGAATATAGTGCAGGCTGATGACACTCCAAAAGGTAGCCTAGTATAACGAAAACGGCCCTTCAGGGTGTTGATCGTAGCGAACTTCTGGGAGCCCTTGTCCAGTTTTAACTGCAGGTAGGCGTGGCTCATGTCTAGTTTCGTGAACAAAAGCCCACCTGCCAATTTGGCATATAGGTCGTCTATTTTTGGGATTGGGTATTTGTCCAGCAGTGCGTATTTGTTTACTGTCTGTTTGAAATCGCCACAGAGACGTATCGAGCCGTCTGGCTTCAAAATTGGTACCACCGGCGCTGCCCATTCAGAGAACTGTACTGGTCTGATAATGCCGTCGCACCGTAACCTTTCTATTTCATAAGAACATAAGAACATAAGAACTAGGAGCAGGAGTAGCCATCTGGCCCCTCGAGCCTGCTCCGCCATTCAATGAGATCATGGCTGATCTTTTGTGGACTCAGCTCCACTTTCCGGCCCGAACACCATAACCCTTAATCCCTTTATTCTTCAAAAAACTATCTATCTTTACCTTAAAAACATGTAATGAAGGAGCCTCAACTGCTTCACTGGGCAAGGAATTCCATAGATTCACAACCCTTTGGGTGAAGAAGTTCCTCCTAAACTCAGTTCTAAATCTACTTCCCCTTATTTTGAGGCTATGCCCCCTAGTTCTGCTGTCACCCGCCAGTGGAAACAACCGGCCCGCATCTATCCTATCTATTCCCTTCATAATTTTAAATGTTTCTATAAGATCCCCCCTCATCCTTCTAAATTCCAACGAGTACAGTCCCAGTCTACTCAACCTCTCCTCATAATCCAACCCCTTCAGCTCTGGGATTAACCTAGTGAATCTCCTCTGCACACTCTCCAGCGCCAGTACGTCCTTTCTCAAGTAAGGAGACCAAAACTGAACACAATACTCCAGGTGTGGCCGCACTAACACCTTATACAAATGCAACATAACCTCCCTAGTCTTAAACTCCATCCCTCTAGCAATGAAGGACAAAATTCCATTTGCCTTCTTAATCACCTGTTGCACTTGTAAACCAACCTTCTGTGACTCATGCACTAGCACACCCAAGTCTCTCTGAACAGCGGCATGCTTTAATATTTTATCGTTTAAATAATAATCCCGTTTGCTGTTATTCCTACCAAAATGGATAACCTCACATTTGTCAACATTGTATTCCATCTGCCAGACCCTCGCCCATTCACTTAACCTATCCAAATCCCCCTGCAGACTTCCAGTATCCTCTGCACTTTTCGCTTTACCACTCATCTTAGTGTCATCTGCAAACTTGGACACATTGCCCTTGGTCCCCAACTCCAAATCATCAATGTAAATTGTGAACAATTATGGGCCCAACACGGATCCCTGAGGGACACCACTAGCTACTGATTGCCAACCTGAGAAACACCCATTCATCCCAACTCTTTGCTTTCTATTAATTAACCAATCCTCTATCCATGCTACTACTTTACCCTTAATGCCATGCATCTTTATCTTATGCAGCAACCTTTTGTGTGGCACCTTGTCAAAGGCTTTCTGGAAATCCAGATATACCACATCCATCGGCTCCCCGTTATCTATTGCACTGGTAATGTCCTCAAAAAATTCCACTAAATTAGTTAGGCACGACCTGCCTTTTACGAACCCATGCTGCGTCTGCCCAATGGGACAATTTCTATCCAGATGCCTCGCTATTTCTTCCTTGATGATAGATTCCAGCATCTTCCCTATTACCGAAGTTAAACTCACTGGCCTATAATTTCCTGCTTTCTGCCTACCTCCTTTTTTAAACAGTGGCGTCACGGTTGCTAATTTCCAATCCACCGGGACCACCCCAGAGTCTAGTGAATTTCGGTAAATTATCACTAGTGCATCTGCAATTTCCCTAGCCATCTCTTTTAGCACTCTGGGATGCATTCCATCAGGGCCAGGAGACTTGTCTACCTTTAGCCCCATTAGCTTGCCCATCACTCCCTCCTTAGTGATAACAATCGTCTCAAGGTCCTCACCTGTCATAGCCTCATTTCTATCAGTCACTGGCATGTTATTTATGTCTTCCACTGTGAAGACCGACCCAAAAAACCTGTTCAGTTCCTCAGCCATTTCCTCATTTCCCATTATTAAAACTCCCTTCTCATCCTCTAAAGGACCAATATTTACCTTAGCCACTCTTTTTTGTCTTATATATTTGTAAAAACTTTTACTGTCTGTTTTTATATTCTGAGCAAGTTTACTCTCATACTCTATCTTACTCTTCTTTATAGCTTTTTTAGTAGCTTTCTGTTGCCCCCTAAAGATTTCCCAGTCCTCTAATCTCCCAGCAATCTTTGCCACTTTATATGCTTTTTCCTTCAATTTGATACTGTCCCTTATTTCCTTAGATATCCACGGTCGATTTTCCCTCTTTCTTCCATCCTTCCTTTTTGTTGGTATAAACCTTTGCTGAGCACTGTGAAAAATCGCTTGGAAGGTTCTCCACTGTTCCTCAACTGTTCCACCATAAAGTCTTAGCTCCCAGTCTACCTTAGCTAGTTCTTCTCTCATCCCCTTGTAATCTCCTTTGTTTAAACACAAAACACTAGTATTTGATTTTACTTTCTCACCCTCCATCTGTATTTTAAATTCCACCATATTGTGATCGCTCCTTCCGAGAGGATCCCTAACTATGAGATCATGAATCAATCCTGTCTCATTACACAGGACAAGATCTAGGACCGCTTGTTCCCTCGTAGGTTCCATTACATACTGTTCTAGGAAACTATCGCGGATACATTCTATAAACTCCTCCTCACGGTTGCCTTGACCGACCTGATTAAACCAATCGACATGTAGATTAAAATCCCCCATGATAACTGCTGTACCATTTCTACATGCATCAGTTATTTCTTTGTTTATTGCCTGCCCCACCATCTCGTTACTATTTGGTGGCCGATAGACTACTCCTATCAGTGACTTTTTCGCCTTACTATTCCTGATTTCCACCAAAATGGATTCAACCTTATCCTCCATAGCACCGATGTCATCCCTTACTATTGCCCGGATGTCATCCTTAAATAACAGAGCAACACCACCTCCCTTACCATCCACTCTGTCCTTCCGAATAGTTTGATACCCTCGGATATTTAACTCCCAGTCGTGACCATCCTTTAACCATGTTTCAGTAATGGCCACTAAATCATAGTCCTTCACGATGATTTGTGCCACCAACTCATTTACTTTATTCCGAATACTACGAGCATTCAGGTAAAGTACACTTATGTTGGTTTTTTTACCTCTGTTTTGAATCTTAACATCTCCAGTTTTATTCCTTTTGTTATTACTGGGCCTATTCACTGTGCTCCCCTCAGTCACTGTACCTTGTACTGTCGCCCTTATGGATTTCTGACTACGTCTTCTCTGCTTTGCACTTTTCCCCTTACTTCCTTTTGTTTCTGTCCCTGTTTTACTACCTTCCAACTTCCAGCATTGGTTCCCATCCCCCTGCCACATCAGTTTAAACCAATCTACTTTCTTCCTGAATGCAAAAGGTACCGGCCTGGCCTTACAAAATTTCGGAAGGGCTTCTGGGTCCACGTGCAAAGTTGCTTTGGCGTCTATGATTTCCCCCAAACCTTCCTGGAAGACCTCCGGCTATTTTTGGAGTACTCCCCTCAACTGCCCGCTTCCACTCTGGAAAATTTTCATCCAATCTAATTTTAGGTCTTTCAGCCAGTTCCGTCCAATTAAGCTTGGTCCGGAGCCCTCTACTATCGTCAACGGTAATCTGAGCAATTGTTTCTCATATTCCACAGGTACATGAGTCGTGCCTAGAACTTCCAGGGGTTCCCCCGTGTAGGTTTTAAGTTTCGTCAATGTTTTTGTTACGGTTAGTGGCTGGAGTCCATCTTTGATTTTTCTAAATGCTGCCACTCCCATTACTGATACGGCCGCACCCGTGTCTATTTCCATTATTGTCGGCCGCCCGTTCACCCGTGGGGTAATCCTAATGGGTTCTGCTTTCTTCGTTGTAATATTATATAATTGTTCCCCTTCAGAGGAGGATGGGGCGTCTAGGTTGTGTACTTCCCTGCATCCCCACCTGCTATTCCTCTTTTGCCACCTCCTTCTAGGGTTTCTGTTGTTGTTTCCCCACTCTGTCTGGTGCCAGAAACGGTCCTTCTCTGTTGGGGGAGCCTCAGCCGGTACTTCCCATGTCTCCAGTTAGTCCTGGCAGACTTGGGGGCAGTTCTGGGGTTTTCCTTTTTCCCTTTATTCCTCAGGTTTTTCCTGAGAGCGGCTATCGGGTAGCAGGACCCGTTGTGGTAGTCCCTCTCATAGGTATCTACCTCCATAGGCGTGCCCTGTAGTTCCTGCGCCCCACTTGCTACCTTTTCTCGGGACAGTGCGAGCTGTAACGCCTGCCTGCAGTCTAGCTCCGTTTCCGCCAACAGGTGTTTCTGTATTGTGAGGTTGGTTATACCACACACTAACCAGTCCCGAAGCACTTCACTTAGCGTCGGGCCGAACTCACATTTTTCTGCCAGCCTTCTCAGGCGGGTCAAGAAATTTGTGACTGACTCCCTGTCTTCCAGCTTCGCTGTGTAGAATCTGTACCTACGCAAAATGAAGTGGTGGTTTTGGGTCGTAGTGCTCTTTCACCAATTCCGTTACTTCTTGGAAAGTTTTCGTGTCCGGCGCATCGGGATAAGTCAGACTACGTATAATGGCGAAAGCGGAGGGTCCGCATGCCGACAGCAGGATAAGCCGTCTCCTTTCGTCCGTCAGTATATGATTTGCCCGGAAGAAGTAACACATTCTCTCCACATTCTGGGACCAGTCCTCAATAGCCAGGTCGAATGCCTCTAACCTCCCAAAAAACGGCATTTTTTAAATGGCAAGGCTTACCCTCCGAGTGCGGCAGCTGGTCTCCGCAAAATTCTTAGTTTACCTCGTCGCCACTGTAGTAACCCACGGGAGGCAGGAGTTCCGTCACCACACCAATATTTATTTACAATAACGATATTACAGGAGCAGCTACAAACAGTGCTGCTAGCAGTCCAGTCAACTTAAGACTGCTCACAAAGCCTACACAGGTGATTATATGGGCCTCCTCAATGAGCTATCATTGAGGGAGCTTTCCTCCAATTGGCCAACCAATAAAGCCAATTGGAGTTCATTACAGCTATAGTCATAGGGGATTCAATCGTAAGGGGAGTAGACAGGCGTTTCTGTGGTCGAAAACAAGACTCCCGAATGGTATGTTGCCTCCCGGGTGCACGGGTCAGGGATGTCTCAGATCGGCTGCAGGATGTCGTGGTGCATATAGGCACCAACGATACAGGTAAAAAACGGGATGAGGTCCTACAATCAGAATTTAGGGAGTTAGGAGATAAGTTAAAAAGTAGGACCTCAAAGGTAGTAATTTCAGGATTGCTACCTGTGCCACCAGTCAGAGTAGAAATTCAAGAATAGTCAGAATGAATATGTGGCTTGAGAGATGGTGCAGAAAGGAGGGGTTCAGATTTTTGGGACATTGGAACTGGTTCTGGGGGCGGTGGGACCATTACAAACCGGATGGTCTACACCTGGGCAGGACTGGAATCAATGTCCTAGGGGGTGCTTTTGCTAACACTGTTGGGGAGGCTTTAAACTAATGTGGTTGGGGGATGGGAACCAGATTAGGAAGTTAGACGTCAGTAAAGAGGCAGCAACTAAAGCCAGTAAGGTACTAGATAATAAACTCAATGTGACTAAGGGGAAGAGTAGACAGGGAAGAGACGATGAACGCAAAGGGACAGGTGGTCTGAGGTGCATTTGTTTTAATGCGAGAAGTGTAGCAGGTAAGGCAGATGAACTTCGGGCTTGGATTAGTACCTGGGAATATGATGTTATTGGTATTACTGAGACTTGGTTGGGAAGGGCAGGACTGGCAACTGAGTATCCCAGGGTATATATGCTTCAGGAAAGGATAGAAAGGGAGGTAGAAGGGGTGGAGGAATTGCTTACTAGTCAGAGATGATATCACAGCTGTGATTAAGGAGGGCACTATGGAGGATTCGAGCACTGAGGCAATATGGGTAGAGCTAAGAAAAAAGAAGGGTGCAGTAACATTGTTGGGACTTTACTACAGGCCTCCCAAAAGTGAGCATGAAGTAGAGGTACAAATATGCAGACAGATTATAGAAAAATGTAGGAGTAATAGGGTGGTTGTGATAGGAGATTTTAACTTCCCTAACATTGAATGGGACTCGTGTAGTGTTGGAGGTGTAGATGGAGCAGAGTTTGTAAGGAGCATCCAGGAGAGATTTTTAGAGCAGTATGTAAATAGTCCAACTCGGGAAGGGGCCATACTGGACCTGGTATTGGGGAATGATCCCGGCCAGGTGGTTGATGTTTCAGTCGGTGATTACTTTGGGAATAGCGATCACAATTCCGTAAGTTTTAGAATACTCATGGACGAAGACGAGAGTGGTCCTAAAGGAAGAGAGCTAAATTGGGGAAAGGCAGAGTATAACCAAATTCGGCAGGAGCTAGGGAATGTGGAATGGGAGCAGCTGTTTAAGGGTAAATCCACATTTGAAATGTGGGAGTCTTTTAAGGAAAGGTTGATTAGAGTGCAGGACAGACATGTCCCTGTGAAAATTAGGGATAGAAATGGCAAAATTAGGGAACCATAGATGACGGGTGGAATTGTGAGATGAGCTAAGATAAAAAAGGAAGGATACATAAGATCGAGGCAACTCAAAACTGATGAAGCTTTGGAGGAATATTGGGAAACTACGACGAATCTCAAACGCGCAATAAAGAGGGCTAAAAGGGGTCATGAAATATCTTTGGCTAACAGGGTTAAGGAAAATCCCAAAACCTTTTATTCATATGTAAGGAGCAAGAGGGTAACTAGAGAAAGGATTGGCCCACTCAAAGACAAAAGAGGGAATTTATGCGTGTAGTCAGAGGAAATGGGTGAGATTCTTAATGAGTACTTTGCATCGGTATTCACCAAGGAGAGGGACATGGCGGATGTTGAGGCTAGGGATGGATGTTTAAATATTCTAGGTCAAGTCGTCATACGGAAGGGGGAAGTTTTGGGTATTCAAAAGACATTAAGGTGGACAGGTCCCCAGGACCGGATGGGATCTATCCCAGGTTACTGAGGGAAGCGAGGGTCGAAATAGCTGGGGCCTTAACAGATATCTATGCAGCATCCTTGAGCCCGGGTGAGGTCCCGGAGGACTGGAAAATTGCTAATGTTGTCCCTTTGTTTAAGAAGGGTAGCAGGGATAATCCAGGGAATTATAGACCTGTGAGCTTGTCGTCAGAGGTAGGCAAACTGTTGGAGAAGATACTGAGGGATAGGATCTATTCACATGTGGAAGAAAATAGACTTATCAGTGATAGGCAGCATGGTTTTGTGCAGGGAAGGTCATGTCTTACAAACCTAATAGAATTCTTTGAGGAAGTGACAAAGTTAATTGATGAGGGAAGGGCAGCAGATATCATATACATGGACTTCAGTAAGGCGTTTGATAAAGTTTCCCATGGCAGGTTGATGGAAAAAGTGAAGTCGTATGGGGTTCAGGGTGTACTAGCTAGATGGATAAAGAACTGGCTGGGCAACAGGAGACAGAGGGTAGTGGTGGAAGGGAGTATCTCAAAATGGAGAAGGGTGACTAGTGGTGTTCCACAGGGATCCGTGCTCGGACCACTGTTGTTTGTTATATACATAAATGATCTGGAGGACGGTATAGGTGGTCTGATTAGCAAGTTTGCAGATGATACTAAGATTGGTGGAGTTGCAGTTAGCGAGGAGGACTGTCAGAGAATACAGCAAAATATAGATAGATTGGAGAGTTGGGCAGAGAAATGGCATATGGAGTTCAATCCAGGCAAATGCGAGGTGATGCATTTTGGAAGATCTAATTCAAGAGCGGACTATATGGTCAATGGAAGGGTCCTGGGGAAAATTGATGTACAGAGAGATCTGGGAGTTCAGGTCCATTGTACCCTGAAGGTGGCAACGCAGGTTGATAGAGTGGTCAAGAAGGTAGACAGCATGCTTGCCTTCATCGGATGCGTATTGAGTACAAGAGTCAGCAGGTCATGTTGCAGTTGTATAGGACTTTGGTTAGGCCACATTTGGAATACTGCGTGCAGTTCTGGTTGCCATATTACCAGAAGGATGTGGATGCTTTGGAGAGGGTGCAGAGGAGGTTCACCAGGATGTTGCCTGGTATGGAGGGTGCTAGCTATGAAGAAAGTTTGAGTAGATTAGGATTGTTTTCGTTGAAAAGACGGAGGTTGAGGGGGGACCTTATTGAGGTCTGCAAAATTATGAGAGGTATGGACAGGGTGGATAGCAACAAGATTCCAAGATTGGGGGTGTCAATTACAAGGGGTCACGATTTCAAGGTGAGAGGGGGAAAGTTTAAGGGAGATGTGCGTGGAAAGTTTTTTACGCAGAGGGTGGTGGGTGCCTGGAATGCTTTACCAGCGGAGGTGGTAGAGGCGGGCATGATAGCATCATTTAAGATGCATCTAGACAGATATATGAACGGGCGGGGAACAGAGGTAAGTAGACCTTGGAAAATAGGAGACAGGTTTATATAAAGGATCTGGATCGGCCCAGGCTGGGAGGGCCGAAGGGCCTGTTCCTGTGCTGTAATTTTCTTTGGTCCTTGTTGTTCTTTGTATCGGTGCGGCCGTCGCACACAAATGGAAGATGGTGTGGAAAGGCCTCTTGCCTAAATATCCCAAACACTGTCAGAAGCTAAAAGGAAATGTTCCCAGATCGACAAAGGAAGTCTGACCGTCATCTATGGCATAAATTAATTTCATCAATAAATTTACCATCATGTCGGACCATAATCCATTAGTTGGCATTTTATGTAAAGATAAGCTCGTCCCACAAATAGCTTCAGCTTGATTGCAAAGATGGGCCTGTTCTAGGCAGCAGATTCGTAAATCAAATGTGGATGCTTTGAGCTTCCATTACCACAAACAATTTATGAACCTCCCACTCCGCAGGAGATCGTCCTGGCTGTAAATGTTCTTGATACCTCACCTATTTCATCTGGCCACATTACAGCATGGACAAACAGAGACTCTGTGTTATCGGGAGTCAAGAGAATGGTCCTAAAGGACTGGAATTTTAAGAAGTAGGAACAGATTAGGCTCAATATGCAACATCGGGACAAAATCACTTGTGAGAACGGGGTTCTCTTGTGAAGTTTCAGAGTGATAGTGCTAGCCTCAGGCAGCAGCCTCTTCTTTAAGAATTGCACAGTGGTAACACTGGGCAATTTAAAATGGCCAGGAGTCACATATGGTGGGCAAGGATCAACAGCGAAAGTATGGTCAATTGATGCGACTACTGTCAGTCTCAACACAACCTTCTGCGCCTCCAGCAAGTTTGCATACTTGGGAATGGCCAGGGCATCCATGGACGAGACTCCATGTAGACTTTGCAAGACCCTTTTTGGGCAGCATGAGTTTGGTTGTAGTAGATGCCCGCTTGAAGTGATCATCTAGCGATGTTCAGCATATGCGTTCGAGCCACAGTGGACAAAATATGCAAAATTCTTTCCATTCACGGCCTGCCTGAGGCGATTGTCTCAGACAGCGGTATTGCCTTCAAAGCTGCGGAGTTTCAACTCCTTGTGCAATTCAATGGAATCCAGCTCATAAAGACAGCCCCCTACCACTCCGCATCAAACCGGCTGGAATGCTTGCCTTCATTTGATGGGACATCGAGTATAAAAACTGGCAAGTCATGCTACAGTTGTATAGAACCTTGGTAATGCTGCACTTGGAATATTGCGCACAATTCTGGTCGCCACACTATCAGATGGATGTGGAGGCTTTGGAGAGGGTGCAGAGGAGGTTTACCAGGATGTTGCCTGGTCTGGAGGGTTAAGTATGCGGAGAGTCTGAATAGACTTGGACTGTTTTCATTAGAAAATGGAGGTTGAAGGGTGATAGCCAAGAAAGACATATCATTTCAAACAGATGATTTAGTTTATGTACGGAACTTTGATGGAGGACCGGAATGGTTGCCTGGAAGAGATTGTTACCAAGACAGGACACCTATGCTATGTCATAGACCTACAGCATCGTGAGTCTAGAAAACACGCTGACCATCTGAGGAAGAAAGAATCCGACATCTTAAAGGGACAGGTGGACCCAACCCCAGTTTCCATAAGACCATAAGACATAGCAGAATTAGGCCACTCGGCCCATCGAGTCTGCTCCGCCATTCAATCATGGCTGATATTTTCTCATCCCCATTCTCCTGCCTTCTCCCCATAACCCCTGATCCCCTTATTAATCAAGAACCTGTCTATCTCTGTCTTAAAGACACTCAGTGATTTGGCCTTCACAGCCTTCTGCCGCAAAGAGTTCCACAGATTCACCACCCTCTGGCTGAAGAGATTCCTTCTCATCTCTGTTTTAAAGGATCATCCCTTTAGTATGAGATGGTGTCCTCTGCTTCTCGTTTTTCCTACAAGTGGAAACATCCTCTCCACATCCA
Source organism: Scyliorhinus canicula (assembly GCF_902713615.1). Classification (NCBI taxonomy): domain Eukaryota; kingdom Metazoa; phylum Chordata; class Chondrichthyes; order Carcharhiniformes; family Scyliorhinidae; genus Scyliorhinus; species Scyliorhinus canicula. Next base: position 101,285,811 of record NC_052162.1, on the reverse strand, counting down.
CTCTATCCAGGCCTCGCTGTGTCCTGTAAGTTTCAATAAGATCCCCCCTCTTCCTTCTAAACTCCAACGAGTACAGACCCAGAGTCCTCAACCATATGACAAGCTCTTCATTTCAGGGTTAATTCTTGTGAACCTCCTCTGGACCCTTTCCAAGACCAGCACGTCGTTCCTTAGATACAGGACCCAAAACTGCTCACAATACTCCAAATGGGGTCTGACCAGAACCTCGGACAACCTCAGAAGTACATCCCTGGCCTTGTATTCTCGCCCTCTTGACATGAATGCTAACAGTGTATTTGCCTTCCTAACAGCCAACTGAACCTGCACATTAACTTTAAGAGAATCGTGAACAAGAACTCCCAAGTCCCTTTGTGTTTCTGATTTCCTAAGCATTTCCCCATTTAGAAAATAAATAATAAACCAGTTTAGCATTTGCCGAGGCAGTGGTGTTAGAACCGAGATCTTCTCAAGAGGATTCTTCAAGGGCCACTGAGGGAGCTGATGTGGTAGTCATCACAACCCCTGTTATGAATTCTATTGATCCACCTCCTGTTGCTGGAGACTCAGATGCTCCTAATCTGCAAGAGCCAGTGTCCCAGTTGAGATGTTCGGCAAGAGATAGGAAGTCGCCTGATAGACTTGCCTTACGAACTTCATTTTGAGCTCCCATACTGTGGCCCATTTGTATGTTTATAACTGTAAATAAGAGTTTTTCTGTTTGTATTTTACAGGAATTTGTAAAGGAATTTAAGGTGGAAGGAATGTGGTAGCCTAGCCCCTTTAAGGGGGCGATACTTTGTCGGCCACATGACAGAGCCAATGGGGACGTAGCATGTGAACGTAAGCCTTTCCTAACAGTAAGCAATGTAAAGGAAGATTTTCTCTGTAAAGCTCATGACTCTACACTGTTCCCATCAAACACTCCTAGGACCAGTACAGCAATGGGTTACATACAGAGTAAAGTTCCCTCTATACCGTCTTCATCAAAAAATAATGTTGCAAATCATTACTTTTGTGAACGTTGATTCATGTGAGTCGATGCGAGGTCAGAGTATGGGCAAGGTGAAGAGAATTATCCACTGTACTGGGAAAGACTATGATTGGAGCAAGTGGTTATTTTGATGAAGGGGGGACATGGAGCTGTGCTGGTGAAAATAGTTGGAGGATGAATTTGGGGGCGGAATACTTAAATGAGCAGGATGTCTGTGTTGAGTTAGGCCTGGGTGTAATGGAGACTGGATTGCAGCGATCGACAGGGAATGGTGAGGGACAAGGTCATGGGCTTGGGTAACTACAGTAATTGTGAAATGGTATGGACAACATCCAAGATTAGAAAGAGACTCAAATGTTGGTATGCTCAGTACTCCAAGGGCGATGTGTTTTGTGTTTGCGTTGTGAAACTTAGAGACGACAGGTTAGGTGGATTGGCCATGACAAATTGTCCTTAGTGGCCAAAAAGGTTATTGGGTTACGGGGATAGGGTGGAAGTGAGGGCTTAAGTGGGTCGGTGCAGACCCGATGGGCTGAATGGCCTCCTTCTGCTCTATGTTCTATGACAGATGTATTAATGGGATGTAGCTGGTGTCATTCGGTGAATAATACACAACACAGTCCAACAAGCTGCAAAGAATCTCACCTGTTGCAAAAACCACTTCCTTTGAAACCAAGCTAAGTTCAACGATTGTGAACTGAGGCAGTTCTAGATTGTCCACCCCTGTCACTGCCGTATCACCACCTTCCCAGTGAAATACAATGTCATCCGTCGTGTAGCCATCTGCAGAGGTCATGTGAAAAGAGGCAAAGGAATGTGTTACTTGACACTCACAGGTCCAATGCAATGAATATTAAACAGAATTATAGGCTGGGACACTTTATTATTATAATTATCAGGAATGCTTGAGTCCTGGTCACCATCCATCATAAACTAGATATGAAAAAGGATGAGGACATGAGTCACCATTCTAAAGGGAGGTGGAATCTGGGTATCCATTCACAAAGCTAAGACAGAAAACTTTCGCCATCACTGCGGTCACTCAAACTGTTTCTCGAGGCCCAAAGTAAATGAAACCAAGCTGAAGTGAAACAAATAGACTGACTGGTGAAATGTAAGAACAGCCAGCAGGAGAGAATTCAGGAGGATGTAGAGTGATTGGTGAAATGATGCTATACTATCAAACCCCTTGGGCAGGAGTCTCCGTAACGCCAGCCCTGTTAACAGGCATGGCGTGCCCCCGCCGGAAGTGGTTTTCTTTGTTCGGCAGCTGGCCGATGAGGTTTCCCATTGTGGCCACCCCCATGCTGTTGGGAAACCCACGGGTGTGGGTGTGCAGCAGGTGAAGCGGAGGATCCTGCCGGTGGAGAATCCTCTAACTTCTCTCACACACACATGACCAGCATGCACACATGTACATACATCCCTACTTGCCGTTGAACTAGGTGGCTTGTTCGGCCATTTCAGAGGGGCATTTACGAGTCAAATACACTTCTGTGGGTCTTGAATCATGGGTGGAATTCCGCCCCCGCCGTGGCCCTGGCATCGGCGGGGGTGGGAATCGCGCCGGTTGGCGGGCCCCCCGCGGCGATTCTCCGGCCGCCGAAGTCCCGCCGCTGGTGGCCATTACTGCCGGTGGGAATCAAAGCATTTCTGGTGCCGGCGGTGCGGGCGGGCGCAGGGGTCCTGTGGGGGGGGGGGGGGGCAATCTGGCCCCGGGGGGTGACCCCACGGTGGCCTGGCCCGCAATCAGGGCCCACCGATCGGCAGGCGGGCCTGCGCCGTGGGGCACTCTTTTTCTTCCGCCCCGCCATGGCCTTCACCATGGTGGAGGCGGCAGAGACCCCTTCCCCTGCGCATGCGGCTGTATGACGTCAGCAGCCGCTGACACACCGGCGCATGCGCGGACTTCCGCCGGCCGGTGAAGGCCTTTCGGCCCCGCCGGGTAGGGGAGAATCCCGGCCCACATGTAGGCCAGATCAGGTTAGGATGGCAGATTTCCTTCCCCCAAGGACATTAGTGATCCAGATGGGTTTTTATGACATTGGACAATGGTTTGTTAGGTGTTAAAGTTGAATAAAGGAAATTATGAAGGCATGAGAGACAAATTGACTAAGGTGGATTGGGAAAATACATTAACATGTGTGACTGGGCATAGGCCATGGATAGTCGTCAATGAACTATTCCTTCATGGTTCAAAAACTCCAAAATGCCAGTCAACTGTGGCTGACAAAGGAAATTAAGGATTCAATAAAATGAAAAGAAAAGGTTTATAAAGTTGCCAGAAATTGAACCTGAGGATTGGGAGGAAAGGAAGGCCAAGAAACTGTAGGAAAAACTAGAATTCGAGGGCACAGCCTCAGACTAAAGGTATGATCCTTTAAAACAGAGATGAGGAGGAATTTCTTCAGCCAGAGGGTGGTGAATCTGTGGAACTCTTTGCCGCAGAAGGCTGTGGAGGCCAAATCAGTGAATGTCTTTAAGACAGAGATAAATAGGTTCTTGATCAACAAGGGGATCAGGGGTTATAGGGAGAAGGCAGGAGAATGGGGATGAGAAAATATCGGCCATGATTGAATTGTGGAGCAGACTCGATAGTCCAATGGCCTAATTCTGCTCCTATGTCTTATGGTCTTTTAAAGAAAGGAAGAACAGAATATGAATGAAAACTAACAAAAAAAAAATTAAATGACTGTAAAAGTATGTTTTTTAAAAATTCATTTACGGGATGTGGTCGTCGCTGTTTAGGCGAACATTTATTACCCATCCCTAGATGCCCTTCAGTGTGTTGGGTTGCCTTCTTGAGCGCTGCAGTCCTTGAGGTGAAGGTGCACCCACTGTGTTGTTAGGGAGGGAGTTCCAGGATTTTCACTCAGTGACATTGAAGGAGCGGCGGAATATTTCCAAGACAGAGTGGTGAGTGACTTGGAGGGGAACCTTCAGATGTTGGGGTTCCCAGGTCTCTGCTGCTCTTTCCCTTCTAGATGGTAGTGTTTGTGGATTTGAAAGGTGTGTAAGGAACGTGGGTGGGTTACGGCAGTACATCTTGTAGATGGTACACACGGCTTTCACTGTTCATCGGTGCTGGAGGGTTTGCATGTTCGTGGAAGGGGGTCTATGTGTGCTGGTCTGTTTGTGTGGAGCCTGTGTATGGATGATTGTCTGTATAGATGTTGTTGTGGGGGTCTGTTTGCTGGGGTCTGTGTACGGGGGTCTGTGTGTGCAAGTCTGTGTGTGCGCGGATCTGTGGGGGTGGTCTCTGTATATGGGCCTGTGTGTGTGGGTCTCTGCTGTGTGTGTGTGTCTGTGTGTGGGGTCTGTGTGTGTTGAGATCTGTGTGCATGGTTCTATGGTTGTGTGTGTTTGTGCGTGGGGCTCTGCGTGTGGGGGTTGTGTGTGGGGGTCTGTATGTGGGGGGGGGTCTGTGTGTGTGTGGGGTCTGTGTGTGGAGAGGTCTGTGTGTGTGGGGGTCTGTGTGTGTGGGGGTCTGTGTGTGTGGGGGTTTGTGTGTGGAGGTCTCTGTGTGTGGGGGTCTGTGTGTGTGGGGGTCTGTGTGTGGGGGGGTCTGTGTGTGGGGGGGTCTGTGTGTGGGGGGGTCTGTGTGTGGGGGTCTGTGTGTGTGGGGGTCTGTGTGTGTGGGGGTCTGTGTTTGGGTGTTGTGTGTGTAATTATCCCCCTGATATTTACTGTGATGTTCCCCACTATTTGTCGGAGCTCTGGGGGTGAAAATGTCGGATGAAAAAGTGTCCTTAAGACGGAAGGAAGAGAAGAGAAGGGAATTGCAATTGTGGATCAGAGTGCTGCATTCTGAAAGTCTCAGCTCTATAACTCCTGAATGAGGAGCTATTTCTCTGTCATACTTACAGCTCTCTATTTCCAATGTACAGTTCTGCTCATCCAGGGGGTATCTCCGCAGATCCATCATACACGCTGCTGTGGTGGTAATCCTGAAAATGAGAAAGCCATAAAGGACCATCACTATGAGCTCTCCTCAATTCCATTCTGCTCACTCTTCATGTTGGGCATTGGGAACCCCAAACACTTAACGTCTCCCTGTGTTACCACCTCACCTCTCTGTCAAACAACAGCTCACCTATCAATAGTCAATCCGAAGTAAGAATCTGTACTGTGACTGAGTAAAGCTGTGCTAGTGTTGTAATTTCTACAGGTGGATAAATATTATCCAGGGCATTACTGTGAACTCTTTGCTCTATTTTCATTTACCTGTCGGCTTGGGAGAGAAACCAGAGACTGAATTTAATGTCTCAGCAGGAAGTGGTCAGATCCATCCTGATTCTCTAGACTAATTAATGAAATGAAATGAAATGAAAATCGCTTATTGTCACGAGTAGGCTTCAAATGAAGTTACTGTGAAAAGCCCCTAGTCGCCACATTCCGGCGCCTGTTCGGGGAGGCTGATACGGGAATCAAACGGTGCTGTTGGCCTGCTTGGTCTGCTTTCAAAGCCAGCAATTTAGCCCTGTGCTAAACAGCCCCAACAATGTGAATAAGGGTCTGACAAAGGGACTGACAACTGAGGAAAAGCTAACTTAGGTAAGAGTATTTGTTATTATATTTGTATTTATATTTGTGTACTCAATGCAAACCAGTCCATTAGGCAAAATGGGCAGCAAAATGGTTAGCACCACTGCCACACAGCGCTAGGGACCCAGGTTCGATTCAAGCCTCGCATGACTGTCTGTGTGGAGTTTATACTTTCTCCCTGTGTTTGCATGGGTTTCCTCCGGGTGCTCCAGTTTCCTTCCACATATCTAAAGATGTGCAGGTTATGTGGGTTGGCCATGATAAATTGTCCCTTCGAGTCCAAAGATGTGCAGATGGGTTTAAGGGGATAGGACGGGGGTAGTGGGCCTAGATAGGGTGCTCTTTCGGAGGATCAGTGCAGACTAGTTGGCCTAATGGCCTCCTACATTGTCGGGATTCTGTGAACCAGCAAACATAGTACCACACCTGCCGACCTCACCAGATCCCTCAATCTACCTCATCAAATTACTCAACCAACATCATCAGATCCCACAACACAACTTACCAACTTCAATCAACCTCACTCAATTCCTCAGCCCTGGCTCACTAGATCCTTCAGCCCCTGATTACCAAATCCATCAATCCTCTGTCCACATCGCCAAATCCCTCAACCTCACTCTCAAAATCTCTTAACTCTTGACAAATCCCTCAAACCATAGAACAGTACAGCACAGAACAGGCCCTTCGGCCCTCGATGTTGTGCCGAGCCATGATCACCCTACTCAAACCCACGTATCCACCCTATACCCGTAACCCAATAACCCCCCCCTTAACCTTACTTTTTAGGACACTACGGGCAATTTAGCATGGCCAATCCACCTAACCCGCACATCTTTGGACTGTGGGAGGAAACCGGAGCACCCGGAGGAAACCCACGCACACACGGGGAGGATGTGCAGACTCCGCACAGACAGTGACCCAGCTGGGAATCGAACCTGGGACCCTGGAGCTGTGAAGCATTTATGCTAACCACCATGCTACCGTGTTGCCCATTACTACCGTGCTGCCCATTGCTACCGTGCTGCCCAACCTCATCAGATCCTTTGACCCATGTCACCGGATCCCACAAGCCAACACATCAGTTCTCTCAACCCACCTCACCAAATCCTTGAACCCACCTCACCAAATCCCTCAGCCCTGGCTCACCAGATCACTCAACTCCTGATCACCAAAACCATCAACATCAGTTCTCCAAGCCCTCTATCCATCTCGCCAAATCCATCAACCTCAGCTCTAAAAATTCCTCAACTCACCTCACCAGGTCCCTCACACCACATCACCAGATCTCACAACCCAACCTAACGGATACCTCAACCCAACACTCCAGATCCCTCAACCAACTTGACAAATCCCCCAAACCCACCTCATCAGATCCCTCGACCCAAATCACCAGATCCCGCAACTCAACACACTAGATCCCTCAACCCACCTCACCGAATCCTTCAATCAACCTCACTCAATTCACAAAATCTCATCTCAACTCACCTCACCAGATGTTTCAACGACTCTCGTCATATCCTTCAAACCCAGCTGACCAGATACCTCAATCCATATTACCGGACTCCCCACCCACCTCACCAAATCCCCTAACCTCAGGTCATTAGATCCCTCAATTCCTCTCATCAAGTCTCTAAACCCCAGCTTAACAAATCCCTCAATCAACCTTACCAGATCCCTCAATCACCTCATACAAAGCACAAAACTGTCTCACCGGATTCCTCAATGCACCTCATTCGATCTCTCAACCCAGTTCAGCAGATCTTTCAATCCACTTCACCAAATCCTTCAAACATCCTGACCAGATCTCTCAACCCACCTCATCAGATTGTTCAGCAACATCACCAGATCTCTCAGCCGAATACACTAGATCCATCAACCCTCTTCACAACCCCACCTCACCAGATCTAACAATTTTATCTCACCAGATTCCCCCAACACAACTTCACCAGATCCCTCAACCCCAAATTATCAGATCATGCAGCACCAATTTCTCAAGGGCAATTAGGGATGGGCAACAAATAATGGCTCTGCCAGTGATGCTCACACTTCATGGCTGGCTATGCTGAGGGAAGGTAATCACCAGGTCTGGTTCACTTCAATCCCAGGTTCCTAAATGAAGTGGAAATAGTAGAGGGTTTTGTCTAAATCTTCCAGTCTCCCATAGATATGGGAGAGGTACCAGAGGATTGGAGAATCGCAAATGTGACACCCTTATTCAACGAATGGTGTACGGACATTCCTAGTAAATACAGACCTGTTAGTCTAACATTGGTGGTGGGTTATGGTTTCGAAGGACTAATCAGGAAAATAAATCAGTAAGATGTCTGACAGCACCAGGTTAAAGTTCAACAGGTTTGTTTCAAATCACTAGTTTTCGGAGCACTGCCCTTCCTCAGGTGAATGAAGAATTAGGTTCCAGAAACATATACATAGACAAAGTCAAAGATGCAAAACAACACTTTGAATGTGAGCATTAGCAGGTAATTAAGTCTTTATAGATCCAGAGAGAGGGTGATCCCAGGTTAAAGAGGTGTGAATTGTCTCAAACCAGGACAGTTGGTAGGATTTCGCAAGCCCAGGCCAGATGGTGGGGGGTGAATGTAATCCGACATGAATCCAAGGTCCCGGTTGAGGCCATCCTCATGTGTGCAGAACTTGGCTATAAATTTCTGCTCGGCGATTCTGCGTTGTCACGCGTCCTGAAGGCCGCCTTGGAGAACACTTACCCGAAGATCAGAGGCTGAATGCCCTTGACTGCTGAAGAGTTTCCTGACTGGAATGGAACATTCCTGCCTGGCAATTGTCGCACGATGTCCGTTCATCCGTTGTCGCAGCGTCTGCATGGTCTCGCCAATGTAGCACGCTTCGGGACATCCTTTCCTGCAGCTTATGAGGTCGACAACGTTGGCCGCGTTGCACGAGTATGTACCGCATAACTGGTTGGTGGTGTTCTCACGTGTAATGGTCGACCATGTCGATAATCTGGCATGTCTTGCAGAGATTGCCATGGCAGGGTTGTGTGGTGTCGTGGTCGCTGTTCTGAAAGCTGGGTAGTTTGCCAAAAAGAATGGTTTGTTTGAGGTTGCGCGGTTATTTGAAGGCAAGTAATGGGGGTGTGGGGATGACCTTGGGAAGATGTTTGTCGCCATCGATGACGTGTTGAAGGCTGCGAAGAAGATGTTGTAGTTTTTCCGCTCCGGGGAAGTACTGGCTGACGAAGAGTGCTCTGTCGGTTGTGTCCCATGTTTGTCTTCTGAGGAGGTCGGTGCGGTTTTTTGCTGTGGTGCGTTGGAACTGTCGATCGATGAGTCGAGAGCCATATCCTGTTCATACATCTTTCATCGTATGTAGAATTCAACCGATGTTTAAATGAATGTGGCATTTGATACGATGCCACATGGCAAGTTGGTTAGCAAATTGAAAATGTTGGGATTGATGGGTCCTTGGCAGCGTGGATTAGAAGTTGACGAAGTGATAAGAAACAGAGAGTAGACTGGAGACGAGTTAAAAATGATGTTCCCCAGGGCTCAGTGTTGGGACCCTTGCTTTTTCTGATTTATATAAATGATGTAGAAGTGGGTGCTGAGGGCAAAATCTCTAAATTTGCAAGCGATACTAAGCTACAGAGAATAGTGAATTGTGAGGATAACGCTGAGTGGCTTCAGGGAGACATTGACAAGTTGGCCATAAGGGCAGACCCCTGGCAGATTAACTTCAATGCAGCGAAATGTGAGGTAATGCATTTAGGTAGAAGAAACATGGAGAGACAATATAGGCTCAATGGTACAACTTTGAGGGGAGTACAGGAGCAGAGGGACCTCAGGTTTCAAGTACATAATTCTCTGAAGGTGGCCAGGCAAATTGAAACAGTTGTTAAGAAGGCATCCTTGGGTTTATAAATAGAGGCATAAAGTATAAAAGCAAGGAAGTGATGCTACACCTCTACAAATCATTGGTCAGACCACATTTGGAGTATTATGCTCAGTTCTGGCACCTTACTTAAGGAAGGATGTTAAAGCCCTGGAGAGAGTGCAGAGGAGATTAACTAGAATGATACCAGGAATGAGGAATTTTAGGTACAAAGAAAGATTGGAGAAATTGGGCTAGTTCTCCCTGCAGCAGAGAAGATTAAGATGCAATATTATTGAGGTGTTCAAAATTCTGAACAATTTTGACAGGGTAAAGAGGATATTCTGTTTCCACGAGTTGGTATGTCAGTGACGAGGGGGGTCACAATTTCAAAATGGTCAGTAAGAGACTTTGGAGCAAGATGAGAAGAAACCTCTTCACTCAGAGTTGTTGGGGTTTGGAATGCACCGTCTGGGAGAATGGTGGAGTTGGATTCCACAGGAAGTTTCAAAAGAGAACTGGATATATATTTGAAAATGAGGAATTTAGAGGGCTACGAAGAGAGGGTTGGGGAAAGGGACTAGCTAGGTTGCTCTTTAGGGAGCAAGTGCAGACATGATGGACCGAAAGGCCTCCTTCTGTGATGTAAATAACAAACAATCAACATCCTGGCGTAGCCACTGACCAGAAACTGAACTGGACCAGACATACTGGCCCGGAGAATCGCCGCCAGCCGCGCGCGCACAGTCGACGCCGCGCCAGTCGGGTGCCGTTGAAAGAGGTCCCTGCGCAGATTCTCCATGGTCGACTGGCCAAGTTCCTGCCGGCGTGGTTCCAACAAGTTTCCACCTGGCGGGAGCTTGGACCCGTGGCCGCGGTGGCTGCCCTGGTGAGGGGCGGTGCGTGCAGCACTCCGGCGCCATGCTGGCCCCCGGTGGGCCACGGAATCGCTGGGCCAGGAGGCCCATTGACGCCGGCGTAAAACACTCCGGTGTTTGTGCCAGCGTCAACACTTAGCCGCGATTTTAAAGAATCCCGGCCACTGTGGCTACAGGAGTAGGTCAGAGGCTAGGAATCCTGTGAGAGTAACTCACCTCCTGGCTCCCCATATCTGTCTACAATCTACAAGGCTCAAGTCAGTGTGTGTTGGAATACTCTACATTTGCCTGGATGAGTGCAGCTCCAACCCACTTGATTGGCACCCCATCCACAAACATTTACTCCCTCCACCACTGATGCACAAAGTAGCAACAGTGTGTACCATTAACAAAAGACATTGCAGCAACGCACAAAGGCTTCTTAGACAGCACCTTCCAAACCCATGACTGCTATCATCTGGAAGGACAAGAGGATACCTGGGAACCCCAAGCCACACACCATCCTGACTTGGAAGTATATTCACTGTCGCTGAGTCAAAGTCCTGGAACTCCCTCCCGAACAGTAAAAAGTCATACAACACCAGGTTAAAGACCAACAGGTTTGTTTCGAATTATCAGCTGTTTTACTATGTGGGCAAAAAGATGGCTGATGGAGTATAATGTAGGAAAATGTGATGATATTCATTTTCGTCATTAGAATAAAAAAGCAGAATATTCTTTAAAAGGTGAGAAACCTGGAGGTGTAGATGTTCAGAGACTTGGATGTGCTAGTACAAGAAAGACAGAATCATAGAATTTACAGTGCAGAAGGAGATCATTCGGCCCATCGAGTCTGCACCGGCCCCAGAAAGAGCACCCCACCCAAGTACATCCACCCTATCCCGACACCTCCACGAACACCCCCGCAACCCCACCCAATCCTTTTTGGACATTAAGGGCAATTTAACATGGCCAATCCGCCTAACCTGCACATCCTTGGACTGTGGGAGGAAACCGGAGCACCCAGAGGAAACCCACGCAGACACAGGGAGAAAGTGTAGACTCCGCACAGACAGTGACCCAAGTGGGAATCGAACCTGAGTCCCTGGAGCTGTGAAGCAACTGTGCTAACCTCTGTGCTAGCATTTGCATGCAGGTACAGCCAGCAATTAGTAAGGAAAATGTTATGTTGGCCTTTATCACAAGGGGATTGGAGAACAAGAATAAAGACGTCACACTCCAGTTATACAGGGTTTTGGTGAGACCACATCTGGAATATTGTGCACAGTTTTATATTTAAGAAAGGTTCCATATTTAAAAAAGGGTCTACTCACATTGGAGGTGGAACAGCAAAGGTTCACTTGATTGATCCCTGGGATGAGGAGATTTCTATGATGAGAAGCTGAGTAAATTAGGTTCACATTCTCGAGAGTTCGGAAGAATAAGAGGTGATTTCACCTCTTGATCAGGTGGACGCTGAGAGATTGTTTCCGCTGGTCGAGGAATCTAGAACATTGGGCTCAGTCTCAGGATAAGGGACCAGTCATTTAGGACTGAGATGAGGAGAAATTTTTTCACTCAAAACATTGTGAATCTTTGATTCATAATTCAAGCATGTGATTGGAATGCACTTACCTCTCTTTGATGTGGTCAATGTTTTTAAACATTGGGGTTTCAGCATTTAGAGTCACAGATCCATGAAGGAAGATGAATGTATCAAGGCTGCTGCTGGTTTGTGGACGCTTAATCACAGCCCACTACTGGAAAGTTATGAATGGCTTGCAGCTAATGGATCTGAGGGGTTGAAACACAGGCCACAGCTGTTCTCCTTTGAGGAATGGACATGTGGAGATTCCTGGTAAGTATTTACTGGTAGGTATTTAGGGCAACACGGTAGCACAAGTGGATAACACTGTGGCTTCACAGCGCCAGGATCCCGGGTTGGATTCCCCGCTGGGTCACTGTCTGTGCAGAGTCTGCACGTTCTCCCCTGTCTGCGTGGGTTTCCGCCGGGTGCTCTGGTTTCCTCCCACAGTCCAAAGATGTGCAGGTTAGGTGGACTGGCAACGTTAAATTGCCCCTTATTGTCCAAAGATATGATGGTTAGGTGGGATTACAGGGTTACGGGGATAAAATGGGGAGTTGGCCTAGATAAGATGCTATTTCAGAGGATCAATGCAGATCCGATGGGCTGAATTGCCTCCTTTTGCACTGTAGACATTCTATGGATTATTGGCCTGTTAGCTTGACATCAGTCAAGGATGGGTGCATAAATAGATGGGTATAGAGGGATACAGGCGGTTGGTCTAGGTCGGACACGTGATTGGCACAGGCTTGGAGGGCCGAAGGGCCTGTATTGTGCTGTATTGTTCTTTGTTCAGTCATTGGGAAAATACTGGAATATATTTTTTGGGAAGTTTAAACAGTATCCTTGGATATCATGTATACTGAGGAAAATGTTTACGAAAGTGAAATTTTGGTCGATGAATTTATTGGACTGCATTTCTATTTTTTATAATGTTGCCCTCGGGTTGTTACTGACCTGTGTTGTGCCAATTCTAAGTTGTCTATTGTTTATGTTCAATTTCTAGTGAGGATTTGTTGTAAACTTATTTTGGCACCAAATTGAATTGTGTATTTCTCAACATTAATTACCATTTGATTTCCAACACCTTCAGCCACCAGTCATTTGTAACAAAGGTTGGTGGAATTGTGGATTGTGATGAGGACCGTCAGAGAATATAGATTGGTTGGAGATGGCTGGAGAGATGACAGATGGAGCTTAATCCAAACAAATGTGAGGTAATGCATTTTGGAAGGTCTAATAAACATGGGAAATAGATAATATTATGAGCCAGTGTTTAGAGAACACAAAAGTATATCATGGCGTTCACCTGACCCACAACCTTTAATACATTTTGGTTATGGGGAGCACAAGGGCCCACTCTACAGGTGTGATGCACCAGAGATCTAAAGGATTTAAAAAATAAAACAATGTTTATTGTATGAATCCAGTTAACATTTTATAAACCCACAGTAAACATCTTACGAACTATCAACACTGAAACCCCCCCCCCCCCCCAAAATATACAATACTCTATAGGTAACACTTAGTAACTTTTCTAACAACATCCATGAGCCAAAACATCTTTTAACAAAGACAGTAGGTTTGAATTTTCTACAGAGAACAGTTATCACTTTTAAATTATCAAGTGATCTAAACACCTTGTTTAACATACAGAGAGAGAGAGCAGTATACACCTGCTTGGTTTGAATGCAGCTCTCCAACTGAAAGCGAAACTAAGAGCCAAAAAGACCTGCCAGCTCAAAACGAAAGTAAAAAGCAGAATCATATTCCAGCTCCACAATGACATCACTGCAGCAATTTGATAAAACACACATTTCTCAAAAGATCTCTCACATGACAATAGTAAATGGCAGAATCATTATGGGTATTGACAAGCAGAGGGATCTGGGTGCACAGGTCCACAGGTCAGTGAAAGTGGCAACGCAGGTGGAGACGGTAGTCAAGAAGGCATACGGCATGCTTGCTTTCATCGGCTGGGGAATTGAGTATAAAAATTGGCAAGTCGTGTTGCAGCTGTATAGAACCTTAATTAGGCCACACTTGGAATATTGTGTTCAATTCTGGTTGCCACGCTACCAGAAGGATGTGGAGGCTTTGGAGAGGGTACAGAAGATGTTTACCAGGATGTTGCCTGGTATGGAGGGCATTAGCTGGATTGGATTGGATTTGTTTATTGTCACGTGTACCGAGGTACAGTGAAAAGTATTTTTCTGCAAGCAGCTCAACAGATCATTCAGTACATGGAAGAAAAGGGAATTAAACAAAATTCAAGAAAATACATGAGAATACATAATAGGGCAACACAAGATATACAATGTAACTACATAAGCATTGGCATCGGTTGAAGCATACAGGGTGTAGTGTTAATGAGGTCAGTCAATAAGAGGATCATTTAGGAGTCTGGTGACAGTGGGGAAGAAGCTGTTTTTGAGTCTGTTCGTGCGTGTTCTCAGACTTCTGGGACATTGGGCAGCACGGTAGCATGGTGGTTAGCATAAATGCTTCACAGCTCCAGGGTCCCAGGTTCGGTTCCCGGCTGGGTCATTGTCTGTGCGGAGTCTGCACGTCCTCCCCGTGTGTGCGTGGGTTTCCTCCGGGTACTCCGGTTTCCTCCCACAGTCCAAAGATGTGCGGGTTAGGTGGATTGGCCATGCTAAATTTCCCGTAGTGTCCTAAAAGTAAGGTTTAGAGGGGGGGGGGGGTTGTTGGGTAACGGGTATAGGGTGGATACGTGGGTTTGAGTAGGGTGATCATTGCTCGGCACAACATCGAGGGCTGAAGGGCCTGTTCTGTGCTGTACTGTTCTATGTTCTATGTTCTGAATCTCCTGCCCGATGGAAGAAGTTGGAAAAGTGAGTAAGCCGGGTGGGAGGGATCCTTGATTATGCTGCCCGCTTTCCCCCCGGCAGCGGGAGATGTAGATGGAATCAATGGATGGGAGGCAGGTTCGTGTGATGGACTGGGCGGTGTTCACGACTCTCGAGAAGTTGGATCAACTTGGCTTATTCTCCCTGGAACAACAGAGAGTGAGGGGTGACCTGATAGACGTCTACAAAGTTATAAGGGTCATGGACAGAGTGGAGAGTCAGAAGAGTCAATTACTTCGGGATATAGGTTTAAGGTGCATGGGGAAACATTTAGAGGAGATGTGAGAGAGAAGATTTTTACACAGAGGGTAGTGGGTGCCTGGAACTCGTTGCTGGAGGAGGTGGTGGAAGCAGGGACGATAGTGATGTTTAAGGAGCATCTTGACAAATACATGAATAGGATGGGACTAGAAGGATATGGACCCCGGAAGGTAGAAGGTTTTAGGTTAGACGGGTAGGATGGTCGGTGCATGGCTTAGAGGGCTGAAGGGCCTGTTCCTGTACTGTACTTTTCTTTGTTCCTTTTTCTTTGTCTGATAGAAGCATCTTCAATGTAAGCCTACTTGTGACAATAAAGATTATTAATATTTGCACCAGAGAATTAAATTGAGTTATAGAATGACAGAACATAGCTCCTGGGCTGGATCTTTGTCAGTCAGCCCCGCTCTCCTGATCCTTCCCCATAGTCCTGAAAAATTTTAGTTTCAAATATTTATCAAATTATCCAGTTATAATTGGAGAGTTATCATTAGATCGGTGTTCACCACCCTTTCCAGATCAACAACTTGCTGCAATATAAATTCTCACACATTTTATGCAAATGATTTTCCCTGCTATAAA
Organism: Scyliorhinus canicula; assembly: GCF_902713615.1. NCBI lineage: Eukaryota > Metazoa > Chordata > Chondrichthyes > Carcharhiniformes > Scyliorhinidae > Scyliorhinus > Scyliorhinus canicula. Next base: position 101,270,274 of record NC_052162.1, on the reverse strand, counting down.
CCTCCATGCAGTTCTTTGGTTACTGAGCCTCCTGTCAATGTAATTGTGGAGTAGAAAGTTATTTCACCTCATTTAAAAAAGTTAGCTGTGAAGTTGAATTGGCCTAAAGATGCTTTGGCCTTAAATATTAGTGTCCTCCCAGGCACAGCTCTGAAGGGGGACAGTCGTTTGCAGCCCATGAAGCTGTTAAAAGGGGAATGTGCACAGGCATTTGATGTCGGGGGAATGCCTAAACGGCCTCACACTCAATCACCACATACCTGAGTCCATACATCACGGTGCCATCCGGATGCAGACGGATCATGCGGTTTTTCACTGTCACCCCATGCAGAAAGGATTTCTTGTCATTCAGGAAGTAGGTGTCTGGGAGCCAGAGCTGGTCAGCGACTCGGTTGTCTAGAGTGAGGTTGAGTGGGAGTGCTGTATACGATAGGCGTTTGTCCCGCCAGCCTTGTTGGAAATACATAGTGATGGTATAATCCTGCAAAACAATATTATGTAAGTGAATTATTCCTGCCTTGATGCTCAGACCCAGATTTTTAAAAAGTGCTTTACAACAGCTCTCCTTTTTAATGCAATAGTTTGCTCCTGGTTTGCGTTACACTACCGGCAGTTTATATTTCTGAATAATTACTTCTCACCATAAATGTTAATGATTAATATGGGCTACAGCTCCGTGCTAGTATTGCCCCCTCTGAATTAGAAGGCTATGGGTACGAGCCCCATTTCAGTGGCTTCAGCACATAGTGTCAGCTCAGATTCCCAGTCTAGTATTGAGCAATGCACTGTCCGAGCTCCATTGTTTAGGATGAGACATTAAATCGAGACCCCGACTGCCTACTTGGACATACATAAAAATTCCCACAACACGATGTGGACCTACTCCAAGTGTTCTGGCCAATGTTCACCCCCTCAATCAACATTACCAAAGCAGGTTATCCAGTTATTATTACATTGCTGTTTGTAGGAGCTTGCTGTAAATACATTGACTGCTGTGTTTTCTAAATTAAACGAGCACGCACATTTCCAAAACACGTCATTACTACACTTCCATTGTCCTCCATTGGCAGTAAAGCTCTGTGAGAAATGGTCATGAGAGGCATAAGAGAAAACAAGTCGTTTTATTGACTATGGAACGTTTAGGACATGCTGAGTCGGGTACAGTAATCAACAATAGCAATAACTGCTTTTCAAAAAATAACATGCAACATATCTGCTAGCAAATTTCCTGTGGCTTCAGTCACAACAAATGGCTGTTAAACCTGCAAGAAGAACCCCCACATGATTCAGAAATGAATGGTTTTAAACAAGAGGCTTTAAGATTCATTGACAAAAATCAAAATTACTCTTATACAACAGACCAACATTACTACAGCATTAAAGAACAAGAAATTTGTTCAATCTCTTTCTCCACATAGGGCCGGAATGTGGTGACTAGGGGCTTTTCACAGTAACTTCATTGAAGCCTACTCGTGACAATAAGCGATTTTCATTTCATTTCACATAGCGATGGGATGAGATTTATACCTTTGTAGGAAATGATCTGGCCTACAAGGGCAGCACGGTAGCATGGTTAGCATTATGCTTCACAGCTCCAGGGTCCCAGGTTCGATTCCCAGCTGGGTCACTGTCTGTGCGGAGTCTGCACGTCCTCCCCGTGTGTGCGTGGGTTTCCTCCGGGTGCTCCGGTTTCCTCCCACAGTCCAAAGATGTGCGGGTTAGGTGGATTGGCCATGCTAAATTGCCCGTAGTGTCCTAAAAAGTAAGGTTAAGGGTGGGGTTGTTGGGTTACGGGTATAGGGTGGATACGTGGGTTTGAGTAGGGTGATCATTGCTCGGCACAACATCGAGGGCCGAAGAGCCTGTTCTGTGCTGTACTGTTCTATGTTCTACAGTGTGTCAGTAATGTTTTGTGACGCAGTGGGTAGTGCCCCTGCCACTTTGGGTTCGGGTTCGAGTCCCACCCAGGGCTTGATGTCCAAGGAAGGCGACATGGTGGAACAGTGGTTAGCGCTGCTGCCTCACAGCATCAGGGATCCAGGTTCAATTCCGGCTCTGGGTGACTGTGTCGTGTTTGCACATTATCCCGTGTCTGCGTGGGTTTCCTCTGGGTGCTCTGGTTTCCTCCCACAGTCCAATGATGTGCAGGTTAGGTGGATTGGCCATGATCAATTACCCCTTAATGTCGAGGGATGTGCAGGTTACGTTATGGGTTTACACTAGGGTAGCATGGTCCTGGGTAGGTAACTGTTTCAGAGGGTCAGTGCAGATCTGGTGGTCATTAACACATTGTATGGTAGGTTACAGATTCACTCTGCACATTTCAATGGAACAGAAACTTTTCCATCCCAGTTGTATCCTGGGCTGAATGACCTCCTTCTACACTGTAGGGATTCTATGAAGGTATGGTCCTAATGTGGTCCAACCGGTTGAGTATCAACCTGCAAATCCAATAGCTAATAGCAGGTGGAGGGCGGTGGCAGAGTGGTATTGACGCTGGACTATTAATGCAGGGGCTAGACCCAAGATAATGATCTGGGGACGCAGGTTCGAATCCCACCACGGCAGGTGATGGAATTTAAATCGAATAAAATGATGACCATGAAACCATTGTCGATTGTCGTAAAAACCCACCTGGTTCACTAATGTCCTTTCGGGAAGGAAATCTGCCGTCCTTACTTTGTCTGGTCATGTGACTCCAAACCCACAGCAATGTGATTGACCCTTAACTGCACTCCTCAAGGGATTAGGGATGAGCAGTAAATGCTGGCAAATGCTGACCCATGAACGAATAAAAAAAAGGTGGTAAAGAGATTCCTTGTCAGCCATGTGATGGAAAGAAATTGGAGCCGCGACCATTTCTATCCATAGCACCAGGTTACAACTGAAATGTGCGGAATGAATCTGTAAACTGTAAATGTGTCAATGACCTCAATGTCCCTGAGATTCCCTTGACCACCTTGTTCTTTATCCCAGATGGGAAATCTGACGTACAATCATAGAATCCCCACAGTGCCGAAGAAGTGGAAAGAGCACCCCACTTAAGCCCACGCCTCCACCCCATCCCCATAACCCAGTAATCCCACCTAACCTCTTAGACACCAAGGGGCAATTTAGCATGGCCAATCCACATCTTTGAACTGTGGGAGGAAACCAGAGCAGTCACGGGGGGAAAGTCGCCCGAGGCCAGAATTGAACCCGGGTCCCTGGAGCTATGAGATAGCAGTGCTAACCACTGTGCCACCCACATTGTGCAGTAGTGTATCTTTGCTGGGTTTCAGCAGTGGACCATATGACCATTGAGCCAGTTCAACCATTTAAAGTAACCATGACTGAGTTTTACCTTCAATTCCACTTTCCCACCTGCTCCTCATGTCTTACAATTCCCGAAGAGAATCAGACTCAACCTGTTCTGGGGGATCTGTTCTCCTTCAGTTCTCAAATGTTTTTTTTCAATTTCACTCTGGACTCGGGTATGCCAAGAGCAGGGTTTTTGAGAAGTGGAGTTGAGTTCATTCAAGTTAAAAGTACGATATCAACTGAGGAGTTCTTCAAATGCCCCCTCCAGTGAGTACGTTCCGTCTCCCTGATCTTGATGAGCTGCCTTTCATGATTGGCCAGAGATTGTTTTAACAGTGTTGAAGAAACTGCTCATGTCATTGGTGTCTGGGATTGTTAGATCCCGTGCGCTCTTGCTGTCCACCATTTTTTCTTTATGTCATGGATTTTACGTTGAATCACTGCCTTCAGAACCCTGTAGGATTTGCTGCTTACCTCTTGAGGTGCATTCAAGTTTCCTAACAATGAAAACTTTGTGCCTCATTCAGGTGCTCTGGGACTATATCTGCTGGAGTGTTTCATTTTAGATTCTCCGACAAGAGGAAACATCCTCTTCACATTGAGCCTGTCAATACCCCTCAGAATCTTAAAGATCGCAACCAAGTCATCTCCTACTCTTCCAAAATCATAGATATAAATCTAATGTGGGTGATGTGGTGATATGCACCACTGTAGATACACAAGGGGTTAATGTAAATACACATAGATAGACACTAGAGGGAGCACCAGAGACATGACACACAGACATTCAACCAATAGGTCAGTAAGATAGGATACGACCAGTGGGCATTCACAATACACACAGAGGTGACACCACCACAGGAGGACATTACACCAACCCATATAAAAAGGACACAGCACACATGATCTCTCTTTTTCCAGTGGAGACACTCTGAGTACAGACCCAGGATTGATTGAACATCACATCCACCACGTGGATTGTAGCAGACTGGTTAGATAGTTTGAATAGCTATAGAAGGATTAACAGGAGAGTCAAATCCAAGTAAGAGAATTGTTAATAGCATAATAAATTTATTAAAGCTATCTCTAAGCCTGAACCTTCCTTTGTCAGAGTGTGCATCAAGGAAGCAGCTTATGCTACATCAAGAGCATAACAAAACAGGTGGCTCGTGGCAATACTAGGGAGACTTCCACTTTAAGGACAACGGGTTTATTGATAACCAGTAAAGGTAAACCATACACAGGCACAGAGTCACTAAATAGGTCTTCACTCTCTATCTCCAGGGTCCACTCTGCCCGGGACCCTGCTCCCAGGGCCCCGTGCTTTTTCCCCATTGGTCGGAGTTCATGCGCTCCCACCTGATAGGCCCCGAGCTGATAACATGAACTGCAAGGGTTCACCTCTTAAAGGGGCAATGCTATCACATTTAGTCCCTCAATAACATATTTGCAGAACTGGTTATGTACAGTAACTATATACAATAAGATGGTTGAGAAATACAATGGAAGAAAGTCCATCACAGTTCAACACAATGTCAATCTATTTGGGGATGTTCAAGTTCTCTTCGACTACTATCATCCTCAATCAGCTGCTCCAACTCAGAGGTAGCAACGTTGTCATCTGTGGAAAAGTGGCTCTTAGGGGCAGCACGGTAGCATGGTGGTTAGCATAAATGCTTCACAGCTCCAGGGTCCCAGGTTCGATTGCCGGCTGGGTCACTGTCTGTGCGGAGTCTGCACATCCTCCCCGTGTGTGCGTGGGTTTCCTCCGGGTGCTCCGGTTTCCTCCCACAGTCCAAAGATGTGCGGGTTAGGTGGATTGGCCATGCTAAATTGCCCGTAGTGTCCTAAAAAGTAAGGTTAAGGGGCGGGGTTGTTGGGTTACGGGTATAGGGTGGATACGTGGGTTTGAGTAGGGTGATCATTGCTCGGCACAACATCGAGGGCCGAAGGGCCTGGTCTGTGCTGTACTGTTCTATGTTCTATGTTCTAGATTTGACCATATGGAGCTTTCCATCCCTAACAAATACAATAAATTCTCTGTCTGTTTTGCTCAGTTAACTTTCTGATCAGGTCAATAATTTGTCTTCACAAGTCCACGGATCATTTATCAGTAAAATACGCAGATAAATATCAGGAAATATACATGCTTTTAAAACTTCACTTGAATGTGTGAAACATTTGCAAAAGACAGATTTATGACTCAAATAGAGATAAATGCTTTTTATTTAACAGCTCTTTTAGTGATATGGTTGCATGGCGACTGATGTTGAGAACTAAATATTCCGCATGCTGTATTTTTCAAAAAGCCAGACAAAAGGAAAAGGATGTGGTTTGCAGCAGTAATAATAGATAATAACACAAAAAGGAAGGATCTGGGCTAACAGCAGGAAGTAGACTCAATTTGGGTGGATGTACAAAATAATAAGAATCATATGAACGGCTGGGAGTAAATGGATTACCTTCTAATAATATCAAGCCTGTAAGAGAGAGTATTAAATATGAAAGAAGTAGAACGTTTAACAAAGTGAATACAATAATCATGGGGCACTTTAAGCTTCAAAAGATTCAACAGATCAAATCCGCAAATGTAATTTGGAGAATGAGTTAATGGAATACAATCAAAATTTCATAGAACAATACTTTGTGGAATCAAACAAGGAAGAGGTGAATTTATATCTTGTACTGTATAATGGAGACAGGCTGGTTCTTTATCTCACAGTAAGGGACCCTTTGGGGAAGAGTTATCATAAAATGATATCACTTCAAGTGGAATTTGTGAGTGAGAAACACAAGTCCAAAACTGAACTTTGTAATTTACAGTTAATCTTCATGTTTAATTGAGTGGACAGAGTACAATACAGAGTAGAGCTCCCTCTACACTGTTCCCATTAAACATTCCCAGCACAGGGACAGTTACAGAGTAAAGCTCCCTCTACCTTGTCCCGATCACTGCCAGGACAGGTAGAGCACAGTGCAGATACAGAGTAAACATATTTCTTAATCTAGGACAAAAGTTTGGCACGACATCGACAGAGTTAGATAGAGAGTCATGGTTCCTTCTATATTATCCCCATAAAACACATCCAGGACAGGTATATCACTGGCTTAGATACAGAGTAAAGCATCTCTACATTGTCCCCATCAATCATTTCCGTGACAGGTACAGCACACGGTTAGATACAGAGCAAATCTCCCTCTACACTGTCCCATCAAACATTCCCAGGACAGGTACAGCATGAGGTTACAAACAGAATGAAGCTCCAACTACATTGTCCCCATCAAAAACTCACAGCACGGGATTAATATAGGGTAAAGCTTCCTCTACACTGTCCCATCAACCATTTCCAGGACAGGTAGAGCGTGAGGTTAACACACAGAATAAAGCTCTCTACAGATCAGAGCAAAGATCCGTCTACTGTATTTTAACTGTATAAAACATTGGTTAGGCCAGAGCTAGACTATTGTGTGCGCAGATTATAGAAGGGATGTGATAGCACTGAAAAGAGAGCAGAGGAGATTTACCAGGATGTTGCCTGGGCTGGAGAGTTTTAGTTATGAAGAGCAATTGGATCGACTTGGATTCTTTTCCTTGGAGCAGAGGCAACAGAGAGGTACACGAATGAGATGTATAAAATTATGAGGGGCAGAGATAGAGTAGACAGGAACAAACTTTTCTCATTGGTGGAGGGGTCAATGACCGGGGGCATAGATTTAAGATAAGGGGCAGGAGGTTAAGAGGGGATGTGAGGAGAAACCTTTTTACCCAGAGGATGGTGGGAGTTTGGAACTCGCTGCCTGAAAGGCTGGTGGAGCCAAGGACCCTCACAACATTTAAGTATTTAGGTATGCACTTGCAGTCGCAGGGCACACAAGGCTATGGGCCAATTTTTGGAAAATGGGATTAAAATGGTTAGGTGGTTGTTTTTGGGCAGAGCTCAGAAATAGGAAGGGTGCGGTAACAATGTTGGGGCTGCACTACAGACCTCCCAACAACGAGCGTGTGTTAGAGGTACAAATATGTAAACAGATTATGGAAAGAGTAACAGGGTGGTGGTGACAGGAGATTTTAATTTTAATCTGATGGAGCAGAATTTGTAATGAGCATCCAGGAGGGTTTTCTACAGCAGTATGTAAATCGTCCAACTCGGGAGGGGACCATACTGGACCTGGTGTTGGGGAATGATCCCGGCCAGGTGGTTGAAGTTACAGTCGGGGATTACTTTGGGAATAATGATCACAATTCCGTAAGTTTTAGAATACTCATGGACAAAGACGAGAGTGGTCGTAAAGGAAGAGTGCTAAATTGGGGGTAAGCCAACTGTACCAAAAATCGGCAGGACTGGGGAATGTGGATTGGGAGCAGCTGTTTGAAGGTAAATCCACATTTGATATGTGGGAGGCTTTTAAAGAGAGGTTGATTAGAGTGCAGGACAGATATGTCCCTGTGAAAATGAGGGATAGAAATGGCAAGACTAGGGAACCATGGATGACAGGTAAAATTGTGAGACTAGCTAAGCGGAAAAAGGAAGCATACATAAGGTCTAGGCGACTGAAGACAGACGAAGCTTTGGAAGAATATCGGGAATGTAGGACCAATCTTAAACAAGTAATCAAGAGGGCTAAAAGGGGTCATGAAATATCTTTAGCAAACAGGGTTAAGGAAAATCCCAACGCCTTTTATTCATATATAAGGAGCAAGAGGGTAAGTAGAGAAAGGGTTGGCTCGCACAAGGACAAAGGAGGAAAGTTATGTGTGGAGTCAGGGAAAATGGGTGAGATTCAAAGAACAAAGAACAAACAAAATTACAGCACAGGAACAGGCCCTTCAGCCCTCCCAGCCTGCGCCGATCCAGATCCTTTATCTAAACCTGTCTCCTATTTTCCAAGGTCTACTTTCCTCTATTCCCGCCCATTCATATACCTGTCTAGATGCGTCTTAAATAATGCTATCGTGCCCGCCTCTACCACCTCCGCTGGTAAAGCGTTCCAGGCACCCACCACCCTCTGCGTAAAAAACTTTCCATGCACATCTCCCTTAAACTTTCCCCCTCTCACCTTGAAATCGTGACCCCTTGTAACTGACACCCCCACTCTTGGGAAAGGCTTGTTGCTATCCACCCTGTCCATACCTCTCATAATTTTGTAGACCTCAATCAGGTCCCCCCTCAACCTCCGTCTTTCCAAGGAAAACAATCCTAATCTACTCTATCTTTCTTCATAGCTAGCCCCATCCATACCAGGCAACATCCTGGTGAACCTCCTCTGCACCCTCTCCAAAGCATCCACGTCCTTCTGGTAATGTGGCGACCAGAACTGCACACAGCATTCCAAATGTGGCCAAACCAAAGTCCTATACAACTGTAACATGACCTGCTGACTCTTGTACTCAATACCCCGTCCGATGAAGGCAAGCATGCTGTATGCCTTCTTGACCACTCTATCAACCTGCGATACCTTCAGGGTACAATGGACCTGAACTCCCAGATCTCTCTGTACATCAGTTTTCCCCAGGACCCTTCCATTGACCATATAGTCCGCTCTTGAATTTGATCTTCCAAAATGCATCACCTCGCATTTGCCTGGATTGAACTCCATTCTTCACGAGTACTTTGTATCGGTATTCACCGAGGAGGGACATGATGGATGTTGAGGTTAGGGATAGATGTTTGACTACTCTAGGTCAAGTCGGCATAAGGAGGGAGGATGTGTTGGGTATTCTAAAAGGCATTAAGGTGGACATGTCCCGAGGTCCAGATGGGATCTATCCTAGGTTACTGAGGGAAGTGAGAGAGGAAATAACAGATATCTTTGCAGTATCCTTGAACATGGGTGAAGTACGGAGGACTGGAGAATTGCTCATGTTGTCCCCTTGTTTTAGAAGGGTAGCAGGGATAATCCAGGTAATAATAGATCGGTGAGCCTGACGTTAGTGGTAGAGAAGCTGCTGGAGAAGATACTGAGGGATAAGATCTATTCCCATTTGGAGGAAAATGGGCTTATCAGTGATAGGCAACATGGTTTTGTGCAGGGAAGGTCATGTCTTACCAAAGTTATAGAATTATTTGAGGAAGTGACAAAGTTGAATGATAAGGAAAGGGCTGTAGATGTCATATACATGGACTTCAGTAAGGTGCTTGATAAGGTTCCCCACGGTAGGTTGATGGAGAAAGTGAAGTCTCATGGGGTCCAGGGTGTACTAGCTAGATGGATAAAATTACAGCACAGGAACATGCCCTTCGGCCCTCCCAGCCTGTGCCGATCCAGATCATTTATCTAAACCTGTCTCCTATTTTCCAAGGTCTACTTCCCTCTGTTCCCGCCCGTTCATATACCCGTCTAGATGCCTCTTAAATAATGCTATCGTGCCCGCCTCTAACACCTCCACTGGTAAAGCGTTCCAGGCACCCACCACCCTCTGCGTAAAAAACTTTGCACGCACATCTCCCTTAAACTTTCCCCCTCTCACTCTGAAATTGTGACCCCTTGTAACTGACACCCCCACTCTTGGAAAAAGCTTGTTGCTATCCACCCTGTCCATACCTCTCATAATTTTGTAAACCTCAATCAGGTCCACCCTCAACCTCCGTCTTTCCAATGAAAACAATCCTAATCTACTCAACCTTTCTTCATAGCTAGCACCCTCCATACCAGGCAACATCCTGGTGAACCTCCTCTGCACCCTCTCCAAAGCATCCACATCCTTCTGGTAATGTGGCGACCAGAACTGCACGCAGTATTCCAAATGTGGCCTAACCAAAGTCCTATACAACTGTAACATGACCTGCGACTCTTGGACCTCAATACCCCGTCCGATGAAGGCAAGCATGCTGTATGCCTTCTTGACCACTCTATCAACCTGCGTTGCCACCTTCAGGGTACAATAGACCTGAACTCCCAGATCTCTCTGTACATCAGTTTTCCCCAGGACCCTTCCATTGACCATATAGTCCGCTCTTGAATTTGATCTTCCAAAATGCATCACCTCGCATTTGCCTGGATTGAACTCCATCTGCCATTTCTCTGCCCAACACTCCAATCTATCTATATAGCAGAGCTATATAGAGCAGAGCTTCTGATTGGCTGTTCCGGGGAGATTTGCATACGTGCAGTGCGGTCAGCGTAAGTTGAAGGTGCACCTGCATCAGTGACTCGAGGAGTTCGACGGAAGGTGAGCATCCAGCAGAGGGCAGCAGAGCAGAGCTTCTGATTGGCTGTTCCGGGGAGATTTGCATACGAGCAGTGCGGTCAGCGTAAGTTGAAGGTGCACCTGCATCAGTGACCCGAGGAGTTCGACGGAAGGTGAGCATCCAGCAGAGGGCAGCAGAGCAGAGCTTCTGATTGGCTGTTCCGGGGAGATTTGCATACGTGCAGTGCGGTCAGCGTAAGTTGAAGGTGGTTTGTGAAGGGGCTGTTCTCGAGTGAGAGCTTTACCCGAAACACTACTTACGTAGTGTCTCCCACCCATCCTCCTCCTCTAACCAAAAAAAAAAGCTCTGTCCATTGAATTGCTAAACTAACAAGTTTTTTTATTTTTCAGTAGTTGGGAAGTTAGTTCAGTGGGAATGGAGGCTAGGGCAGTTGAATGTTCCTCCTGCAGAATGTGGGAGGAAAGGGTCACCTCTAGTGTCCCTTCTGACTACATCTGCGGGAAGTGCACCCAACTCCAGCTCCTCGAGAGCCGCATTAGGGACCTGGAGCTGGAGCTGGATGAACTTCGGATCATTCGGGAGGCGGAGGAGGTTATTGAGAGGAGTTATAGGGAGGTAGTCACACCTCAGGTAAAATAAGAAAGTAGATGGGTTACCGTCAGGGGAGGGAGAGGGAACCGGCAGGCAGTGCAGGGATCCCCTGTGGTCGTTCCCCTCTATAACAAGTATACCGTTTTGGATACTGTTGCGGGGGACGACTTACCAGGGGTAAGCAATAGGGTGCAGGTCTCTGGCACAGAGTCTGTCCCTGTTGCTCAGAAGGGAAGGGAGAAGAGGAACAGAGCACTTGTCATTGGGGACTCCATAGTTAGAGGAACAGACAGGAGGTTCTGTGGGAACGAAAGAGACTCACGGTTGGTGTGTTGCCTCCCAGGTGCCAGGGTTCGTGATGTCTCTGATCGTGTTTTTGGGATCCTTAAGGGGGAGGGGGAGCAGCCCCAAGTCGTGGTCCACATAGGTACCAACGACATAGGTAGGAAGAGAGATGGGGATTTGAGACAGAAATTCAGGGAGCTAGGGTGGAAGCTGAGAGCTAGAACAAACAGAGTTGTTATCTCTGGGTTGTTACCCGTGCCACGTGCTAGCGAAGTAAGAAATAAGGAGAGAGAGGAGTTGAACACGTGGCTACAGGGATGGTGCAGGAGGGAGGGTTTTGGTTTCCTGGATAATTGGGGCTCATTCTGGGGTAGGTGGGACCTCTACAAACAGGATGGTCTTCACCTGAACCAGAGGGGTACCAATATCCTGGGGGGGAGATTTGCTAGTGCTCTTCGGGGGGGTTTAAACTAATTCAGCAGGGGGATGGGAACCTAAATTGTAGTCCCAGTGTACAGGATGTTGAGAGTAGTGAGGTCAGGGATAGGGTTAAAAGTTCGAAAGAGGGCACCGGCAAGCAGGACGCTGGTTTGAAGTGTGTCTACTTCAACGCCAGGAGCATCCGGAATAAGGTGGGTGAGCTTGCAGCATGGGTTGGTACCTGGGATCTCGATGTTGTGGCGATTTCGGAGACATGGGTAGAGCAGGGACAGGAATGGTTGTTGCAGGTTCCAGGATTTAGATGTTTCTGTAAGAACAGAGAAGATGGTAAAAGAGGGGGGGGTGTGGCATTGTTAATCAAGGAAAGTATTACGGCGGTAGAAAGGACGCTTGAGGACTCGTCTACTGAGGCAGTATGGGCTGAGGTTAGGAACAGTAGAGGAGAGGTCACCCTGTTGGGAGTTGTCTATAGACCTCCAAATAGTCCCAGAGATGTAGAGGAAAGGATTGGAAAGATGATTCTTGACAGGAGCGAGAGTAACAGGGTAGTTGTTATGGGGGACTTTAACTTTCCAAATATTGACTGGAAATACTATAGTTCGAGTACTATAGATGGGTCAGTTTTTGTGCAGTGTGTGCAGGAGGGTTTTCTGACACAGTATGTAGACAGGCCAACAAGGGGCGAGGCCACATTGGATTTGGTACTGGGTAATGAACCCGGCCAGGTGTTAGACTTAGATGTAGGTGAGCACTTTGGTGATAGTGATCACAACTCGGTTATGTTTACTTTAGCAATGGGCAGGGATAGGTATATACCGCAAGGCAAGAATTATAGCTGGGGGAAAGGCAATTATGATGCTATTCGGCAAGATTTAGGAGGTATAGGATGGGGAAGTAAACTGCAGGGGATGGGTACAATCGAAATGTGGAGCTTTTTCAAGGAACAGCTACTGCGTGTCCTTGATAAGTATGTACCTGTCAGGCAGGGAGGAAGTTGTCGAGCAAGGGAGCCGTGGTTTACTAAGGAAGTTGAAGCACTTGTCAAGAGGAAGAAAAAGGCTTATGTTAGGATGAGACATGAAGGCTCAGTTAGGGCACTTGAGAGTTACAAGTTAGCCAGGAAGGACCTAAAGGGAGAGTTAAGAAGAGCGAGGAGAGGACACGAAAAGTCGTTGGCGGATAGGATCAAGGAAAACCCTAAGGCTTTCTATAGGTATATCAGGAACAAAAGAATGACTCGAGTAAGATTAGGGCCAGTCAAGGATAGTAGTGGAAAGTTGTGTGTGGAATCAGAGGAGATAGGGGAAGCATTAAATGGATATTTTTCGTCAGTGTTTACACTGGAGAAAGACAATGTTGTCGAGGAGAACACTCAGGTTCAGTCGACCAGGCTAGATGGAATTGAGGTTCAAAAGGAGGAGGTGTTAGCAATTTTAGAAAATGTCAAAATAGATAAGTCCCCTGGGCCAGATGGGATTTATCCTAGGATTCTCTGGGAAGCCAGGGAGGAGATTGCAGAGCCTTTGTCCTTGATCTTTATGTCGTCTTTGTCGACAGGAATAGTGCCGGAAGACTGGAGGATAGCAAATGTTGTCCCCTTGTTCAAGAAGGGGAGTAGAGACAACCCTGGTAATTATAGACCTGTGAGCCTTACTTCGGTTGTGGGTAAAATGTTGGAAAAGGTTATAAGAGATAGGGTTTATAATCATCTTGAAAAGAACAAGTTGATTAGCGATACTCAACACGGTTTTGTGAAGGGTAGGTCATGTCTCACAAACCTTATTGAGTTTTTTGAGAAGGTGACCAAACAGGTGGATCAGGGTAAAGCTGTTGATGTGGTGTATATGGATTTCAGTAAGGCGTTTGATAAGGTTCCCCACGGTAGGCTATTGCAGAAAATAAGGAAGTATGGAATTGAAGGTGATTTAGCGGTTTGGATCAGTAATTGGCTAGCTGAAAGAAGACAGAGGGTGGTGGTTGATGGCAAATGTTCATCCTGGAGTTCAGTTACTAGTGGTGTACCGCAAGGATCTGTTTTGGGGCCACTGCTGTTTGTCATTTTTATAAATGACCTGGAAGAGGGTGTAGAAGGATGGGTTAGTAAATTTGCAGATGACACGAAGGTCGGTGGAGTTGTGGATAGTGCTGAAGGATGTTATAGGATACAGAGGGACATAGATAAGCTGCAGAGCTGGGCTGAGAGGTGGCAGATGGAGTTTAATGCGGAAAAGTGTGAGGTGGTTCACTTTGGAAGGAGTAACAGGAATGCAGAGTACTGGGCTAATGGCAAGATTCTTGGTAGTGTAGATGAACAGAGAGATCTCGGCATCCAGGTACATAAATCCCTGAAAGTTGCCACCCAGGTTAATAGGGCTGTTAAGAAGGCATATGGTGTGCTAGCCTTTATAAGCAGGGGGATTGAGTTTCGGAACCACAAGGTCATGCTGCAGCTGTACATAACTCTGGTGCGGCCACACCTGGAGTACTGCGTGCAGTTCTGGTCACCACATTATAGGAAGGATGTGGAAGCTTTGGAAAGGGTTCAGAGGAGATTTACTAGGATGTTGCCTGGTATGGAGGGAAGGTCTTACGAGGAAAGGCTCAGGGAATTGAGGTTGTTTTCGTTAGAGAGGAGAAGGCTGAGAGGTGACTTAATAGAGACATATAAGATAGTCAGAGGGTTAGATAGGGTGGACAGTGAGAGTCTTTTTCCTCGGATGGTGATGACCAACACGAGGGGACATAGCTTTAAATTGAGGGGTGAGAGATATAGGACAGATGTCAGAGGCAGTTTCTTTACTCAGAGAGTAGTAGGGGTGTGGAATGCCCTGCCTGCAATAGTAGTAGACTCGCCAACTTTAAGGGCATTTAAGTGGTCACTGGATAGACATATGGATGAAAATGGAATAGTGTAGGTCAGATAGGCTTCAGATGGTTTCACAGGTCGGCGCAACATCGAGGGCCGAAGGGCCCGTACTGCGCTGTAGTGTTCTATATTCTATGTTCTATGTTCTATATTTTGTTGTATTCTCTGACAGTCCTCCTCGCTATCTGTAACTCCACCAATCTTTGTATCATCTGCAAACTTGCTAGTCAGACCACCTATAACTTCTTCCAGGTCATTTATGTAGATCACAAACAACAGTGGTCCGAGCACGGATCCCTGTGGAACACCACTAGTCACCCTTCTCCATTTTGAGACACTCCCTTCCACCACTGCTCTCTGTCTCCTGTTACCCAGCCAGTTCTTTATCCATCTAGCTAGTACACCCTGAACCCCATACAACTTCACTTTTGCCATCAACCTGCCATGGAAACCTGAAAAAACGCCTTACTAAAGTCCATGTATATGACATCTACAGCCCTTCCCTCATCAATTAACTTTGTCACTTCCTCAAAGAATTCTACTAGGTTTGTAAGGCATGACCTTCCCTGCACAAAACCATGCTGCCTATCACTGATAAGTCTATTTTCTTCCATATGTGAATGGATCCTATCTCTCAGTATCTTCTCCAACAGTTTGCCTACCACTGACGTCAAGCTCACAGGTCTATAATTCCCTGGATGTTCCCTGCTACCTTTCTTAAACAAAGGGACAACATTAGCAATTCTCCAGACCTCCGGGACCTCACTGATGCTCAAGGATGCTGTAAAGATATCTGTTAAGGCCCCAGCTATTTCGACCCTAACTTCCCTCAGTAACCTGGCACAGATCCTATCCGGTCCTGGGCACTTGTCCACCTTAATGTCTTTTAGAATATCCAAAACTTCCCCCTTCCGTATGACCTAGAGTATTTAAACATCCATCCCTAGCCTCAACATCCGTCTTGTCCCTCTCCTTTGTGAATACCGATGCAAAGTACTCATTAAGAATCTCACCCATTTCCTCTGAGTCCACACATAAATTCCCTCTTTTGTCTTTGAGTGGGCCAATCCTTTCTCTAGTTACTCTCTTGCTCCTTACATATGAATAAAAGGCTTTGGGATTTTCCTTAACCCTGTTAGCCAAAGACCCTTTCAGCCCTCTTTATTGCGCGTTTAAGATTCGTCCTACTTTCCCGATATTCCTCCAAAGCTTCATCAGTTTTGAGTTGCCTCGATCTTATGAATGCTTCCTTTTTCATCTTAGCTAGTCTCACAATTTCACCCGCCATCCATGGTTCCCTAATCTTGACATTTCTATCTCTCATTTTCACAGGGACATGTCTTTCCTGCACTCTAATCAACAAGAGAGAGTAGTAGAACATAGAACATAGAACACTACAGCGCAGTACGGGCCCTTCGGCCCTCGATGTTGCGCCGACCTGTGAAACCATCTGAAGCCTATCTGACCTACACTATTCCATTTTCATCCATATGTCTATCCAGTGACCACTTAAATGCCCTTAAAGTTGGCGAGTCTACTACTGTTGCAGGCAGGGCGTTCCACACCCCTACTACTCTCTGAGTAAAGAAACTGCCTCTGACATCTGTCCTATATCTCTCACCCCTCAATTTAAAGCTATGTCCCCTCGTGTTGGTCATCACCATCCGAGGAAAAAGACTCTCACTGTCCACCCTATCTAACCCTCTGACTATCTTATATGTCTCTATTAAGTCACCTCTCAGCCTTCTCCTCTCTAACGAAAACAACCTCAATTCCCTGAGCCTTTCCTCGTAAGACCTTCCCTCCATACCAGGCAACATCCTAGTAAATCTCCTCTGAACCCTTTCCAAAGCTTCCACATCCTTCCTATAATGTGGTGACCAGAACTGCACGCAGTACTCCAGGTGTGGCCGCACCAGAGTTATGTACAGCTGCAGCATGACCCTGTGGTTCCGAAACTCAATCCCCCTGCTTATAAAGGCTAGCACACCATATGCCTTCTTAACAGCCCTATTAACCTGGGTGGCAACTTTCAAGGATTTATGTACCTGGATGCCGAGATCTCTCTGTTCATCTACACTACCAAGAATCTTGCCATTAGCCCAGTACTCTGCATTCCTGTTACTCCTTCCAAAGTGAACCACCTCACACTTTTCCGCATTAAACTCCATCTGCCACCTCTCAGCCCAGCTCTGCAGCTTATCTATGTCCCTCTGTATCCTATAACATCCTTCAGCACTATCCACAACTCCACCGACCTTCGTGTCATCTGCAAATTTACTAACCCATCCTTCTACACCCTCTTCCAGGTCATTTATAAAAATGACAAACAGCAGTGGCCCCAAAACAGATCCTTGCGGTACACCACTAGTAACTGAACTCCAGGATGAACATTTGCCATCAACCACCACCCTCTGTCTTCTTTCAGCTAGCCAATTACTGATCCAAACCGCTAAATCACCTTCAATTCCATACTTCCTTATTTTCTGCAATAGCCTACCGTGGGGAACCTTATCAAACGCCTTACTGAAATCCATATACACCACATCAACAGCTTTACCCTGATCCACCTGTTTGGTCACCTTCTCAAAAAACTCAATAAGGTTTGTGAGACATAACCTACCCTTCACAAAACAGTATTGGAAGGGAGTTTCTCAAAATGGATAACTGTGACCAGTGGTGTTCCACAGGGATCCGTGCTGGGACCACTGTTGTTTGTGACATACATAAATGATCTGGAGGAAGGTATAGGTGGTCTGATTAGCAAGTTTGCAGATGACATTAGGATTGGTGGAGTAGCAGATAGTGAAGGGGATTGTCAGGGAATATAGCAGAATATAGATAGATTGGAGAGTCGGGCGGAAAAATGGCAGATGGAGTTCAATCCGGGTAAATGCGAGGTGATGCATTTTGGAAGATCCAATTCAAGAGCGAACTATACGGTAAATGAAAAAGCCCTGGGGAAAATTGATGTACAGAGAGATCTGGGTGTTTAGGTCCATTGTACCCTGAAGGTGGTCAATAGAGTGGTCAAGAAGGCAAATGGCATGCTTTCCTTCATTGGAAGGGGTATTGAGTACAAGAGTTGACAGGTCATGTTACAGTTGTATAAGACTTTGGTTCGGCCACATTTGGAATACTGCATACAGTTCTGGTCGCCACATTACCAAAAGGATATGGATGCATTGGAGAAGGTGCAGAGGAGTTTCACCCGGATGTTGCCTGGTATGGAGGGCGCTAGCTCTGAAGAGAGGTTGAGTAGATTCGGATTATTTTCACTAGAAAGTCGGAGGTTGAGGGGGGACCTCATTGAGGTCTACAAAATCATGAGAGGTATAGGCAGGGTGGATAGCAAGAAGCTTTTTCCCCAGAGCGGGTGACTCAATTACTAGGGGTCACGAGTTCAAGGTGAGAGGGGAAAAGTTTAAGGGAGATAGAACATAGAACATAGAACAGTACAGCACAGAACAGGCCCTTCGGCCCTCAATGTTGTGCCGAGCCATGATCGCCCTACTCAAACCCACGTATATGCGTGGAAAGTTCTTTACGCAGAGGGTGGTGGGTGCCAGGAACGCTTTCCCGGCGGAGGTGGTAGAGGTGGGAACGACAGCGTGATTTAAGATGTATCTAGACAGATACATGAATGGGCAGGGAGCAGAGGGATACAGATCCTTAGAAAATAGACGCCAGTTTTATACAGAGGATCTGGATCAGCGCAGGCTGGGAGGCCTTTCCTGTGCTGTAATTTTTCTTTGTTCTTGACCTTGACGTTCTTGACCCGTGGAGACGCGATGGGCCAAAGGGCCTTTTCTGTGCTGTATGATTCTCTGGCTCTGCACTGTTCCCATCCAACATTTCCGGGACAGGTACAGCACGGAGTTATATACAGAGTAAAGCTTCCTCCGCACTGTCCCATTAAACACAACCGAGGCAGATACAACGTGGGGTTAGTTACAGAGTAAACCTATTCCTACACTGTCCCCCTTAAACACTCCCAGGACAGGTACATCATAGGGTTAGATACAGAATAAATCTGCCTCTACACTGTCCCATCAAACACACCAGGGGGGTACAGAATAGTGCCAGATACAGAGTAAATCTGTTCCCATCAAACATACCCTGAATGTTGAGAATTTTGTTTCTTAAATCGAGGCTCGTCTGCAATCCTCAGACATTCAGTTGCATGTCAGATATCCTGATGGATCTGAATAATTGGGACCAGAGGAAGTGTATCCATGTTATTGATTTTCCAGAGGGAACTGAAGGCAGGTTTGCGGTTAAATCGTTTGAAGGCTGGCTGCCACAATTTTTTAACCTTGACACGAAGGTAGGGTGCATCAAGCTCGAAGGGGAACATCGTATCCTATCCTCGAGGCCCGAGGACAACCATCGTCCACCACCCAATATCATACGTTTCCATAGCTTCAGGGACCATCAGATAGTTTTGGAGGCTGCCAGGCGTGGTGGGACTTGGTTCTATGGGGCCTAATATCTCATTCTTTCAGGGCGTCTCGGTGGCATTGCAGCAAGAATGCAAAGCTTTGATGCGGTCAGCAAGAGTCTGAAAGCATTTGGAATTCAGTGTGCCCTGCACTATCCTGCTGTCCTGAGGGTCACGCTCCAGGGTCTGTTCGGAAGTTCGACTATCCTGCTGAGGCTTCGGCTTTTAGAATTCGTAAAAGGCAATGATTCATACATAGAAAATAGGAGCAGGAGGAGGCATTTCGGCCCTTCGAACCTGCTCCACTATTCATTATGATCATGGCAGACCATCAAGTTCAATACCCTCGTCCTGCCTTCCCCCCATATCCCTTGATCCCTGTAGCCCCAAGAGCCAAATCTAATTCCTCCTTGAAATTTCACAATGGTTTCACCTCAACTACTTTCTGTGGTAGCGAATTCCACAGATTCGGCACACTCTGGGTGAAGAAATTTCTCATCACCTCAATCCTCAAAGGTTTACCCCTTATCCTCAAATGGTGACCCCTAGTTCAGGACTCCCCCCACCATCGGGAACATTGTTTCTGAAAATCTGGTATCGCAATCCGCAGTTCTGTTAGGTAATTTGAAGCTTCTGAATACTCCCACTGTGTACCCGAACAGGTGGCGGAATGTGGCGACTGGGGGCTTTTGACAGTAACTTCATTGCATGTGTTAATGTAAGCCTACTTGTGACAATGAAGATTAGAACATAGAACATAGAACATAGAACAGTACAGCACAGAACAGGCCCTTCGGCCCTCGATGTTGTGCCGAGCAATGATCACCCTACTCAAACTCACGTATCCACCCTATACCCGTAACCCAACAACTCCCCCTTAACCTTACTTTTTTAGGACACTACAGGCAATTTAGCATGGCCAATCCACCTAACCTGCACATCTTTGGACTGTGGGAGGAAACCGGAGCACCCGGAGGAAACCCACGCACACATGGGGAGGACGTGCAGACTCCGCACAGACAGTGACCCAGCCGGGAACCGAACCTGGGACCCTGGAGCTGTGAAGCATTGATGCTAACCACCATGCTACCATGCTGCCCTTTTTTTTTAAGGAGATTATTATTAATCGTGTGACTGAGCCATGAGGTGAATTCCGCTGATTATCCTGTTTAGAGTCATATTGTTCAATTTTTGTTGTTAATCCTTGTTAATTCCTGTAACTATATCTCAACTGATTTGGTTACATGATTTATCACCTTGATAGGGGAAATCCTGTGAGTAAGCATGATTGCAGGAAATTTTCAATTGTTATTCTGGTTTGCTGATGTACCCAGGAACATTCAATTATCTTTAATAGAGTGTGGTGGTATGAATGTGAGCACTGCCATTGGTGCAGAGAATTGGTTTCCCATTGGCTCTGGCTGGTCATGTGCCTCTCGTCCGATTGGCTGGGACTAGTCATGTGACTGCTCACCAATTGGTCGAGAGGCAAGTAGACCCCGCCTCTGAGGCAGCGTATAAGTACCCAGTGTTCCCGGCGGTCAGCCTTTCTCTGTAGTCGACCACCGGGCTAACAACTACTGATTAAAGCCACAGTTTGGATCTTCATAGTGTCTCGAGTCCAATTGATGGTACATCAATTTAATCAGCTAGAATTTTGGAATGGAGCTACGCATCAAGCCTGACTGCCTCCGCACCAGCCCGCATGCTGCAAATGCGCCTGCAATCTTTAAACACTGGCAGGCATGTTTCAACAGTTACCTGACAACTGCAGCCGGCAAGCCCACCAAGGAGCAGAAACTCCACATCCTCCACTCATGCGTGGGCACAGCGATCTACTCAATGATTGAGGACGAAAGTGATTATGATGCGGCCATGGAGATTCTCAAAGGACACTTTCTCCGGCCGGTCAACGAAGTATACGCACGGCATCTCCTGACGACTAGTTCCCTGGTGAGTCACTCGACGAGTTTTACCAGGCCCTCACAGCTCTAGGAAGAACATGCGCATGTCTCCATGTTTTGGCGACTGAGCACATGGAACTTTTAATTAGAGACGCTTATGTCGCCGGCATGCAGTCCCCTTCTATCCGCCAACGATTGCTGGAAAAGAACGCCCTCAGCCTAGCTGAGGCACGGACCCTTGCAACCTCCCTGGAGGTTGCTGACCTGAATGCCCGCGCATACACCCCTGGCTGCGCAGCAACCCCTGGACTTCATGGCACGCACCACACCCGTCCTCCGTGGACCCCGACCCCCCCAAGGCCTGCGCTGCGGGTCGCTCCGACAAACTAGCGGGGCCCTGTTGCTATTTTTGTGGCCTCTCCAAGCACCCCTGCCCGCGCTGCCCAGCCCGCTCCTCTCTGTGCAAGAGCTGCGAGAAGAAGGGCCACTACGCGTTGTTCTGCCAGACCAAGTCGGTCGCTGCTGTTCTGCGCAGCGACCGCGGATCGCCCCCCCCCGGCCCCCCTAGGGCCCAGTGCCGCGCACCAACCTCTCTGGCCCGCCTCCCGGCCCCCGCAACGGCCCCACGGTCCTCCCGACCCTCGCTCCCAGCTGCCCCAACCGGCCCACAGACACCACTGACACAGCCCCCAGCCGCCACGAGGTACCCACGGGCGCCACCATCGTGGGCCCCGGCTCCATGTGCGGGTCCTGGGCGCCGCCATCTTGGGACCCCGATTCCATGTGCGGGTCCTGGGTGCCGCCATCTTGGGCCAACACGGAAGTCCCTGCGAGCGATTACTCTGCCGCCGAGGAGGATCTGGAATACTCGCCACAACTTGCTTCCATCACACTCGACCAGTCGCGACCACGCACGCTCGCCAAGACTACGACAATGATCCAACTCAACGGACACAAAACGAGATGCCTGCTGGACTCCGGGAGCACGGAAAGTTTCGTCCACCCCAACACGGTAAGATGCTGCGCGCTCCCCATCCATCCAGTTAAGCATAAAATTGAATTGGCCTCGAGTTCGCACTCTGTCTAAATCACCAGGTGCTGCATAGCGGACCTCACGGTCCAGGGGAGGGTTTTCAAAAACTTCAAACTCCTCATCCTCCCCCGTCTATGCGCTCCGGCACTCTTGGGCCTGGATTTCCAGTGCAACCTGCAGAGCTTGACCTTCCAATTCGGCGGCCCTATTCCTCCTCTTACTGTTTGCAGCCTCGTGTCCCTCAAAGTGGACTCCCCTTCCTTGTTTGCTAATCTCACCCCAGATTGTAAACCTGTCGCCACTAGGAGCAGACGATACAGTGCCCAGGACCGGACCTTCATCGGGTCTGAGGTCCAGAGGCTCCTTAAGGAAGGAGTTATCGAGGCCAGCAACAGTCCCTGGCGAGCCCAAGTGCTGATAGTTCGGATGGGGAGAAAAACCGGATGGTCATTGATTACAGTCAGACCATCAACAGGTTTACGCAGCTGGATGCGTATCCTCTCCCCCGTATTTCTGACCTGGTTAACAGGATCGCGAAATACAAAGTCTTTTCTTTAACCTCCGCCTACACCAGCTTCCCATCCACGCGAGTGACCGAAAGTACACCGCGTTTGAGGTAGATGGGCGCTTCTACCACTTCCTCAGGGTTCCATTCGGTGTCACAAATGGAGTCTCGGTCTTCCAACGGGAGATGGACCGAATGGTCGACAAGCACGGTTTACGGGCCACCTTCCCGTATCTCGATAATGTCACCATCTGCGGCCACGACCAGCAGGACCACAACATCAATCTCCACAAATTCCTCCGAACCCCAAAACTCCTTAATTTAACCTACAATAAGGATAAGTGCGTGTTTAACACCGACCGTCTAGCCATCCTTGGCTACATAGTGCGTAACGGAGTAATAGGCCCCGAATGCATGCGCCCCCTGATGGAACTCCCCCACCCCAACTCCCTCAAATCCCTCAAACGCTGCCTGGGCTTCTTCTCATACTACGCCCAGTGGGTCCCCAACTACGCCGACAAAGCGTAGTCCTCATCTAGTCCACCTCCTTTCCCCAGTCGATGGAGGCCCGCCAGGCCTTTAGCCGCATCAAAGCAGATATCGCAAAGGCCACGATGCATGCTATCGACGAGTCCCTCCCATTCCAGGTCGAGAGCGACGCGTCCGATGTTGCTCAGGCGGCCACCCTGAACCAAGTGGGCAGACTCATGGCCTTCTTCTCACGAACCCTCCACGCTTCCGAAATCCGCCATTCCTCGGTAGAAAAGGTGGCACAAGACATAGTCGAAGCTGTGCGATATTGGAGGCACTATCTGGCCAGCAGGAGGTTTACCCTCCTCACAGACCAACGGTCAGTAGCTTTCATGTTCGATAATGCACAGAGGGTCAAGATCAAGAACGACAAGATCTTGCGGTGGCGGATCGAGTTGTCCACGTACATCTACGATATCTTGTATCATCCTGGGAAGCTCAACTAGCCTTCCGATGCCCTATCCCGCGGTACCTGCGCCAGCACGCAGATTGACCGCCTCCATTCCCTCCACACAGACCTCTGCCATCCAGGGGTCACCCATTTTTACCATTTTATTAAGACCCGCAACCTGCCCTACTCCGTTGAGGAAGTCAGGACCGTCACCAGGGACTGCCACGTCTGCGCCGAGTGCAAACCGCACTTCTACCGCCCCGAACGAGCGCATCTGATCAAGGCAACCCGCCCCTTTGAACGTCTCAGTATAGACTTCAAGGGTCCTCTCCCCTCCAACAACCGTAACACATATTTCTTGAGTATTATTGACGAGTACTCCCGCTTCCCTTTCGCCATTCCATGTCCCGACATGACCACGACAACCGTCATAAAGGCCCTCCTATCCATCTTCTCCCTGTTCGGTTATCCCGCGTACATCCACAGCGACCGGGGGTCCTCCTTTATGAGAGACAAACTGCGTCAATTCCTGCTCAGCAGGGTCATAGCCTCTAGCAGGACGACCAGTTATAACCCCCGGGGTAACGGGCAGGTCGAGCGGGAGAATGGCACCATTTGGAAGACCATCCTGCTGGCCCTATGGTCCAGAGGTCTCCCTATCCCCCGTTGGCAAGAGGTCATCCCCGACGCCCTTCACTCAATCCGGTCTCTCCTCTGTACTACCACTAATCAAACACCTGATGAACGTCTTCTTGTTTTCCCCAGGAAGTCGTCCTCAGGATCCCCTCTCCCGACCTGGCTGGCCACCCCCGGGCCCATCTTGCTTCGGAAGCATGTGCGGGTGCACAAGTCCGACCCGTTGGTTGAGCGAGTCCAGTTACTCCACGCCAACCCGCAGTGTGCATACATGGAATATCCCGACGGTCGGCAGGATACGGTCTTGCTTCAGGACCTGGCACCCGCCGGCATGCGGCCTTCTCCCCCTACATCAACACCTCCCCCCAATCCCAATTCCCCCCAGCGCCCCCACGACCCAGCGCACATGCCCCATCTCCCCCGATTACAGTGTCTCCACCACCGGCCCGGGGTACGGAGACACATCTACGACCGACGCTCCCGGAGGACAGGACGACCATCGGCCCAACGTCACCGTCTCCACTGTGACGGTCCTCCAGAACACCACGGGCACCCGACAGGCTGATCGTGTCCATCTGACGCGACCATGGGACATTTTTTTTGGACTTTGTTGTTATTCTGTTGCATCTTAAGTTAGTAGTAGTAGTATTGTTTTTTTGCCACGAGCCAGTGGGTAGCCCACCTTTCTCGATTTTCGCTGCTCATACCACCAGTCCTCGGACCCCCCCCTGCCTTCTCTCTCCACAAGGGGTGAATGTGGTGGTATGAATGTGAGCACCGCCATTGGTGCAGAGCATTGGTTTCCCATTGGCTCTGGCTGGTCATGTGCCTCTCGTCCGATTGGCTGGGACTAGTCATGTGACTGCTTACCAATTGGTCGAGAGGCAGCGGGGTATAAAATAGATATAGAGAAATACAGCACAGAACAGGCCCTTCGGCCCACGATGTTGCGCCGAACTTTTGTCCTAGGTTAATCATAGAATTTTGGACAATTTTTCATGGCCAATCCACCCAACCTGCACATCTTTGGACTGTGGGAGGAAACCGGAGCACCCGGAGGAAACCCACGCAGTCACGGGGAGGATGTGCAGACTCCACACAGACAGTGACCCAAGTCGAAATCGAACTTGGGACCCTGGAGCTCTGAAGCGATTGTGCTATCCACAATGCTACCGTGCTGCCCTTAAGAAGTTAACCTACACTCCATTATTCTACCCTAATCCAAGTACCTATCCAATAGCCGCTTGAAGGTCCCTAACTTTTCCGACTCAACTACTACCACAGGCAGTGCATTCCATGCCCCCACTACTCTCTGGGTAAAGAACCTACCTCTGACATCCCCTCTATATCTTCCACCATTTATCTTAAATTTATGTCCCCTTGTAATGGTGTGTTCCACCCGGGGAAAAAGTCTCTGGCTGTCTACTCTATCTATTCCCCTGATCATCTTATAAACCTCTATCAAGTCGCCCCTCATCCTTCTCCGTTCTAATGAGTAAAGGCCTAGCACCCTCAACCTTTCCTCGTATGACCTACTCTCCATTCCAGGCAACATCCTGGTAAATCTCCTTTGCACCCTTTCCAAAGCTTCCACATCCTACCTAAAATGAGGTGACCAGAACTGCACACAGTACTCCAAATGTGGCCTGACCAAGGTTTTGTACAGCTGCATCATTACCTCACGGCTCTTAAATTCAATCCCTCTGCTAATGAACGCTAGCACACCATAGGCCTTCTTCACAGCTCTATCCACTTGAGTGGCAACTTTCAAAGAACTATGAACATAGACCCCAAGATCTCTCTGCTCCTCTACATTGCCAAGAACCCTACCATTAACCCTGTATTCCGCATTCAGATTTGTCCTTCCAAAATGGACAACCTCACACTTGTCAGGGTTAAACTCCATCTGCCACTTCTCAGCCCAGCTCTGCATTCTATCTATGTCTCTTTGAAGCCGACAACAGCCCTCCTCACTATCCACAACTCCACCAATCTTCGTATCATCTGCAAATTTACTGACCCACCCTTCAACTCCCTCATCCAAGTCGTTAATGAAAATCACAAACAGCAGAGGACCCAGAACTGATCCCTGCGGTACGCCACTGATAACTGGGCTCCAGGCTGAATATTTGCCATCCACCACCACTCTCTGTCTTCTATCGGTTAGCCAGTTTGTTATCCAACTGGCCAAATTTCCCACTATCCCATGCCTCCTTACTTTCTGCATAAGCCTACCATGGGGAACCTTATCAAATGCCTTACTAAAATCCATGTACACTACATCCACTGCTTTACCTTCATCCACATGCTTGGTCACCTCCTCAAAGAATTCAATAAGACTTGTAAGGCAAGACCTACCCCTCACAAATCCGTGCTGACTATCCCTAATCAAGCAATGCTTTTCCAGATGCTCAGAATTCCTATCCCTCAGTACCCTTTCCATTACTTTGCCTATCACCGAAGTAAGACTAACTGGCCTGTAATTCCCAGGGTTATCCCTATTCCCTTTTTTGAACAGGGGCACGACATTCGCCACTCTCCAATCCTCTGGTACCACCCCTGTTGACAGCGAGGACGAAAAGATCATTGCCAACGGCTCTGCAATTTCATTTCTTGCTTCCTATAGAATCCTTGGATATATCCCGTCAGGCCCGGGGGACTTGTCTATCCTCAAGTTTTTCAAAACACGCAACACATCTTCCTTCCTGACAAGTATCTCCTCAAGCTTATCAGTCTGCTTCACGCTGTCCTCTCCAACAATATGGCCCCTCTCGTTTGTAAATACTGAAGAAAAATACTTGTTCAAGACCTCTCCTATCTCTTCAGACTCAATACACAATCTCCCGCTACTGTCCTTAATCGGACCTACCCTCGCTCTAGTCATTCTCATATTTCTCACATACCCAGAGTTCCCGGCGGTCGGCCTTTCTCTGTAGTCGACCACCGGGCGAACAACTAGCTGATTAAAGCCACAGTTTGGATCTTCATCGTGTCTCGAGTCCAATTGATGGTACATCATAGAGGGCATCCTGCAATGTACTTCTTGTTCTTACAGAGTGTGTTACATAGGTTGTATGGTATTAGAGCTGTGTGATTTTTCTCTGTTTTCTCATTTTATAATCCTGGTACATACAGCAGTGGACCTGGTATCTATCTTTCAGTTATGGTTGAATTGTGTAGTGCAATTGCAGAGAGATGGGCAAGTGGTTGATTATGAAGGTTGTAGGTCAGGCCCTAGGAGTCCTCAGGTGAAGTAAACGGTACGGTAGCATAATGGTTAGCACAGTTGCTTCACAGCTCCAGGGTCCCCAGTTCGATTCCCAGCTTGGGTCACCGTGCGGAGTCTGCACGTTGTCCCCGTGTGTGCGTGGGTTTCCTCCAGGTGCTCCAGTTTCCTCCCACAGCCCAAAGGTGTGCAGGTTAGGTGGATTGGCTATGCTAAATTACCCTTAACGCCCAAAAAAAGGATAGGTGGGGTTACAGGGATCGGGTTGAGGTGTCGGGATAGGGTGGAGGTGTGGGCTTAGGTAGGATGCTCCTTCCAAGGGCTGGTGCAGACTCAATGGGCCGAATGACCTTCCTCTGCACTGTAAATTCTGTGATTCTATGAAACCCCCAGGAGCTTATGTGCTTGTGTATTTGTTGCATTTTAGTTGTTTTGTGGTCATAGAATCCTTAATTACCTCATGGAATACAAAGAAAATAGAAGCAGGAGGAGGCCATTCAACCCTTTGAGCCTGCTCCACCATTCATTATGATCATGGCATGTCATCAAGTTCAATACCCTGACCCGCCTTCCCCCATATCCCTTGATCCCTTTAATGCCAAGAGCTATATCTAAATCCTTTGTGAAAATATAAAACAGTTTGATCTGAAATATTTTATGTGGTTTGAATTCCACAGATTCACCAGTCTCTGTGTGATGACATTTCTCATCACCTCAGTCCTAAAAGGTTTACCTCTTAACCTCTTAACCTATGATCCCTAGTTCTGGAACCCCCCCCACCATCAGGCACATTCTTTCTGTATCTACTCTGGCTAATCCTGTTAGAATTTTATAAGTTTCTATGAGACCCTCTCTCACTCTTTTAAACTCCAATGAATATAATCCGAACCGACTTGGTCTCTCCTCAGATGACAGTCCCACCATCTTGCCTTCTATCAGTAATGGTACTGACCATAGAATTTACAGTGCAGAAGGAGGCCATTTGGCCCATCGAGTCTGCACCGGCTCTTGGAACGAGCACCCTACCCAAGCCCACACCAACACCCTATCCCCATAACCCAGTAACTCCACCCAACACTAAGGGCAATATTGGACACTAAGGGAAATTTAGCATGGCCAGTCCACCTAACCTGCACATCTTTGCGAGGAAACCGGAGCACCCGGAGGAAACCCACGCACACACGGGGAGAACGTGAAGACTCCACACAGACAGTGATCCAGCTGGGAATCGAACCTGGGACCCTGGAGCTGTGAAGCAATTGTGCTAACCACTATGCTACCGTGCTGCCCATAGACAGATTAAATATCCTCAGAGACTTGACATTGTATCGTTGGAGCCTCCAATATGAATGTGGCGTGAAAATCCATTTGACCTGTGCTAATAGTCTGTATTTTTTGTGGATAATAGGCTCCCATAAAGATGCATTCCTGGAATGCACAGGGAATCCATTACCCTATCAAAAGAAAGAAGATCTTGACTTTTTTAATAAGGAGAAAGTTGACATAGCTCTGGTGCAAGAATCTCATCTGAATGTTCGGGAACATCTCAAACGTAAGAAGGACTTGAAATGAAATGAAATGAAAATCGCTTATTGTCACGAGTAGGCTTCAATGAAGTTACTGTGAAAAGCCCCTAGTCGCCACATTACGGCGCCTGTACAGGGAGGCTGGTACGGGAATCGAACCGTGCTGCTGGCCTGCTTGGTCTGCATTAAAAGCCAGTGATTTAGCTGAGTGAGCTAAACCAGCCCCAGACTTGGTGGGGCAGTTAGAACATAGAACATTACAGCGCAGTACAGGCCCTTTGGCCCACGATGTTGCACCGTCCTGTGAAACCCTTCTAAAGTCCCTCTACACTATTCCCTTATCGTCCATATGCCTATCCAATGACCATTTAAATGCGTTTAGTGTTGGCGAGTCCACTACTGTTGCAGGCAGGGCATTCCACGCCCTTACTACTCTCTGAGAAAAGAACCTACCTCTGACATCTGTCCTATATCTATCTCCCCTCAATTTAAAGCTATGTCCCCTTGTGCTGGACATCACCATCCGAGGAAAAAGGCTCTCGATGTCCACCCTATCTAATCCTCTGATCGTCTTGTATGCCTCAAATAAGTCCCCTCTTAACCTTCTTCTCTCCAACGAAAACAGCCTCAAATCCTTCAGCCTTTCCTCATATGACCTTCCCTCCATACCAGGCAACATTCTTGTAAATCTCCTCTGTACCCTTTCCAATGCTTCCACATCCTTCCTATAATGTGGCGACCAGAACTGCACACTATACTCCAAATACGGCCGCACCAGAGTTTTGTACAACTGCAACATGACCTCATGGCTCCGATACTCAATCCCTCTACCAATAAAAGCTAACATACCGTACGCCTTCTTAACAACCCTCTCAACCTGGGTGGCAACTTTCAGGGATCTATGGACATGGACACCGAGATCTTTCTGCTCGTCCACACTACCAAGAATCTTACCATTAGCCCAGTACTCTGCCTTCCTGTTATTCCTTCCAAAATGAATCACCTCACACTTTTCTGCATTAAACTCCATTTGCCACCTGTCAGCCCAGCTCTGCAGCTTATCTATGTCCCTCTGTAACTTGTAACATCCTTCTGCACTGTCCACAACTCTACCGACTTTAGTGTCATCTGCAAATTTACTCACCCATCCTTCTACGCCCTCCTCCAGGTCATTTATAAAAATGACAAACAGCAGCGGCCCCAAAACAGATATTTGTGGCACACCACTAGTAACTGGACACCAGTCAGAGCATTTCCCATCAACCACCACTCTTTGTCTTCTATCAGCTAGCCAATATCTGATCCAAACTGCTAAATCATCCTGAATCCCATGCCTCTGTATTTTCTGCAATAGCCTACTGTGGGGAACCTTATCAAACGCTTTACTGAAATCCATATACACCACATCAACTGCTTTACCCTCATCCACCTGTTTGGTCACCTTCTCAAGAACTCAATGAGGTTTGTGAGGCACGACCTACCCTTCACAAAACCATGTTGACTATCTTTAATCAAATTATTCCTTTCCAGATGATTATACATCCTATCTCTTATAAACCTTTCCAAGACTTTTCCCACAACAGAAGTAAGGCTCACTGGTCTATAGTTACCGGGGTTATCTCTAATCCCCTTCTTGTACAAGGGGACAACATTTGCTATCCTCTAGTCCTCTGGCACTATTCCTGTAGACAAACATGACTTAAAGATCAAAGCCAAAGGCTGAGCAATCTCCTCCCTAGCTTCCCAGAGAATCCTAGGATAAATCCCACCCGGCCCAGGGGACTTATCTATTTTCACACTTTCCAGAATTGCTAACACCTCCTCCTTATGAACCTCAAGCCCTTCTAGTCAAGTAGCCTGTATCTCTGCATTCTCCTCGACAACTTTGTCTTTTTCCTGTGTGAATACTGACGAAAAATACTCATTTAGCACCTCTCCTATCTCCTCGGACTCTACGCACAACTTCCCACTACTGTCCTTGACTGGCCCTACTCTTACCTTAGTCATTCTTTTATTCCTGACATACCTATAGAAAGCTTTAGGGTTATCCTTGATCCTACCTGCCAAAGACTTCTCATGTCCTCGCTTGGCTCTTCTTAGCTCTCTCTTTAGAGCCTTCCTAGCTAACTTGTAACTCTTAAGTGACCCAACTGAACTATCACGTCTCATCTTCCCATAAGCCTCCTTCTTCCTCTTGACAAGTGTTTCAACTGCTTTAGTAACCCATGGTTCCCTCACTCGACCACTTCCTCCCTGCCTAACAGGTACATACTTATCAAGGACACGCAGTAGCTGTTCCTTGAACATGCTCCACATTTCCATTGTGTCCATCCCCTGCAGATTTCCTCTCCAGGCGACGCATCCTAAGTCTTGCCTCATTGCATCATAATTGCCTTTCCCCCAGCAATAACTCTTGCCCTACGGTTTATACCTATCCCTTTCCATCGCTAAAGTAAACATAATCGAATTGTGGTCACTATCACCAAAATGCTCACCTACCTCCAAATCTAACACCTGTCCTGGTTCATTACCCAGTACCAAATCCAATATGGCCTCGCCTCTTGTTGGCCTATCTACATACTGCATCAGGAAACCCTCCTGCACACATTGGACAAAAACGGATCCATCTAAAGTACTCGAACTATAGTGTTTCCAGTCAATATTTGGAAAGTTAAAGTCCCCCATAACAACTACCCTGTTATTTTCGCTCCTATCCAGAATCATCTTTGCAATCCTTTCCTCTACATCTCTGGAACTTTTCGGAGGCCTATAGATCAGCCCTAACAGGGTGACCTCTCCTTTCCTGTTTCTTAACTCAGCCCATACTACCTCAGTATTCGAGTCCTCATCAAATGTCCTCTCAGCCACCGTAATACTGTCCTTGACTAACAATGCCACCCCTCCCCCTCTCTTACCACCTTCCCTGAACTTACTGAAATATCTAAACCCCGACACCTGCAACAACCATTCCTCGCCCTGCTCTATCCATGTCTCCGAAATGGCCACAACATCGAAGTCCCAGGTACTAACCCACCTTATTCCGGATGCTCCTGGCATTGAAGTAGACGCACTTTAGACCACCTTCCTGCCGGTACGCTCCTGCAACTTTGAAACCTTACTCATGACCTCACTACTTTCAGCTTCTTGTGTACTGGAGCTACAATTCAGGTTCCCAATCCCCTGCTGAACTAGTTTAAACCCTCCCGAAGAGCATTAGCAAACCTCCCCCCGAGGATATTAGTACCCCTCTGGTCCAGGTGTAGACCATCCCATTTGTAGAGGTCCCACCTACCCCAGAATGAGCCCCAATTGTCCAGGAATCTGAAACCCTCCCTCCTGCACCATCCCTGCAGCCACGTGTTCAACTGCTCTCTCTCCCTATTCCTCGACTCGCTAGCACGTGGCACCGGCAACAACCCAGAGATAATAACTCTGTTTGTTCTAGCTCTAAGTTTCCACCCTAGCTCCCTGAATCCCTGGGCAGCACGGTAGCATGGTGGTTAGCATAAATGCTTCACAGCTCCAGGGTCCCAGGTTCGGTTCCCGGCTGGGTCACTGTCTGTGCGGAGTCTGCACGTCCTCCCCGTGTGTGCGTGGGTTTCCTCCGGGTGCTCCGGTTTCCTCCCACAGTCCAAAGATGTGCGGGTTAGGTGGATTGGCCATGATAAATTGCCCTTAGTGTTGTTTGGGTTACGGGTATAGGGTGGATACGTGGGTTTGAGTAGGGTGATCAATGCTCGGCACAACATCGAGGGCCGAAGGGCCTGTTCTGTGCTGTACTGTTCTATCTACATCCCTATCCCTTTTCCTACCTATGTCGTTGGTACCTATGTGGACCACCACTTGGGGCTGCTCCCCGTCCCCCTTAAGGATCTCGAAAACACGATCTGAGATTTGCTTCTTTCTTGGCCAGTAGTTGAGGTGTAGCACTTTTGGTTAATAGGAACCTGCCTTTTAGTTTGGAAAGCTGTGTAAGAGCCAAAAGTAGTGGTTATTGTGGTGATCACAAGTTAACTAGATACAATACAACTGAGCAAACACTAGAGGGGCACGGGAGAGCCATATAAATAGACGGGGGACAGGAAGTGAGGACACACTTCACAGAGGGCAGAACTGCACACCAGCTAGGAGCACTGAAGGTAACCTTAGGAAACAGCTCTGAAGAGAGAACGAACTCACAATAAAGCATCTTCTCCACATTTGAGACTACGAGCTTTATTAAGACACGAGTAACAACACATGGTACCCAGGAGTGGCTTCAGACGCTTACTACAGTGGCAGACACAGAAAGCTCAAAATGGCATGGAAATCTCCTACTGGACATTTGACTTGGGAAGACATCGCTAATTCGAAGATGTGGCTTGGATACCCAGAGCAGCTAGACCTGACTGGCAATGAAAGAGGTGTCTGGAAAAGGTTTAAACAAATGTTTGATTTGGATCTCGTAGCTAATGAGGTACAAGAAGCCTCCAACAACATTAAAATAGCAATTCTCACCGCAGGGCCTGTAAATAGGAAAGTGTATAATGGATTTAAATACTCAAAAGATGAAGACAGATACAGCTTACAAACGATACTAAACAAATTTGAAGAGTACTGTGAGAAATTTGAACAGCAAGACATGCTCAGAGTCCAAACTGCACAGAGACTGAGTGATGCAAAACTTAAAAAATCACGAAAAGAACAAGAAATCGCGAATGAAAAGTACAGATCAAAAAGAAGAAATAACACGCATTTATCACAAAGCCAAAACGCTGAAACCCAGTCCAGATCGGGAAGAGAAGGTAACTTACAACTTTTAGAAATCCAGTCCAGATGGGACAGAAAAATCGCTGAAATCCGCGAAAAAATGGCGTCGGAGCACATTTTGCAGTGTCCGGTAAGCAAAGAACTACAAATCGCGTCTGCGCATGCGCCGGAACCGGAAGCCGCGCATGCGCAGTTTAAAAAATATCGCGGTGCCGATCGTTATGCGCATGCGCCGGTACCGGATGCCGCGCATGCGCAGTTCAAAAAATATCGCGGTGCCGATCGTTATGCGCATGCGCAAGCCGCGCATGCGCAGTCAAAAAAAGTTTCGGTCGCGGATCGTAATGCGCATGCGCAAGCCGCGCATGCGCAATGGAAACAAAACCGCACAGTGAAGGCAGAAGGCCGATTTGCGCATGCGCAATGCATTCCTGCGCGTGACGTCATGACGTCTGAGCATCCCGACCACGCCCACTTAAAAGGGAAATGCCCGAAAATTGAAAACAAGACACTTAAAGTGGTAAACACAAATTTTCTTGCCTCAGAACACAGAAAAACGCCTGAACTTAAACCAACAGTTAAAAACAACTTGCACAACACCCTGAAAAAAGCAGTCTGCACCACCCAAAGTGAAGAGAACAAAAAGACTTCCGAAACAACAAAACATGATTTGTTTTTCGAAGATTACCTCTCAGACATGGCTGAGTCAGTCGGACATGCTTATCACAGCATCAGCGACACGGTCGCAAAGCACAACACGAACCAACTCGTGGTAGATGAATCCAACCAAAATGCTTTGGTTTTCGAAGAATACTACTCAGACATAGCTGAGTCAGTCGGATATGCTTATCACAGCATCAGCGACACGGTCGCAAAGTTCAACACGAATCAACTCGTGGTAGAAGAAGCCAACGAAGATGAAATGGGTTTCAAAGAATACTACTCAGACATGGCTGAGTCAGTCGGATATGCTTATCACAGCATCAGCGACACGGTCGCAAAGTTCAACACGAATCAACTCGTGGTAGATGAATCCAACCAAGATGATTTGGTTTTCGGAGAATACTACTCAGACACAGCTGAGTCAGTCGGATATGCTTATCACAGCATCAGCGACACGGTCGCAAAGTTCAACACGAATCAACTCGTGGTAGAAGAAGCCAACGAAGATGAAATGGGTTTCAAAGAATACTACTCAGACATGGAGGAGTTATTTGGACATGCTGATCACAGCATCAGCGACACCGTTGCAAAGCTCAACACGACTCTACTCATGGTAGATGAATCCAACACCATGATGCCATGGCAGCTCGTCGATACATTGGATGACAGCAATACCCTAGACGAAGACGACGCCACACAGAGAGCACAGGAAGACTCCACAGAGCGAGCGATGACAGGCTCCATAGTGCGAGTGATGAAAGACTCCAAAAGGGATGCAAGCAAACACTCCCTGGCGAACACCATGCATGAACAAGACCATGAAGGTCAACCTGCCGTATCTGAGCAACCACAAGCAGACTATGAAAGTCTAACAAGCTCACATGAACAAGAAGAAGACAATGCACCTCTACCCACTGCATGCGAAGACAGTGACAAGGTGATCACACTCGATGTACAGGATCACAGTGAGACTGACAGTTCTCAGCTTGTCTGTACCGAAGCACAGAGCGAAAACAGTAACAAGGTGATCGCACTCGACGTACAGGATCACAGCGAGACTGACAGTTCTCAGCTTGTCTGTACAGAAGCACAGAGTCGGGCCACCCAACAATCCAGAGAGACGATGCCGAAAGAAAACATGCAGATTTTGACTCCAGAAGAGGAGCACCTGAAGTCCAGAGAGACAACGCCGAAAGAAACCATGCAGATTCTGACTCCAGAAGAGGAGCACCTGGAGTCCAGAGAGACCAAGCCAAAAGAAACCATGCAGATTCTGACTCCAGAAGAGGAGCACCTGGAGTCCAGAGAGACCAAGCCAAAAGAAACCATGCAGATTTTGACTCCAGAAGAGGAGCACCTGGAGTCCAGTGAGACAACATCAACAGAAATCATGAAGATTTCAACTCCAGAAGCGGAGCACCAAGAGTCTAGAGAGACCACATCAAGTGAAATCATGCAGATTTGGACTCCAGAACAGGAGCGCCAAGAGTCCGGAGACGCCACGTCAACTGAAATCATGCAGATTTGGACTCCAGAAGAGGAGCACCAGAAGTCCACAGACACCACGTCAATTGTAATCATGGAGGTTTTGACTCCAGAAGAGGAGCGCCAGAAGTCCAGAGACACAGCGTCAAATGAAATCGAGAAGAATTTGACTCCGGAAGAGGAGCACCAAGAAAGCAAAGATGAGGAATCCAATTCTCCACAAATGATTGATGTCATCTGCACCGATGCAACATCAGATCATTCGCACCACTCTCGAGATGAAATGCTCAATGACTCAAATTATCCACTCGGGACACGAATAGAGTATAACAAGAAAAACAATAGTCAAAAGAAGCACAGCAGAAACGGGACAAACAACAGCAAGAACAAAAGCAACATGAAGCGCGACAAGACCAACAACAATAGCAAGAAGCACAGCAGAAATGAGAACGACAACAGAAAGAACAAAAGCAACATGCAGCGCGACAAGACAAACAACAAAGTCAGGCACAAAGATAGCGACAACGACAGAGACAGAAACAACAAGAACGGCAACAAAAACAACAAAGTCAGGAACAAAGATAGCGACAACACCAAAGACAGAAACGACAAAAACAGCAACACGAACGGCAACGGAAACAACAAAGTCAGGAACAACGACAGTGCCAACACCAAAGACAGAAACGACAAAAACAGCAACAAGTACGGCAACGAAAACAACAAAAACAGGAACGACAGAAACAACAGCAATGAAACAACGACTTGTACACAATGGTACTACTCGGCACATGAAGGACAATGCCACAGCACACTGCAAAACGATGACAAGACTACAAACATGTCATGGGATGACAACGAATCGCACAAACTCACGTCTGCTCCAGAACGAGCAAGCACACCAGCATCCAAGGCGGATGAGACAATAAATCAACACCACAAGCACAGAAAAAAGTCCATGCCAGTCAACATCAGTGAGGTGACCATGCAAACACCTCGGGATGATGCATTGGGTACTTAGAATAACAAGGAACACCAACAACATTCACAGCGGACTTGCAATATCAATATCACCACGTCATCAACAACAAAAAAAAAAGAAAAA
Source organism: Scyliorhinus canicula (assembly GCF_902713615.1). Classification (NCBI taxonomy): domain Eukaryota; kingdom Metazoa; phylum Chordata; class Chondrichthyes; order Carcharhiniformes; family Scyliorhinidae; genus Scyliorhinus; species Scyliorhinus canicula. The sequence continues at coordinate 101,233,448 of NC_052162.1, read as the reverse complement.
AAAGCTCTGAACAAATTCATCAAGTTTGGACTCATAAATGTTTTATTGAGATTGGACATATAACTACATTGGCTTTGTACAGTATGCAATAGCACCATCACCTGTATAGATACGCATATCATAAGTAACTGTTTTCTATAATTTTCTTTCACGATGTACAGCAAATATGTAATGAGAAAAAGGGGGATGTGGTGATCGTAGATTGACTAGATACAAAAACAACTGAGCAAACACCAGAGGGAGAGCTATAAATATACCGGGACAGGATGTACAATTTTCTTTAACGATGTACAGAAAATATGTAAAGAGAAAAAGGAGGATGTGGTGATCACAAGTTAACTAGATGCAATACAACTGAGCAAACACTAGAGGGGGCACGGGAGAGCCATATAAATAGACGGGGACAGGAAGTGAGGACACACTTCACAGAGGGCAGAACTGCACACCAGCTGGGAGCACTGAAGGTAACCTTAGGAAACAGCTCTGAAGAGAGAACGAACTCACAATAAAGCATCTTCTCCACATTTGAGACTACGAGCTTTATTAAGACACGAGTAACAACACAGTTATCAAGGGGGTGGTATATGGAGAGAATGCATCGGTAATGAATGTGTATGGTCCGCCTGATTGTTCCCCGGACTTTGTCACAAAGGTCTTTATGAACTTTGCTGAACTAGCTTCTGATTGTTCATTTATGGGTGGTGATTTCAATTGCTATTTCAAACTGCTGGTTAAGAAATTTCCTGTTGCAAGGAACCCTCCTACGCTGCAAGCTCGGGTGTTGGACTCGGCTTATGAAGAGATGGGCTACCTGGATGTGTGGAGAACTTTGCATCCCTCTGTTTTTCAACCCTCTGTTGTTTCAGCAGGTATGACTATTTTGTGTGCATTCGGTTGCCTCATGTACCGTGGGCAATATTGAGATTTCTGACCACAGTCCATTCTTCTTGGAATTTCTTCTCAATGAGGCTCACCCACAGCCTAGGAGATTTGAAGCACCTTCATTTGAAGACCATTATTTCATCTCGTACTTCAAGACCAAATTTGATGTTTTAAAATTTGGTTAACTCTTTCTGTTGTGAAGTCCTCTATTTTGTGAGAGACCTTGCAGGGCTTTGCTAGATAAATAATAATAATCTTTATAATTACAAGTAGGCTGACATTAACACTGCAATGAAGTTATTGTGAAACGTCCCTAGTCGCCACATTCCGGCACCTGTTCAGGTACATGGAGGGAGAATTCAGAATGTCCAATTTACCTAACAGTGCTACCTGTGGGGGGAAACCGGAGCACGCGGAGGAAACGCACCCAAACACAGGGAGAACGTGCAGACTCTGCACAGACAGTGACCCAAGCCGGGAATCGAACTTGCGACCCTGGCGTTGTGAAGCAACAGTGCTAACCTCTGTACTACCGTGCTGCCCAGAGGTTTGATCATCTCGTTCTCAGACAGAAAGAGGCATAGATTGATGGAGCAGCAGTGTCAGTTTGAGGTCCACCCAGCTGAACTGGAGACTGAGTATGGTAGGAATTCTTGTGTTTGGTGTTTAGACCATAATACCACTAGGCCCATCGAGTCTGCTCCGCCATTCAATCATAGCTGATACTTTTCTCATCCCTATTCTCCTGCCTTCTCCCCATAACCCCTGATGCCCTTATTAATCATGAACCTATCTATCTCTGTCTTAAAGACACAGTGATTTGGCCTCCACCGCCTTCCACGGCAAAAAGTTCCACAGATTCACCACCCTCTGGCTGAAGAAATTCCTCCTCATCTCTGTTTTAAAGGATCGTCCCTTTAGTCTGAGATGGTGTCCTCTGGTTCTAGTTTTTCCGACAAGTGGAATCATCCTCTTCATGTCCACTCCATCCAGGCCTCGCAGCATCCTGTAAGTTTCAATAAAATCCCCCCTCATCCTTCTAAACGCCAACGATTACAGAACCAGAGTCCTCAAGCATTCTTCATACGACAAGCTCTTCATTCCAGAGATTATTCTTGTGAACCTCCTCTGGACCCTCTCCAAGGCCACCACATCCTTCCTTAGATACGGGACCCAAAACTGCTCACAATACTCCAAATGGGGTATGACCAGAGCCTTATACAGCCTCAGAAGTACATCCTTCATCTTGTATTCTAGCCGTCTTGACATGAGTGCTAACACTGCATTTGCATTCCTAACTGCCAAGTGAACCTGCACGTTAACCTTAATAGAATCATGAATCCACCACCATAGCAATCATTCTAGAGTCCGATATCTTCCTTGTAAGTAACATCAAATACCGACTTGGTTTAATAAATTAATAATTAATTATTAACCCAAGTCCCTTTGTGCTTCGGGTTTCCTAAGCATTTCCCCACTTAGAAAGAAGTCTATCCCTAAATTCCTCCTTCCAAAGTGCATAACCTCACGCTTTTCTACATTGTATTTCATCTGCCACTCCATTGCCCACTCTCCTAGCCTGTCCAAGTCCTTCTGCAGCCCCCTTGCTTCCTAAATACTATCTGTCCCTCTACAGATCTCTGTATCATCTGCAAACTTCACAACAGTGCTTTCAGTTCCTTCTTCCAGATCATTAATGTACATTGTGAAAAGTTGTGGTCCCAGCACCGACCCCTGAGGCACACCACTAGTCACCGACTGCCATTCTGTTAGGGCAACAATGGGTCTTTCTTTGACCCAGTGTGCAGAGAGGAGTTGGAGATCTGCTCAGCAAAAGTTGTATGAACTTGGGAATAAACCAAGTCGGTATTTGATGTTACTTACAAGGAAGATATTGGACTCTAGGACGATTGCTATGGTGGTGGATTCTAAGGGAAACAGGAGGATTAGGGCACAATGCTTTTAAGACTTCTTATGCCAATTTGCATAAATCAGATCAAGTTTTGGATTCTTTTGTTCTTATGGAGCATTTTGACTCTTCTCTTGAGCTTCTCTCTGTCACGGAGAATCTAAGAATATCTTTGAATTCTCCAATTCCTGGAGAGGCAGTGCTGGCGGCCATAAAGGGACTTCAACCTGGGGTTGGGTGTCTGGGCCTGATGGTTTTGGGTGTGAATTCTACAAGGAATTCACAAACTTGTTATTAAACCCATCAGCTGCTCTGCAACACTTGCTGTGGCGAAGCTTTGCTGCCACAACTACTTCGGGAGGCGAATATTTTCTTAATCCTGAAACCGGGCAAGAATCTTACAAACCCATAGCTTCATTGAATGTTGATCAGAAAATATTGTCGAAGGTTCTGGAGATGCTCCTGGAGAACATTCTTCCTGTGATTATCTAGGGTGGTTGCACTGGATTTATTAAGGGACGGAACTCACGCAATAATATCGGAGATTGTTGAATATCATCCCAAGTCTTCCAAAAACGTGCTTTGGATGGGTTAGTGATCTCCCTGGATGCCACAAATGCCTTCAATAGGGTAGAATAAAATTATTGTTCCGTACTTTAGATACATAGAAGATAGGAGCAGGAGGAGACCTTTGGGCCGTTCTAGCATGCTCCGCCATTCATCACGATCATGGCTGATCATCCAACTCAATAGCCTAATCCTGCTTTCTCCCCATAGCCTTTGATTCCATTCTCCCCCAAGTGCTATATCCAGCCGCCTCTTGAATATATTCAAAATGTTACCATCAACTACTTCATGTGGTAATGAATTCCACAGGCTCACCACTCTGGGTGAAGAAATGTCTCCTTATCTCTGTCTGAAATGGTTTACCGGAGAATCCCTGTGACCGGCGCGAATCACGCCACGCTGCCCTGCCGGCGTGATTGGTGCGGTGCCGGAGTGCCGCCCCCCCCCCCCCCCCCCCCCGCCCCCGCCGATTCTCATAAAAAAAGTCGAGACAGCTGGCACCGTCCACATCTGCTCTCAGTTGGCGGGAACTCGGTGTGGAAGGATCGGGGGCAGGGGGGGTCCGACCCCAGGGGGGGCCTCCGATGTGGCCTGGCCCACGATCGGGGCCAACCGATCGGCGGGCTGGCCTCTCGGATTGGGGGCCTCCTTTCTTCCGCGCCAGCCCCTGTAGCCCTGCGCCATGTTGCGTCGGGGCCGGTGCGTTGAAGGGAGCCACTGCGCATGTGCAGATCCCACGGCGCCCAGTTCATGCCGGGATCAGCAGCTGGAGCAGTGTGAACCGCTCCAGTGCCGTGCTGGCCCCATGTAGGGGCCATAATTGCTGATCCTGAGGCCGTGTTGACGCCGTCGAGAAACGCGACGGTGTTTCCGACGGCATCAACACTTAGCCTCAGGACCACAGCATCCCACCCTCTGCATCCTCATCACAATTCACCCTCCCACCTAATTTGGTATCATCTGCAAACTTTGAGATGTTACATTTTGTTCCCTCATCCAAAACATTAATATATATTGTGAATAGCTGGGGTCCCAAAACCAATCCCATTGCATAAATTTTGATTGGGATATTTGATTAGGTGGGGTTACAAAGATATGGCGAGGGATTGGGACTAGGCCAGGTGCTCATTCAGAGGGTCAGCGTAGACTTGCTAAGCTGAATGGCCTCCTTTTGCATTGTAGGGATTCTATGCACATGGGCTTAATAAAGTGGATTCAAGTACTCTACAGAAACAGTGGTGACTGTCATTGTGAATAGCTATAGGTCTGAGAATTGTCATCTTCAAAGAGATACTAGGCAGTCCTTTGTTTGATTTAGTTATTGAAGCTTTGACAGTGGTCGTTAGACGTGACCCCCCAGGTTTGTGGGTTGTCTAGTGGAGGGGGGCAGCACAAAAAATTTGCTTCATGCGGACGATGTGTCGATGCATGTTCCCAAGTCGAGTGTCTCTGTTCCTGCTATTATTGATGTGGTAGCTAGATTTATTCTTTTTTCGGACTATAAGATTAACTTTGTGAAATTGGAGGCTATGCCCCAGACAAGTTAAGGATTAGATCTCTTCTTTCTTCTTGTTTTCCCTTTAGATGGTCGCCGTTGGGATTTACTTCTCTGGGTATTTGTATAATCCCTGTTTTTCGGTAGTTATATAAAGCAAACTTTACTCCATTATTGCTGTCTGTTCAGTGGATTCTACATCGTTGGTCAGCGTTTATAAATTTCCTGCTAGGGTATAATTGCCTTTATTAAGATGAATATGTTGCCTCGGCTTGTATTACCTCTGCAAATGCTACCTATCGTATTGTCTGCTAAGGTTGTCAAAGAATTTAAGTTTTGTCTAGTTCTTTTATTTGGAACAACAGGAAGCCTCCTTCAAGATTGTAATTCTTTTGTTCTAAAGAAGGGCTAAGGATGCCAAATATTAAGATTTACCCGTCAGTTTCCCACCTTAGATTTATATGTGAATTGGTGAGGGAGATGCTTCCTCCAAATTGTTTGAATTTGAAGCTGATCAGTCCTTGTACTCCTCGCAGTCACTTTTATTTCTTAGGGACCCTAAGGTGGTGTTAGATAAGTCCTATTGTTATTAACACTAAGGTTTGGAGGATGGTCTGTGAGATCTAATTTCGCTTCTGCCCATTCTCCAATTCAGGCTAATCCGGACTCCCCACCAGGTCTTCTGGGCCACGGGTTCAATATTTGAAAGGATAGACGTCTCTGTAGACAAGGGGACGTGTTTGATGGCTCTACTGTGTTATCTTTTAAACAGCCGTTCTGATGAATGCATGAATTTCAGATATATATATTGTCTTATGTGTTTCTGGTGCAGTAATGGTTTAAACTGAGCTTAATGTATGTCAGTGACTACAGATATCTTCACATCCTCTTTCACCACAGCGAAGTTCCAGAGGACTGGAGAATAACCAATGTTATTCCCTTCTTTAAGAACGGAATCAGGGATAATCCAACAAATTATAGGCAGGTGAGTCCCACATCAGTGGTGGGGAAGCTTTGGGAAAAGATAATGAGGGACAGGATATATACACGTTTGTAGGAAAATGGACTAGTTAGTGACAGGCACCATGGTTTTGTAAGGGGAACTTGATTGAGTTTTTGAAGAGGTGACAAAGAAAATTGATGAGGGAAGAGTTGTGGATGTAGTTTATATGGACTTTAGTAAAGTGTTTGACAAGTTCTAACATAGCATATTGGTACAAAAACTAAAATCACATGGGATTCGGGGTGGGCCAGAAAGATGGATACAGAACTGGTTTGGTTTTAGAAGACAGAGAGTAGCGGTGGAAGGGTGCTTTTCTGATTGTATATCTGTAGCTAGTGGTGATTCGCAGGAATCACTGTTGGGACCTCTGTTGTTTGTAGTATATACAAATGGGCTGGAGGAAAATGTGGGTGGTCAGATTAGTATATTTGCGGATGACACGAAGATTGGCGGAGTTGCTGATAGTGCCGAGGATTGTCAGAGGATAAAACAGGATATAGATAGATTGGAGACTTGGGCACAGAAATGACAGACGGAGTTTAATCCAGACAAATGCGAGGTGATGCATTTTGGAGGATCAAATCTAGATATGAATTATACTGTTAATGGCAAAACCCTTAGGAATATTAACATACAGAGGATGGGCATGCAGGTCCACAGTTCTCTTAAAGTGGCAACACAGGTGGCCAAGGTGATTATGAAGGCAGATGGCATGCTTCCATTCATCAGCCAGCGCATTGAGTACAAGAATTGGAAAATCATGTTGCAGCTCTGTGATACCTTAGGGAGGCCACATTTGGAGTTCTGGTCACCACATTATCAGCAGGACATAGAAGCTTTGGAGATAATGCAAAGAAGGTTCACCAGGATGTTGCCTGGCCTCGAGGGCATTGGCTATGAGGTGAGGTTGAATAAACTAGGATTGTTCTCACTGGAAAGACGGAGGCTGAGGGGAGACCTGATAAAGGTCTACAAAATTATGAGAGGATATTCAGAGGGTGGAAGTGTCAATTACACGGGGGCACAGGTTCAAGGTGAGAGGGGTAAAGTTTAAGGGAGATGTGCGGGGTACATTTTTCACACAGAGAGTAGTTGATGCCTGGAACGTGCTGCCAGAGGATGTGGTGGACATGAGCAACATTTAAGAGGCATCTGGATGGGTACATGAAGAGCAGGAAATAGAGGAATACAGACCGAGTAAGATTAGAAAGTTTTTTTAAATTTACGGCACCATGATCGGCACAGGCTTGGAGGGCCGAACGGCCTGTTCCTGTGCTGAACTTTTATTTGTTCTTTGTTATTTGCTCATTTATATTGTTTACCTAAATAGTGCTAATGGAATTTTGTTTATGGAAAGGTTTCCCTTGGCGGGAGGGGGCGGTTACATAATTGGAGACATTGGGCGCGATGCAAAAATTTCTAAATGTCATTTTGGGCGTGGTTGGCGAGGTGTTCGCGACGGCTGCAATGGCGAGATCACGGCCCCTATTTAACGGCACTTAGTGCAGGAAATGAGCCTCTGGACTTCTTGCCATTACTGGCTGTCTTGCCGTCTGCTTCACCAGACTTGCACCTCAGCATCTCGCTGCAAACAAGGGGAACTGCTTATAAACGACTCCTCATCATTCACTCCCAGTCAACACACAAGCATGGCAGCGCGCAGACCTGCTCCTCGCTTTCAGATACCGCCCTGGCTAGGCTTCTCAATGCTGTGGCCGTGTTATGGGTCTTCCAGCAGCAGGGTCACCAATGCTGCCTGGGAGGCAAGGACGGCAGGTATCAGTACGGGCTGTATGACCAGGGGAACCACCGTCCAATGTAGGAAGAAGACCAACGACCTCCACCGATCTGCAAGGATAATTTACCATCTCACTCCTGGCATCAGTTCCACCTGCCACCCCTTAAATTCCCAACCCCCCCACCCAAATAACACTGACACCTCACACCCTCTCCACATCTGTGGCAGAATTCTCCGACCTCCCGCAGGTTCGGAGAATCGCCCGGGGTCGGTATAAATCCCGCCCCCGCCGTGGCCGGAATTCTCCGCCACCTGGGAATTGGCGAGGGCGGGAATCACGCCGCGTCAATCGGCATGCCCCCGCGGCGATTCTCCAGCCCACGATGGGCCAAAGTCCCGCCACTGACAGGCCTCTCCCGCCGACGTGGTTTCAACCACCTCTGGTGGCAGCGGAATTGGCGGCGCGAGCGGGCCCCCGAGGTCCTGGGGGGGGGGGGGGGGGGGGCGCGCGGGGCGATCGGACCCCGGGGGGTGCCCCCACCGATCGGTGGGCGGGCCAGTGCCGTGGAGGCACTTTTTTTCTTCCGCTGCCGCCACGGCCTCCAACATGGAGCGGCCGCAGACACACTGGCGCATGCGTGAACCGGCGAAGGACTTTCGGCCAGCCCCGACGCCACCCGGCGGGCGTCCAAGGCCGGCGCCAGTCGGCGTGGCGCCAACCACTCCGGCGCGGGCCTGGCCCCTAAAGGTGCGGAGAATTCCGCACCTTTGGGGAGGCCCGACGTCGGAGTGGCTGGTTCCACTCCGCTACGCCGGGACCCCCCGCCCCGCCGTGTAGGGGAGAATCCCGGCCCTGATTTTTCTGCTTGTTCCCTGGAAACCACTAGCACAACCCCTTCATGTACACTTCCGGTGCCCACACATGCCACCTGCCATAGACCACTCTGATCCATCAAGCATGTCACTCACAAAGCCCCCTCTTTGTCCCCCACAGGAGAAGATAGCCCATAATAAGTGGGAAAGGGTCAAGATGGGGAGGCTGATTATCAGAGATTTGAGTCTTCACCATCCATGAGGAACGGGCCCTGGAGATTGACAGGCGGAGTTGACCGAGGAGAGAGCAGTCATCGAAAGCGAGGTTGGCCTGCACCACAGAGGTGAGGATCCTTTGTCCCTTCACCCAGATGGCTTGCCTCAAGTGAGTTGCTCATGCTAAACAAAATGATCCTTCCCTATCACTAACCACATGCCCATTCCTTCACAGGATCTCCACCTGATGGGGCTAGGTCATCCGGAGTCGTCCTGAGCCCTGCCACCCAAGACACCACCTCAGAGAAGAGCCTCGAGGTGTCAGAGCTATCACCCGCACCTTCCACCAGCACAGAGACACACACCTCGGTGGACAACATTAGTGGGCAAGCTTCTGGGGCACACTACACAGTTCCTGGTGCACATCAAGTGGAGGCAGGAACATCCAAGGGAAACAGAAATCCCTATGTCCACTGGATCCCAGGACCTAGCTGGGCCACAGTCAGATGTCAAGCCCCTGGACAAGCTTCTCCCAGAGCTGATACAAATGCTAGGACACGGCCATGAGATTCAGGAGAAGATGTCAGTGACATTCCAGTGAGTGCATAGTCAATTGGAGGAGTCCTAAAGGCTATGGGTACAGGAGATGATGCCGACAATGTGTAGCACCGAGGCCAACCTCAGGGTGGCGACCTCAGTGGAAAGCCTGAGGCTAACCTGACCAGACTATCTTACTGCCACATGGCGTATGTTCTAGTTGCTGCTCATGAGCTCTGACTGTCTCAGAGGCTGGATCCCGAGAGAACGGGAAAACTGGTGCCCTCTGGCTTTATAGTGGTTGTGTCCTGTCTGGTGATTGGCTGCTGTGTTCTGTGTGCTCACTGGTCATCCTGTGTGTCAATCACTGCCTGTCTGCACTCCATCATATAACTGGATGTATATTGTGACATCCCCCAGGGCCCTATGGGCAGTGCCAGGAAGGAAGCGTTGGAGGTCAACCCGGGGCCTGCTACCAAGAAGACGATGGCCTCTCCGGACACTGGCATATCCTCCGAATCCCCCCTCTGGACACTGGCATATCTCAAGGGCAACAGGCAGAACAGGATGGCACAGTGATGCTATTGACACTGGTGAATTGGCTGGGGCAGTCCGGCTCCAGGCCTCCAGAGGATGTCTGCCAAAGGCATCAAAGGCCACAGGGCACTGAAAGCAGCAGGTGTCTCCACCTCTGATGGAGGGGACATCTAGCTGTAGAATTAGACTACCAAAGATCAAGAAGATGATGATCGTGGCACAGGGGAGGGGGGGTGTTATCCACAATCTGTAGCTAGGGAGAATAGAACATATTAAAACATGTTACACCTGATACATGTGAAGCCTTGTCATGGTTAATCTTCACAATGGGCCTGCCTACACCTCCACCCACTGCTGCCCCCCACTCCTCATGCTCACATGCATGGTGGTGGTCTTACACGAGTCGAACATTCAGGGAGTGAAATCCCTTCCTGTTAATGAAGGGCACTCCCTCATGCCCCGATGCGCGCAAGGCAACATTTACATAGAATTTATAGTGCAGAAGGAGGCCATTCGGCCCATCGAGTCTGCACCGGCTCTTGGAAAGAGCATCCTACCCGAGGTCAACACCTCCACCCTATCCCCATAACCCAGTAACCCCACCCAACACTAAGGGCAATTTTGGACACTAAGGGCAATTTAGCATGGCCAATCCACCTAACCTGCATATCTTTGGACTGTGGGAGGAAACCGGAGTACCCGGAGGAAACCCACGCACACACGGGGAGGATGTGCAGACTCCGCACAAACAGTGACCCAAGCCGGAATCGAACCTGGGACCCTGGAGCTGTGAAGCGATTGTGCTATCCACAATGCTACATGCGTGCCATCGATTACTCCCCGTACTTAGAGCATCCGGGCGATGGCGGAGAATCCTGCATTACAGGCACCGTGGTGGGTTTGGTTCATCAAAGCTGATATACATGATATGGAGATGTCGGCGATAGACTGGGGTGGGCACAGTAAGATGTCTTACAACACCAGGTTAAAGCGTTTCGAATCACTAGCTCCTTCCTCATTGATTCAATGATTCAAAACAAACCTGTTGGACTTTAACCTGGTGTAAGAATTCTTGCAAAGTTGATACAGTCAGCTGCTCGGGCGTACAGTGCATACATGGCCTCACGGACGCACTTGTGGGCTGCAGCTTGTGAAATGCCGCACATGTCCTCGATCAAATCCTGGAATGAACCGGTGGCATAAAAGGTCAGGGCTGTGGTGACCTTCATGGCCACTGAGAGCGGGTGTCCTCCTGCTCCACTGGGTGCCAAGCCTGCCAGGATGTGGCACAGGTGCAGCACCATTTCTTTGTTGTAATAGAATCTCCTGCGGAACATGATGTCCATCATCTCCTCGAAAGACCAACTTGTACACCTTGGGCGGTCACTGGTGTTCCCCTCTGGGTTCGGCCTGATGGGTGGCTGGGTCCTCAAGGTTCACGAACATAGGGTACCGCCTCCAACCTGCATCGACACTGGTGCTTTCTCCAGTGTCTGGCCGCCTAGTCTACCACCTGCTCAGTGAGGGCATCCTCTGCGGGATCAACACCACCATCTGTTAGGAACTGGAGAAGGAGAGATACCGACAAACCATTAGGGCTTTCACCCCAGACCCTCAAATTCCCCTAGCCCCCCTCACCCTTATGTGTCCTGCCTTCTCCCAGAGTGCCATCCACCGAGCCAGTTGTTCTGCAAAACCTCACTCATTCCGCAACCCCCCCAGCCTCAATGGAAGCCCCTGTGGGGACATCAGGGAGATTGTGCTCAGGTGCCCTCCTCTGATCCACACACTCACATTTTGGTCGTGAGGATATCCTCAGTGCTGAAGCCCAGCTCTTGAGTGTTTGATTGTTGGCTGCTGCCTCTATGGTGCTGACGCTTCTAGAGGTCAGGCAAAATGTTCAGGCTTCTAAGTTTAAATGAAATGCTGTGCAATAATCATCATCCGAGACATGGCATGTGTACCCATGAGAATCCACTTGAGAATATTTTGTTTATTAAACAATCAACAGTAGCAAAGATTTGAAAATCAACGACATAATATTCCACATATCACACTATCCATTAAACAACAAGGAAACATCACCGTTCCAATACAAAGCTATATCAGCTAATTTTCACAAAAGAAAAAATAAACACGCATCACCCCTCACAGGTTCCTCCACAAAGACGAAGGATAAACCTGAGAATGTGTTATCATGTCCAGAACTTTGTCATAAAAATTATCTGTCCATCAATTTGTGACTTGTTCCCCGTATCAGTGTCATTCTCTGTCCAGGAGCCAACAGCTGGGCTGGGCTTCTCACTCATCCCAATGTCACCGGAACCAAATCCTGGCATCCACATATTCCACTGGCACTCAAGGTGCAGCTGAACATCCTTGACTCTGTGTTTAACCCATGGTGATGTGCCAGCTACATGAAGCACTCATCACACCAGCAACAAAAGCATCAGCAATCTGCGAAAGCATTTCTTCAACAGGGTCATCAGGTAGCCCATTTGAATCAATATTACGCACCAGTTCCTGCAGCCAGACTATCTACACATCCCTCCACAGACCCATCATCCACCAAGTCCTTCCTCTTTGGTGAATACTGATGCAAAGTACTCATTTAGTACCTCGCCCATTTCCTCTGGCTCCAAGCATAGATTCCCTCCCCTGTCCTCGAGTGGGCCAACCCTTTCCCTGGCTATCCTCTTGCTCTATATAATAAAGGCTTGGGATTTTCCTTAATCCTGTTTGCCAATGATTTTTTGTGACCCCTTTTAGCCCTCCTGACTCCTTGTTTAAGTTCCTTGCTACTTTCCTTATATTCTGCATAGGCTTCATCTGTTCACAGCCTTCTAGCCTTTGCAAGTGCTTCCTTTTTTTTTGATGAGGCTCACTATATCCCTGGTTATCCAAGGTTCCCATGCTATTGTGTTTATAATAAAGTTTGTTTTAACTCACCAAATCCCTATTTTACATTGAGTCAATCCTAGTGCGAAGTATTCTTTCCTCACAGCTTTACAAATTACAAAATATTGGGGTTTCTGTCCAGTATCCTAGTCAATGCTGGGGACTGGTCCTGGATCATAATAATGTGTCATCAGTTTGATATTCTGATACATTGCTATATTAGATATTTTCAACTTAGGGATTTTATCCTTAGTAAGACAACACTTCTCTGCTAAGATTACCCGGTGGAGACAAAATCCTACTACCTGTGGAAACCAAGAGTTTCATTAGTATGTTTCATGATACTCTATGCTCTAGATTCTGTGATAGTACATTTGATACGCTGAGGTTTGGGAGAGAGACCTTGCAGTAAATATTGATGAGGAGACATGGGGTGATATTTGGGAATGTGCTAAGAAATATTTCAGCTTGTAATAGAACAAAACAAACTCAGCTGAAGATATTACACTGTGTGCTACTCCAAGGTTGTGACACAGGTTTGACCCCCCCATATCCTCATTGTGCCAAAAGTGTAAGGTGGATGCAGAGGATTAGCTACACTGATTTTGGTCTTCTGTCAAGATTAAAGCTTATTGGTTTAATGTTATCAAAGAGCTCAAGAGGATCTTTGATGTGACCTTAGAGTTTGATCACTTGCATTTGATAGTGCATTTTCCAGACAAAAAGATCAATAATGCAAATGGGGAAAGGCCATTGCAGCATGGAAGAATATCCTTTGTTCATGAGTTAGTGATGTGTATTGATTATACAGAGATCACTACAATGATCAATGTATGTAAAACTAGTACAGTCAATTCAACAGTAGATGTCTCACGATCAGACTTTCCCACTCTTTCTGAGTGTGAGCACTCCAGGAGAATGAACAGACAAGACATAGAATAGCTGGAGAGAGAGAAGTTATAAGTTATTTCATTATGACATTGTATAATTAGTTGGTAATCGTTACTGTATTTTATTTCTTTTACTAGTTGAGTATTGAGTACAAAGGACTCACAAATATTATTTATATTACTCAATAAATTAGTTTATCTTTGCAAGAATATTATTGTTCATTTCATTAACTCGGCTGGTTCAAAGAATAACATATATATTACGTAAGTTAATACAACAGAGATAAGCCCCGTTCAATTTGGAATTGGGGCAAAATCATTCGGGAATGTATACCAATTAAACTTTTGACTTGTGGCGCTGGATTCTCTGTTTCAGCAGCTAAGTGCCTGCTGAAATGGTGAATTTGCGGGGTGTTTTATGACGCCACAATTGGTGGCGAACCCTCACCGATTCCGGGACCGTTGAAGGGTTGGCAGCAACACCGGGTTGTCATGGGCTAGTCACTTTCAGAAATGTTTGTCTGCTCAAGCGGCTGCAGTGATGTCAGAGTGTGGGTGGAGCTGAGCTCTGGCTCTGCTTTTTAGTTTCACTTTGAGGAAAAGCTTGGGTGTGTCTGTGTTTTTTTTGTTTCGTTTTAGTGTTGGAGCTGCAGCCAGCCAAAGAAGGTGTAATTTTGATCTCTCGGCCATCTAAAGATTATCTCTAGATCATTTGGTGAATTCACAGCGATAACTGCTCTCAGTAGAGAATTTAAACCTGATGTGTTTCTGTAAAGAGAGTTATTTTTGTCTTATGGATGTTGCAAGGAAAGATTAAGAGTTACTTAGAGAGTACTGTATTCTTTGGAGGATTTATTGGTGTTGATAATTGTTAAGATGTTTACTGTGGGTTTATAAAGTGTTAACTGGTTTCATAAATAAACATTGTTTTAATTTAACAGTACTGTAGATTTCTGGGGCATCACACCTGATTGTGGTTTCCCCATAACCAAAATCTAGTCAAAGTTGTGGGTCAGGTGAACTCCATGGTACACTTTGCGGTTATCTAAACCCTGGTTCATAGCAGGGTAAAACCCCCGTACCAAAAACAGCCGGAGAATGACCGAGTCAAATCAAAATCAAATCCTTGGCCACACATGCGCACGGCAACGACCTGCAGTGGCCGCGCTGCACAGCATGGCGCCAGCCGTGCGCGGATTTGACCTGCCAAAAACGACCCCACAGGCCACTCCCTAGACACCTTCCACCAGTCCCCCCAACCTTTGCGGAAGTCCCCCCGTCCAGAGGCATGATCCCGGCCGAAGTCAAAGACAAAGTTTGTGGCCGCCATGTCAGGTTCCCGACCGCTCAGACCACACGTCAACTGCACTTTTGGGAACTCGGCCCATCAGGGGCGGAGCATCATGGGAAGGCCTTCCAACGACATGCCAAAACCGTTTCAACGGCATGCAGTGCGTGACACGATGATGCCATTTCAGAGGGGGAGACGACTCGGAAACCGGCATCAAACCAGTGCCGCCCCAGATGTGGCTGTCGGAAGGGATTCTCCACCCATTCGCCAATTACAATATTGGCATCGGACAATGGAGAATCCCCCCCATTAACTTTCAGTTAAATTGGATAAATTCTGTAAAGTTTGGGAAAATTATAGAAATATAGAAACATAGAAAATAGGTACAGTAGAAGGTCATTGGGCCCTTTGAGCCTCCACCACCCTTCAAAATGATCATGGCTGATCATGCAAATTCCTGCTTTCTCTCCATACCCATTGGTCCCTTTGGCCACAAGGGACATGTCCAGTTCCCTCCTGAATTTATCCAATGAACTGGCACCAAAACTTTCTGTGGTGGAGAATTCACAAGTTCACATCTTTCTAAGAGAAAAAGATCTTCCTCATCTCAGTCCTGAATGGTTTACCACTTATTCTAAGGCTATGATCCCAACATTGGAACATTCTTCCCAAACCTAGCCTGTCCAGGCCCATCAGGATTTTATATGTTTCTGTGAGATCCTCGCTCATTCTTCTAAACTCCAGTGAGTACAAGCCTAGTCGATCCAGTCTTTCTTCATGTCAGTCCTGCCATCCTGGGAATTAGTCTGGTGACCCTTCGCTGGACACCCTCAATAGCAAGAATGTCCTTCTTCAAACTAAGAGACTAAAATTGCACACAATACTCAAGGTATGGCCTTACCGGCAGCAAGACATCCCAAATCTTTTCGCTATGAAGGCCAGCATGCCATAAGCTTTCCTCACCACCTGCTGTACCTGCATGCCAACCTTCAGCGCCTGTTCCACCATGAGAACCATGTCTCGTTGCACTTCCCCTTTTCCTAAACTGCCACCATTCAGATAATAATCTGTCTTCCTCTTTTTGCCACCAAATGGATAACCTCACATTTACCCACATTATGTTGCATTTGCCAAGTATTTGCTCACTCTATCGCCTATCCAAGTCACCCTGCAGCCTCTTTGCATCCTCCTCACAGCACACGCTACCACCCAGCTTAGGGGCGTCTGCAAATTTGGAATTATGCCTCCTCTTTGGCTTTAACACTATTCCTGATTTAAAGTTCTGGGCTCCGCTTTGTCCAGTTTGCTCCTGCAAGGTTTTCCATAAGTTGTATGGCTTTATCACCATCAGCATGTTAGATGTGCACCACTGAGCCAATTGTGGCTGTGTTATGTATCAGAGTAACACCATTGGCTGGTGTAATGTGTTATGCAATGACATCACTGGAGCATTTTGCAAACTTTCATGGAGTTCACAATTGTACCCAGTTTGAGCAGCAGAGGTTAACACATACATAGAAAATACAGTGCAGAAGGAGGCCATTCGGCCCATCGAGTCTACACCGACCCACTTAAGCCCTCACTTCCACCCCATCCCCGGAACCCAATATCCCATCCTCACATTTTTGGTCACTATGGGAAATTTATCATGGCCAATCCACCTAACCTGCAAGTCTTTGGACTGTGGAAGGAAACCGGAGCACCCGGAGGAAACCCACGCAGACACGAGGAGAACGTGCAGACTCCGCACAGTCAGTGACCCAGCAGGGAATCGAACCTGGGACCCTGGCGCTGTGAAGCCACAGTGCTTTCCACTTGTGCTACTGTGCTGCCCGTTCTTGCATCTTGTAAATGAACCCCTTGCACTATGTTACACAAACTTGACGGGGATAAAGGGGTCTTTTTCAGGATGGCAGCCGGTGACTAGTGGTGTGCCTCAGGGGTCTGTTCTGGAATCACAACTTTTGAAAATATACATTAATGATCTGGAAGAAGGAACTGTTGCTGACGTTTTCAGATGATACAAAGATCTGTAGAAGCACAGGGAGTATTGAGGAAACAAGGGGGCTGCAGAAAGATTTGGACAAGTTAGGAAAGTGGGCAATGAAGTGGCAGATGGAATACAATGTGGAAAAGTGTGAGGTTATGGACTTTGGAAGGAGAAATTTAGGCTTAGACTATTTTCCAAATGGGAAAATGCTTAGGAAATCAGAAGCACAAAGGGACTTGTTCATGATACTCTTAAGGTTAACGTGCGGGTTCAGTCGGCAGTTAGGAAGGCAAATGCAATGTTAGCATTCATGTCAAGAGGGCTCGAATACAAGACCAGAGATGTACTTCTGAGGCTGTATAAGGCTCTGATCGACCCCATTTGGAGTATTGTGAGCAGTTTTGGGCCCCGTATCTAAGGAAGGATGTGCTGGCCTTGGAAAGGGTCCAGAGGAGGTTCACAAGAATGATCCCTGGAAGTAAGAAATTGTCATATGAGGAACGGTTGAGGACTCTGGGTTTGCACTCGTTTGAGTTTAGAAGGATGAAGGGGGATCTTATTGAAACTTACAGGAGACTGCGAGGCCTGGATAGGGTGGACGTGGAGAGAATGGTTCCACTTATAGGAAAAACTAGAAGCAGAGGACACAATCTCAGACTGAAGGGACGTTCCTTTAAAACAGGGATGAGGAGGTATTTCTTCAGCCAGAGGGTGGTGAATCTGTGGAACTCTTTACCGCAGAAGGCTGTGAAGGCCAATTCAGTGAGTGTCTTTAAGACAGAGATAGATAGGTTCTTAGTTATCAAGGGGATCAGAGTTTATGGGGAGAAGGCAGAGTCTGGGGATGAGAAACATGTCAGCTATGATTGAAGGCGGAACAGACATGATGGGCCAAGTGGCCTAATTCTGCTTCTATGTCTTATGGTCTTAACGTGGTTATCTTTGATTTTTTCTCTTTGCGGCGACAACAAAGAATATAAAAAAAGAGAATCTGGGGGCGAGATCTGGGCCGTAAAATGATAACGTTAGAGTAATAACATTCAACTACAATTTTGTGAGCCAGAAGAGGGAATCATAATAATTGGACACCGTGCAGTTTGTAAAGGGGGCATCCGCGAATCCTCCAGTCGATTATGTCAGCCACTCGTGCGAGTAAAGGTTTTCAAAAGAAAAAAACTATTGGACAACTGTGAGTTACTGGGGAACTTATTTCAAATGAAGGATGGAAGTTTTCAGTACACTTACCGTTCTAGTGGGTGGAGCTTCAGAGATTGAGAGCGAGGCACTGAAACAGGCCGAGGAAACGCGAACCTACGGAACTGCCGACTCTGCAACCTACTGCCCAGGAATCGCAAGCGAAGGTTCAAAACAGCTAATCTGCTTGTGCAC
Source organism: Scyliorhinus canicula (assembly GCF_902713615.1). Lineage (NCBI taxonomy): Eukaryota > Metazoa > Chordata > Chondrichthyes > Carcharhiniformes > Scyliorhinidae > Scyliorhinus > Scyliorhinus canicula. Next base: position 101,215,293 of record NC_052162.1, on the reverse strand, counting down.
TGCCCGTTTGTCTGCTTTAAACAGAGAAAATAAATGGCAGGGAAGCCAGGCTGAAGGCTGAGTAGATCCGATCAGGGAGCTGGTGGGATGAGAAGGCGCCATGAACGTGTTTGATGAGGTAGAGGAACTCACTCTTCTGAGGAAAGATTCCAGTCATTCATTATGGCTAATTAGACAGCAGCAGACCTTCATACTGTGGCCTTTATCAGCTCAGTTGGAGGAATACATTCATGTTGCTACAGAATTTAGTGCACCCAGCTAAACCTGGAGGAAAGTCATTGCAAGAACATTTCAGTCCTTGTTCACTATTAATTGCTGAAAGATTCCATTTTCACCATCATGCACAGGAGAAGGGAAAACAGTACAGTTGGTAGGATTTCGCAAGCTGAGGCCAGATGGTCGGGGGTGAATGTAATGCGACATGAATCCAAGGTCCTGGCTGAGGCCGTACTCATGTGTGCGGAACTTGGCTATAAGTTTCTGCTCAGCGATTCTGCGTTGTTGCGTGTCCTCCAGGCCAAGTCCCGCACACATCTTGCTAACATGCTTGCTTACCTAACATCTTTATGTCTATAATCCTCATGACAATACTTCTCTGCTTCAATACTTCTTCTTTCCTTTTAATTAGTGATGCTGCAAAAAATGTATCTAAGGTGCCATCATTAACCACACTGATATATTGCTGAGCATTTCTGACATGTGTTGTTGTCGATTCATGTAACGTCAAGCTCTGGCTAATACGCCTGTAGTCACTAAAGCCATGTACAAAGGGTGATGGATTACAAGTGTTGGGAAACTCAAAGGCTAAGCAGTATGAACAATATAAGCATCTATTTTCTTTGTTATATGTTAGCCATTTTCTTGGGACTGAGTCATTCATAATTTTCCTCTCATACAAACGAGCATCAAATGGCAGATCATCAAGTGGCTGAAGTGGATGTTCAGCAAAAAACTGTTTTAGCTTTGCTCGTGATGGATATTGGAAAATTCCAGTAATTGATCTTTCATTTTCTTGCGTAGGTTCATTTACAGGATGTGCTTCAGAAACCAAGTCATTTATGCTTGAAGGAATATCTGATTCCCTGTCACTAGTTGAAGCTATGTCTTCAGAGGTTGCAACTACAGGCAGTACAGATATCGGAACAAGGAAGCCAGAAGAAATATTGGGCCTGGGTTGATTAGTAATGGATGCACATGTATTTGTCTCTACATTCAAAGTAGCTCTTCTCTGTTCTTGTAACTCACATGTCATTGCATCATCACCATGAACATTGTTTCTTGCTTCTTGATTATTTGGTGCTGAACCGGATATTGATGTGGATTGTGCTTGTGGTATTATAAACTCTGTAATAGGCCTGCATCGCTTGGCTGATTCCTTCCTTTCTGCTTCTTTTTGTTCTTTGCATTTTAGTGACCCAGATTTATGCTTTTTCTTTTCCATGCTGGTAGGGGTAATATTCCTGAAATAAAAACTTAATTAAAAATAGCCCACATTGGGAAAAATTAATATTGATGATTGCAAGAATAACTTAAAGGAACACCAGATAAACCCCTACTTGATAAAAAATATAAAATAACTTACTTACACTTCAATAGGCTATGTTCATTAGTCAATACTACTGTGGCCTATGCAGATTCAGAAGAGGAGACAATCCACTGTCCAGTGTTCACACCAGCAAGCAACTGAGACAACTGTTGAAACTTAGAAGTTTGGTCCGACTATAGTAAGACATTAAGAATGGTCCCTCGACCAAAGTTAACATGTCCAGTTTGATACCAGTGTAGTGTTACAAGTCGCAACCCTTTGAGTTTACCGATCATGGCTTATCACTTCAATATCTTTGACCTCATGATTCACGGTCAAAGGTACCGCTTCTCCTTTTCGGTGACCTCACGACCCTATGTACTGCTTGATATCCTTTCAAGTTGCCGACCATCTCAAATCACGAACAGTAACTTTATCTTTAAATTCACACACTCTTGCTGAAAACGTGGATTTCCAACCATGTCTGACCCGGGTGAACCAGCCCCCCCCCCCTCCACTCCTTTTCACGTCCGTTTAACACTGCTTCGTTCCTTCATACACTGAGTGATTATTTGTTTGTTTCTTTATTGCATTTTTATTTGGTATTGCTCTTTTTAAAAACAGTTATATTTTATTAAGTTAGAATACAAATCTCAGGAAAGAAGTTGGAGATTTATTTATCTAATTAATTATAATTTTTAAGGGCCCTTCAGAGATTCACGGGCCCCATCTTGGCTCTCCGGGCCCCGGACCGTTGTACCGGCTGAACCAAGACTACTGCTTGATATCCTTTGAAGTTGCCGACCATCTCAAATAACGAATTGTAACTTTATCTTTAAATTCACACACTCTTGCTGAAAACATGGAATTTCCTTAATGATGCCTGACCCAGGCCCCCCTATTCCACATCCTTCCACTACCTCCCCTGCTTCGTTCCTTTTCATGCACTGCTTATTTGTGTGCTGTTCTCTTTTTTTTCTTATTCCTTTTTATTACTAAAACAGTTGTCTGTGTTTGTTTCTTTATTGCATTTTTATTTGATATAGTGGGCCCACTTCATCAGGAGCCCACTTGCCATCGGGTAAGCTGACACCCTGGCCAGTCCGCCACTGCTTCTAGGACATATACAGCTCGGGGTTAGATACAGTCAGGTTTTCTCTACACTACCCCCATCAAGCACTCCCAGGAGAGTTAGAGCATGGGATTAGATACAGATAAAAGTTCTCTCTACACTGGTCCCATCAAGCACTCCCAGGAGAGTTAGAGCATGGTGTTAGATACAGAGTAAAGCTTCACAATCAATTAATTAAATGTAATGGGACACTTTCAAACACAACAGTTGAGAGTCATTTCCTGTGAATTCCTCTGCCAAGTGGGATCTTCAGGACTAAGTGCTTGACAACCCCTTCGACAGTGGAGAGCACATTTACATCACAATGGGGCAAATGATAGCACAAATAGCAAATGATAGCAAAGTGCAGAAATGTCAGAGGGTATTTGATAATCAGAGGAATAAGGCAGTGTACAAGTTGCAAATCGTGTGTTGCCTGCTTGCCAATCAGGGCAAAGGGACATCATTGAGAGGGTGAAGAATATTTTAAGAGGTGAAGAGGAACAGGCTGAAGGCCTGGTCCATTTGGGAATCAATACCACTGGGTAAAAGATTAGAGAGCATTAACAAGATGCGACAGAGGAACAGGAAAATTACCACTAAAGGATAATTCAGAAATAGGAGGGATCAGACAAGGGGAAATATGAAGCAGTCTAGTTTGGTTTCGAGTACATGTAGTAAATGCATGGAGAAGGTAAATAATGGGAGGGATTCAGCAGGTCCGTTAGCCAAATCCCGTAATCTAAATCTCACAAGAGGTCAAAAACGGGATTTGCGCTGGCGAGATATTGGAATGTGATCAATGACACCATCATGTTCACAGCGAGGAAGGACGCGAACCTGATTTGCATGAATTTGAATCCATTATAATATACTTAGCATGGTTACTGTCACACCTTCAGCTCTTATTGGATCTTCCTACTGACCAGACGTGACATCACGCTGGCATGAGTTGCTACTGCTTTTTAGAACTGGAACCAGTCACCAAGATCGCCCAAAGGGCACTAGTTTTCCCGCTCATTCGGGATGCAGCCTCTGAGACGGACAGAGCTCACAGTCAGTTGCACAAACATATCCACCATGTGCTAGCAGTATAGGCTGGTCAGGTTAGGCATAGGTCTTCAGTCAACCTAACATAGTGTCGACCCACAGTGCAAGTATATTTAACAGCTCTTAGTTAAATAAAATAGAGTTATACTATTACAATCTAAAAAAAGCGGGGCAGCACGGTAGCATGGTGGTTAGCATAAATGCTTCACAGCTCCAGGGTCCCAGGTTCGATTCCCCGCTGGGTCACTGTCTGTGTGGAGTCTGCATGTCCTCCCCGTGTGTGCGTGGGTTTCCTCCGGGTGCTCCGGTTTCCTCCCACAGTCCAAAGATGTGCGGGTTAGGTGGATTGGCCATGCTAAATTGCCCGTAGTGTAAGGTTAATGGGGGGATTGTTGGGTTACGGGTATAGGGTGGATACGTGGGTTTGAGTAGGGTGATCATTGCTCGGCACAACATCGAGGGCCGAAGGGCCTGTTCTGTGCTGTACTGTTCTATGTTCTAAGTGTTGGTAGCCTGTCTATGTTACTGCTAAGGTAAACACAGTCTCCACAGATCCAGAGTACCCAACACATCAGGGTAGGGTGTGGGGTGGGACTCAGGGATGTCTGGGCTGGTGTGAGTGGTAATGAAGTCTGCTACCTGTGTTATTTACAAGTTCTTAGAGGGCTGTGTTAGTCTAATGTGTGTGGCATGGGGGTGTAGAAAAAAAAACAGAGAAAAAAACATAGAAAATAGAAGCAGGAGGAGGCCATTTGGCCCTTCGAGTCTGCTCCGCCATTTATTATGATCATGGCTGGTCATCCAACTCAATAGTTTGATCCTGCCTTCCTGGCATATCCTTTGACCCCCTTCACCCCACCCTGCCTCCCCCCCCCACATATCCTTTGACCCCCTTCGCCCCACCCTGCCTCCCCCCCCCCCCCCCCCACATATCCTTTGACCCCCTTCGCCCCAAGTAGGATATCTAACTGCTTCTTGAAAACTTTTGGCCTCAACTACTTTCTGTGGTAGTGAATGCCACAGGTTCAGCACTCTCTGGGTGAAGAAATTTCCCCTTATCTCTCTCATAAATGGTCTACCCCATATCCTCAGACTACGTCTCCACCAGCAGGAACATCCTTTCTGCACCTATCCTGTCTAGTTTGGTTAGAATCTTCCAGGTTTCTATGAATTCCACCCTCATTCTTCTGAACTCCAGCGAATATAATCTTAACCGACTCAATGTCCTTTCATGCATCTGTCTTGCCATCCCCAGAATCAGTCTGGTAAACCTTCTCTGCACTCCCTCGAGAGCAAGAATATACTTCCTCGGGTATGGAGACCAAAATTACGCACAGTATCCCAGGTACGTCCACCCGATCAAACTTTTCAGAATATTGTAGGTTTCAACGAGATCACCTCTCATTTTTCTAAATTGCAGAGAATATAAACCCAATTTACTCAGCCTCTCATCACAGAACAGCCCCTCATCCCAATGACCAATGGAGTGAAACTTCACTTCTGCCTCCAATGCGAGTACATCCTTTCTTAAATAAGGAGACTAAAACTTCACACAATATTCCAGATGTGGTCTCAGCAAAACCCTGCACAATTGGAGCAAGAATTGTTTGTTCTTCTACTCCAATCCCCTCACAGTTAAGTCCAATGTATAATTTGCCTTTTTAATTGCTTGCTGTGGGTGGATAGCTGCTAGATTGGGACTGCGACAGTTGGTGAGGGAACAAGAGGGAAAACATACCTGACCTCATCTATATCAAACTACCTAGTGCAGATGCATCTGTCCATGACAATATCAGTAGGAGTGACCACCACACAGTCCTTGTGGAGACAAAGTCCCATCTTCACATTGAGGATACCTCCATTGTGTTGTGTGGTACTACCACCATGTTAAATGGGATAAACATCGAACAGATCTAGCAACTCAAGACTGGGCATCCATGAGGAGCTGCGGGCCATCAGCAGCAGCAGTACTCAACAACAATCTATAATCTCATGGCCTGGTATAGCCACCAATCTACCATTGCCACCAAACCAGGACATCAACCTTGGTTCAATGAAGAATACAGGAAGGCATGGCAGAAGCAACACCAAGCATAACTAAAAATACCAACCTGGTGAGGTTACAACACAGAACTACCTGCATGGCAAACATCATAAGCAGCAAGAACATCATAAGAACCAATCCCACAACCAAGAGATCAGATCTAAGCTCTATAGTTCTGCCTCACCCAGTCATGAATGGCGATGGACAATTAAACAACACACTGTAGGAGAAGGCTCCAAAAATATCTCCATCCTCAATGATGAGGGAGCCCAGCACGTCAGTGCAAAAGGCAAGACTGAAGCATTCGAAACAATGTTCAGCCAGAAATGCCAAGTGGATGGTACAACGGCCACTTCCAGAGGCCCCCAGCATCAGATGTCAGTCTTCAGCCAAGTCGTTTTACTCTACATGAAGTTAAGAAACGGCTGAAAGCACTCGATACTGCAAAGGCACTGGGCCCTGACAACGTTCCAGCAATAGTACTGAAAACATGGCTTCAGAATGAACCGTGGCTCTGGCCAAGCTGTTCCAGTACAGCTACATCACTGGCATCTGCATGGCAATATGGAAAATTGTCACTTCGAAAAAAAGCAGGACAAATCCAACACGGCCAATCACCACTCCATCAGTCTACTCTCAATCATAGCAAAGTGATGGAAGGGGTCATCAACAGTGTTCTCAAGTGGCACTTACTCAGCAGTAACCTGCTCATGGATGCTCAGTTTGACTTCCATTCAGCTCCTTACCTCATTGCAGCCTTGGTTCAAGCATGGATAAAAGAGGTGAATGCCAAAGTGGAGGTTGAGAGTGATTATGCTTGACATCAAGGCAGTATTTGGCCCTGTACGGCATCAAAGAGCCCTAGCAAAACAGGAGTCAATGGGAATCAGGGGGCGACATACCTAGCACAAAGGAAAATTGTTGTAGTTGTCGGAGGTCAATCATCTAAACTCCAGGACATCATGCAGGAGTTCCTCAGGGTAGTGTCCTAGGCCCAACTATCTTCAGCGCTTCATAATTAGATGTATCCCCATCATAAGATCAGAAGTGTGAACGTTTGTTCGAGGTACTGAAGTAGACAATGTTCAAACACAACAGGACCTGGAAATATCCAAGCTTTAGCTGACAAGTGGCAAGTAGCATTCATGCCAAACAAGAGCCAGACAATGACTGCCTCCAACAAGAATTTATCTAACCATCGCCCTTGACATTCAATATCATTATCATCGGTGAGTCCCATTGCTCAGAAACTGAACTGGACCAGCCATATAAATAAGAGCAGGTCTGAGGCGAGGAATACTAGGATAAATCCCATCCAGCCCAGGGGACTTATCTATTTTCACACTTTCCGGAATACTCGCCTCCTGACTCCCAAAAGCCTGTCATCAGCTTCAACTCACAAGTCAGGAATATATTGGAATACTCCCCACTTCCCAGGATGAGTGCAGTTTCAACAAGACTCAAGAAGCTCAACACCACCCAGGACAAAGCAGTTTCCACAAACATTTAAGCTCTCCACCACTAACAAACAGTGGCAGCTGTGTGTACCATCTACAATGTGCACAGCAGGAACTCACCAAGGCTCCTTACACAACACCTTCCAAACCCATGACAACCACCATCTAGAAGGACAACAGCAGCAGATACCTGGGAACCCCACCACCTGGAGGTTCCCCTCCACGTCATTCACCACCCTGACTTGGAAATATATCGCCGTTCCTTCGCTGTCACTGGGTCATAGTCCTGGAACTCCCTGCCTAACAGCACTGTGGGTGTACCTACACAATGGCTGCAGCGGTTCAAGAAGGCAGCTCACCGCCACCTTTTGAAGGGCAATTAGGGATGGGCAGTAACTGCTGGCCTAACCAGCGACGCCCACATCCCATGAATTAATTTTTCAAAAATGTGGCTTGGAAGAGCGTTTTTTCCAAGAGCAGAAATGGAAGTGTTGGAAAGGGAGAAAAGGAGATGATCAGAATTGGTGTTGTCAATGATTGACATGATGGGAAATGGGTAGGTCAAGGGGATAACTGTGAATATGAAGAGAGTTTATGTGGAGCTAGAAATTAGGGATGATAGGAAGGCAGTGATCACAAAGGGAAGAGAGAAGTTGATGAATTGAGATGGAGGTTGATATCAGAGAGGAATGAAAGTCACTGGCTGTCCAGATTGAGTGAGGTATCATAGTATGAAACATAGTATGAAATAGTATAATAGTATGAAACATAGCGTCATACCTGGGTGTGTGGTGAGGCCATCAAATTTGGATGATACACACACGTGGTGAACAAGCTGAGATGCTCAAAGAAGAAGTTACCTGAGACAGATAAAGGTGTAATCTGGGGATCAGAGCTACACCACCAGGCACATGCTGAAACGTATAGTCAGAAGAAACTCAATACATTCTATGCTCGGTTCGAGCAGGTAACCAACAATCCGCTGCCGAGTACCCCAGCAGCCCATAATTCACCCATACCCACCATCACAACTTCTGAAGTCAGATCGGCCTTCCTGAAGGTGATGGGCCCGGACGGGATTCCTGGTCATGCACTCAGAGCCTGCGCGGACCACCTGGCAGAGGTATTCACAGACATCTTTAACCTGTCTCTACTCCACTCCGAGGTCCCCACCTGCTTCAAGAAGACCACCATCATACCGGTGCCAAAGAAAAACCAGGCAACGTGCCTCAATAACTACCGTCCGGTGGCCCTGACTTCAGTCGTAATGAAGTGCTTCGAGCGGCTGATCATGAAGCGCATCACCTTCATACTCCCGGAACGCCTTGATCTACTTCAATTCACATACCGCTGCAATCGGTCCACATCAGACGCCATTTCCCTGGCCCTACACTCATCCCTAGAGCATCTCGAAAACAAGGACTCCTACATCAGACTCCTATTTATTGACTACAGCTCCGCCTTCAACACTATAATCCCAGCCAAGCTCATATCAAAGCTCCAAAACCTAGGACTTGGCTCTCCACTCTGCAACTGGATCCTCGATTTTCTGACCAACAGACCACAATCAGTAAGAATGAACACCAACACCTCCTCCACAATAGTCAGCCCCACAAGGCTGCGTACAGCCCCCTACTCTACTCCCTGTATACACACGACTGCATGGCAAAACTTGGTTCCAACTCCATCTACAGGTTTGCTGATGATACGACCATGGTGGGCCGGAACTCGAATAACGACGAGTCAGAATACAGGAGGGGAATAGAGAACCTAGTGGAGTGGTGTAACGGCACCAATCTCTCCCTCAATGCCAGCAAAACTAAAGAGCTGGTCATTGACTTCAAAGAAAGCAAAGTACTGTACACAACCCTGTCAGCATCAACGGGGCCGAGGTGGAGATGGTTAGCAGTTTCAAATTCCTAGGGGTGCACATCTCCAAAAATCTGTCCTGGTCCACTCACATCGACGCTATCATCAAGAAAGCACAACAGCACCTATACTTCCTCACGAAACTAAGGAAATTCGGCATGTCCACATTAACCCTTACAAACTTTTACAGATGTAGCATAGAAAGCATCCTATCGGGCTGCATCACAGCCTGGTATGGCAACTGCTCGGCCCAGGACCGCAAGAAACTTCAGAGTCGTGAATACCGCCCAGTCCATCACACGAACCTGACTCCCATCCATTGACTCCATCTACACCTCCCGCTGCCTGGGGAAAGCGGGCAGCATAATCAAAGATCCCTCCCACCTGGCTTACTCACTCTTCCAACTTCTTCCATCGGGCAGGAGATACAGAAGTCTGAGAACACGCATGAACAGACTCAAAAACAGCTTCTTCCCCACAGTCACTAGACTCCTAAATGACCCTCTTTTTGACTGACCTCATTAACACTACACCCTGTATGCTTCATCCGATGCCAGTGCTTATGTAGTCACATTTTATATCTTGTGTTGCCTTATTATGTATTTTCTTTTCTTCCCATGTACTTAATGATCTGTTGAGCTGCTCGCAGAAAAATACTTTTCACTGTACCTCAGTACACGTGACAATAAACAAATCCAATCCAATCCAAGATGAAACTTCATTTAGTGGGAAGATATCATTACTTTTCAGTCAAGTTTCCATCAAGGCCATGATACCGATTACAATCATTCAAAGTAAGTTTATATATAGCAAGGGCATTGTTCACAAGTGAAATCTTGGGTGGTGGGATAGAATCATAGAATTTACAGTGTAGAGAGAGGCCATTCGGCCCATCAAGTCTGCACCGGCTCTTGGAAAGAGCACCCTACCCAAGCCCAAGCCACCACCTCATCCCCACAACCCAGCAACCCCACCCAACACCAAGGGCAATTTTGGACATGTAGGGCAATGTAGCATGGCCAATCCACCTATCCTGCACATCTTTGGACTGTGGGAGAAAACCGGAGTACCCGGAGGAAACCCACGCACACACGGGGAGGACGTGCAGACTCCGCACAGTGACCCAAGCCGGATTTCTAACCTGGGACCCTGGAGCTGTGAAGAAATTGTGCTAACCACTATGCTACCGTGCTGCCCTTCTGAAAGGGAAACTACCCAATTAAATCTACTGGACGAGTCCACAATGTCACGTGAAATGGGAAGGAGGTTGGCAAAGATAACCCCCCAATGAATACTTTGAACAAATAATTCAGCAGGAGAGTAGGCTGCGTCAATTGGAGTTGCTTTTTGTAGGGAGGCAGCAAAGAGTGCCTCCCTGAGCATTTCAGGAATGCCAAGAGAAACACAGAGGGAGGATGTGGATAGCAAGTACATTGAGATGGTCAAACTGCAGGTAAAGAGTGCACAGGCAGAAAGGCCGTCACGGTGGATACAGTGGTTAGCACTGCTGCCTCACAGCCCTGGGACCCGGGTTCAATTTCGGCCTCGGGTGACAGCCTGTGTGGAGTCTGCACATCCTCCCCGTGTCTGCGTGGGTCTCCTCCGGGTACTCCGGTTTTCTCCCACAGTCCAAAGATGTGCAGGTTGGGTGGATTGGTCATGATAAATTGTGCCTTGGTGTCCAAAGGTTATAGTAATCATGGGTGCCTTTTATTTAAATATAGATTATGTAAAACAAATTACCAACAATAATGTGGCAGATACATTCTTGGAGTGTTTACGAGTTCACTTTTTAGCCCAGTATGTCAAGGAACCCAACTGGGAAACATGTTATCCTCGATTTGCAATTGTGCAATGTGAAGGGGATAATTAATAATCTTGTTGTGTAAGGTGCTTTAGGGAACAGTGACCATAACAAGATAAAATTTCCCATGAAGATAGAAAATAAAGACGTTAATTTCCATGAAACTACGGTCCTAAAACTAAACAAAGGAAACAACCAAGGTATGAGGTGTGATTTAATTAAGATAGGTTGGGTAACTTCATTAAAAGGCATACCAGTAGATAGGCAATGGCAAATGATAAGAATCACAGAGTGGTATAATTTAATTTTGTTATGGACAAATAAATAGACTGGTTTTGGATTGGAGGAGAGCGGATTTTAGTAAAATAAGGCAAGATCTGGCCAAGGTAGTCTAATAAGAGTTACTCGTGAGGGAAATTTAATGAACAGCAGTGGAGGGATGTTCAAAAAGGAAATGGGGAGGACATAGGCCCAACATGTTCCCTCTACGGTGATAGGAAGGAGTGACAAGCCTAGAGAACCATGGATGACAGAGACATTCAGGATTCGATGAGAAGGAAATAGATTTAGAAAGTACAAGGGGAGCAAATCAGCAGAGATAATTTTGACTAATTTCCCGCACCCACCCACCCAACAGTCCCTCATACTCTCCCATGCCAAATCATCCATTGCCCTCCATGAGCAGAGTTCAGGAGCCATGTGAGGGATAGAAAAAACATCTCAAAAATCTAATACCATTCTCACTGTACAGACTTGACAAGTGAAAAAGAAACAAAAAAAGGCTTTCGCATCTCATCAAGTGGTGACTCTCAAGTGGTAAAAGCAAATGTTTGTTCATAGTATGATAAAAGTTCTGCCTTTATTAGCCTCATTAAGCTGAAAATAAAACAGTGAGTTCAGAAACCCCTGTTCAGATATCATAATAATAGCTTTTGAAACTCAGTCAAGCATTCATAATGAATAGACCTTAGAGAAATATTACTGAAGAACTGTATTGAAATTGCTTGAAGAGCTGGTCAAGGGGACTTTTTTTTTTTGCAGGGGATTTTTTCCAAACATGATCATGACAGTTGAAAAGACCTTATCCACCTGTCAAGGGTGTTCATGGCTACTCAACAATTTTTTGACTTTCACATGGCAGGAAATTCAAAGGAATCTTTATTTGAGTCATTTCTGGGTCCATATTTCCATGAGCACATGCCCATAAGTGCTTTCTGCCTTCCCCGTGTCACCACGTAGTGTGAAACAGAGTCCCTGAGGGAAAAAGTCAGGAACTGAGAAACAAAAGAGCAATCGCATGTATGTAAAAGAAGCAGAATCTAAATCTATGGACTCTGGAGCACCAGGGTATAATTCAACGATCAATATATTTTGTTGTAGTTATCTCTGTTATATTGCACTCTTAAAGATAGGTAAGTAGTATATTATTAAAGACAGTAAATGAAGCATCTCTGCTTGGTTTTGTTCTAAAAATGGCATTATTACTGCATAAAGAGATTTGTTCCTCTCTTGATTCATAATTTTGAAATTTAAAATTGATAGAAAATGAAATAAAGAACAAAGAACAAAGAACAAAGAAAATTACAGCACAGGAACAGTGCCTTTGGCCCTCCCAGCCTGCGCCGATCCAGATCCTTTATCTTAACCTGTTGCCTATTTTCCAAAGTCTACTTCTCTCTGTTCCCCACCCGTTCATATATCTGTCCAGAAGCATCTTAAATGATGCTATTGTACCCGCCTCTACCACCTCCGCTGGCAAAGCATTCCAGGATCCTACCACCCTCTGCGTAAAAAACTTTCCATGCACATCTCCCTTAAACTTTTCCCCTCTCACCTTGAAATCGTGACCCCTTGTAATTGACACCCCCACTCTTGGAAAAAGCTTGTTGCTATCTAACGTGTCCATACCTCTCATAATTTTGTAGACCTCAATCAGGTCTCCCCTCAACCTCCGTCTTTCCAATGAAAACAATTCTAATCTACTCAACCATTTCTTCATAGCCAGCACCCTCCATACCAGGCAACATCCTGGTGAACCCCCTCTGCACCCTCTCTAAAGCATCCACATCCTTCTGGTAATGTGGTGACCAGAACTGTACGCAGTATTCCAAACGTGGCCGAACCAAAGTCCTATACAACTGTAACATGACCTGCCGACTCTTGTACTCAATACCCCGTCCGATGAATGCAAGCATGCTGTATGCCTTCTTGACCACTCTATCGACCTGCACAGCCACCTTCAGGGGACAATGGACCTGAACTCCCAGATCTCTCTGTACATCAATTTTCCCCAGGACTCTTCCATTGACCATATAGTCTGCTCTTGAGTTAGATCTTCCAAAATGCATCACCTCGCATTTGCCTGGATTGAACTCCATCTGCCATTTCTCTGCCCAACTCTCCAATCTATCTATATTTTGCTGCATTCTCTGACAGTCTGCCTCGCTATCTGCAATTCCACCAATCTTAGTATCATCTGCAAACTTGCTCATCAGACCACTTATACCTTCGTCCAGATCATTTATGTATATCACAAACAACAGTGGTCCGAGCACGGATCCCTCTGGAACACCACTAGTCACCTTTCTCCATTTTGAGACGCTCCCTTCCACCACTACTCTCTGTCTCCTGTTGCCCAGCCAGTTCTTTATCCATCTAGCTAGTACACCCTGGACCCCATACGACTTCACTTTTTCCATCAACCTGCCATGGGAAACTTTATCAAATGCTTTACTGAAATCCATGTATATGACATCTACAGCCCTTCCCTCATCTGTCACTTTGTCACTTTCTCAAAGAATTCTATTAGGTTAGTAAGGCATGATCTTCCCTGCACAAAACCATGCTGCCTATCACTGATAAGTCTATTTTCTTCCAAATGTGAATAGATCCTATCCCTCAGTATCTTCTCCAACAGTTTGCCTACCACTGACGTCAAACTCACAGGTCTATAATTCCCTGGATTATCCCTGCTACCCTTCTTAAACAAAGGGACAACATTAGCAATTCTCCAGTCCTCCGGGACCTCACCCGTGCTCAAGGATGCTGCAAAGATATCTGTTAAGGCCCCAGCTATTTCATCCTTCGCTTCCCTCAGTAACCTGGGATAGATCCCATCCGGTCCTGGGGACTTGTCCACCTTAATGCCTTTTAGAATACCCAAAACCTCCCCCTTCCTTATGCCGACATGACATGATCCATCCCTAGCCTCAACATCCATCATGTCCCTCTCCTTGGTGAATACCGATGCAAAGTACTCATTAAGAAGCTCACTCATTTCCTCTGACTCCACGCATAAATTCCCTCTTTTGTCTTTGAGTGGGCCAATCCTTTCTCTAGTTACCCTCTTGCTCCTTATATATGAATAAAAGGCTTTGGGATTTTCCTTAACACTGTTAGCCAAAGATATTTCATGACCCCTTTTAGCCCTCTTTATTGCGCGTTTGAAATTTGTCCTACTTTCCCAACATTCCTCCAAAGCTTCATCAGTTTTGAGTCGCCTCGATCTTATGTATGCTTCTTTTTCATCTTAGTTAGTCTCACAATTCCACCCGTCATCCATGGTTCCCTAATCTTGCCATTTCTATCTCTCATTTTCACAGGAACATGTCTGTCCTGGACTCTAATCAACCTTTCCTTAAAAGACTCCCACATTTCAAATGTGGATTTACCCTTAAACAGCTGCTCCCAATCCACATTCCCGAGCCCCTGCCGAATTTTGTTATAGTTGGCCTTTCCCCAATTTAGCACTCTTCCTTTATTCCTAAAGATCAATTTTAATACAAGTGTTTTAGTATGACAATGATCAACTCTTCCCTGAGGAAGTACAGTCCTCAGACATAATTAGACAATGGATTTATGTTATTTGGAGGTCTGGGCGTGTACCACATTTCACGCCCGGCTAAATTATCCGAAAACTGAATATTTAAATCTGGATTTGAGTCAAATCCAACAGTATATATAGCGCAGGACGACTTTTATTAACACGAGTGAACATTAAGCTGAACTAAACAACACATTTTCCCTTCCTTCTGTGTTGAAATCAATTCCTTACTCTAACTTCACAGGGTCTCACCACCGCTCCATCCCATGTTTCATTCCACAGACTATTAAAATCCAAACTTGGTTTCACTTGAATGATACTTCATGGAATATGTCTCGTCTCCAATCTGCTCAAATCCGAATCAAAAACCTCTCCAGTGTGGCAGCAATGCAGTGTATTGAATGTCTAAGCTCATAACCATTCCTTCAGATATTCACACCAGGGGACATAATTTAAGGCACAATGGGCAAAGTTTAGAAGAGCTGTGCGAGGGAAGTTTTTTTACACAGAGGGTGCCTGGAAGTTGCTGCTGGAGGAGTAGGTGGTGAAAGCAGATAAGATAATGACATTTAAGGGGCGTCTTGACAATACATGAATTGGATAGGAATAGAGGGATATGGACCCTGGAAGTGTAGAAGGTTTTAGGTTCGATGCATAGCATGGTCAGCACAGGTTTGGAGGGCTGAAGGGCATTTCCCTATGCTGTACTTTTCTTTGTACTTTGTACTTTTCAAAGTGAACTCAAAGCATTCACTTTGCGTGAGTTTTGTATTTCATTGATTGTAAACTACTTTGGGATGTCTGAACCGGTAAAAGCTGCTGTAGAAATACAAATCTTTCCTTTGTAGGTCATCAAAAAATTAATAGAACATAGAACATAGAACACTACAGCGCAGTACGGGCCCTTCAGCCCTCGATGTTGCGCCGACCTGTGAAACCATCTGAAGCCTATCTGACCTACACTATTCTATTCTCATCCATATGTCTATCCAGTGACCACTTAAATGCCCTTAAAGTTGGCGAGTCTACTACTATTGCAGGCAGGGCGTTCCACACCCCTACTACTCTCTGAGTAAAGAAACTGCCTCTGACATCTGTCCTATATCTATCACCCCTCAATTTAAAGCTATGTCCCCTCGTGTTGGTCATCACCAATAGAATTGACTTTTGTACAAATAATTTTCCTGATTAGCTGCCACTTTATCAGCATAATAATAATTCCACCTCAGAAGGAATCCTCTGCTATGAACACTGATCCTAACAGTGACGTTTTGGATATGAACACTTCTTACATAAAATCCTTGGATTTGCACAAAATGTTCTCATTTTCATTAAAAGCATTTGGAAGTGCTTGATACACAGTCTTACTCTGAAACACGGGAGGTGTTGTCATAAATATAGCAGTCAATTTGTGCACGAAAGACATCACTAATCTACAAGATTTCTTCATCTCCTTCTGATGGTGCTGAGGTCAGAAAACTTTTCCGTGGCACCTTTCAGACCTTCAGAACAATGCAGAGCATTTTACAGCCGATGAAATAGTTTTGAAATGTAGTAGTTGGTGCAATGCAGGATATGTGACAGCCTATTTCACAAAAACAGCATTGGCGTAATGATCTGATAATCTGATCACCTATTTCAGTGATGAAACTGAGGCAAGCAGCTGGAAATATGGGAGAAGATATTTGAAAGCATTGAATAAAACTGCTGTTCAGGCATATCTCTCCTGGAGTGACTACATCTCTGAGGCATAAAATATAATGAGGGGGTCTTGATTAAGGTGTATAGAACTATGAAGGACATAGATAGGGTGGACAGGAAGGAATATTTTCCCTTCGCAAATGGGTCAATAACCAGGGGGCATAAATTTAAGGTAAGGGGCAGGCGGTTTCGAGGGGATGTGAGGAAAAATCTTTTCACTCAGAGGATGCTTAGAATCTGGAACTCACTGCCTGAAATGGTGATAGAGGAAAGGACCCTCACAGCATTTAAGAAGTATTTAGATAATCACTTGAAATGCTATAGCACACAAGGCTATAGGCCAAGTGCTGGAAAATGGGATTGGATAGATAGGTGCTTGATGATCGGCGCAGATACGATGAGCCAAAGGGCCTCTTTCTATGCGGTAAACTTTTATGACTCTCTATGGGATATTGGTAAATATTGAGCGGGACATCGGGAATAACTCTCCTGTTCTCCTTTAAAACAATATGAAGGAATCTCTTACATCCACCTGAAGCCAGGTAAAGTCTTGGCAACGCAGAGATGGCACCTCCTGCAGTGCTGTACATCATTAGTGTTGCTTTGGACTCCGTTGTCAAACATCTGGGTTGCTATTTGAACCCACATTAGGCTCACTATACAGCTGTACGACTCAAATATCCAAATTACATCTCAAGTTTCAATTTTTACAGTTCAGTCGATATGGTTACCATGGTTACGAGAGAATTAGAAGCAAAACACTTTTAAATGCTAACATTGTGATGACTCCATGGTGTGACAGTCTTTTTCACTGATTATATGCAGGGTCTCTGTAAACACATCCATGGACAAGAATAAGCAGTGACTGGTCAAGTCTTTCAAATGGGTTATCCTCTCAATTAAAACCACAACCAGAGGAACATCACACAGACACACCTGCTCCAGTCATAATTCCCAAGCTGTAATCTCTTCTTACAGCTCATTACAATGTTCTTCCACTCCAATTAACTTAAATCATAAACCTCTCAAAATAATAATGATGGCATTTTAGTTGATGTACAGATGGCAACGTGCTATCAGCAAATTGTGTTCTAGAGTTAAGGCAGAACTTGGCTTCCCCTAAAGTGTGCGAACAGCTGGGACAAAAAGGGCATTTCATGTGGATGTCCCAACTGATGAAGTATATTCACTTATAATGTAGGAAAGACAGAAGCTAATTTCATCATAGAATTTACAGTGCAGAAGGAGGCCATTCGGCCCATCGAGTCTGCGCCGGCTCTTGGAAACCGCACCCTACTCAAGGTCAACACCTCCACCCTATCCCCATAACCCAGTAACCCCACCCAACACTAAGGGGCAATTTATCATGGCTAATCCACCTAACCTGCACATCTTTGGACTGTGGGAGGAAACCAGAGCACCCGGAGGAAACCCACGCACACACGGGAAGGATGTGCAGACTCCGCGCAGACAGAGACCCAAGCCGGAATCGAACCTGGGACCCTGGAGCTGTGAAGCGATTCTGCTATCCACAATGCTACCGTGCTGCCCACAGCATGGTTCTACAAATGGAAATCTGATAATGACTGGATAATCTGTTTGAAAGGTCATGTGCTGGAAATATAACACAGTCTCTCCACAGATTCTGCCAGACATGTTGAGTATTAGTGATGTGGGCCGAGGGATGAACATTGACCATGACCCCAGGGAGATCTATCCTACTTGTTTTCACATGATATCGTCCCCGCCTCAACTTAGACTCCGTGGGTCTGTTAATTTGCTTATTGTAACCTTTAAATAGTGGCAGGAATTTAGTTAAATGAACATTTAATGTTTATCACCTATCACAGATTCACAAAAAAATTAAGGGCAGCACGGTTCCATGTCCAGCAGCTCAAACATCTGGAATGTGACACTCCTTGCATTGCTAAACCAACACAATGCCCTAGCGGTTGGTGAGCTCCAGCCAGCTTTGAACAGACAGCGATTTGCAGGTCCTAATCTACAGGAATAGCGCTAAAATACGAAGCATTGACTGTTTTAATGCAATAGTTTCAACAAGAGTGCTTAATTTAGTCAACTCAAAACCAATATCAGCACGGTAGCACAAGTGGATAGCACTGTGGCTTCACAGCGCCAAGGTCCCAGGTTCCATTCCCTGCTGGGTCACTGTTGTGCGGTGTCTGCATGTTCTCCCCATGTCTGCGTGGGGTTCCTCCGGGTGCTCCGGTTTCCTCCCATAGTCCATGGACGTGAAATACTCCGGTTTTCATTCCGGCGTCGGCACTTTGTCTCCCTTTGGGAGAATCGTGCCCATAGTCTTTGGGCTTTAGAGTGCAGTGTGAACAACTGTGTGAACAATCATTAAGCAGGTGTTAGCAGAAAGAACTCTGGCCCTCATCAGACCTGCCAACTGGTGGAACTTGTGCCTCCAAGACTAACTCACTCTATGCACCTTCTCCCATCGTGTCTCACTCAGGAAAAATGGTCACCCTACAACCTCTGCAGGAAGAATATTCCATTAGACAGTGTTCTAGACTCTGGACACATGTAAAAGCCTAATTTGTATTTTATTGTGGTCATACCCTGAACCCGCCTCCTTTTTTCATACCCCCCATTTATTGCGTGAGTTTAACAGGGATGCACATTGCGAAATCCTTCTAGCGCGTGTGTAAAAGTAAACCAACCTTTTTTATTTGATCTTAACTCGGGTTTGCTGTGCAGGTTATTCAGTGAGGATTGGAGCATTTAAGAGTTGGGGAAAATATGCCACGATTTATATAGGGGGAAATCAGGTTTAAAAAACACCTTTCCGTTTACGGATGTTCAGAGAGGGGGGAAATCAGGGTGTTCAAATTGACCCCCTCACCTATCTAAAACAGAAAGCTTGTGTTCTAAAACACATTCTAAAGACTTTTGCTCAAAATCCAGGCTCTGATGCTGTCCCCAGTGCATGTCTGCAAACGCAGGCTCAAGGAAGCGATTCTGTTTCATCTATTTGAAGAAGTAATGGGAATTCTTCCTAACTTCCTGGCAACTATTTCAATCTCAACCAACATGATTAAAGCAGATGAAATAGTGATTATCACACCACTGTTTGTGGGAGCTTGCTGTGTTCAAAACTGGCTACATTACAACTCATGTCAAAATGGCTTCCCGCTATGGGAGCAACATCCATGAGGTAGTGATATGCTATACAATGTGCTATAGAAATGCAAGTCTTTCTGTTATTTCTTCTTTCTCACCACAAGATTTTGAAGAGTCAGGTATAGATCCCATGATTCATTTCAGCAGCTTCCAGTTTGACACCTTGAGTCTCATGGAATCCACGGACAATGTACAGGAGTATTCACTGTGAATGTTTCACAAATGACTGCCTCATTCAACAAAAAACTTCCCAAACTCCATCTAAGAAACACAATAAACTCCATACTCCACCCCAATCCTCTGCCAGGTTTCAGAATCAGGGTGATCCGATTAATCAGTCCCTTCACAAGGTTCTGGAGATATTGGCCATAGGATTTGGCTTCAAAGTGCTGCCAGAGTTGGTGCTACAGAAATCCAAGATGCTGACATTGGAAGCCTTAGCACTTTTAACCTTTTATGCTGCATTAGACACAGCTTATAGTTGACGTGAATGCAGGAGAAGTTCCTTCAACTGGGATCTCTCCTTCTCCTCCTCCCTCTGTTCACAAATTCCCCCCCCCCCCCCCCCCCTCTATAGCCTCTGCTCCATGTCCAGAGGAGACTGCAATATAACCCACAACAATACAGGCTTTCTGCTGACAGGCCTCCATTCTCCACTCAACATCCATGCAAAAAGAGCAATGTCTCTTCCTGATTGCAACCTTCTACCAGAGCTCCTCAAGCATACAGTACACACAACATCCAATAACACTGCAGCAGCAGCAAGGGAAAGTCACAAACACCTTCACCTGCAAATCCAATGCTGACACCGGTAAATGGGGCGAGTGCTAGGAGTAGCAGTTCCGCATCCATCAGGGAGCCGACACAAAATATATGTGTCTCGCTCCCCTGGTATAACCTAGAGTGGAATAATACTGAGGCAGCAATGCATTGCCAGAGAAGGAGGACTGAGGGACCAGCACACTGTTAAAGGGTCTGTACAAAGGGAGCAGTGCACTGTCGGATGGTCAGTACAGAGAACACAGCATGGTTGGAGGGTCAGTACTGAGTGAGTGCTGGATGTCCAAAGGGCCAGTACTGAGAAAGCGCTGCACTGTTGGAGGGTCAGCATTGAGGGAGTCCTGGATTGTTGGAGGGACTGTACTGAGGGACTGCTGGATACGCAGAGGGTCAGTACTGAGGGAGTGCTGCACTGTCGGAGGGTCAGTACTGAGGGAGTGCTGCACTGTTGGTGGGTCAGTACAGAGGGGGCACAGCACTGTCAGAGGGTTAGAACTGAGGGCGTGATAGACATTACGATGAGTCAAAACTGTCACGGTTGAGACGTGAAAAAAACATATTCATCAGCTGGACTACTTTATAGAGATATCTTTGTGCGCTTTTCAAACTGGACAATTGCTGAAAATAAAAAAAGTGAAAATCGCTTATTGTAACGAGTAGGCTTCAACGAAGTCACTGTGAAAAGCCCCTAGTCGCCACATTCCGGCGCCTGTTCGGGGAGGCCGGTACGGGAATTGAACCTGCGCTGCTAGCCTTGTTCTGCATTACAAGCTAGCTGTTTCGCCCACTGTGCTAAACCAGCCCCAGCAAGACATTAGAATGAGAGGGCAGCAGAGCAGAGCTACTGATCAGCTGTTCTGGGGAAATTTGCATACGTGCAGTGCGGTCAGCCTAAGTCGAAGGTGAACCTGCGAAGAAGACCCAAGGAGTTTGAGTAAAGGCAAGCAACCAGCAGAGGGCAGCAGAGCAGAGCTACTGATCAGCTGTTCTGGGGAAATTTGCATACGTGCAGTGCGGTCAGCCTAAGTCGAAGGTGAACCTGCAAAGAAGACCCAAGGAGTTTGAGTAAAGGCAAGCAACCAGCAGAGGGCAGCAGAGCAGAGCTACTGATCAGCTGTTCTGGGGAAATTTGCATACGTGCAGTGCGGTCAGCCTAAGTTGAAGGTGGTTTGTGGAGGGGCTGTTGGCAACTGACAGTTAAACCCGAAACACTTTGTGAGTGTTTCCCACCCTACCTCCTCCTCTAACCAACCCCCCCACCCCACGGTGGTTGGGAAGCGGGAGCAGGGGCCTGTCGTGAAGGTGAGTGAGTGCCTTTAAATTTGCTTACCTTTCAGCGGGATCAGGGTTTGAGGTAATATCAGGTAAGCTCTTCCTTTCTTTTTCTTTTTCTTGTTTTTTTTTTAATCTAGAGGGGATGTCAGGGAAGGCAGTACAATGCTCCTCCTGCAGAATGTTTGAGGTGAGGGACGCCGTCAGTGTCCCTGCTGATTTCATCTGTGGGAAGTGCACCCAACTCCAGCTCCTCAAAAACCGTGTTAGGGACCTGGAGCTTGAGCTGGATGAACTTCGGATCATTCGGGAGGCAGAGGGGGTCATAGATAGGAGCTTCAGGGAAGTAGTTACACCAAAGACTGGAGATAGATGGGTAACTGTAAGAGGGACTGGGAAGAAGCAGTCAGTGCAGGGACCCCCTGCGGTTGTTCCCCTGAGTAACAAGTATACCGTTTTGGATACTTGTGGGGGGGACAACTTACCAGGGGTAAGCCATGGGGTACGGGCCTCTGGCACGGAGTCTGTCCCTGTTGCTCAGAAGGGAAGGGGGGAAAGGAGTAGAACATTAGTAATTGGGGACTCAATAGTCAGGGGCACAGATAGGAGATTTTGTGGGAGCGAGAGAGACTCACGTTTGGTATGTTGCCTCCCAGGTGCAAGGGTACGTGATGTCTCGGATCGTGTTTTCCGGGTCCTTAAGGGGGAGGGGGAGCAGCCCCAAGTCGTAGTCCACATTGGCACTAACGACATAGGTAGGAAAGGGGACAAGGATGTCAGGCAGGCCTTTAGGGAGCTAGGATGGAAGCTCAGAGCGAGAACAAACAGAGTTGTTATCTCTGGGTTGTTGCCCGTGCCACGTGATAGTGAGATGAGGAATAGGGAGAGAGAGCAATTAAACACGTGGCTACAGGGATGGTGCAGGCGGGAGGGATTCAGATTTCTGGATAACTGGGGCTCTTTCTGGGGAAGGTGGGACCTCTATAGACAGGATGGTCTACATCTGAACCTGAGGGGCACCAATATCCTGGGGGGGAGATTTGTTAGTACTCTTTGGGGGGGTTTAAACTAATTCAGCAGGGGCATGGGAACCTGGATTGTAGTTTTGGGGTGCGAGAGATTGAGAGTAGAGAGGTCAGGAGCACAGTTTTGACTTCGCAGGAGGGCGGCAGTGTTCAGGTCTGTGGTTTGAAGTGTGTCTATTTCAATGCCAGGAGTATACGAAATAAGGTAGGGGAACTGGCAGCATGGGTTGGTACCTGGGACTTCGATGTTGTGGCCATTTCAGAGACATGGATAGAGCAGGGACAGGAATGGTTGTTGCAGGTTCCGGGGTTTAGGTGCTTTAGTAAGGTCAGAGAAGGGGGCAAAAGAGGGGGAGGTGTGGCGCTGCTAGTCAAGGACAGTATTACGGTGGTAGAAAGGATGCAAGATGGGGACTCTTCTTCCGAGGTAGTATGGGCTGAGGTTAGAAACAGGAAAGGAGAGGTCACCCTGTTGGGAGTTTTCTATAGGCCACCTAATAGTTCTAGAGATGTAGAGGAAAGGATGGCGAAGATGATTCTGGAAAAGAGCGAAAGTAACAGGGTAGTTGTTATGGGAGACTTTAACTTTCCTAATATTGACTGGAAAAGATATAGTTCGAGTACATTGGATGGGTCGTTCTTTGTACAATGTGTGCAGGAGGGTTTTCTGACACAATATGTTGACAGGCCAACAAGAGGTGAGGCCACTTTGGATTTGGTTTTGGGTAATGAACCAGGCCAGGTGTTAGATCTGGAGGTAGGTGAACACTTTGGAGACAGTGACCACAATTCGGTGACCTTTACGTTAGTGATGGAAAGGGATAAGTATACCCCGCAGAGCAAGAGTTATAGCTGGGGGAAGGGCAATTATGATGCCATTAGACATGACTTAGGATGTGTTGGTTGGAGAAGTAGGCTGCAAGGGTTGGGCACACTGGATATGTGGAGCTTGTTCAAGGAACAGCTATTGCATGTTCTTGATAAGTACGTACCAGTCAGGCAGGGAGGAAGGGGTCGAGCGAGGGAACCGTGGTTTACCAAAGAAGTGGAATCTCTTGTTAAGAGGAAGAAGGAGGCCTATGTGAAGATGAGGCGTGAAGTTTCAGTTGGGGCGCTTGATAGTTACAAGGAAGCGAGGAAGGATCTAAAGAGAGAGCTGAGACGAGCAAGGAGGGGACATGAGAAGTCTTTGGCAGGTAGGATCAAGGAAAACCCAAAAGCTTTCTATAGGTATGTCAGGAATAAAAGAATGACTAGGGTAAGAGTAGGGCCAGTCAAGGACAGTGGTGGGAAGTTGTGTGTGGAGGCTGAGGAGATAAGCGAGATACTAAATGAATACTTTTCGTCAGTATTCACTCAAGAAAAAGATAATATTGTGGAGGAGAATGCTGAGACCCAGGCTATTAGAATAGATGGCATTGAGGTGCGTAGGGAAGAAGTGTTGGCAATTCTGGACAAGGTGAAAATAGATAAGTCCCCGGGGCCAGATGGGATTTATCCTAGGATTCTCTGGGAAGCCAGGGAAGAGATTGCTGAGCCTTTGGCTTTGATTTTTAGGTCATCATTGGCTACAGGAATAGTGCCAGAGGACTGGAGGATAGCAAATGTGGTCCCTTTGTTCAAGAAGGGGAGTAGAGATAACCCCGGTAACTATAGGCCGGTGAGCCTAACGTCTGTGGTGGGTAAAGTCTTGGAGAGGATTATAAAAGATACGATTTATAATCATCTAGATAGAAATAATATGATTAGGGATAGTCAGCATGGTTTTGTGAAGGGTAGGTCATGCCTCACAAACCTTATCGAGTTCTTTGAGAAGGTGACTGAACAGGTAGACGAGGGTAGAGCAGTTGATGTGGTGTATATGGATTTCAGTAAAGCGTTTGATAAGGTTCCCCACGGTCGGCTATTGCAGAAAATACGGAGGCTGGGGATTGAGGGTGATTTAGAGATGTGGATCAGAAATTGGCTAGTTGAAAGAAGACAGAGAGTGGTAGTTGATGGGAAATGTTCAGAATGGAGTTCAGTTACGAGTGGCGTACCACAAGGATCTGTTCTGGGGCCGTTGCTGTTTGTCATTTTTATAAATGACCTAGAGGAGGGCGCAGAAGGATGGGTGAGTAAATTTGCAGACGACACTAAAGTCGGTGGAGTTGTAGACAGTGCGGAAGGATGTTGCAGGTTACAGAGGGACATAGATAAGCTGCAGAGCTGGGCTGAGAGGTGGCAAATGGAGTTTAATGTGGAGAAGTGTGAGGTGATTCACTTTGGAAAGAATAACAGGAATGCGGAATATTTGGCTAATGGTAAAATTCTTGGTAGTGTGGATGAGCAGAGGGATCTCGGTGTCCATGTACATAGATCCCTGAAAGTTGCCACCCAGGTTGATAGGGTTGTGAAGAAGGCCTATGGTGTGTTGGCCTTTATTGGTAGAGGGATTGAGTTCCGGAGCCATGAGGTCATGATGCAGCTGTACCAAACTCTGGTACGGCCGCATTTGGAGTATTGCGTACAGTTCTGGTCGCCTCATTATAGGAAGGACGTGGAAGCTTTGGAACGGGTGCAGAGGAGATTTACCAGGATGTTGCCTGGTATGGAGGGAAAATCTTATGAGGAAAGGCTGATGGACTTGAGGTTGTTTTCGTTAGAGAGAAGAAGGTTAAGAGGTGACTTAATAGAGGCATACAAAATGATCAGAGGGTTAGATAGGGTGGACAGCGAGAGCCTTCTCCCGCGGATGGAGGTGGCTAGCACGAGGGGACATAGCCTTAAATTGAGGGGTAATAGATATAGGACAGAGGTCAGAGGTGGGTTTTTTACGCAAAGAGTGGTGAGGCCGTGGAATGCCCTACCTGCAACAGTAGTGAACTCGCCAACATTGAGGGCATTTAAAAATTTATTGGATAAGCATATGGATGATAAGGGCATAGTGTAGGTTAGATGGCCTTTAGTTTTTTTTTTTTCCATGTCGGTGCAACATCGAGGGCCGAAGGGCCTGTACTGCGCTGTATCGTTCTATGTTCTATGTTCTATGTTCTAGATGTTAAGCTGAAGCCCCATCTGCCCTCTCATGTGGGTGTCGAAGACCACATGACTTCAGAGCAGAAGGCCCCATGTCACTGGTTGCAAGAACTGACAACTTCTCCCCAACATCCTGGGCAATGTTTATACGGCAAACAACATCACCATATTGGAGCACCACATTGCTGTTTGTGGGATCTTGCTGTCCACGCATTGTCTGCTGCCTTTCGTCCTTTCCGATTACAGCGTGGACACTTTAAAAAGTGGCTAATTGGCTGTTAGCCACTTTGGGAGGGAGCTCATTAAAAGCTTGAGAAATTCAAAACGTTTATGAAATGATTGAAAGCTGTTTCTGGAAATGCTGACTGGGTGACTCATGGCCTTTGGCTCAGACTCATAGATCCTGAATAATTTTAGGGTCTTCCTCATAAATGACGTTAAATCTCCTCCCAGCTGCCCAATTCTACCATTCCTTGATACAGGAACACGTGTGAGATGGCCTTCAGCCATAATGTCTTACCATGTCTGACAGTGACAACCAAGCAACATCTTCATTTGTTAATGCCGAGTAAGATGCTAGTTATTTCAAAGATTTATTCTATTAGCATAATTGCACTGGTGGTCTAACAGTTATCCAACTCTTGCTACCATTCCTTAGTCTTAAAAAATCCAACTAGTCTATCTATGCTACCAACACAAGTAAAACAACGATGGTTTATCGATTCTAACACTTGCAGCCCTCCAAACGATACGTCAAAATCCTTGGCCAACATCTGTGCATCCGAAGAGTTAAGATGGAGGCCACCCTCCTAAAGCGCTTACCTTGCCGCTGAACTTTTCCCCAGTTGTCTAGGAAAGAAAGTCTCTCCCAGTTAAACAGCTCCTCGAGCCACAGGTCGAGTCTGATGATTCTGCTCTTCCAATCTGCAGAATCTCGTAGTACTGGAGGTGACCACCATTATCCATTGTCTTTTAGTGAGTGGACCAACTTCCTGCAGTTGTCCTGCAAGAGAAATTACTTCAGATCCATCACAACATTAGTTCCCACACTTAGTGCCAGGGTGCTTCTACCCCTCGCAACTATTGTTAGCTCATCCGCTCTGTCATATAGATATCCTTGACGCCAGCTCATGGCAAACAACATGGTGTGGGTAACAACCTTAACTCAACACAGTGTGGACTCAGTACCTCTAGACTCTTACTGGAATCAGAGAACAGTACCACACACTAACAGGTCATTCAGTCTGTACAAGCTCTTCCAAAGAGCAATCCAGTGAGTACCATTCCCTCACTCTTATCCATATTCCAGCAACATTTACTCCTTCAAGAATTTATTCAATTCCCTATTGAAGACTGTGGTGAATGTATTACTGCTACCATTCACCATTGTATTACATTACATTATATTGTATTATGTTGGTGCCCTTGTGGGCTCCGCCCCCTCGGGGGAGGTATATAGATCTGCAGCCTGTAGGCAGCACTCAGTACACAGCAGTCGCAGGAAGGCACAGTTCTAGCTGATCAAAACCACTGTTCACTTCAACTCTCCGTCTCGTGTGAATTGATGATCACATCAAAGACTATAAATCTGTATCCACCATCCTATCATTCCAAATCCTAGCCACTCATTATATTTTCCTCATATAATAATAGAATGATTACACTACAGAAGGAGGCCATTTGCAACAGCAACTTATCTCGTTTGACTTCCCTGCGCTATGTCCACAGGCCTGTAAATATTTCATCTTCAGACAATGGCCCAATTTGCTTTTGAACTCCACAATTTGCCCAACTTCCACCAAACTCTCATTCCAGACCCTAACCACTTGTTTAAAAAGAATTTCCTCCTATCGCCCTTGCTTCTTTCGCCAATTACCTTAACTCTGTGCCCTCTGGTTCTCGATATATCCACCAATGGGAACAGTTTCTCTTTTTCTACTCTATCCAATTGCCTCACGATTTTGAATATTTCCATCAAGCCTCCTCTCAATCTTCTCTTCTCCAAGGTAAACAGCCCCAACCTCTCCAATCCATGCACATAACTGAAGTTTCTCATCCTTGGAATCGTACTTTTGAATATTTTCTGCACTCTGCCTAACACCTTCATATCTTTGCTGTAGTGTAGAGCTCAAAGCTGCATGCAATACTCCAGCTGAGGTCAAACCAGCATCTCCTACAAGTTCATCAGAACTTCCTTATTGATCCTGTATGCTATATTAAACTCTTTCCCAACCTGTCCTGCCACCTTCAATGATTTATGCACATACACACACACACACAGGTCCCTCTGTAGTGAGTATTTCACCTCCTGACCCCCCAAAGCCTGTCCGCCATCTAAAGGCACAAGTCAGGAGTGTGATGGAATACTCTCCACTTACCTGGATGAGTTCAACTCCAGCAATACTTAAGAAGCTCAACACCATCCAGGACAAAGCAGCCACTTGATTGGCACCCCATCCACAAACATTCACTCACTCCATCATCTGTACAGTAGAATTGTGCCCCTTAATTTATATATGATAAAAACAGAAAATGCTGGATAAACTCAGCAGGTGGGATTCTCTGTCCCATCACACACCAGTTTTCTGGAGGGGCCAACCCTCCGCCAGCAGTGGGATGCTCCGTCCCGTAAGCCGGCCAATGCTGTTTGCCCATTGTGGGCAGCCCCACACTGTTGGGAAATCCCCGGCGTAACAGAGAATCCAGCCCAGCCTGTCTGGCAGTATCTGTGGAGAGAGAAAAGTACTTCAATTCCCTTTGACTCTTCTACAGAACTTGATCTGGACCCGGAACATTCACTCGTTTTTTTTCTCTCCACAGACGCTGCCGGATTCGCTGGGTTTTTCCAGCATTTTGTTCTTATTTCAGATTTCCGGCATCCACAGTATTTTGCTTCATTTTATATTATTTCTCCATCTTCTTCCGACCAAAATGCATCACATAATAATAATAATAGCTATTGTCACAAGTCGGCTTCAATGAAGTTACTGTGAAAAGCCCGTAGTCGCCACATTCCAGTGCCTGTTTGGGGAACCCGGTACGGGAATTGAACCCGCGCTGCTGGCCTTGTTCTGCATTACAAGCCAGCTGTTTAACCCACTGTGCTAAAACCAACCCCTAATGTTTCTCTGCATTAAATTTCATCTGCCACTTGTCTATCGATATCGCCAGATCATCCATGCCCTTTTGATGTTAACATTATTCTATGCACCGTTCACAATGCTCCAATATAGGTTGAGATTCTGGTACATTTACTGGCATGGATATGAGTAAAGATGCTGCTACAGTTATGGGTACAGGCATTGACATTGGTTTGGGTTCAAATGCCCAGGAGCAGGTACAAATGTTGGAACTAATACATTTACAGGTATCAACAGAAATGATTTTTCTTCATTCCTTCATGGCCGCAGCATTTGTTGCCCATTCCTAATTGTCCTTGAGAAGGTGGTAGTGAGGTACCATCTTGAACGGCTGTGGCCTATGTGGTGCAGGTACACCCACAGTGATGTTAGGGAGGGGGCACCAGTGACAGTGAAGGAACGACAGTGAAGGAAACGAATATTTCCAAATCAGGATGGCGAATGACGTGGAGGGGAACTTACAGGTGGTGGCGTTCCCATATGTCTGCTGCGCTCGTCCTTCTAGATGGTAGAGGCCGTGGATTGAAGGAGGGTTGGTAAGGTATTACAGTGTACCTTGTATGTTTTACACACTGCCGTCACTGTGTACAGATGATGGAGTGAGTGAATGTTTGTGGATGGGGTGCCAATCAAGTGGCTGCTTTGTCCTGGATGGTGTTGAGCTTCTTAAGTATTGCTGGAGTTGAACTCATCCAGGTAAGTGGAGAGTATTCCATCACACTCCTGATTTGTGCCTTTAGATGGCGGACAGGCTTTGGGGGGTCAGGAGGTGAGATACTCACTACAGGATCCCCAGACTCTGAGCTGCTCTGGTAGCCACAGTATGTATATGGCTGGTCCTGGTAATTTCTGGTCAATGATAATCCCCAGAATGTTGATAGTCGGAAATTCAGTGACTGTAATGCCATGTAAAGATGGTAGTGGTATGGGGAGATGGTTGGATTCTCTCTTGCTGGAGATGCTCATTGCCTGGCACTTTTGTGGTGTGAATGTTACTTGCCACTTATCAGTTCAAACCTGCAGGTTTTGTTGCCTGCGGGTACATGCTGTTTAACGATATAAGGAGTTACAAATTCAACTGAACACTGTGAAATAATCAGCAAAAGTCCCAGTACATTAAAGGGTTAACACCAGGAGCACTAAGCACTGTGGTTACTGATGTAAGTACTCATGTAACTATGATATAGTGTCACATGATTAAGAGAGTGAGATCTGCAGGCAAACAAGTACAACTCATGCAGGGTACTGAGAGATTTATTTAAAAATCTATAAATGAACAATGTTTTTTGTGAATAACAGTCCATGGTAACATTCTAAGGGTTACAGGCAAACCCTAAACAAACTCTATCTGGACCTACAACCCAAAGCAAAATATGATGGCAGTGGACCGAGTGTAAAAGACCAAGAAAAACGCCAAGACTTCGGACCAGAAAAAAACCCAAGATCCTTGGGAGGAGATTGAAGACTCATCTGAGAACAGAGAATTGTGGCTGCTGCAGATGCAAGCAGACACATAGACCCAGATTCCAGACTGCAGTGAGTTTAGAGCACAATCTACAAGCCAAAGCACTGGAGCAGAAACAGATCCAGAGCTTAGAACAAGCATGGAATCTATATTGCCACTCCCAGAACTCGCAATAGACTCAACACTGGGACAGCTGGAAGAAAGAATTCTCCAAAAACAGAACAACATCAGGTTTTGGTAAGAACATAGAACAGTACAGCACAGAACAGGCCCTTCGGCCCTCAATGTTGTGCCGAGCCATGATCACCCTACTCAAACCCACGTATCCACCCTATACCCGTAACCCAACAACCCACCCCCCCCTTAACCTTACTTTTATTAGGACACTACGGGCAATTTAGCATGGCCAATCCACCTAACCCGCACATCTTTGGACTGTGGGAGGAAACCGGAGCACCCGGAGGAAACCCACGCACACAGGGGGAGGACGTGCAGACTCCACACAGACAGTGACCCAGCCGGGAATCGAACCTGGGACTCTGGAGCTGTGAAGCATTTATGCTAACCACCATGCTACCCTGCTGCCCCAAAAAGATACAACAGGATCAGGAGCTTATTCAATGCAGCCAGAGCAATTTCAACTGACATAATAGCAGAACATGGAGTCAATGAGGCTTCACGTTCATAGTCCTTCAGGCATTTAATTCTGACTTCAGTGATTGAAAATAGTTGATCATTGAGAAAGCAAAATTTAATTTGAGGAAACAAAAACTGGGAAAATCCATAGTTTCATTCTTAAAGGAGCTGTACAGACTCATGGAGAATTGTGTCTGTCGGATCCTCAGAGATCAATTATTACACCCCTCTCCTCAAAGTCTGAAAGCTCCCTTTCAGCAGCCAATGGGGGGGGCCTCCTGTGCTGCTTTGCCCTCTGCCTGTGCCTCTGCCTGTGGTGGTTCCGGGCTGGGCGGAATGTATCGAGTAGCCGAACGCTGTTTCATGGTCGATCGCTGAAGAGTCACAGCTGGGACCTTGGAACCAGACATGCTGTCACCTGCCAGTGTGAACAGATCCGTATTCATGTCCCGAATCATCATCCTCATGTAGGATTGGGCGTGGCATCCTGGACTGCTGGGCCCTCAACTCGAGGGGTGGTTCTTAATGCACCAACAACGGGGCCACCGTCAGTCAGACCTCTTGACTGGCAGGCTGGTTAAGTGGTCCAGAAATGCTTCCAAGGATTCTGCACCTGAACCCAGACTTCAGAGGAAATCGAGCCTGTCCATCCCAGGACCCTGGAAGCCACATAGCTGCATCACCAAAATTTTGCACAGAAATGACGTCCCCGGCACGGAATGCCCATTCTGCTGCCTGTCGCTTTTGCAACTGTTGCCGCTCGACCTTGTCACTGAAACATTAAAAAGGCATATTAAGCTGAGTTTGGAAACGGCGACTCATCAAAAGCTTCGTAGGCACAATCCCAGCCGTCATATGCGGCGTTGTATGATAAGTAAATAGGAAACGTGCAAGCCCCATGTCCATCAGCCCATCGGCTGCTTCTACAATCACTGTTTAGAAGTCTGGACTGCCCACTCTGCTAGCCCACTGGAGGAAGGATGATATGGAGCAGTCCGAACATGCCAAATGCCATTCCGCCACATAGAAATGGCAAACTCCTCACTGGTAAAAGAATGGTGATGACCAACACGAGGGGACATAGCTTTAAATTGAGGGGTGGTAGAAAAAGGACAGATGTCAGAGGCAGTTTCTTTACTCAGAGAGTAGTAGGGGTGTGGAACGCCCTGCCTGCAACAGTAGTAGACTCGCCAAATTTAAGGGCATTTAAGTGGTCACTGGATAGACATATGGATGAAAATGGAATAGTGTAGGTCAGATAGGCTTCAGATGGTTTCACAGGTCGGCGCAACATCGAGGGCCGAAGGGCCCGTACTGCGCTGTAGTTCTATGTTCTATATTCTATGTAAAAGCAGAAAATAAGCTCAGCAGGGGGACTGACAACATCTGTGGAGAGATAAGGGAGCTAACGTTTCGAGTCTGGATGACTCTTTGTCAAAGCTCCCTTTTCTCTCCACAGATATTGTCAGACCTGGTGAGGTTGTTGAGTATTTTGTGTTTTTGTTTCAGATTCTAGGATCCGCTGTAATCTGCTTTTATCAGGATCTTCAGGATCCCTTGGGTATTTTCAGCATGGCTCTAGACATCGTCGGCATGGGCAGTCTTGGTATCCAGGTGGTGCTGAATAGAGTATTCGTATACAGCCAGGAGTAGTGTTCAATGCTGGATCCTGGCCGATGCGATTAGCGGGACGCCCTTATCCTCCCAGAATAGGCCGATCAACAGCTTGAAGTCCGTTACAATGGAAGAAATGGCACCCATACAGGAACTGATGGATCGTTTTGACAACGAAAATCACAGCCAAATCCTTCTTCTCTATTTCCGGGTAATGGCGCTTGCCGCTTGCCAGGGTCCTCGAGGTGAATGCATTGGGGCATTTCGACTGTCATCCCATCCATGGGCCAGCACTGTCCTCATGCCATAACAGCAACCACCACATGGTAAAATTAGAGGTTTAGCCGGGTCATTATATGTAAAAAATTGTTTCGAAGATTAACGCCTCTTAATGGCAACGAATGCCTCATCCTGAGAAGCGCCGCAGCTCCACTCCCGGCCCTTCCTCAACAACACATGGAGCGGAGCCAGTAGAGTAGCTAGGTTGGTGATAAACATCCCATAATAAGTGACTAAATCTAAAAAGGACTGGAACTCTGCAGTGTTCCACGGAGTCAGGGCCCCCTTTATGGCTGAACTTTATCCTTTACCATCACTGTCCACCCGTAGTTTAAAACGGAAAACGTACTTACTACGCATTAGCCTGGTGCCCACAAGGGCAAAACACTGGAACAATTCCGAGGTAATTCGCCAAATGCTCCGTGGACCCGCTAACCAATACATCATCCAAATAGACGGCCACTTTCGACAACCTTGCAAGATGTTTCCCATCACTCGTTGAAATATCACGGGGACAAATGAAACCCGCAATGGAAAGTGGTCACATTCCCTGATGGCATTGATGGTGTCAACTTGGAGGACTCTCAGCCAGTATCTACCCAACACGTTGGGACCTGGTCCTTGCACGACCACCAAAGGGAGGCACTATATTCAATGTTTCTCCCCCGTGTATACCAACCTCGCTCTGGCATCCTGCAATTAGAGCGGCATGATCCCCGTGCAATGCCGCCTAATGATGTAGAGATCTACAATGGAGACAGCTGTCCGTGTCCATTTCCATTGATACCGGTTCCATTTACATGCAAAGTGATTTGGATCAGTGTGACTCTCTGAGCCAAGACACAGTTCAATTGCATCAGACAGCCAGCCTCTTCTGGGGAGTCCATGTACAAGGCCTTGGTCTGGGGCAACTTCAGTGGTTGTCATGGATGGCATGCAGTGCACCACACTGGCGGTTCTGGCCCTCACAGGTCCGGCGGCCACAACGCCAGCAACATGGACGGCGCTCACCTTCATCCGCGGCCGAAGTATTCCATCGGGCAGCGGCAGCACCCAAATACTCCACCATGGGTGATGTGTTAGGCAGGTTGGTTCGACATTGACTGCAACTGGATGCAGGGAAGCTGGAAACAAACATCTAACACAGGATAACACAAGGGGCCTCACGGTAGCATGGTGGTTAGCATCAATGCTTCACAGCTCCAGGGTCCCAGGTTCGATTCCCGGCTGGGTCACTGTCTGTGTGGAGTCTGCACGTCCTCCCCGTGTGTGCGTGGGTTTCCTCCGGGTGCTCCAGTTTCCTCCCACAGTCCAAAGATGTGCGGGTTAGGTGGATTGGTCATGCTAAATTGCCTGTAGTGTAAGGTTAATGGGGGGATTGTTGGGTTACGGGTATACGGGTTACGTGGGTTTAAGTAGGGTGATCATTCCTCGGCACAACATCGAGGGCCGAAGGGCCTGTTCTGTGCTGTACTGTTCTAATCTAATTCTAATCTAAACAGGAGATGATCCAACACTGTTTTATTTAACTATGGACTGCTGTACATGTTCAGCTGTGGGCAGTGGCGGACTGGGTCTAAAAATATTGGTTGCCACGAGACAAAGGGGGTCCACCCACAACTACAATGCTATCATTTAATTTTCATAACGAATAAATAAAATTTTCAAAAAATACATATGGAAAAAAGGGTACAATTAAAATTTTTGTGGAAAAAATGTGTATTTCTTAGTAATTACAGTGTACATGTACTGTACATATTACTGGCAGTAGATACCAAATGTAAATACAGAATGTTATAATTGAATTTTCAATTTTTAAAAATTTTTTTAAGTAATTGGTTGATATTTTTAAATAGTTTACTGCACAATTTACACATTAACAGATAGTTCAAAAGCACAATAGAGCATTGCATGGAGTCCACTATATTAAGAGCAATCGTTTGTGTTCGCTAGATGATTGTGCGAATCTGTCAATAATTGCTTCTGCATCCAATTCATCGAACAATTCCTTTTCAATGGATAGCAACATGTATGATTCCAAATTCTCCTCAGACAGCGAATTTCTTAACCTTGTCTTTATGATCTTTAGCTTTGAAAATGTCCTCTCACATTGGACTTGAGTAACTGATAGTGTGCAGATGACTTTATAAAGTTCATTTAGGTTATCATATGCCTTGTCATGAAGTCTGTTGGATGCCAGAATTTTTAGTACACACAATGGGCAAGTGCTGCCAATTTTACAATTGCTGCAACTGGAATCCATATTCTCACCATCATTAAGCAATAGCTTTAATACATCAAAGTTTGAAGCAAAAGAAAACAATTACAATATTACTTGATCTTTGCTGATTTGTGGAAACAGCTTAATAATACCTTCCAATGCTTCATCTTCAAGGCCCTTCTCTGCAATAGTTTTAAACTTTGCTGGGTCCAAGCAGGACGAATCTTTATACAACTGTTTGTGTTGTACAAAGCGTGATTCTAGTGATTGGACAATGCGATCCATTATTAGGTTAAACACA
This sequence comes from Scyliorhinus canicula, assembly GCF_902713615.1. Classification (NCBI taxonomy): domain Eukaryota; kingdom Metazoa; phylum Chordata; class Chondrichthyes; order Carcharhiniformes; family Scyliorhinidae; genus Scyliorhinus; species Scyliorhinus canicula. Next base: position 101,180,011 of record NC_052162.1, on the reverse strand, counting down.
TTTACTCGAAAATCAGCTAGAGAATCTGAGGAATTTCTTTCATCATCAATAAGCTCATCTGCCATTCTTTTCTTCTTCCTTTGCCTCTTAACTGGCAATGCTGTTTCCAACGCATCAATTGCCAATGTTTGATTTTCATCCATATTCATCTGTGAAATCCTGTCATTACATTTATTTACAAATTCCAAAGCCCTGCTGTGAACGTTATCAAATGTTCTTGTCTGTTCCTTCAACTTTGTTGTAGCTGAATCTACCAAACTCCATGCTGTAAACATATCTAAACCACTTGTCTGTAGATAACTTGATAACGGGGTTGTAGTTTCAAATATATACAAGTAAGTAAATGCTGTCAATATGGTTTCAAACTTTAGAAGACTTAGAAGTAAAACATTTGCTTCATGTTTTGTTTTTGCATCAAACTTTTCTGAATCTTGTATCATTGATAAGCATGTCAATAGATTTACGAAAGTACTGGCAGCAGCATCGTCAAAACGTGCAAATATAGTTGTTGCTGTATTGGATTTTTCTGACCATCTGGTCTCACCAATTAGCTTTAATCGTTTCATTTTTTCTTGTCCTAGATGTTTTCCAACAACTTCTATCCATACAGCCATTCTCTTGTACGATGCTTTCACAAAAGTTGCTATATTCTGGAGCAAATTGAAAAAAGAAACTGCAGGCAGACAACATTTTGTTGTTTCAGTTATCACCAAATTCAAGACATGGGCATAGCACCATATATGAACATGTTGATCAGCCACATCAGCAATTTTACTTTGTAAACCATTATACTGGCCATGGTAGCTTGCAGCGCCATCTGTGCTATCAGATAAACATTTTTGGGGGTCAATTTTAAGATGCTGTAATGTTTCAATCAATAGATCAAAAAGTCCCTGTCGTGTACCATCATTACTTGGCACAACTGAAAGTAGTTGCTCACAGATAATACCTTTAAGCACATACCGAATAATAATGCTAAACTGATCGATGGATGAATTATCTTGTGTTGAATCAACCTGAATAGAATAATATTTTGCTTGAGAAACTTCATGACTAATTCTTTCTTGTATCATATTCTTCATAATTTTGATCAACATGTTTATAGTTGTTTTACTCAGGTATGTAACAATTCCACCACAGTCTTTACTTTGAGCCTTTCCTTGTTGCTCTAATCGGCTGATTCTTTGTTTAGACTTGTTTTGCACTGCAGAAACGTGAGCTGCCATAATGGGGTCATATTTTGCCATCAACTGCACTGTAGCTAAAAAATTGCCATGATTCAGAACCTCATTATCTAGAGTGTAGGCCGGTTCATTTCTGTGACCTCGAAAAGGAAGTGCTTGCTTGCCTAACATCTTTATGATGTCTATAATCCTCATGACAATACTTCTCTGCTTCAATACTTCTTCTTTCCTTTTAATTAGTGATGCTGCAAAAAATGTATCTAAGGTGCCATCATTAACCACTGATATATTGCTGAGCATTTCTGACATGTGTTGTTGTTGATTCATATAAAGTCAAGCTCTGGCTAATACGCCTGTAGTCACTAAAGCCACGTACAAAGGGTGATGGATTACAAGTGTTGGGAAACTCAAAGGCTAAGCAGTATGAACAATATAAGCATCTATTTTCTTTGTTATATGTTAGCCATTTTCTTGGGACTGAGTCATTGATAATTTTCATCTCATACAAACGAGCATCAAATGGCAGATCATCAAGTGGCTGAAGTGGATGTTCAGCAAAAAACTGTTTTAGCTTTGCTTGGGATGGATATTGGAAGATTCCAGTAATTGATCTTTCATTTTCTTGCGTAGGTTCATTTACAGGATGTGCTTCAGAAACCATGTCATGAAGGAATACATGATTCCCTGTCACGAGTTGAAGCTATGTGTTCAGATCTTGCACCTACAGGCAGTACAGATACCGGAACAAGGAAGCCAGAATAAATATTGGGCCTGGGTTGATTAGTAATGGATGCACTTGTATTTGTCTGTACATTCAAAGTAGCTCTTCTCTGTTCTTGTAACTCGCATGTCATTGCATCATCACCATGAGCATTGTTTCTTGCTTCTTGATTATTTGTTGCAGAACTGGATATTGATGTGGATTGTGCTTGTGGTATTATAAACTCTGTAATAGGCCTGCATCGCTTGGCTGATTCCTTCCTTTCTGCTTCTTTTTGTTCTTTGCGTTTTAGTGACCCAGATTTATGCTTTTTCTTTTCCATGCTGGTAGGGGTAATATTCCTGAAATAAAAACTTAATTTAAAATAGCCCACATTAGGAAAAATTAATATTGATTATTGCAAGAATACCTTGAAGGAACGCCAGATAAACCCCTACTTGATAAAAAATATAAAGTAACTTACTTACACTTCAATAGGCTATGTTCATTAGCCAATACTACTGTGGCCTATGCAGCTTCAGAAGAGGAGACAATCCACTGTCCAGTGTTCACACCAGCAAGCAACTGAGACAACTGTTGAAACTTAGAAGTTTGGTCCGACTATAGTAAGACATTAAGAATGGTCCCACGACCAAAGTTAACATGTCCAGTTTGATACGAGTGTAGTGTTACAAGTTGCAACCCTTTGAGTTTACCGATCTAGGCTTATCACTTCAATATCTTTGACCTCATGATTCACGGTCAAAGGTACCGCTTCTCCTTTTCGGTGACCTCACGACCCTATGTACTGCTTGATAGCCTTTCATGTTGCCGACCATCTCAAATCACGAACTGTAACTTTATCTTTAAATTCACACACTCTTGCTGAAAACGTGGATTTCCAACTATGTCCGACCCGGGTGAACCAGCACCCCCCCCCACTCCTTTTCACATCCGTTTAACACTGCTTCATTCCTTCATACACTGAGTTATTATTTGTTTGTTTCTTTATTGCATTTTTATTTGCTATTGCTCTTTTTCAAAACAGTTATATTTTATTAAGTTAGAATACAAATCTCAGGAAAGAAGTTGGAGATTTATTTATCTAATTAATTATAATCTTTAAGGGCCCTTCAGAGATTCACGGGCCCCTTCTTTGCTCTCCGGGCCCCGGACCGATGTACCGGCTGAACCAAGACTACTGCTTGATATCCTTTGAAGTTGCCGACCATCTCAAATCACGAATTGTAACTTTATCTTTAAATTCACACATTGTTGCTGAAAACATGGAATTTCCTTAATTATGCTCGACCCGGGCTCCCCTATTCCACATCCTTCCACTACCTCCCCTGCTTCGTTCCTTTTCATGCACTGCTTATTTGTGTCCTGGTCTCTTTTTTTTCTTATTCCTTTTTATTACTAAAACAGTTACATAGAACATAGAACGATACAGCGCAGTACAGGCCCTTCGGCCCACGATGTTGCACCGACATGGGAAGTCAAAATCTAAAGGCCATCTAACCTACTCTATGCCATTATCATCCATATGCTTATCCAATAAACTTTTAAATGCCCTCAATGTTGGCGAGTTCACTACTGTTGCAGGTAGGGCATTCCACGGCCTCACCACTCTTTGCGTAAAAAACCTACCTCTGACGTCTGTCCTATATCTATTACCCCTCAATTTAAGGCTATGTCCCCTCGTGCTAGCCACCTCCATCCACGGGAGAAGGCTCTCGCTGTCCACCCTATCTAACCCTCTGATCATTTTGTATGCCGTACTAGAGTTTTGTACAACTGCAACATGACCTCATGGCTCCGGAACTCAATCCCTCTACCAATAAAGGCCAACACACCATCGGCCTTCTTCACAACCCTATCAACCTGGGTGGCAACTTTCAGGGATCTATGTACATGGACACCAAGATCCCTCTGCTCATCCACACTGCTAAGAATTTTACCATTAGCCAAATATCCCGCATTCCTGTTATTCTTTCCAAAGTGAATCACCTCACACTTCTCTACATTAAACACCATTTGCCACCTCTCAGCCCAGCTCTGCAGCTTATCTATGTCCCTCTGTAACCTGCAACATCCTTCCACACTGTCTACAACTCCACCGACTTTAGTGTCGTCTGCAAATTTACTCACCCAACCTTCTGTGCCCTCCTCTAGGTCATTTATAAAAATGACAAACAGCAACGGCCCCAGAACAGATCCTTGTGGTACGCCACTCGTAACTGAACTCCATTCTGAACATTTGCCATCAACCACCACCCTCTGTCTTCTTTCAACTAGCCAATTTCTGATCCACATCTCTAAATCACCCTCAATCCCCAGCCTCCGTATTTTCTGCAATAGACGACCGTGTGGAACCTTATCAAACGCTTTACTGAAATCCATATACACCACATCATCTGCTCTACCCTCGTCTACCTGTTCAGTCACCTTCTCAAAGAACTCGATAAGGTTTGTGAGGCATGTCCTACCCTTCACAAAACCATGCTCACTATCCCTAATCATATTATTCCTATCAAGATGATTATAAATCGTATCTCTTATAATCCTCTCCAAGACTTTACCCACAACAGACGTGAGGCTCACCGGCCTATAGTTACCGGGGTTATCTCTACTCCCCTTCTTGAACAAAGGGACCACATTTGCTATCCTCCAGTCCTCTGGCACTATTCCTGTAGCCTACATATCACATATCACAGTTGTCTGTGTTTGTTTCTTTATTGCATTTTTATTTGATATAGGGGGCCTACTTCATCAGGAGCCCACTTGCCATCGGGCAAGCTGACACCCTGGCCAGTCCGCCACTGGCTGTGGGTTGACACTCTACTAGTGCTACTGATGACCTCTTACTGGCTCGACCAGACTTACTAGCATCCACATGGCAATAGTGCTCACTAATTTGTGCACTCTGACTCTCTCAGTAACTGGGTCCTGAGAGAGGGAGAGTCTTAATGCCGTCTGGGCTTTATAGTGGTGTGTCCTGTCTGGTGATTGGTTGTTCTGTGTTGTGTGTTCATTGGTCATCCTATGTGTCAATCATTGCCTGTCTGCATCTCATTATATATATGAATGGATATTATGACATCTGCCCTTTTTTTTCCCAATATGTTTGGGAACGTGAGGGTATATACATGCCTGACTATGTACAAGTGGTGAGTTAACGAACATATATACATGGGAAGGTGTCTATCGTGCAGATACAGAGAAAACTGACCAAAGTAAAGTCTATAGATTCAGTCTTTGAGGCGGGCGCCGAATTCTGGTCGATCGCCGCAGAGGTAGAGCAGGAGATGCCGGCACTTGGACAGGCGGGATTGCTGGCATTGCGCCGGTGTCGTGGACATGGTATGGACTCGCTGGACCAGATTCAGGAGCTTGCAGTCGCGAGCACCGAGCAGGGACGCCCTGTCAGGCCGGACGATCTCGAATCGTAATGTTGCCTTGATTGCCTTGTGAGATACCCCTAGCCTACATGATCCACTGGCAGGTATGGCATTGCCATTGTAGTCAAGGAGTTGGCAGGCTGGTGGAAGAATGCTTGGTTGGTCATGGATGCTGTTGAGATCCGACTGTGATATGAGGTTCGCAGACGCGGTGGTGTCCAGTTTAAATCAGATGCGAGCCTGATTGACTGTGAGGATATCACACCACTCATCGTCTGGATCCACAGTGAGGATTGAAAGGCGGTTTGCAGGTGCAGTGTAGACCAGCTCGCGTGTGGTTATGATACCCACCCAATATGGAGACTCGAGGCAGTCAGCATCGGGATCCATTGGGCTGTCGGTATTAGAATCCTGCATGTCTTGTTGTACAGAGCGTATACTTCTGCGCCTTATCTGGGATCGCTGGCTGACGATCGGTGGAGCGGACCTGCAGAAGGCCGCGTAATGGCCAAGCTTCCCACACTGCAGGCATCGCTGTCCTTTGGCTGGACATTGCCGCTTTAAATGGGCGGAGCCGCAATTCGGACATGTCATAACGCTGATGTCAGCGCGTTCCGTGCTCAAACGCGCATGTGCAGTGCGGTCAGCCGACGTACGCACCTGCGCATTAGGGTTTTCGGCCTCGTCGTCCACCCGGTCATGGCGTGCATGCGTAAGAACCTAGGAAAAGCGTGCGAAATGGCCACTCTCCTCGATATTCAAGGCTTGCATTTTTTGCAATGGCCTGCACCCGTTCTGCCTCGTGGGAGGCCAGTTTTGCAGATTCTGCCACCCTGGTGTGGGAGTAATGATTCTTGGCATGCTCATGGACTACGCACGTCTCGATAGCGATGGAGATGGCCAACTATTTGATTTTGAGGAGCTGCTGCCGCAGGGAATCAGAGTGGACCCCGAAAACGATCTGATCCCGGATCATGGAATCAGCCGCCGTGCCATAATTACATGACTGCGCCAGGATGCGGAGATGGGTCAGGAAGGACTGAAAAGGTTCATCCTTACCCTGAAGCCTCTGTTGGAAGATGCACCGTTTAAAGCTCTCATTCACTTCAATGTCGCAGTGGTTGTCGAATTTTAGCAGAACTGTTTTGAACTTCGTCTTGTCATCGCCATCGGCAAACGTAAGCGAATTGTAGATATGGATGGCGTGGTCCCCCGCGGTCGAGAGAAATAGCGCTATCTTCCTGGCATCCGATGCTGCCTCGAGGTCAGAGGCCTCGATATACTGGAGGAACTTTTGCTTGAAGATTTTCCAATTGGCGGCGAGGTTGCCGGAGATGTGGAGCTGCGGAGGAGACTGGATGTGTTCCATTTTGCTGGATGGCCGCTTGCTGGTCGTTGCAGATTGACTTGAGTTAGGTTCGGCAGGATTAATAGCACTCTGGTACCATGATGTGTTCGGCAGGTTGGTTCAATGTTGACTGCAACTGGATGCAAGGAAGCTAGAAACAAACGCCCAACACAGGAGATGATCCAACACTTATTTAACTAGTGGGCTGCTGTACATGTTCAGCTGTGGGTTGACACTCTACTAATCCAACTGATGACCTCTTACTGGCTTGACCAGACTTACTAGCTACCGCATGGTAATAGTGCTCACTAACTTGTGCACTCTGACTATCTCAGTAGCTGGGTCCTGAGAGAGGGCCTTAATGCCCTGTGGGCTTTATAGTGGTGGAGCCGAGACACAGTTCAATTGCATCAGACAGCCATCCTCTTCTGGGGAGTCCATGTGCAAGTTTCTGGTCATGGGTGACTGTCATGGACGGCATGCACTGCACCACACCGGGTGGTTCTGGCCCTCACAGGTTCGGCGACCACAACACCAGCAACATGGATGATGCTCACCCTCATCCGTGGCCTAAGTATTCCATCGGGCAGTGGCAGCACTCAAACACACTCCACCATGGACCCGCCTCGGGGTTGCACTGTGGAGAAAGCCTAGCTGGTATTGTACCATCTCCTGACGGATAGGGAATCCAACAGGAGTGTGGCCCAAACTATGGACACTGAAGTCCATGGAGCCCTGCAGCTCCTGAACACTTGTGTGTGTTCACAAGAAAGAGCACATTCAATGACTCGCTTCAAATCCAATGTAGTTTCTGCTAACAGCTTTCCCTGCATGGCCGAATTATTAATACCACACACAAGCCGGTCCCGCAACATTTTCAGCCAGGCACCACAGACGGCTCAAAAAAGTCCATGACTGATTCACCAGGAGGACGCACCACCATGTAAATCCTCTCTCTGAGCATAATTACTGAAGGCTTGGAGCCATAGCGGTCGGTCACCGTAGCTACCAAAAGACCTGGAATCTGTCCAGCTGAGTATTTCAACTCTTTATGATCCCAAACATCTGGGCTCCGCAGGTGGTCAGGAGCAGAACGTTCTGTCAGTCTTCCCCCAATATTACATTTGCCTGGAAGAAGTATTGCACACGGTTTCCAATCCTCCAGACCTGTATCAAAGGCCTCCAATTTCCCAAATAACACCACTGCTATCGATACGATGTGGCGTTCCCCTCAGCGAATCTCTGGCAGCTAGGAGAACCAATGGACGCGTCCTGAGTTTCCCTAAATCCTCGTTGCCGGTATAATAATGCAGACAAGGCGGACAGTAAACGTAAGATAGATTCATTTGCAAGTATTTACAAAGGTCTGCATAATGCAGCATCTCACTCCCGGTGCCATCTTACCTGGGAGGACATATCTGACCAAGCCCTGATTTGGGCTTTGGTTTTTTTACTCACAAGGAGCCCCACGTGGTAGGCCTCCGCTCCCTACCTGGGGAGCTCGTACTCCACAGGGAAGTCAATGAAGGCTTGCCCGTGGTCCTCGTGGGGATTGTGACACCTCCCCAGGAGAGGTTAACAAAACAGAAAATAATTGGTAGAGCATTGAAATAGAAGTTGATGATCACCCTGCAGTATTCAAGTTAGATACTGGTACAAGTGTTTCAGTATTATCTAATGAAGTAACACGGTTTAAAAATAGCACATTACAGCCAACATCTTTTTCAGTTACGTCTAGGAGGGAATACACAGAAAGCAATAGGACAACACTTAGCGAGATTGAGATACAAGGATAAAGATATTATTGAACCGTTATGCAGAACCAGAAGTCATAATTATTGAGCAGAAATGCAGCTTGCAGTCCAGGCTAATGAAACTGCTGACCAGCAGTCCAGTATTGTATTCCGAAATTAATTTCCATCCCTATTTTCAGGATTAGGAAAGGTGAAGACAGACCATCACATAAACTCCAAGTGCAGATGCTAAGTCTCTCCATCGTGAGGAATTACCCACTCTTAGCGAGACTCAAAAATGGGATTGGACACTTCTTATAATGGGGATCATCTCCCCAGCAACCATTCTGACAACGTGGTGTCCTGGAATGGTCTCTTAGAATCTGTGTGGACTTGACTCAATTAAATAAGTTAGTAGAGCACAAAACCCATCCAATGGCATCAGTGGATGAAATTCTCATCAAATTAGTCAAATGCATCCTCTTTACAAAATTGGATGCAAAAAGAAGGTTTTGGAAGTCACCTTTACAGAAAGAACCGAGCTTGCTAACTATTATTATCAGCCTATCTGGTGGTTATTGTTTTCACGGGTTTTGTCTCGTCTCCTGCCTTTCATCTGTCTACTTTCCGAAGGTTGGCTGCATGATGAAGAATCTTTCTCCACTGATTCCCTGCTGCCCTCTCTGTCCGTCCCATTGAGAGGCCAGTCCATGTTCTGATGTTATCCGTCAATGCCCATCTTGGATCTCCCTTGTGAAATTATCCAGATGTTTTACCTTGCTTATTTCTTCCTCCAAACACATCCCCTCCCCACACCGTGTCTAAAATCTATGAAGGTCCCTGATACCCCTATCTCAAACAAGTTCCTCTTAACACCAGCTTTCTCAAGCACCCATTCCTTTGTTCGTTTTGCTGACATTGAGAGATCTATCCGATCCTTATATTACTGATTCTCTTTATCGAGCACCGTCACTTTTCTTGCTGGTCCAGTTTTCACAGCCAGCCATTGTCACCGGCCATACAAAGGATTTCAGCAAATGATTGTTTATTGTATCCGAGATGCTGTGGCTACTCTATACTCTTTGAAGTCAGTTCACCATGCCAGGACCCTTGTTAGGTCGAGCCTAAATCTATTTGCTGGATCCTGTTATATGTGGTTCTTGTTGTGTTGCTGCATGGTCACTTTAAGAGTCTAACTGTGTGACAGTCTGGGACAACATCGGCCACCTTGCGGGCTTTACCTCAGTCTAGATCAAGCCTTTGTACAGTTCACAGTTATCTAATAAACCTCTGTTGAATACTGTGTTCAACCCCACGTGTTTCAGTATTCCATTTGGTTATCCTGCATGTACAATACACAGCAGGATGGAAAGAAAACTGGCGACGAGAAATGGATCAGGAAAATAATTATTTTCAAACGGTAGGCAGCACAGTAGCATGGTGGTTAGCATAAATGCTTCACAGCTCCAGGGTCCCAGGTTCGATTCCCGGCTGGGTCACTGTCTGTGCGGAGTCTGCACGTCCTCCCCGTGTGTGCGTGGGTTTCCTCCGGGTGCTCCGGTTTCCTCCCACAGTCCAAAGATGTGCAGGTTAGGTGGATTGGCCAGGCTAAATTGCCCTTAGTGTCCGAAAAAATAAGGTTAATGGGGGTTGTTGGGTTATGGGTATAGGGTGGATACGTGGGCTTGAGTAAGGTGATCATTGCTCAGCACAACATCGAGGGCCGAAGGGCCTGTTCTGTGCTGTACTGTTCTAAACGAAAAAAAAATAGACATTTTCGACGGTTGGCGTTGAGTAGGCCAATGTTCGCACCTGGCATTGGATCAGGTTGTTGGGCACAAATTCATTAAATTTAAACCAGCACCCCGAGGAGTTCATGCTGCAGAGATCACCACATGCAGTAGAGCAAGATGCCAGTAGAGTGAGACAGGGAAAAAAACAATTTTTGCATTACACGCTTCTACAATTGGCTCATTCATAAACACATAGAAGATAGGAGCAGGAGGAAGCCTTTTGGTCCTTTGAGCCTGCTCCGTCTTTCATCACGATCATGGCTGATCATCCAACTGAATAGCCTAATCCTGCTTTCTCCCCATAGCCTTTGATCCCATTCTCCTCAAGTGCTACATCCAGCCGCCTCTTGAATATATTCAAAGTTTTAGCATCAACTACTTCCTGTGGTAATGAATTACACAGGCTCACCACTCTTTGGGTGAAGAAATGTCTCCTTATATCTGTCCGATGAAGAACCTTTCTCCATGATTTTTCAGGGAGCAGGAGAATGTGAGAGAGCAAGACGGAGTGAAGCTTGGCAATCAGGTAGGTGATTAAACTTAGCCCCAGGTTCCAGCGGCCTTCATTTCCGGGAGCAGGAGAGAGAGAGCCGGAGTGCAGCTTGCGAATCTGGCAGGTGATTAAATTTACTGAATTGATATTCTGAGTGTTCCAGCTGGGAGGAAAATAAAATTAAAAAAAAAACTGAAAAGTGACGTCACAGGATAGCTGTGACCCGATTGGCTGGTAGGGAATCTGCACTAAATTTTAAAATTAAACATTGTTAAACTAATTAATCATAATTAATTACTTAATCATAATTTACAGGGGTATCGAAGCCAGAGACTGTAGAGTACTGTATTTAGCATTTACATTTATAGTAGAAATCTAGTGCGAGGAAACATAGGAGTAGTCTATCGGCCACCAAATAGTAACATTATGGTGGGGCAGGCAATAAACAAAGAGATAACTGATGCATGTAGAAATGGTACAGCAGTTATCATGGGGGATTTTAATCTACATGTCAATTGGTTTAACCAGGTCGGTCAAGGCAACCTTGTGGAGGAGTTTATAGAATGTATCCGCGATAGTTTCCTAGAACAGTATGTAATGGAACCTACGAGGGATCAAGCGGTCCTAGATCTTGTCCTGTGTAATGAAACAGGATTGATTCATGATTTCATAGTTAGGGATCTTCTCGGAAGGAACGATCACAATATGGTGGAATTTAAAATACAGATGGAGGGTGAGAAGGTAAAATCAAATACTAGTGTTTTGTGTTTAAACAAAGGAGATTACAATGGGATGAGAGAAGAACTAGCTAAGGTAGACTGGGAGCAAAGACTTTATGGTGGAACAGTTGAGGAACAGTGGAGAACCTTCCAAGCGATTTTTTACAGTGCTCAGCAAAGGTTTATACCCACAAAAAGGAAGAACGGTAGAAAGAGGGAAAATCGACCGTGGATATCGAAGGAAATAAGGGAGAGTATCAAATTGAAGGAAAGAGCATACAAAGTGGCAAAGATTGGTGGGAGACTAGAGGACTGGGAAATATTTAAGGGGCAACAGAAAGCTACTAAAAAAGCTATAAAGAAGAATAAGATGTATGAGAGTAAACTTGCTCAGAATATAAAATCAGACAGCAAAAGTTTTTACAAATATATAAAGCAAAAAAGAGTGGCTAAGGTAAATATAGGTCCTTTAGAGGATGAGAAGGGAGTTTTAATAATGGGAGATGAGGAAATGGCAGAGGAACTGAACAGGTTTTTTGGGTCGGTCTTCACAGTGGAAGACACAAATAACATGCCAGTGACTGATAGAAATGAAGTATGACAGGTGATGACCTTGAGAGGATTGTTATCACTAAGGAGGTAGTGATGGGCAAGCTAATGGGGCTAAAGGTAGACAAGTCTCCTGGCCCTGATGGAATGCATCCCAGAGTGTTAAAAGAGATGGCTAGGGAAATTGCAGATGCACTAGTGATGATTTACCAAAATTCACTAGACTCTGGGGTGGTCCCGGTGGATTGGAAATTAGCAAACGTGACACCACTGTTTAAAAAAGGAGGTAGGCAGAGAGCAGGAAATTATAGGCCAGTGAGCTTAATGTCGGTAGTAGGGAAGATGCTGAAATCTATCATCAAGGAAGAAATAGCGAGGCATCTGAATAGAAATTGTCACATTGGGCAGACGCAGCATGGGTTCATAAAGGGCAGGTCGTGCCTAACTAATTTAGTGGAATTTTTTGAGGACATTACCAGTGCAGTAGATAACGGGGAGCCAATGGATGTGGTATATCTGGATTTCCAGGAAGCTATTGACAAGGTGCCACACAAAAGGCTGCGGCATAAAATAAAGATGCATGGCATTAAGGGTAAAGTAGTAGCATGGATAGAGGATTGGTTAATTAATAGAAAGCAAAGAGTGGGGATTAATGGGTGTTTCTCTGGTTGGCGATCAGTAGATAGTGGTATCCCTCAGGGATCCGTGTTGGGCCCACAATTGTTCACAATCTACATAGATGATTTAGAGTTGGGGACCAAGGGCAATGTGTCCAAGTTTGCAGATGACACTAAGATGAGTGGTAAAGCGAAAAGTGCAGAGGATACTGGAAGTCTGCAGAGGGATTTGGATAGGTTAAGTGAATGGGCTAGGGTCTGGCAAATGGAATACAATGTTGACAAATGTGAGGTTATCCATTTTGGTAGGAATAACAGCAAACGGGATTATTATTTAAACGATAAAATATTAAAGCATGCCGCTGTGCAGAGAGACCTGGGTGTGCTAGTGCATGAGTCACAGAAAGTTGGTTTACAGGTGCAACAGGTGATTAAGAAGGCAAATGGAATTTTGTCCTTCATTGCTAGAGGGATGGAGTTTAAGACTAGGACGGTTATGTTGCAATTGTATAAGGTGTTAGTGAGGCCACACCTGGAGTATTGTGTTCAGTTTTGGTTTCCTTACTTGAGAAAGGACATACTGGCTCTGAAGTGTGTGCAGAGGAGATTCACTAGGTTAATCCCAGAGCTGAAGGGGTTGGATTACGAGGAGAGGTTGAGTAGACTGGGACTGTACTCGTTGGAATTTAGAAGGATGAGGGCGGATCTTATCAAAACATTTTAAATTATGAAGAGAATAGATAGGATAGATGTGGGCAGGTTGTTTCCACTGGCGGGTGAAATCAGAACTAGGGGGCATAGCCTCAAAATAAGGGGAAGTAGATTTAGGACTGAGTTTAGGAGTAACTTCTTCACCCAAAGGTTTGTGAATCTATGGAATTCCTTGCCCAGTGAAGCAGTTGAGGCTCCTTCATTAAATGTTTTTAAGATAAAGATATATAGTTTTTTTTAAAGAAAAAAGGGATTAAGGGTTATGGTTTTCAGGCCGGAAAGTGGAGCTGTGTCCACAAAAGATCAGCCATGATCTCATTGAATGGCGGGGCAGGCTCGAGAGGCCAGATGGCCTATTCCTGCTCCTAGTTCTTATGTTCTTATATAGCTGACAGTAACTTTCTGTAAAAATTTTTTAAAAAATGTATTGATTAGTTAACGCAATGTGAATTAGAGGGGTACAGTGCTCTGACTGTGAGATGTGGCAGGTCCGGGAGGCTTCCAGCGTCCCAGATGGTTACATCTGCGGAAAGTGCACCCAACTAGACCGCATGGTTCAATTGGAGCAACAGTTGGATGCACTTCAGAGCATGCAGGTGGCGGAAAGCGTCAAAGATAACAGTTATGTAGATGTGATCAAACCCAAGGGGAAGGCAGAGAGATGGGTGACCACCAGAAGGGGCAGGCAGTCCGTGCAGTAATCCCCTGTGGTTATCCCCCTCTTGAACAGGTATACTGTTTTGGATACTGTTGGGGGGGGAATAGCAGATCAGGGGAAAACAGCAGCAGACAGAGCAGTGGCACCACGGCTGGCTCTGATGTTCAGCAGGGAGCAGAATAGTTACAGGGAACTCTATACTAGGGGCACAGATAGGCTCTTCTGTGGATGTGAAAGAAACTCCAGGGTGGTATATTGCCTCCCTGGTGCCAGGGTCCAGGATTTCTCAGAACGGGTAGCAGGCATCCTGAAGTGGGAGGGAAACAGGCAGAGGTTGAGGTACATATTGGTACTAACAACATAGGCAGGAAACGGGATGAGGTCCTGCAGCAGGAGTTCTGGGAGCTAGGCAGAAAGTTAAAAGACAGGACCTCTATAGTTGTAATCTCGGGATTACTCCCTGTGCCACGTACCAGTGAGGCTAGAAATAGGAAGATAGAGCAGCTAAACACGTGTCTAAACAGCTAGTGTAGGAGGGAGAGTTTCAGTTATCTGGACCGCTGGGAGTTCTTCTTGGCGGGTGTGACCTGTGTAAGAAGGACGGCTTGCATCTAAACCGGAGAGGCATAAATATCCTGGCCGCAAGGTTTGCTCGTGTCACACTGGAGGGTTTAAACTAGTATGGCAGGGGGGTGGGTACCAGAGCAATAGGACGGAAAATGAAAAAATTGAGGGAGAACTATGGAACAGGGCAAGTATGACTCTGAGGAGGAGCAGACATAGAACATAGAACATTACAGCGCAGTATGGGCCCTTCGGCCCTCGATGTTGCGCCGACCTGTGTAATGGAAAATTTTTATACTTAATATTGAATAACTGCTTAATAGTGTGATTAACTAAAGCTGCAGGCGTTTGTGTGTGTGTGCAAGGTTAGAGAGAGAGAGAGAAAAACTGATATCCCAGCTGTCTGAAGGTCGAGAAAGTAAAGTTAGGAGAAAAACAACTCCTTATATGGAATGGAGATTTACTTGTATCTTTTGAATGAATAAAGACTGTAGCTTGCTGCGCTTGGCGCGCTTTCCTCTCTCTCCTGTGGAGAGAGGAGGGTGTCCTCTGCAGAGCTAAGAAATAAACTAAACTGGCTCTTATTCATGACTGATTGTTTCTGAGTTTTCCTTTTCCCACCACACCTGTGAAACCATCTGAAGCCTATCTGACTGACACTATTCCATTTTCATCCATATGTCTATCCAGTGACCACTTAAATGCCCTTAAAGTTGGCGAGTGTACTACTGTTGCAGGCAGGGCATTCCACACCCCTACTACTCTCTGAGTAAAGAAACTGCCTCTGACATCTGTCCTATATCTACTACCCCTCAATTTAAAGCTATGTCCCCTCGTGTTGGTCATCATCATCCGAGGAAAAAGACTCACTGTCCACCCTATCTAACCCTCTGACTATCTTATATGTCTCTATTAAGTCACCTCTCAGCCTTCTCCTCTCTAACAAAAACAAACTCAAGTCCCTGAGCCTTTCCTCGTAAGACCTTCCCTCCATACCAGGCAACATCCTAGTAAATCTCCTCTGAACCCTTTCCAAAGCTTCCACGTCCTTCCTATAATGTGGTGACCAGAACTGCACGCAGTACTCCAGGTGCGGCCGCACCAGGGTTTTGTACAGCTGCAGCATGTCCTTGTGGCTCCGAAACTCAATCCCCCTTCTGATAAAGGCTAGCACACCATATGCCTTCTTAACAGCCCTATTAACCTGGGTGGCAACTTTCAGGGATTTATGTACCAGGATGCCGAGATCTCTCTGTTCATCTACACTACCAACAATCTTGCCATTAGCCCAGTACTCTTCATTCCTGTTACTCCTTCCAAAGTGAATCACCTCACACATTTCCGCATTAAACTCTATCTGCCACCTCTCAGCCCAGCTCTGCAGCTTATCTATGTCCCTCTATAACTTATAACATCCTTCAGCACTATCCACAACTCCACCGACCTTCGTGTCACCTGCAAATTTACTAACCCTTCCTTCAACACCCTCTTTCAGGTCATTTATAAAAATGTCAAACAGCAGTGGCCCCAAAACAGATCCTTGCGGTACACCACTAGTAATTGAACTCCAGGATGAACATTTGCCATCAACCACCACCCTCTGTCTTCTTTTAGCTAGCCAATTACTGATCCAAACCACTAAATCACCTTCAATCCCATACTTCCGTATTTTCTGCAATAGCCTACCGTGGGGAACCTTATCAAACACCTTACTGAAATCCATATACACCACATCAACGGCTTTACCCTTATCCACCTGTTTGGTCACCTTCTCAAAAAACTCAATAAGGTTTGTGAGGCATGACCTACCCTTCACAAAACCGTGTTGAGTATCGCTAATCAACTTGTTCTTTTCAAGATGATTATAAACCCTATCTCTTATAACCTTTTCCAACATTTTACCCACAACCGAAGTAAGGCTCACAGGTCTATAATTACCAGGGTTGTCGCTACTCCCCTTCTTGAACAAGGGGACAACATTTGCTATTCTTCAGTCTTCCGGCACTATTCCTGTCGACAAAGACGACATAAAGATCAAGGACAAAGGCTCTGCAATCTCCTCCCTGGCTTCCCAGAGAATCCTAGGATAAATCCCATCTGGCCCAGGGGATTTATCTATTTTTACACTTTCCAAAATTGCTAACACCTCCTCCTTGTGAACCTCAATCCCATCTAGCCTGGTCGACTGTACCTGAGTATTCTCCTCGACAACATTGTCTTTCTCCAGTGTAAACACTGACGAAAAATATCCATTTAACGCTTCCCCTATCTCCTCTGATTCCACACACAACTTTCCACTACTATCCTTGATTGGCCCTAATCTTCCTCTAGTCATTCTTTTGTTCCTGATATACCTATAGAAAGCCTTAGGGTTTTCATTGATCCTATCCGCCAACGACTTTTCGTGTCCTCTCCTCGCTCTTCTTAACTCTCCCTTTAGGTCCTTCCTGGCTAACTTGTAATTCTCAAGTGCCCTAACTGAGCCTTCATGTCTCATCCTAACATAAGCCTTCTTCTTCCTCTTGACAAGTGCTTCAACTTCCTTAGTAAATCACGGTTCCCTTGTTCGACAACTTCCTCCCTGCCTGACAGGTACATACTTATCAAGGACACGCAGTAGCTGTTCCTCGAAAAAGCTCCACATTTGGATTGTACCCATCCCCTGCAGTTTCCTTCCCCATCCTATACATCCTAAATCTTGCCGAATAGCATCATAAATGCCTTTCCCCCAGCTATAATTCTTGCCTTGCGGTATATACCTATCCCTGCCTATTGCTAAAGTAAACATAACCAAGTTGTGATCACTATCACCAAAGTGCTCACCTATATCTAAATCTAACACCTGGCCGGGTTCATTACCCAGTACCAAATCCAATGTGGCATCGCCCCTTGTTGGCCTGTCTACATACTGTGTCAGAAAACCCTCCTGCACACACTGCACAAAAACTGACCCATCTATAGTACTCGAACTATAGTATTTCCAGTCAATATTTGGAAAGTTAAAGTCCCCCAAAACAACTACCCTGTTACTCTCATTCCTGTCGAGAATCACCTTTGCAATCCTTTCCTCTACATCTCTGGAACTATTCAGAGGTCTATAGAGAACTCCCAACAGGGGGATGTTGCTGAAAACAGCGGGACGGGTGGCCTGAAGTGCATATGTTTTAATGCAATAAGTATAACAGGTAAGGCAGATGAGCTTGGATTAGTACTTGGAACTATGATGTTGTTGCCATTACAGATACCCGGGTGTGGGAAGAACAGGATTGGCAGCTAAACATTCCAGGATTTAAATGTTTCAGGTGAGATAGAGGGTGATGTAAAAGAGGTGGAGGAGTTGCGCTACTGGTTAGCGAGAATATCACAGCTGTACTGCGGGAGGACACCTCAGAGAGCAGCGAGGCTATATGGGTAGAGATCAGGAATAAGAAGGGTGCAGTCACAATGTTGGGGGTTTACTACAGGCCTCCCAACAGCCAGCGGGAGATAGAGGAGCAGATAGGTAGACAGATTTTGGAAAGGACTGAAAGCAACAGGGTTGTTGTGATGGGAGACTTTAACTTCCCCAATATTGACTGGGACTCACTTAGTGCTAGGGGCTTAGACGGGGCAGAGTTTTTAAGGAGCATCCAGGAGGGCTTCTTAAAACAATACTTCATCAGTATTCACCAAAGAGAAGGAATTGGTGTATGTTGAGTCTGGAGAAGGGTTTGCAGATAGCCTGGGTCACATTGAGATCCAAAAAGACGAGGTGTTGGGCGTCTTGAAAATATTAAGGTAGATAAGCCCCCAGGGCCTGATGGGATCTACCCCAGAATACCGAAGGAGGCAAAAGTGGAAATTGCTGAGGCCTTGACAGTAATCGTTGGATCCTCACTGTCTTCAGGTGATGTCCCGGAGGACTGGAGAATAGCCAATGCTGTTCCTCTGTTTAAGAAGGGTAGCAAAGATAATCCAGGGATCTACTGGCCGGTGAACCTTACGTCAGTGGTAGGGAAATTACTGGAGAGAATTCTTCGAGACAGGATCTACTCCCATTTGGAAGCAAATGGACGTATTAGCGAGAGGCAGCACGGTTTTGTGAAGGGGAGGTCGTGTCTCACTAACTTGACAGAGCTTTGCGAAGAGGTCACAAAGATGATTGATGCAGGTAGGGCAATTGATGTTGTCTATATGGACTTCAGTAAGGTGTTTGCCAAGGTCCGTCATGGCAGACTGGTACAAAAGGTGAAGTCACACGGGATCAGGGGTGAGCTGGCAAGATGGATACAGAACTGGCTGGGTCATAGAAAGCAGAGAGTAGCAATGGAAGGGTGCTTTTCTGGTTGGAGGGCTGTGACTAGTGGTGTTCTGCAGGGATCAGTGCTGGGACCTTTGCTGTTCGTAGTATATATAAATGATTTGGAGGACAATGTAACTGGTCTGATTAGTAAGTTTGCGGTCGACGCAAAGGTTGGTGGAATTGCAGATAATGATGAGGACTGTCAGAATATACAGGTGTAGATCATTTAGAGACTTGGGTGGAGAGATGGCAGATGGAATTTAATCTGGACAAATGCGAGGTAATGCATTTTGGAAGGCCTAATGCAGGGAGGGAATATGCAGTGAATTGCAGAACCCTCAAGAGTATTGACAGTCTGAGAGATCTAGGTGTATAGGTCCACAGGTCACTGTCCCTGAAAGGGGCAACACAGGTGGAGAATGTAGTCAAGAAGGCATATAGCATGCTTGCCTTCATTGGCCGGGGCATTGAGTATAACAATGGGCAAGTCATGTTGCAGCTGTATAGAACCTTAGTTAGGCTACACTTGGAGTAGAGTGTTCAATTCTGGTCACCACACTACCTGAAGGATGTGGAGGCTTTAGAGAGGGTGCAGAAGAGATTTATCAGGATGTTGCCTGGTATGGAGGGCATTAGCTATGAGGAGAGGTTGAATAAACTCGGTTTGTTCTCACTGGAACGAAGGAGGTTGAGGGGGCGACCTGATAGAGGTCTACAAAATTATGAGGGGCACAGACTGAGTGAATATTCAGAGACTTTTTCCCAGGGTAGAGGGGTCGATTCCTAGGGGGCATAGGTTTAAGGTGCGAGGGGCAAGGTTTAGAGGAGAGGTACGAGGCAATTTAAAAAAAAAAAATTTACAGTGGGTAGTGGGTGCCTGGAACTCGCTGCTGCAGAAGATGGTGGAAGCAGGGACGATAGTGACGTTTAAGGGGCATCTTGACAAATACATAATAGGATGGGAATAGAGGGATACGGAACCCGGAAGTGTAGAAGATTTTAGTTTAGACAGGCACCATGGACGACGCAGACTTGGAGGGCCGAAGGGCCTGTTCCTGTGCTGTATTTGTTCCTTTGTCTTTGAAATGGTTTACCCTGAATCATCAGACTGTGACCCTTGGTTCTGGATACACCCATCATTGGTAACATCTTCCCTGCATCTACTCTGTCTAGTCCTGTTAGAATTTTATAAGTCTCTATGAGATCCCCCCTCATTCTTCTGAATGACAGCAAGAATAATCCCACCTAGTCAATCTTTCCTCATATCACAGTCCCGCCATCCCTGGAATCAGTCTGGTAAATCTTCGCTGTACTCCCTCAAGAGCAAGAACATCCTTCCTCAGAGAAGAAGACTAAAACTGCACACAATACTCCAGGTGTGACTTCTTTCAAACATCGGTCTAAAATTAAGGCAATGTGGTCAACAGCAAGGGTTTACATCAGGCACTGAAGAAGATGGAGGCTATTATGGATGCCCCATGACCAACGAATGTAACACAGTCTAGATAATTCCTAGGGTTAATTAATTATGACGGGAATCGGTCCTGAATCTAGCAACCCTACTTAAACCGTTACATACCTTGATATGCATAAAACAAGCATGACAATGGAAATAATGTCAGCAACTGCAAAACAAACCTTTGAAAAGCTTAATGAGATTTTCGCTAGATGGGAATACCAGAACAAATTGTGTGAGTGACACCGGTTCATAATTCACGGCTCAGGGGTTTGAGGACTATTTAAAGATGAGTGGTATTCAACACATAAAATCCGCAACTTACCACCCATCCACGAATGGTTCAGCCGAAACGTTTGTCCGTTATTTGAAGCAAGCACTGAAACCCTCCAGAACCAAGGTTACATCACCGCTTGAACAGTTTCTTGGCAACGTACCGCAACACTGGGGCAGCACGGTATCATTGTGGATAGCATAATTGCTTAACAGCTCCAGGTTCGACTCCGGCCTAGGTCACTGTCTGTGCGGAGTCTGCACATCCTCCCCGTATGTGCGTGGGTTTCTTCCGGGTGCTCCGGTTTCCTCCCACAGTCCAAAGAGGTGCAGGTTAGGTGGATTGGCCATGATAAATTGCCCTTAATGTTGGGTTGGGTTACTGGGTTATGGGCTTAGGGTGGAGGTGAGGACCTTGGGTAGGGTGCTCTTTCCAGGAGCCGGTGCAGACTTGATGGGCCGAATGGCCTCCTTCTGCACTGTAAATTCTATGATCCATGACCACACACACAACTCCTCAGAGTTTCCCAGCTTTTCTACTACTGAAGAGGAAGCTGAGAATTACATTTGATTTAGTCTTACCACAGGAGATGTCCGAGATAGTAGAACTCAATCAGCAGTCGCAGATCTTGAGAAGAGAAGGTCATTTGAAACAACGCTTGATTAAACAAGGGGAGCAAATGTTGGCGCGCAGCTACACCACCAATGAGAAGTGGGTTTCTGCAACTGCATTGCCTTAAACTAGCCTTATCACTGAGACAGTACAAACTGAGGATGAGCTAATGTGGAGATGGCATGTGGATCAATTGTCATCTACATGCATCAATGTGCCAGTGACATGAATTCAAGAACCACCTCGAGGAAACTACCATCCATATAACTAGACCAAGTGACTACAACGTTTGCTCAATCCGCTGTGGTACCGATTGCCAAAGAACCCCTTGCTGCTTCATAGAATTTACAGTGCAGAAGGAGGCCATTAAGCTCATAAAGTCTGCACCGGCTCTAAGAAAAAGCACCGTACCCTTCACCCTATCCCCATAACACAGTAACACCATCTAACACTAAGGGCAATTTTGGACACTAAGGGCAATTTAGCATGGCCAGTCCACCTAACCTGCACGTCTTTGGACTGTGGGAGGAAACTGGAGTACCCGGAGGAAACCCACGCACAAACGGGGAGAACGTGCAGATTCTGCACAGACAGTGACCCAAGCCGGGAATCGAACCTGGCACCCTCTAGCTGTGAAGCAATTGTGCTATCCACTATGCTACCGTGCTGCAGGTCTTCCTTCTGCAAAAGAGACTGAAATGCTTTCCAGGGTAGAGACATCCTCTGAAGACACAGAGAGTACCTCTAAGGTCAAGAACAACCAAATCCCGTAAGTGCACAGGCAACCAGTGCTGAATTGATGCCCACCAGATCGTTTTTCCTATTTTTACTGTGTAATGATTTAGTACCTACCCTTTTGTGTATATATATATATATATATATATATTGTAATGATTCACCCGAGGAAGGACCAGTACTCCGAAAGCTAGTGTTTGAACCAAACATGTTGGACTTTAACCTGGTGTTGTAAGACTTCTTACTGTGCTCACCCCAGTCCAACGCCGTCATCTCTACATTCTGTAAATATACTATAGCTATTTGTTGTGTTGGACTTTAGAAGGGGCAGGGATTTGATACATGTGGGTTATTCAACTTCCCCAATATTGACTGGGACTCACTTAGTGCTAGGGGCTTAGACGGGGAAGAATTTGTAAGGAGCATCCAAGAGGGCTTCTTAAAACAATACGTTGACAGTCCAACTAGGGAAGGGGCTGTACTGGACCTGGTATTGGGGAGTGAGCCCGGCCAGGTGGTAGAAGTTTCAGTAGGGGAGCATTTCGGGAACAATAACCACAATTCAGTAAGTTTTAAAGTGCTGGTGGACAAGGATAAGAGTGATCCTAGGGTGAATGTGCTAAATTGGGGGAAGGCTAATTATAACAATATTAGGCAGGAACTGAAGAACCTAGTTTGGGGGCGGATGTTTGAGGGTAAATCAACATCTGACATGTGGGAGGCTTTCAAGTGTCAGTTGAAAGGAATTTAGGACCGGCATGTTCCTGTGAGGAAGAAGGATAAATACGGCAAATTTCAGGAACCTTGGATAACGAGAGATATTGTAGGCCTCATCAAAAAGAAAAAGGAGGCATTTGTCAGGGCTAGAACGTTGGGAACAGACGAAGCCTGTGTGGAATATAAGGAAAGTAGGAAGGAACTTAAGCAAGGAGTCAGGAGGGCTAGAATGGGTCACGCAAAGTCATTGGCAAATAGGGTTAAGGAAAATCCCAAGGCTTTTTACATGTACATAAAAAACAAGAGGGTAGCCAGGGAAAGGGTTGGCCCACTGAAGGATTGGGAAGGGAATCTATGTGTGGAGCCAGAGGAAATGGGCGAGGTACTAAATGAATCCTTTTCATCAATATTCACCAAAGAGAAGGAATTGGTGGATGTTGAGTCTGGAGAAGGGTGTGTAGATAGCATGGGTCACATTGAGATCCAAAAAGACGAGGTGTTGGGCGTTTTGAAAAATATTAAGGTGGATAAGTCCCAAGGGTCTGATGGGATATACCCCAGAATATTGAAGGAGGCTGGAGAGGGAATTGCTGAGGGCTTGACAAAAATCTTTGGATCCTCACTGTGATGTCCCAGAGAACTGGAGAATAGCCAATGTTGTTCCTTTGTTTAAGAAGGGGAGCATGGATAATCCAGGGAACGACAGGCCGGTGAGCCTTAGATCAGTGGTAGGGAAATTACTGGAGAGAATTCTTCGAGACAGGGTCAACTCCCATTTGGAAGCAAATGGATGTATTAGCGAGAGGCAGCACGGTTTTGTGAAGGGGAGGTCGTGTCTCACTAACTTGATCGAGTTTTTCGAAGAGGTCACAAAGCTGATAGATGCAGGTAGGGCAGTGGATGTTGTCTATATGGACTTCAGTAAGGCCTTTGACAAGGTCCCTCATGGTCGACTGGGACAAAAGGTGAAGTCACACGGGATCAGGGGTGAGCTGGCAAGGTGGACACAGAACTGGCTAGGTCATAGAAGGCAGAGAGTAGCTATGGAAGGGTGCTTTTTTAATTGGTGGGCTGTGACTAGTGGTGTTCCGCAGTGATCAGTGCTGGGACCTTTGCTGTTCGTAGTATATATAAATGATTTGGAGGAAAATCAGATTGGAGGTCTGATTAGTAAGTTTGCAGACAACACAGAGGTTGGTGGAATTGTGGATCGCGATGAGGACTGTCAGAGGATACAGCAGGATTTAGATCGTTGGGAGACGGGTGGAGAGATGGCAGATGGGGTTTAATCTGGACAAATGTGAGGTAATGCATTTTGGAAGGTCTAATGCAGGTAGGGAATATACAGTGAATGGTAGAACCCTCAAGAGTATTGAAAGTCAGAGAGATCTAGGTGTACAGGTCCACAGGTCACTGAAAGGGGCAACACAGGTGGAGAAGGTACTCAGGAAGGCAGACGGCATGCTTGCCTTCATTGGCCGGGGCATTGAGTATAAGAATTGGCAAGTCATGTTGCAGCTGTATAGAACCTTAGTTCTATAGGCCACCAAGGCCACACTTGGAGTATAGTGTTCAATTCTGGTCACCACACTACCAGAAGGATGTGGAGGCTTTAGAGAGGGTGCAGAAGAGATTTACCAGGATGTTGCCTGGTATGGAGGGCATTAGCTGTGAGGAGCGGTTGAATAAACTCGGTTTGTTCTCACTGGAACAACGGAGGTTGAGGGGAGACCTAATAGAGGTCTACAAAATTATGAGGGGCATAGACAGAGTGGATAGTCAGAGGCTTTTCCCCAGGGTAGAGGGGTCAATTACTAAGGTGCGAGGATCAATGTTTAGAGGAGATGTACGAGGCAAGTTTTTTTACAGAGGTTAGTGGGTGCCTGGAGCTCATTACCAGAGGATGTGTAGGAAGCAGGGATGATAGTGACATTTAAGGGGCATCTTGACAAATACACGAATAGAATGGGAATAGAGGGATATGGACCCAGGAAGTGTAGAAGATTTTAGTTTAGACGGGCAGCATGGTCGGCACGATTTGGAGGGCAAAAGGGCCTGTGTTCCTGTGCTGTACTTTTCTTTGTTCTTTGTTCTTTTTTGTTATTGTTGTGTTGCTGCATAGTCACTTTAAGAGTTTAGTTATATGTTAGTCTGTGATGTTATACAATGCTTCCGAGGCTTTGCCTCAGTCCAGGTCAAGCCTTCACAGTTATTTAATAAATCTCTGTTGTGTATTGCCTTCAACCCCATTTACTTCAGTATTGCATTCTTTTATCCTGCATGTACAATACACAACAGACTCTGCATCATCTGTGGTGAGTGACCCATCACTTGCTCAAGCTGAACCCTCAGAACCTTGTAGTTTTTTTCCACCCATCCCCATTGTCTTGTCAGCATTGAACAGAAGATTGTATTTCTGGTTAACTTGATCAACATTATTTATTAATTCCTGTAGATCCTCCACTAAATTAGCGACCTGTTTTAATAGGTTACCATTCAGAATTCTTCTGCACCCGAGATATTCCAAAGAACGATATTTCAGACCCTGGAAGCAACAGAAGGAGCAATTTCCCAATATGAATAAGTTTCTGTACAGGAGGGTTCATTGAGGCAGGAACATGATCACTGAGTGAAAGCAGTCCTCAAAGTCCGACATGAAGCATGTTTGACATTGAACGGCAAAATGTGATTTAGCAAATCCAAGCATGAAATCCCCAGGCCTCACTGTGCAGGCTTCAGGAATACGTCCGACTCACAGAAAGCCATGGTCAAAGGAGTTCCTAAATATCACAGAATTGCAAAGATTTCTTGGGCTAGTCAAGCAAGTAGGTAAATTCAAACCAAAAATGGTGCAAGCTACAAGCTTTTGCAACAGCTGAGAGTGGCATGGTGGCACAATGGTTAGCACTGTTGCCTCAGAGTGACAGGGACTCGGGATCAATTCAGGCAATGAGTGGCTGTTGTGTGGAGTTTGCACATTCTCCCGCTGTCTGCCTGTGTTTTCTCCGGGTGCTCTGGTTTCCTCCCACAGTCCAAAGGTGTGCAGTTTAGGTGGATTGAGCATTGTAAAATTGCTTCCTAGTGTCCAAAGATGTGCAAGATAGATGTGGTTACGGGGATAGGGTAGGGGAAGTGGTCCTGGGTGGGGTGCTCTTTTCGAGGGTTGGTGCAGACTCGATGGGCTGAATTGCCTCCTTCTACACAGAAAGGATTCTGTGGACAACTGTTGAGACAAGGTCAACAGAAATTATAATGCACTGCTATCCAGAGTTACATCCTGGTGCATAGTCTACAGGTTTGGGCGCAGCTCCAAAATATGGACAAAGTAGACCAGTTTATTACACCTCAAGATCTTTCATGGACATAGAGAAAACATATACAACCACTGAGAAAGAACCATTAGCAGCCACAAGGACCTGCGAGAAGTTGCGAAATTGACTGCAAATCTTTGGTTACTCTTACTGACCCAAGGGGAATTGCAAAAATGCTGCCTGGAATTCAACATTTTAGAATGAGATACGACTCATTGACTGAGTATGTTTAAGGGACGACAGCAGATGCATTATCAAGAATACCAGTGGAAGGAGTCAAATGGGAAGATTTCAATTTTATTTCAGAAGAAGTGGAAACATAAACTTCACTCATTACCAAACACTTACCAGTCACTGAGAAGCGATTACAAGAGAACAGGGGCAGGATGATTAATGCATCCTAATAAAAGTGTATTGCCAGAACGAATGGCCAGAGAACACTCATAACAAAACATTACTTAAATACTTCAGGCAGAGGAAACATCTCATAATCATCGTTGATTTCTTAGATTTTAAGGATGGACGAGTCATCCCTAAAATACTTTGACGACAATCTCCAAAAAATACATCAAGGTCAATTGCGGATAGTAAAATGTCAAACAGGAACCCAGCAGTCAGTCTGGTGACCAGGCATTAGTCATTGAAGAATTGCCATGCTTGTGTGAAAGTTGCCATATTCCCAAAGGAATACGGAGCTCTCCTCCATTGAAGGGGAGAGCTGATTGGTGGTGATTTAACCTGAGGGTCACCACACATCAGGCGAGAGGCAAGGTTGAGAAGGCGGTGCCTTCATGAATAACTTCAGCTGGTACAGGACCTAAATCCTGCACTATTGGCCTCGCTCCGCATCACAAACCAGCTGTCCAGCCAACTGAGCTAACCAATTCCCCTTGTGTCTGTAGTGAATAGCCGACAACAGAGTGGACCACTGGCACCCTCCATTTTACCCTGAGACTGTGGCAGTTCCTGGGAATTGATTTATTTGAGTTTCAAGGCACAGATTTCATCATCGACACTGATTACTGCTGCAGAGGGTTTGAAGTGAGTAGTAGACTGCACAGCACCATTATGATTAAGAAAGAGTCATTATATCACTAAGAATAATCTTCATGACACTTGGCTTCCTGGATGTTTTGTCTCGGAAAATGGACCTTAATTTGTTAACGAGCTGTTCCATTACATTATGCTGGAACATAGGTTCATGCAAGTGATTGGTTCACTTTGATATCCTCAGTCAAACAGAAAATGAGAAAGAAGAGTTCAAATAATTAACAAATTGATGAAAAGGAACAAAGGCATTTACTAAACACTTCTTAATTACAGAACCTCACTTCTAAAAGCCAGATCACACCATCAGAACTATTGATCAGAAGATGACTTCAAACCCAATTATCAGCTCTACAACAAACACTACAACCTAACCTCAGAGGACGCAGGGGAGACAGTGGTACAGTGGTATTGTCACCAGACTAATAACCCAGAGACCCAGGGAAATGCTCTGGGAACCCGGGTTCGAATCCCAC
Organism: Scyliorhinus canicula; assembly: GCF_902713615.1. NCBI lineage: Eukaryota > Metazoa > Chordata > Chondrichthyes > Carcharhiniformes > Scyliorhinidae > Scyliorhinus > Scyliorhinus canicula. The sequence continues at coordinate 101,152,631 of NC_052162.1, read as the reverse complement.
CAGGACAGCACGGGAGCATGGTGGTTAGCATAAATGCTTCACAGCTCCAGGGTCCCAGGTTCGATTCCCGGCTGGGTCACTGTCTGTGCGGAGTCTGCACGTCCTCCCCGTGTGTGCGTGGGTTTCCTCCGGGTGCTCCGGTTTCCTCCCACAGTCCAAAGATGTGCGGGTTAGGTGGATTGGCCATGCTAAATTGCCCGTAGTGTCCTAAAAAGTAAGGTTGGGGGGGGGGGGGTTGTTGGGTTACGGGTATAGGGTGGATACGTGGGTTTGAGTAGGGTGATCATGGCTCGGCACAACATCGAGGGTCGAAGGGCCTTGTCTGTGCTGTACTGTTCTATGTCTAGGACAGATGGTGAAATTTGAATTCAATAAACATTTGGAATGAAACGTCTAATGATGACCATGATTGTCGATTGTTGTAAAAGGGGTCACTAATGTTCTTTAGGAAATCTGATATCGTTACCTTGTCTGGCCTACATGTGACTCCAAACCTATTCTTAAATGCCCTCAGGAATCTGGCAATAAATACTGATCCAGCTAGCGATGCCCACATCCCGTGAACAGATAAAATAATGATAGGTAGAAAGTTCAAAATTGTGAAGAGCGACAAAGAGATAGTCAAGCTCTTAATTTTACCCTCAGGTACAGTGCATAGGACAGGTAAGTACCATAAACCAAGGAGAGAGCGTGGATAAACAGAAAGATGGCATTTCCATAGAAAAAGCTCCACAATCAAGATCTGATACTAAGATTGGTGGAGTTGCAGATTGCGAGGAGGACTGTCAGAGAATACAGCAAAATATAGATAGATTGGAGAGTTGGGCAGAGAAATGGCAGATGGAGTTCAATCCAGGCAAATACGAGGTGATGCATTTTGGAAGATCAAATTCAAGAGCAGACTATATGGTCAATGGAAGGGTCTTGGGGAAAATTGATGTACAGAGAGATCTGGGAGTTCAGGTCCATTGTACCCTGAAGGTGGCAACGCAGGTTGATAGAGTAGTCAAGAAGGCATACAGCATGCTTGCCTTAATCGGACGGGGTATTGAGTACAAGAGTTGACAGGTCATGTTCCAGTTGAATAGGACTTTGGTTCGGCCACATTTGGAATACTGCGTGCAGTTCTGGTCGCCACATTACCAGAAGGATGTAGATGCTTTGGAGAGGGTGCAGAGGAGGTTCACCAGGATGTTGCCTGGTATGGAGGGTGCTAGCTATGAAGAAAGGTTGAGTAGATTAGGATTGTTTTCGTTGGAAAGACGGAGGTTGAGGGGGGACCTGATTGAGGTCTCCAAAATTATGAGAGGTATGGACAGGGTGGATAGCAACAAGCTTTTCCCAAGAGTGGGGGTGTCAGTTACAAGGGGTTACAATTTCAAGGTGAGAGGGGGAAAGTTAAAGGGATATGTGCGTGGAAAGTTTTTTACGCAGAGGGTGGTGGGTGCCTGGAACACTTTACCAGCGGAGGTGGTAGAGGCGGGCACGATAGCATCATTTAAGAAGCATCTAGACAGGTATATGAACGGGCAGGGAACAGAGGGAAGTAGACCTTGGAAAATAGGAGACAGGTTTAGATAAAGGATCTGGATCGGTGCAGGCTGGGAGGGCCGAAGGGCCTGTTCCTGTGCTGTAATTTTCTTTGTTTCTTTGTTATTGAATTGAGACAGAACATGGAAATACCAGATGGAACAAAAAAGGGAAGGTAACCAATGGAACCTTGTATATTCTATTTGGATCTGGATGGAGTCAAGGAACCAGAAGCAAGTAGAAAATCTACAATCACCCAGATGGAAAACACTCCTATTGAACAATGAGAGAGTGAAGTTCATCCTCAAAAACTCAAAATGAAATCAGAAAAAGATCAAGGGGATTGGTCAAGGAACCACAGAGACTAATTCTGTGAAATCTGAGCTTTGGGGGAAGATATGTAGGATGTATATAGTTGGGATAAAGACTTAGTAGGGGCTGGGACAGTTAAATGTAGAGGAAAGGGTGACCTTCAGGAGCACCTGACCCTGATGTAACTATGATGCAATGTCACATGACGAAGAGACAGATCAAGACAGGAGCAAGAAGTACAACCTGGTGTCAAGTTATTGAAATGTCTATGGACCTGTAAATAAACAAGAATATTTTTTTACAAATAACAGTCTATGGCAGTATTCCTCGGGCAACAAGCAAACCCCATCTAGACAAACTAAAACACAAGGTGAAACAATCCCCACTTCTGACCTTATGATGGAGGGAACGTCCATATTGAAGTTGCTGAAGATGATTGGGCCCAGGACACTGCTCTGAGGAACTGAAGTCTGTTCCATCATTCATTATGCTCACAGAAATTCTTCCTCCCATTAGCTGTTCCATTTTCTACCATCCATAGCTGGATATGACAGGATTACAGAGCTTTGACCTGATCGGATGCTTGTAGAATTGTTGAGTTCTGACTAAAATATGCCACGTGAACTGCTTCATATGCATGTTGTCCTGTGCTGCAGCTGGCTGATTCCTAAAGGACAGCTCTGTCAGTTTGAGGATGCAACAGGTGGTGAGGAAAACATGAGGGAAAAACTGTCTTGATCTCATTCTTACCAATCTACCTGTCAGGAAGCCATTAGTGGCAGTGACAACCACACAGTCCTTTTTTCCCCCATAAATTTAGAATACCCAATTACTTTTTTCCAATTAAGGGGCAAATTTAACATGGCCAATCCACCCACCCTTCACATCTTTGCGTTGTGGGGGTGAAACCCTCGCAGATATGGGAGAATGTACAGACCCAACACAGACAGTGACCCGGGGCTGGGATCGAACGTGGGCCCTCAAGTGCCGTAGAGAGCAGGGCTAACTACCGCACCACCGTGCCACCCGAAACACAGTCCTTGTCAAGATCAATTCCCATCTTCACACCACGGGCACATTCCATCAGGTTGTGAGGATTTACCATCATGCTAAATAGGGTTGATCCAGAACAGATATAGCAACTCAAAACTGGCTAATCATTACGCTGTGGGTTATCAGCAACAGCAGAATTATACTCAATTACAATTTGTAATCTCGAAGCCTGCAGACATGTTCTGCTACCAAGCCAGAAGCAACACTAGACAAACCTACCAAGTGGGTGCTAACTTGTTGAAGCTAGAATGCCGGGCTACCTGTATGCTATACAGCAGAAGGATGCAATAAATAATCCCACAACCAATGGATCAGATGAAAGCTCTCCTGCTGCAGCCTGTCATGAATGGTGATGCACAATTAAACAACTGACAATGGAAGAGGACGCTCCACTAAAATCCCCACCCTCAATAATGTGGGCTCACAACATGTCAGTGGGATTCTCCGGTCCACCAGCTGCATTTTCCGGTGTGGTATTCCCCCGCCGACATGGGATTTTCCGATCCTGCAGCTGGCTAATGGGGTTTCCCCATTGTGGCCACCCTACGCTGTCAGGAGACCCGTGGGCATGGGTGCGATGCCAGCGGACCCATGGGCATGGGTGCGATGCCAGCGGACCCGTGGGCATGGGTGCGATGCCAGCGGTCTGGCCAATTCCCGCGATGGATTGTTCCACTGAAGGATTTTGCAACAACCTGAAGCCACACTGCTGAGTGGATGATCCATCTCAACCTCCTCTGGAGGTCCCCATCATCACAGATGTCAGTTTTCAGCCAATTCAATTCACTCCATGTGTAGCCACCTAAGATGGACACTGGGCTACAAAATGGAGAACTGCTAAGGCTGCAGGGAGAAAACAGTCTTAGCAAGGACAAGCAGTTTGCAGAAGACTAATTAGCATTCTGCACGTACAGAAACCAGTTTGTGGCCAGGTGCAGAGTGTCAGCCAAAGGTGTAAATGGCAACAAGATCTACATAGTAATGAGGTGATCCAGATCCAGACCCCACACAATAGAAACATTTAAGTATGAATGGATACTTTTGAGTAGACGCCCAGACAGAACGGCACCATAATATCCAACACAAAGAACCATAGGTACCGCCCCACCCATCGAGAAGCGACACTCAGATTGGGGGGTTTGGAAGATATCGATTGGGAAAAGGCCCAATCGATACATGGCAGGTAAAAGACCGCCCCGAAGGGGCACGGACTTTGGGGGACCAATAAAAGTAGACCCCGCACATGGTTCGGTCTGTTTGGCTCCGGCTCGCTGTTTTGGCTCCGGCTCTCTGTTTTCATCGCTCCGACTTCGCTTTGCTGATACATCGCATCCTGACTCCAGTTCCATCACCAGCCGTTGAGCCATCAGCCATCGAACTGTAAGTGCCACTACGACGATCGCTACGGGATCCAGACTTTGCTAGACCCTGACAACTTTAAGTACCTGAGAGTTGCAGACCAAGAACGGGACGAAGGCCTTGCTCCCTGACCTTGCCTGTTCCTGTCTAGATAAGTATTTTAGTTGTTTAGTATTAGAAGTAAGTTAGTCTCTTTAGCGTATGCATGTGTATTTATTATATTTGTCATAATAAATATCAATCGTTTGGACTTACTAATCGGTGTACAGATTTATTACTTTGAACCTGACCTTGATATACTTGTGAGGTGTCTAAATACGGCACCTGGCGACTCCTGAGCATAATTACATACACAGAGCCATAGCAGTGTTAAGCACACGGCCTTTAAACGGAGGCGTGTTAATACACTCCAGTAAAATGCGCAACACCATGTGACATCAAAAAACAGGTGGAAGGCACTGCATACTGCAAAGGCCCTGACAATATTCCGGTAATAGTACTGAAGACTTCTGCTCCTGCATTTGCTTTGCCCATAGCCAAGCTGTTCCAGTACAGATACAACTCTGGCATCTACCCGGCAATGTGGAATATTGCCCAGGTTTTTCTGGGTGTGTCCGCAAAAAGCAGGACATTCCAACCAAACCAATTATTGCCCTGTTAGTCTACTAAATTAGTCTGTCAGTCTGTTAGTCTGTCAGTCTGTTGATGATGGAGGAGAGCAGAAGTAAATCTTTATTCAGATTCGGATTTATTCACAAAGTGAAACATTATGAACATTAAGTGAAACAAGTGCAGCACGGTAGCATGGTGGTTAGCATAAATGCTTCACAGCTCCAGGGTCCCAGGTTCGATTCCCGGCTGGGTCACTGTCTGTGCGGAGTCTGCACGTCCTCCCCGTGTGTGCGTGGGTTTCCTCCGGGTGCTCCGGTTTCCTCCCACAGTCCAAAGAGGTGCGGGTTAGGTGGATTGGCCATGCTAAAATTGCCCGTAGTGTCCTAAAAAGTAAGGTTAAGGGGGGGGGTTGTTGGGTTACGGGTATAGGGTGGATACGTGGGTTTGAGTAGGGTGATCATTGCTCGGCACAACATCGAGGGCTGAAGGGCCTGTTCTGTGCTGTACTGTTCTATGTTCTATGTTCTATGTTCTATTATAGAATTATAGTTCCTAACTCTAAAACCCACCATCAAGAAACACCCATTCTGAGCAATCAAATCATGAAATAAATGAAATAAACGATCAACCCCCTTAAAGAGAAACTGTATCTTAATCAAAAATTGATAGGAAGATTGTCAAATGATATTAAAATGTAATTTTGGGTGGAGTTGACGCACTCTAGGCCTTGCTTCAGGTGTATCAGCAGATTCCTGATGCTACCTCTCCAGAGATACTTGGATGCAAACGTAACCAAAAGATAGAGGCAGACAGCTGGTCAAATTAATCCTGAAACTATCCTTTGCCTGGACCTGTTAAAGGTTGCCTTGGCCAGGCCAAGGAGCAGGCTAACGATGAAGTCCTCCAATCTGCCACTCCCCCTCTTGTACTGCCCTTCCTCCTGGAAATATCAGGAGTGTAAGGTTGAAGTGAAACCAAAATGTGAGATGTCCCTTCAAATAATCAAAGAGGGGCTGAAACCTCACACAGCTTACATAGTGAGAAGTCTTACAACACCAGGTTAAAGTCCAACAGGTTTGTTTCAAACTCGAGCTTTTGCAGAACTGCTCCTTTGTCAGGTGAATGGAGAGGTACGTTCCAGTAACATTTATATAGACAAAGTCAGAGTTGCCAGACAATGCTTGGAATGCGAGCATTTGCGGGTAATCAAATTATTACAGATCCAGGGAGAGGGATAATCACAGGTTAAAGAGGTGTGAATTGTCTCAAGGCAGAACAGTTGGTAGGACTTTGCAAGTCCAGGCCAGATGGTTGGGGGGGGGGGGGGGGGGGGGTGGATGTAATGCGACATGAATCCAAGATCCCTGTTGAGGCCGCACTCATGTGTGCGGAACTTAGCTATAAGTTTTTGCTCGGCAATTCTGCGTTGTCGCGTGTCCTGAAGACCGCCTTGGAGAACGCTTACCCGGAGATCAGAGGCTGAATGCCCTTGACTGCTGAAGTGTTCCCCAACTGGAAGGGAACATTCCTGCCTGGTGATTGTCACACGATGCTCGCTCATTCGTTGTTGCAGTGTCTGCATGGTCTCACCAATGTACCACGCTTCGGGACATCCTTTCCTGCAGCGTATGAGGTAGGCTACATTGGTCAAGTTGCACGAGTATGTGCCGCGTACCTGGTGGGTGGTGTTTCCACGTGTAATGGTGGTATCCATGGCGATGATCTGGCATGTCTTGCAGAGATTGCCCTGGCAGGGTTGTGTGGTGTCGTGGTCGCTGTTCTGAAGGCTGGGTAATTTGCTGCAAACAGTGGTGTGTTTGATGTTGTTTGAAGGCCAGTAGTGGGGGTGTGGGGATGACCTTGGCAAGATTTTCATCTTCATTGATGATGTGTTGAAGGCTGCGAAGAAGATGTCGTAGTTTCTCCGCCCCAGGAAAGTACTGGACGACGAAGGGTACTCTGTCGGTTGTGTCCCGTGTTTGTCTTCTGAGGAGGTCGGTGCGGTTTTTTGCTGTGGTGCGTTGGAACTGTCGATCGATGAGTCGAGCACTATATCCCATTCGTACGAGGGCATTTTTCAGTGTCTGGAGATGAGCAGATCCTGTGTATGTGGAGGGGATGGCTTCTTTAATGTGCTTCGGGTGAAAGCTGGAGAAGTGGAGCATCGTGAGGTTATCTGTGGGCTTGCAGTAAAGTGAAGTGCTGAGGTGACTGTCCTTGATGGAGATGAGTGTGTCCAAGAATGCAACAGAATTTGGAGAATAGTCCATGGTGAGTCAGATGGTGGGATGGAACTTATTGATCTCATCGTGTAGTTGTTTCAGTGATTCTTCACTGTGGGTCCAAAGGAAAAAAATGTTCTTGGACACACTCATCTCCATCAAGGACGGTCACCTCAGCACTTCGCTTTACCGCAAGCCCACAGATAACCTCACGATGCTCCACTTCTCCAGCTTTCACCCAAAACACATTAAAGAAGCCATCCCCTATGGACAAGCCCACCGTATACACAGGATCTGCTCAGACGAAGAGGAGCATAACAGACATCTGCAGACACTGAAAGATGCCCTCGTACGAACGGGATATGGCGCTCGACTCATCGATCGACAGTTCCAACGCGCCACAGCAAAAAACCGCACCTACCTCCTCAGAAGACAAACGCTTATTGCGACCAAGGGCAATGTGTCCAAGTTTGCAGATGACACTAAGATGAGTGGTAAAGCGAAAAGTGCAAAGGATACTGGAAGTCTGCAGAGGGATTTGGATAGGTTAAGTGAATGGGCTAGGGTCTGGCAGATGGAATACAATGTTGACAAATGTGAGGTTATCCATTTTGGTAGGAATAACAGCAAACGGGATTATTATTTAAATGACAAAATATTAAAGCATGCTGCTGTTCAGAGGGACCTGGGTGTTCTAGTGCATGAGTCGCAAAAAGTCGGTTTACAGGTGCAACAGGTGATTAAGAAGGCAAATGGAATTTTGTTCTTCATTGCTAGAGGGATGGAGTTTAAGACTAGGGAGGTTATGCTGCAATTGTATAAGGTGTTAGTGAGGCCACACCTGGGGTATTGTGTTCAGTTTTGGTCTCCTTACTTGAGAAAGGACGTACTGGCACTGGAGGGTGTGCAGAGGAGATTCACAAGGTTAATCCCAGAGCTGAAGGGGTTGGGTTACGAGGAGAGCTTGAGTAGACTGGGACTGTACACGTTGGAATTTAGAAAGATGAGGTGGGATCTTATAGAAACATTTAAAATTATGAAAGGAATAGATAGGATAGATGCGGGCAGGTTGTTTCCACTGGTGGGTGAAAGCAGAACTAGGGGGCATAGCCTCAAAATAAGGGGAAGTAGATTTAGGACTGAGTTTAGGAGGAACTTCTTCACCCAAAGGGTTGTGAATCTATGGAATTCCTTGCCCAGTGAAGCAGTAGAGGCTTCTTCATTAAATGTTTTTAAGGTAAAGATAGATAGTTTTTTGAAGGATAAAGGGATTAAGGGTTATGGTGTTCCCGGAAAGTGGAGCTGAGTCCACAAAAGATCAGCCATGATCTAATTGAATGGTGGAGCAGGCGTGAGGGGCCAGATGGCCTACTCCTGCTCCGAGTTCTTATGTTCCCACATCAGGGACATCCATTAATCATCACTATCAAACTCTTATGCTGGTGGTGGCGGGGTGGGGTGTGGGGGGCGGGGGGGGGGGGGGGGGGGGGGGCGCGTCTCTTTTTCAGCAGGTGTGGTGGGGGGGGGGGGGGGGGTCTGCTGCCAGACCTTAGGATCGGGCCCATACTCAAAATAGAAAATGTAGAGATGGAATATGAGGGGCATTTTCAGGATGGCAACCTGCAACTAATGGAGTGCCACAGAGATCAGTGTTGGGTCCACAATTATTTACAACATATATTAATGGCTTGAATGAGGAACGTGAATGTATTATTGACAAGTTTGTGGATGACACAAATATAAGTGGGAAGGCAACTGGCGAGGATGACACAAAGATTCTGCAGGGGATATAGACAGGTTAGGGAAGTGGACAAAATCTTGGCTGATGGAATATAATTGGAAAAATGTGAAGTTCTCAACTTTGGTATGAAGAATAAATGAGCTGAATTTAATTTAAGTGGAGACATACTGCAGGAAACTGAAGCTCAGAGGTGTTTGGGGACCCTCGTCATGTGCACAAATGATAAAATGTTAGCATGCAAGCTCAGCCGATAATTGGGAAGGCTAATGGAATGCTGGCCCTTATTTCAAAGGGAATGGAGTGTAAAAAGAAAAGTCTTATGCAATTGGAAAAGCCTGAAGATGAAAAAAAACTGCAGTTCTACAGGGGACAGACGAGTTACATTGCCGCTGTGGAGAACTAGTATGGATACAAGGAGCAGCATGGCCTCTTTCTCAACCCACTCTATGAACTGAGGGAGGAGCAGTCTGGCTCAGTTGGCAGAGGGAATGAAATTCCTGGATGGAAGCAGAGGCCACTTCACTCGTTCTATTAGTGAAATCAGCAATTTGTAGATTCTGTTCCCATTTCTTTGAGTTTCTTGTTCAGTAATTCCTTCATTTTCCAGTCACTTTCTCCTCTTGTGTGGCGTGTTTTAGACCAACGCAGGACGAGAAACTCCAATCTCTCAGTTATATCTTTGGCCTTTTCTGCACAGCTGAAGTATTTTGCCCGTGCTCAATATCAGTTTCAAATGTACAATGCACTGAATTAAATTCTGTCGTAACCAAGTGTTGTAACAACAGTGGCTCAATACATTTGTTTGTTCATTGACTGGAATTAATGCCACTTACTTCAGTGCCTAATGACAGCACTTGGGGATTTTTCAGCTCTATATGATGAGTTCCCTTCACTGCATTACCTTATATTATCTGTGTTTGTTGCCTCTAGCACAAACGCCATCGCCGCTAATCAAAGAACTAAAATCATGGTTTCAAGTATTGATCTTCAAACATTCCTTCAGAAGCTTCGGATAAGAAAACTATTTAAGGATCTACAACAGATTTTTTATCCCATCCTAGTGGCAGTTAGTGTCCCTGGTAAGTGCCTATGTTTTGTTATTAATTTGAGAAACCATGTTTCACTGTAATATTCATATAATTTACGTCTGTACGCTCAGTGTCCCTGATAAGTTCCTCTGTAGAGCTGTGGAGCCATAGTGTCATGCCAGCAAGTACAATCAAGTCCACGCCAGCTCACCATGAATCAATCAAAATCAGTCCCATCTCACTGCTCCATCCATGTAACTCTGCAAGTTTGTCTTTTGAAATCATCGAATATCTGTTTCCACTCCTTCATAGGCAGTGAGTTCTAAGTCATGAACATTCATTGTGTAAAATTATTCCCAGAACCTTCTGCATCACTTGCCCAAGACCTTAAATCTGTGCCCTCTAGTCCTTGTGCCATAATCCAAATGGATCAGTTTATCCCTGTTTATCTTCTCTAAAGCTTGTACACCTCAATCACATCTCCCGTCAATCTCCTTCACTCCAAGGAGGATGCCTCCAGCTTCTCCAACTCAACCCCCTCATCCCTGGACCATTCTAGTAAATCTCTACACCCTCTCAAAGAGCCTCATATCCTTCCCATAGTGTGGTGACCAGAACTGTATTCAATCCTGTAGTGGGGTCTAACCAGAGTTTTATCAAGGTTCAGCATAATTTCCCCACATCCATACCCAAAGCCTCTATTTATGATGCTCAAAATCCCATACAGTTTGCTAACCACTATTTCAATATATATTCAGAAAGAAGTCTTACAACACCAGGTTAAAGTCCAACATGTTTGTTTCAAACACAAGCTTTCGGAGCACTGCCCCTTCCTCAGGTGAATGAAGGAGCAGTGCTCCGAAAGCTAGTGTTTGAAACAAACATAAGAACATAAGAACATAAGAACTAGGAGCAGGAGTAGGCCATCTGGCCCCTCGGGCCTGCTCCGCCATTCAGTGAGATCATGGCTGATCTTTTGTGGACTCAGCTCCACTTTCCGGCCCGAACACCATAACCCTTAATCCCTTTATTCTTCAAAAAACTATCTATCTTTACCTTAAAAACATGTAATGAAGGAGCCTCAACTGCTTCACTGGGCAAGGAATTCCATAGATTCACAACCCTTTGGGTGAAGAAGTTCCTCCTAAACACAGTCCTAAATCTACTTCCCCTTATTTTGAGGCTATGTCCCCTAGTTCTGCTTTCACCCGCCAGTGGAAACAACCTGCCCGCATCTATCCTATCTATTCCCTTCATAATTTTAAATGTTTCTATAAGATCCTCCCTCATCCTTCTAAATTCCATGAGTACAGTCCCAGTCTACTCAACCTCTCCTCGTAACCCACCCCTTCAGCTCTGGGATTAAGCTTGTGAATCTCCTCTGCACACCCTCCAGTGCCAGTACGTCCTTTCTCAAGTAAGGAGACCAAAACTGAACACAATACTCCAGGTGTGGCCTCGCTAACACCTTATACAATTGCAACATAACCTCCCTGGTCTTAAACTCCATCCCTCTAGCAATGAAGGACAAAATACCATTTGCCTTCTTAATCACCTGTTGCACCTGTAAACCAACCTTCTGGGACTCATGCACTAGCACACCCAAGTCTCTCTTCACAGCGGCATGCTTTAATATTTTATCGTTTAAATAATAATCCCGTTTGCTGTTATTCCTCCCAAAATGGATAACCTCACATTTTTCAACATTGTATTCCATCTGCCAGACCCTAGCCCATTCACTTAACCTATCCAAATCCCTCTGCAGACTTCCAGTATCCTCTGCACTTTTCGCTTTACCACTCATCGTAGTGTCATCTGCAAACTTGGACACATTGCCCTTGGTCCCCAACTCCAAATCATCTATGTAAATAGTGAACAATTGTGGGCCCAAGACGGATCCCTAAGGGACACCACTAGCTACTGATTGCCAACCAGAGAAACACCCATTTATCCCAACTCTTTGCTTTCTATTAATTAACCAATCCTCTATCTATGCTACTACTTTACCCTTAATGCCATGCATCTTTATCTTATGCAGCAACCTTTTGTGTGGCACCTTGTCGAAGGCTTTCTGGAAATCCAGATATACCACATCCATCGGCTCCCCGTTATCTACTGCACTGGTAGATAATGTTGGACTTTAACCTGGTGTTGTAGGACTACTTACTGTGCTCACCCCAGTCCAACGCTGGCATCTCCACATCAATATATGTTGCCATCGTCAAAGATCTCTTTCTATCCCTGCACATTCCTTCGAACTGTACCATTCAATCTATATTGCATCACCATAGTCCTTCTACCAAATGCAGCACCGCACACGATCTGTATTAAATTTAATTTACATCTGCCTCTTGGCTGCCCATTCTGCTATCTTTTCATCATTCTCACCGTGCTTTACTCCACCAAGTTTACCATTATTCCCAAATTATTTTCTGCAACATCTGTAATGCCAGCACTGGCTGTTGGGCAAACCGATGTCAACAATTTTCCCACCTGACAAAGAACCATTGACCATGAATTACAAAATCTTTTCCAGTTCTGCCATTAATAAGATCATAGCTGAAACAAGTTCAACTCCCGTTTTGCTGCCCTATTCCCTGTTGATTTGCTTTATGGTCAAAAAACTTGTCCTGGACCTACTCGTCAAATGAACATAATGGCCCTAAGGGAATTCCAAAGATTCATTCGTGACTATTTCTTTTTCAGAAAAGCAGGTACTTTGCCAGTGAAAAATCAACATGATGAATTATTAACATTTGTTTCAGCTTTTCAAACCTGCTCAAAATCATTCTTAATGGTACAGAAAATAAACTTTAAAAAAAAAGCGTTTGATAAGGTTTCTCATGGCAGGTTGATGGCAAAAGTGAAGTTGTATGGGGTTCAGGGTGTACTAGCTAGATGGATAAAGAACTGGCTGGGCAACAGGAGACAGAGTGTAGTGGTGGAAGGGAGTGTCTCAAAATGGAGAAAGGTGACTAGTGGTGTTCCACAGGGATCCGTGCTCGGACCACTGTTGTTTGTGATCTACATAAATGACCTGGAGGAAGGTATAGGTGGCCTGATTAGCAAGTTTGCAGATGATACTAAGATTGGGGGAGTTGCAGATAGTGAGGAGGACTGTCAGAGAATACAACAAAATATAGATAAATTGGAGAGTTGGGCAGAGAAATGGCAGATGGAGTATAATCCAGGCAAATGCGAGGTGAAGCATTTTGGAAGATCAAATTCAAGACCGGACTATATGGTCAATGGAAGGGTCCTGGGGAAAATTGATGTACAGAGAGGTCTGGGAGTTCAGGTCCATTGTACCCTGAAGGTGGCCACGCAGGTTGATAGAGTGGTCAAGAAGGCATACAGCATGCTTGCCTTAATCGGACGGGGTATTGAGTACAAGAGTAGGCAGGTCATGTTACAGTTGTATAGGACTTTGGTTAGGCCACATTTGGAATACTGCGTGCAGTTCTGGTCGCCACATTACCAGAAGGATGTGGATGCTTTGGAGAGGGTGCAGAGGAGGTTCACCAGGATGTTGCCTGGTATGGAGGGTGTTAGCTATGAAGAAAGGTTGAGTAGATTAGGAGTGTTTTCGTTGGAAAGACGGAGGTTGAGGGGGGACCTGATTGAGGTATACAAAATTATGAGAGGTATGGACAGGGTGGATAGCAACAAGCATTTTCCAAGAGTGGGGGTGTCAGTTACAAGGGGTCACGATTTCAAGGTGAGAGGAGGAAAGTTTAAGGGAGATGTGCGTGGAAAGTTTTTTATGCAGAGGGTGGTGGGTGCCTGGAACACTTTACCAGCGGAGGTGGTATTTAAGAGGCATATAGACAGGTATATGAACGGGCGGCAACAGAGGGAAGTAGACCTTGGAAAATAGGAGACAGGTTTAGATAAAGGATCTGGATCGGCGCAGGCTGGGAGGGCTGAAGGGCCTGTTCCTGTGCCTTAATTTTCTTTGTTCTTTGTTCTATTTTTTTTTAATTCATGGGAACATTGGCCCCCCTATTCCAGGAGCCACAGATATGTTGACCAGCCTTTTATGCAGTACTTTGTCAAACCCTTTCTTCAAACCATGTTCCCTTCATCACCCTTCACTATTACTTCATCGAGAAATTCATCAAACACAATCTGCCTTTTACAAACCATGCTGGCTCTCCTTAATTCACTCAAAAAAATGGGTGAATGTGACCCTGATTATTGTTTTAAACCTTACCCATCATTGACATTAAACTAACTGGTCTGTAGTTGTCTGGATTGTCCTTGCACTCTTTCTTGAATATGGGTGTCACATTTTCAACCTCCAATCCTTTGGCACCGCCCGTATTTAGGGAAGGTTGGAAGATAGGCAGGTTGTTCACTATCTCCACGCCACTTAAAACACCTGTATCCAAATGTATCAAGACCTAGACAATGTCCAGGCTTGGGCTGGCAAGGGGCAAGTAACATTTGCGCCACACAAGTGCCAGGCAATGAGCATCTCCAACAATAGAGAATCTAACAATCACCCCTTGATGTTCAGTGGTGTTACTATCACTGAATCCTCACTATCAACATCCTGGGGGTTACCATTAACCAGAAAATAGCTGCATAAATACCATGGCTACAAGAGCAGGTCAAAGACTAGGAAACCTGCAGCAAGTAACTCACTTCCTGAAGCCTGTCCTCTGTCAGGCACAAGTCAGGAGTGTAATGGAATACTCTCTGCTTGCCTGGATGAGTGCAGCTGCAAAAACACCCAAGAAGCACAAAACCACCCAGGACAAAGTAACCCACCTGATTGGAAGCCGATCCACAAACATGCACTCTATCCACCACTGACGCACAGTGGCAACATTGTGTACCATCTATACGATGCATTGCAGAAACTCACCAAGGCTCTTTAGGCAGCACCTTCCAACCACTGATCAATGCTGTCTAGAAGGACAAGTGCAGCAGATACTTTTATTACTAACATGCCACGAGAATGTTTTGTGTTCCTCTTCCAGAACTCATTCCATTCCCATATTCATTCTTTGCCAGTCTTAATTTCCCCTCCCAACGAAAAGGGTGTGATCTAATGGCCACGCCATGCCTGACTGAGGGCGCGATGTGGCTAGTAAATCTTGTGAGAGGTGTTTTACGTGACTCACCACATCTTGCGAGATCTAATGGGATTTTGCGAGACGTTGTGATCAGGCGAATTTACAGATTAACATGTTGCAGTAACCTTAACTTTAATATGTTCTCGCTGGAGTGACCCAAGGCGTGGGATCTAACCCCCACACCTCAGCAACCCCGAATAGGCATAGGTTAGCAGAGGTCTCCACAAACGGGGACCATGTGTCCCGGCACTTGGGGAGGGGGGAGGGGGGTATTCTCCCATGCAATTGGAGGCTCCTGGGTGCTTGGGATATGGGCCGGATGGTAAGCTAGCTCCCCCGATGCCACTCAGGTACCCTGGCACTGCCAGCCTGGTACGCTGGCAGTGCTACCTGGGTACCACACTGACACCGGGCTCCAGGACCCCTTTATAGGAGTGTTGGGGATCTCGGAGGCCGAGGTGGGAGGGTCTAGAGATCGGGATGCCATTTAAAAAAGGTTCCCCAATCTCCTCCTGCACTGGCGAACGGGGCGGTGTTAATGAGGTTTCTCAACTTTTAATATAGGATCGGTTGGTGAGCCTCTCAGCTATGTCTAGAGGTGGGGAGTCAGAAGTGTGGGTATTCTGCAGCTCCCACTTGCAAAAATTCGGTGAGAGAGCGCTTAGATTTTATGAAATGAAAAAAAAAATTGCTTATTGTCACGAGTAGGATTCAATGAAGTTACTGTGAAAAGCCCTTAGTCGCCACATTCCGGCGCCTGTCCGGGGAGGCTGGCACGGGAATCGAACCGTGCTGCTGGCCTGCTTGGTCTGCTTTAAAAGCCAGCGATTTAGCCCAGTGAGCTAAACCAGCCCCTTTAGTGTTAAGTGTTAAGAAGTGTTAAGAAGTTTAGGTTTTGTAGAAATTTGATGTTTTCTTGGGGAGTGCAGTGTTAGAGGGGGTTAGGGGGAGGGAGGTGGCATAGCTGGCAGTCTGATGTTGTCCACTAATTTGTACTTGACTGGTCTGAGGACCGGCACAGACTGCTGTCCTGGTGGGATCTGCTCGCCGTGGCGTTACATAGTTTCTTCCTTGCTGAACTATAACGTAATGGCTGACCATGTGGGAGAGGTGGTAGCGGTTCTCCTCTCCATCTTATAAATTGGAACATGAGGGGTTTGAATAGACCAGTGAACCGGGCAAGGATTCTGACACACCTGATGCGTCTGGACCCAGGTGTTGTGTTCCTGCAGGAGACCCACTTGAAGGACCAGATGAGATTTCACTCGGACTTTAATGGTAGGGCCAGAGGCAAGGCAATACTAATCCTCAAAAATATACAATTTACTGCCACCCGGATTATGGATAACCCCATAGGTCGCTTAATTATTGTTTGTGGTTCACTGGAAAACACTCCGGTTATTTTGATGAATATTTATGCCCCCAGTTGCAGAAACTCCCTGGTGAACCTCACCCATTTAGACTCACATCGTATGATTCTGGGAGGAGATTTAAACTTTGTCTTAGACTCTAACCTGGACCACACCATGTCTAAATCCTGGCTCCGAACTGTGATGCCTGGGGCATTGACCTCTGTAGTAATCCACAGGAGGCAGGAGTCCATCACCACACCAATATTTATTTACAATAACAATATTACAGGAGCAGCTACAAACAGTGCTGCTAGCAGTCCAGTCAACTTAAGACTGCTCATAAAGCCTATACAGGTGCTTATATGGGTCCGCTCAATGAGCTATTATTGAGGGAGTTCATACTCCAACTGGCCAACCAATAAAGCCAATTGGAGTTCATTACACCCCCCCCCCCCCCCAAGGTCCGAGGAATTACTGCCAGCGGGCATTCCTCTGAGCTTCTTCCTGCTCCTCATGTCTGGGTCTGTCACCTCTGTGTCGTCTGCCGGGTCGTTCTCCGAAGTGGGCGGGGTGTACCTTATAGGTGCCCATCTTTTCCTTGATGACCTCCTTGGAAGTTGTTCGTCCTCCTCCTCGGGGAGAGGTGTCGCGGCGGCCTTGTCGAACGTGTCCATCTCCGACTCTGACGATGGATGACGGGGTCTGGAGAAATTGCTCAGGGCTGGGTGTGGGTATCCTTTCCGTCTGGGCTATCCCAGCTTGAGGCAGTCCTGCTTCGCCTGCCTCCACGTGTGGTTCCGCTGCCCTTATTTGGTCTAGGTGTTTCTTCAGCACCTTACCTCCTATCGAAACCTCATAGGATATGGGCCCTGTTTGGGACTCTACCGTGCCTTTGACCCACGTTGGTCCATGCCCATAATTCTTGACCCAAACTGGTGCCCCCACCTGGAAATGTCTCTGCTGCTGACTATTATCATGCCCCCTGCGTTGGGCCTCCTGTTGTTTCTCCACTTTCCCCGTTAAATTTGGGAAAAGGAGACTCAGCCTCGGTCGCAGCCGCCTTCCATTAAGAGTTCAGCTGGCGGTATGCCCATTGTGGAATGCGGTGTGGTCCTGTAATCAAACAGCCAGCGGGAGAGCTTTGTGTCCATTAACGCTGCCGGCTCCTTCTTGAGTCCCGCTTTAAGTGTCTGGACCACTCTCTCTGCCAGGCCGTTGGTTGCTGGATGGTAAGGGGCCGTTTTGATGTGACGGACTCCGTTTTCCTTCAGGAATTTTCCAAATTCCCCACTTGTGAATGCCATTCCGTTGTCCGACACCAATACCTCCGGCCGGAAGTCCATGTGTTGCAAACGAGGCCCTGAGCTTTTCAATTGTCGATGCTGTGCTTGCCGCACTTACCTGGTGGACGTCCAACCATTTGGAGTGGGCGTCCACTATCACCAAAAACATTGAGCCCATGAAACGGCCGGCGTGGCCAATATGCAGGCGGGTCCATGGTCTGCCTGGCCATTCCCACGGGTGCAATGGCGCCGTTGGTGGCACTCTTTGCCCCTGTTGGCACTCCTGGCACCGACGTACCAAGGCTGCTATGTCTGTGTCCAAACCTGGCCACCAAATGTAGCTTCAAGCTAGCATCTTCATTTTAGACACCCCTGGGTGTCTGTGATGTAACTCAGTTTAGATTGCCTGATGGCCCTGAGCTGGGACTATTACCCGGGCTCCCCATAATAGGATACCGTCTTCTACGGTTATTTGGTCCCTTCTGCTCCAGTATGGGTGCATCTGGGGTTCCACTGGTCTTTTCAGTTCCCCTGTTAGCAGTAAATGCTTCATCTTGGCTAAAACTGGGTCTTTTTGCGTCCACAACTGAATATGTTGTGCGTCTACTGGTAGGGTGTCCAAAAAATTTAGAGTCATTACTGTCTCCTCTACTTTTGGTATTTACGGCAGAGTGTCCGGGAGGCGAAGTCTGCTCAAAGCATCTGCATGTGCTACTCGCGATCCCGGTCTGTGCTCCAGAACGTATCTATACGCCGCCAGTAGCAACGCCCAGCGTTGGATTCTAGCTGATGCAACGGGGGTATTGACATGTCTTCTTTTAATAACCCTAATAACGGCTTATGGTCCGTCACTATGGTGAATTTCCGCCCGTACAGATACTGGTGAAATTTTTTTTACTGCGAATATCACCGCCAGTCCTTCCTTCTCGATTTAGGCGTACTTCCTCTCAGCCATCACCAAGGTCCTCGAAGCATAGGCTATTGCCGTTCTTCCCCATTCCTTCCTCTATGGGCTAAGACGGCTCCTACCCCGGAGGGGGATGCATCACAAGTGACCACCAACTCCTTCCTTGGGTCATAATGCTCTAGGACATTTTCGGATGACAGCTGTTCCTTAATGTCCCTAAATGCTCGGTTTTGGCAAGCGGACCATTTCCATTCTTGCCCCTTTTTTAGTAGCTGGTGGAGGGGTTCTAGGATGGATGCCCTATTTTCAATAAATTTTCCATAATAGGTTACCGACCCTAGAAATGATCGTAACCCCTGGACCGTGGTGGGAGCTGGGGCTTCTTTTATTGCCCTTACTCTGTCTTCTAATGGGTGTAAGTCTGACTCGTCTACTTTATATCCCAGGTACGTCACTTGTGGGGCCAGAAAAACACATTTTTCACTTTTTAGCCGTACGCGTGCCTTTGCGAAACGCCTGAGCACTTCCTCCAGGCTCCTTACGTGTTCCCCGTTTGTCCTACCCGTGATTAAGACATCGTCCAAATAAATCGCCACCTGCGGTAGTCCCTGCAGAATATTTTCCATTGTACGCTGGAATATAGCGCAGGCTGATGACACTCCGAAAGGTAGCCTAGTATAACGAAAAAGGCCCTTCAGGGTGTTGATCGTAGCAAACTTCTGGGAGTCCTTGTCCAGTTTTAACTGCAGGTAGGTGTGGCTCATGTCCAGTTTCGTGAACAAAAGCCCACCTGCCAATTTGGCATATAGGTCGTCTATTTTCGGGATTGGGTATTTATCCAGCAGTGCATATTTGTTTACCGTCTGTTTGAAATCTCCACAGAGACGTATCGAGCCGTCTGGCTTCAAAATTGGTACCACCGGCGCTGCCCATTCCGAGAACTGTACTGGTCTGATAATGCTGTTGCACCGCAACCTTTCTATTTCGTCATCTACTTTCTTCCTTAATGCAAAAGGTACCGGCCTGGCCTTAAAAGATTTCGGAAGGGCTTCTGGGTCCACGTGCAAAGTTGCTTTGGCGCCTATGATTTCCCCCAAACCTTCCTGGAAGGCCTCCGGGTATTTTTGGAGTACTCCACTCAACTGCCCGCTTCCACTCTGGAAAATTTTCATCCAATCGAATTTTAGATCATTCAGCCAGATTCATCCAATTAAGCTCGGTCCGGAGCCCTCTACTATCGTCAACGGTAATCTGAGCAATTGTTTCTCATATTCCACGAGTACATGAGTCGTGCCTAGAACCTCCAGGGCTTCCCCCGTGTAGGTTTTAAGTTTTGTCGATGTCTTTGTTAGGGTTAGTGGCTGGAGTCCATCTTTGCTTTTTCTAAATGCTGCCACTCCCATTGCTGATACGGCCGCACCCGTGTCTATTTCCATTATTGTCGGCCGCCCGTTCACCCGTGGGGTAATCCTAATGGGTTCTGCTTTCTTCGTTGTAATATTATATAATTGTTCGCCTTCGGAGGAAAATGGGGTGTCTAGGTTCTGTACTTCCCTGCGTCCCCACCTACTATTCCTCTTTTGCCACCTCCTTCTAGGGTTTCTGTCGTTGTTACCCCACTCTGTCTGCTGCCAGAAACGGTCCTTCTCTGTTGGGGGAGCGTCAGCCGGTACTTCCCTCTGTCTCCAGTTAGTCCTGGCAGACTTGGGGGCAGTTCTGGGGTTTTCCTTTTTCCCTCTATTCCTCAGGCTTTTCCTGAGAGCGGCTATCTGGTAGCAGGACCCATTGTGGTAGTCCCTCTCACAGGTATCTACCTCCATTGGCGTGCCCTGTAGTTCCTGCGCCCCACTTTCTGCCTTTTCTAGGGACAGTGCGAGCTGTAACGCCTGCCTGCGGTCTAGCTTTGTTTCCGCCAACAGGCGTTTCTGTATTGTGAGGTCGTTTATACCACACACTAACCGGTCCCGAAGCATTTCATTTAGCGTCGGGCCGAACTCACATTTTTCCGCTAGCCTTCTCAGACGGGTCAAGAAATTCGTGACTGACTCCCTGTTTTCCCGCTTTGCTGTGTAGAATCAGTACCTACGCAAAATGAGGGGTGGTTTTGGGTCGTAGTGCTCTTTCACCAATTCCGTTAATTCTTGGAAATTTATCGTGTCCGGCGCATCGGGATAAGTCAGACTATGTATAATGGCGAAAGTTGAGGGTCTGCACGCCGACAGCAGGGTAAGCCATCTCCTTTCGTCCGTCAGTATATCATTTTCCCGGAAGAAGTAACACATTCTCTCCACATACTGGGACCAGTCCTCAATAGCCGGGTCGAATGCCTCTAACCTCCCAAAAAACGGCATTTTTAAAATGGCAAGGCTTGCCCTCCGAGTGCGGCAGCTGGTCTCCGCAAAATTCTTAGTTTACCTCGTCGCCACTGTAGTAATCCACGGGAGGCAGGAGTTCCGTCACCACACCAATATTTATTTACAATAACGATATTACAGGAGCAGCTACAAACAGTGCTGCTAGCAGTCCAGTCAACTTAAGACTGCTCACAAAGCCTAGACAGGTGATTATATGGGCCCACTCAATGAGCTATCATTGAGGGAGCTCATACTCCAATTGGCCAACCAATAAAGCCAATTGGAGTTCATTACAACCTCTTTCATGGATAGGGTTGGGGAGTTGACCTGTGGTGTTTTTCGCATCCAAACCGGAAGGAGTTTTCTTTTTTTTTTGCATATTCACTGTGCCAACTCCCGAACTGATTGTTTTCTTGACAAATCCCTCCTCCCCTCAGTGAGAGCAGCTAAATACTCAGCAATTGTCATCTCGGACCATGCCCCTCATCTTGTTGAATTTTTCGTTGATTTTGGTCCTCCCGAACGCCTGCCCTGGAGACTAGACACCACCTTATTGTCTGGTGACAAATTTTGTGAGTAATTGTCTGCTGCTTTTGCTGACTTTACCAAACTCAACAAAACTGAGTCAATTTCTCTGTTGACACTTTGGGGAACCCTAATGGCCATCATAAGGGGGAAAATACCTTGTATAAAGCTCACATTGTGAAAAAGGAGAGAGAGAAATGTCAAAGACTGGTGGACTCCATCTTGGGGGTTGGCCGCTGATATTCTGTTGCCTTAATGCTGGAAGTACTGATGCACAGAAAAACTTTCAACCGCAATTTGAATTGATCTCCGTGAGCAAATCAGTGCTTCGGTTACAATGTTCTAGGGGCACCTTCTGTGAACGTGGGGAGAAGGTGGTTATACTTTCTTTGGATGAAAAAAAAGCATTTGATAGGATGGAGTGGAACTACCTTTTTGCGATCTTGGATAGATTTTGTTTTGGCCCCCCATTCTCCTCCTGGGTTTGTTTGATGTACATTTCCCCGAAAGCCAACATCTGCACAAATATACTTTCCACTAGGCAGTGGCACTAGACAGGGCTGCCCCCTTTCTCTACTGCTCTTCGTCGTGGCCATTGAACCTCTGGCGATAGCATTGAGGTCATCAGAGGGATGGAAGGGAATACACTGTGGGAGGGAGGAGCATCAGGTCTGACTATACGCAGATTCCATACTTTTATATATTACCGATCCAGTCTCCTCATTCGAAAACATCATGAAGACACTCATGACATTTAGCACATTCTCAGTCTATAAACTAAGCATCGGTAAAAGCAATTGTTTCCCAGTAAACGCAACAGTCAGTGGGGCTCAGCTTGGTTCGCTGCTGTTTCTTCTCTCGTCCTCTAATTTTCGATATCTGGAGATCCGCGTGGCCCATAACTGGGCCGCACTCCACAAATTGAACGTTTCAAGCCTAATAAGTAAGATCAAAATGGACTTGGATGTGGAATAACCTTCCCCTGACTCAAGCGGACAGGGTCCAAACTGTTAAGATGAATGTGCTACCTAGGTTTTTGTTCTTATTTCAAAGTATCCCCATTTTTTTTTACACTGAGTATTTTTTAATTGCGGTCAACACATTAATATTGCCATTTGCTGGCCGGTAAGAGTACCAGCGTCTGCAGCGCTCTGTTTCAGAGACACAGAGAATCTGGAGGCTTGGCCCTCCCGAGTCTCTGTTTTATTACAAGGCTGCCAACATGCAGAAAATCTTACAATGGCCGAATTACCCAGAACCAAGATGGAGTAGATTAGGGGCATGGTCTTGTGCCACAGCCTCCTCCTTACATGACATCATTACTGCACCACTGCACCTTCTCCCTGGTAGATCTTTCCTCGAACCCTGTGGTAAATTCATATCTCCGGATTTGGAAGCAGTTTCGGCAACATTTCAATCTTCTCTCACTGTCTTCACTTGCCCCAATATGTGACAACCACCTCTCAATGCCTTCAGAATTGGATCCATCGATCCTGGAGAGGGGGAGGTCTGGTACACTTTGGGAATTTATGCCTCGAGGGAAGCTTTGCCAGCATTGAATACAATCTGTCTGTTCCCAGCCTTTCTCGTTTTATTCAAATTCGGGATTTCTCATATCAGACTTTTCGTCCTTCCCCCTGTCTCCCCCCCCTTCTTCCCTGCTGGAAAACATATTGGCCTTGGCACAGCAGGGCAGAGGGTCAATTTCAAATCTGTACAGCCGTATTCTATCTTCAGATCCTGTCCCGTCTAATAGAGTATATGAGAAATGGATGGAGGAACACGGTTCTGTGCTTACTGAGGAGGTTTGGAGAGAAGCCCTCTCCAGGATGAACTCCACTTCATCCTGTGCCAGACTAAATTTGGTTCAGTTCGAAATTCTACATCAAAGGCACTGGGCAAGACAGGGATGAGTGGATTCATCCAAGATATGAGAACAAGTGTGACCGCTGTTCGCTTACACCGGCAAACCACACGCATGCATTGTGGTCTTGTCCTAAGCTTGCTGGATACTGGGCCTCCTTTTGTGACACAATAACCAAGACTTTGCAGACAACCTTAGAACTTGTCCGCTGGTTGCAATATTTGGGGTTTCTGACTCCCCATCTTTCTACTCGGGGTGAGGGCGGATGTTCCTGCCTGTGCCTCCTTAATTTCCAGGAGGTGCATTTTGCTCAACTGGAGACCTCCCTCACCACCCAAGGCATCGGCCTGGATGGAAGACTTGATATTGGTCTTGCATCTGGAGAAAGTCAAGTATACCATCAAGTATAACAAAGGGCTTTGGACAAAGGGTCATCTGGACTCGAAATGTTAACTCTTTTCTCTGCAGAAAAGAGTTAGCAGATGCTGCCAGATCTGCTGATATATTCCAGCATTTTCTCTTTGGTTTCAGATTCCAGCATCTGCAGTAATTTGCTTTTATACCACCAGAGGCACGGGAGGGAGGTTCCACCAGAGATGGCGGGCATTCATTTCTTTCTGTATGGACCGAGACACATTAGAGGGGTGGGGGCGGGGAGAAGTAATGGGGGGTATGTTAGTATCTTGTTGTTTATGAAAGTTATACTGTGCGATTGTGCATGTATATGTGGCTGTATATTATTGTTTATATTTGATAATTTAATAAATGTTTATTAAAAACTAATGTCAACAAAATAAAAGAAAGGGTACTAAGAGAATAAACAGAAATGACCCTGACACTCTCTTCTCATCAAAGGAGTCCTGGTTTGGTCTCCGCTACTTTGCTCCCTAGTGTAATATATACAGCCTGTACCGGAAAACATCTCCTCCTTAAAAACTTTCAATTACCCAAATACCGACTGGAAAAATGTTCCTTTATAATTTATGCCTTCTCTTATAATTACCCAAATATTGGGCAGCATGGTGGCGCAGTGGTTAACATTGCTGCCTCACAGCACCGAGGTCCCAGGTTCGATCCCGGCCCTGGGTCACTGTCCGTGCGGAGTTTGCACATTCTCCCCGTGTTTGCGTGGGTTTCGCCCCCCCAACCCAAAGATGTGCTGGGTAGGTGGATTGGCCATGCTAAATTGCCCCTTAATTGGAAAAAATGAATTGGGTACTCTAAATTTAAAAAAATCTATATAACAATAATAATAATAATAATAATAATTATCCAAATATTTCCCCATGTTGTCCACTTGGCTCATCTCCTTCCCCAGCAACAGAACCAGTAGTGTCTCCTTTCTAGCTGGGCTGAGAACATACTCTGGAATAAATCACGTCCTAATGTATTTGAGAAATTCTTCCACTTCACTTCTGACCCAAGGCCTGGGCCTATATTTCCAAAAATTAATTTGCTCCTTCCCATTCCTTGTCTCATCTATGCTGCTGTCTGTTGTTGATTTTGGACGTGTACCGTGTTATCAAGATTCTGGTTTCTCTTCAGAAGCTCCGGTCACTTACATCCCTGTTACTCCTGCCAGGTTTCTAATGTGTTGATCAAAGTATATTTAAATAATTTTTCCTTGATCAAACATCTGTAAACTTTTATGTTGTATTTATTCACACTCATGTGTTGATTCCACATTTTACTACCAATTCTACATATATTTAAACCCTATATCTCTGCACAGGTAAAGGATTTAAATTTCAGAATTGAATGTCTGAAACAAGTTGCATATGATCTCAAAGTACACGATGCTGCAGCATTTGCTCCCAGTATGATGTCTATCTTACCTGTTCATTTCTCTTCCTCACAGTTAACATAGTGACAATTATTATCTTATCTCAGAGAAAGTGTGGTCTCTCCAAATGTGTTACCTGCTACCTGGTGGCCATGGCAGTGGCGGATTTACTGGTTATTATCTTCGATTTGCTATTGAGACATATTCCAATTGTTTATTGGGAACAGTTTCATTTTGTGTGGTACATCCCAGTCTGTAATATTCATGCTGTCCTACTTTATGCAGTCACCGATTGCTCTGTCTGGTTCACTGTCAGTTTCACCTTTGATCGATTTGTGGCCATTTGTTACCAGAAGTTGAAAACAAAATATTGCACTGAGAAAATGGCAACTGTGGTTCTGGGAACAGTGACTGTCCTCAGCTGCTTAAAGAATATTTTCTGGTATTTTATGTACACGAGCAAGTATGAACTTGATAATAGTCCATGGTTTTGCAATGTAACAGATGAAAATACGGATTCACCACTGTGGGCAATATTTGAACTGCTTCATTACATTCTTACTCCATGTATCCCATTTGCTCTAGTTCTGCTGCTCAATGCTTTAACCGTTAGATACATTTTAGTGAGCAGCAGAGCCCGTAGGAGACTCCGGGCTCACAACAGTGGGGAGAAACCCAGAGACCCAGAGATGGAGAGTCGAAGGAAATCTATCATTTTACTTTTTGTAATCTCTGGGAATTTTATATTATTATGGTCAAATTTTATGGTATATTCCATATGGAATCGGATATGGTATTTTCTTGGTACTGTTGGATCTATTAATGGGATTGTACAAGAAACTGGCTATATGTTCCAGCTTCTGAGTTGCTGCACAAATACTTGTATTTACGCAGTCACCCAGACTAAATTCAGAGAGCAGTTCAAAAATGTAGTGAAATATCCCTTCACTGTAATTTGTAAAATCATTAAATAATAGAAGCTGCTACCATTTATCAAATAGAACTTGACTGTGTCTATTATTGTGTCCAATGAGGTCTTTTACAGAAGTTCACCAGTATGACCCTGTTTCCTGAATAAAGTGAGTTTCAATGTAAATGAGGATAGCAGAATAAGGGGCGGGATTCTCCGACACCCCCACCGGGTCGGAGAATCGTCGGGGGTCGGCGCGAATTCCGCCTCTGCTGTCCTCCGAATCGTCCAGCCCCCCAAAAATTGCCCCAGCGTGAATCGCGCCGCCTGCCTCGGAGAATGGCGGGGACCAGCACGACTCAATGGGCCCCGGTGCTGCCCGAATTCTCCGGCCCACGATGGGCCGAAGTCCCGCCCATTTTTTGCCAGTCCCGCCGGCGTAAATTGGAATAGGTCCTTACCGGCGGAACGTTGCGGCGCGGGCGGCTAACGGGGTTCTCGGGGGTCGAGGGGGAGATCTGGCTCCTGGGGGAGCCCCCACAGTGGCCTGGCCCGCGATTGGGGCCCACCAATCCATGGGCGGGCCGGTGCCGTGGGGGCACTCTATTCCTCCGCATTGGCCGCTGTGGCCCTCTGCGATGGCCGATGCAGAGACGAACTCTCCCACGCATGTGCTGGGATGAGGCCAGCACACACTGGCGCTCCCGAGCATGCGCCAAATCGCACCGGCCTGCGGAGACCCTTCGGCACCGGTTAGAGTGGTGTCAAGCCCCTTCCCCGCCAGCCGGCAGGGCGCAAACCACACCGGGGCGGGCCTAGCCCCTGAAGGTGAGGAGGATTCCTTTGGGGCAGCCCGACGCCCGAGCGGTTCACGCCACTCCTTGGCACTGGGACCTCTCGTCTCACAGGGTAGGGGAGAATCCTACCCCTGATATCTGTGCACAATCCAAGATGAATTCCTAGATAACAACAGCACCTAGACTTCAAAATATACTTTATTCACTGTAAAGCACTTTGAGACATTGGTTTGTCATGTAAAGTGCAATATAGAACTGCTAAAATGTTACGGTGCAGAAAGTGACCATTCAGCCCATCGTGTGTTCACCAGCCGAAGAAAACAAGAAAGCAGCCGTTCATTTTCATCCCACTTTCCAGCAGGTTTAGGTGCAGATCCAGGTACCTTTTAAATGAGTTGAGCCTTTCAGTATCAACCACCAACTTCGGCCGTGAATTCCAGACACTCACCACCCTCTGGTTTTCCTCCCGTTCCCTCTAATCCTTCTACCAACCACTTAAATCAATGCCCTCTGGCAACTGAACCCTTAGTTAGGGGAAATATCTATTTCCTATCATAATTTTGTCGACTAAACCTCAATTAGGTTACCCCTTTGCCTCCTTTGTTCTGAGGACAACATCTCCAGCCTGTCCAATCTCTTTTCAAAGCTGCAATTTTCAAGCCCTGGAAACATTCCTGTAAATCTCCTCTGCACTCTCTCCAGAGAGTGTCCTTCCTGTAATGTGGTGACCAGAACTGTACAAAACTCCAGCTGTGGCCTAACCAGCGTTTTATATAATTCCATCATTCTAGCCAGATAAAAGCAAATTACTGCGGATGCTGGAATCTGAAACAAAGACAGAAAACGTTGGACAATCTCAGCAGGTCTGGAGAGAGAACGGAGCTAACGTTTCAGGTCTGGATGACTCCTTGCCACATCCTCAACCTCTCTCAATATCTACCTATTTATTGAGTATTCCCTTACTTTGTTTGTCCTCTCCAAATGCATTACTTTACACTTTTCAGGATTGAATAGCATCTCAAGAATTACTGCAACTAAAACAATAAAACTGCAACTAAAGTACATCAATAATTATACACTGAGTGCCCACCTCACACACCTGTTAACGAAATTAACACAGACGATCCTCAATCATCAGCAAAGTGATGGAAGGAGTCATCAACAGCACTATCAAACGACAGTTACTTAGCAATAAACTGCTTACTGATGCTCAGTTTGTGTTCCACTAGGATCATTCAGCTCCTGACCTCACTGCAGCCTTGGTTCAAACGTGGACAAGTTGAACTCCTGAGCTGAAGTGAGAATCAAGGAAGATGCAGTGGGATGGGGCCAGAAGAGGTGGAACTTTCCACTGGTAGGAGTCATACCCGGCACAAAGGAAGATGGTTCTGGTGGTTGGAGATCAGTCTTCTCAGCTCCAGGACACCACTGCAGGAGTTCCTCAGGACAGTGTCGTCAGCCCAACCATCTTCCGTTGCTACACCAATGAATTTCCCTCCATCATAAAGTGGGGATGTTCACTGGTAATCGCAGTGTTCATTACCATTCGCGCATTTGAACATGGAAGAAATCCATGTCCAAATGCAGCAAGGCATGGTTAACCTTCAGGCTTGGGCTGATAAGAGACAAGTAACGGTTCAATTCCCGTACCAGCCTCCCCGAACAGGCACTGGAATGTGGCGACTAGGGGCTTTTCACAGTTGTGGCTAATCACAGTTGTGATTATGCCAATAATCCACCATTGTATTTGTACTGTGCTGTTGTCCTTGTATTTGTATTTGTAGCAGGCAGGCACTGTTCTAAGTTGATTAAAGCCATGGTTTACTTCTACATCTGACTGACTGGAACTTGATCCGCAGGCTGTGGAGGCGAAAGAAATTTTTTCCGTACTGGCTCCGCTGCTTCAAGACCTATCTCGCAGCCTTCTCCATGCCTTCCGTCACCGACGAACAGAAGCTGAGCCTCCTCCACGCACGGGTGAGCCATAGAATCTCTGTTCAACTCGACGAGGCCGCCTCCTACGCAGACGCCCTCGCGATGCTCGAACACCTCTATGTACGGCCCGTGAACGAGGTCTACGCGACACATCCTCACCACTCGCCGCCAGCGTCCTGGGAAATCGCTAGAAGACTACCTACGCGACCTCAAAGCCCTCGCACGCAGCTGCAACTGCCAGGCCGTTACGGCCACTCAACATATGGAACTCACCGTCCGTGATGTCTACGTGGCGAGAGTCTGGTCCAACTACGTGAGACAGCGCCTACTCAAAAAGGGGGCCATTAACATGGATCAGACGGTAAAGTTAGCCTCATCTCTGGAAGTAGCGTTCTGGAGCCTTATCGCGTTTCCAGCTGACCACGCAACCCCCTCGTGGACCCCCGACCAAGGACTACCCCAGGACTCTGCCGCACGGCCACCCGCCCATCATGGGGGGCTACCTTGTTGTTTCTGCGGCCAGTCCCAACACCCCCGGCAGCACTGCCCGGCACGTAACGCAAACTGCAGCAGCTGCGGGAGAAAAGGACATTTTGCCAAAGTTTGCCTGGCCAGGTCCAAGAACTCTAACTCACAGGCCCGATCCTCTGACTCACAGGCCCACAGACCCCGCATTGTGGCAGCGTGTCTGCCAACTCCGCCCCCTGCAGACGCGTCATCAGCCTCGTGCTATCCGTGGGGGCAGCCATCTTCCAGCCCGTGCACAGCACGTGTGACTCATGGGGGCCGCCATCTTGGCCATCCTCCCCCACGCGGCCGGCCACGTGCGATCCATGGGGGCCACCATCTTGGTCGCCATCTTCCTCACCGCCCGCTACGCTCGACCAACGGGAGCTGCCATCTGCTACGCTGCTCGACCAACAAGGGCAGCCATCGTGAGCCGCCCCAGCACCTCCGATCACGCCGGCTACCCGCAACTCACCATTGTCACCCTGGACCAGTTGTAACCCAAGCACCTCCGGAACTCTATGATGACCATCCGGGTAAACGGGCACGAGATGCCTTGCCTTTTCGACTCCGGGAGCACAGAGAGCTTCATTCACCCGGACATGGTAAGACACTGCACGCTCACAATTTTCCCGGTGCACCAAACCATCTCGCCCGCCTCTGGGTCGCACTCGGTGCAAATCCGAGGGTGCACTACCGCAACCTTAGCAATACAGGGCGCCGAGTACGGCAATTTTAAATTATATGTGCTGCCAGACCTCTGCGCCCCTCTTCTGTTGGGACTAGACTTCCAGTGCAACCTCAGGAGCCTAACCCTGCAGTTCGGGGGGCCCCTACCCCCACTCACCTATGTAGCCTCGCGACCCGTAAAGTCGACCCTACCCCACTCTTTGCAAACCTCAACACTGACTGCAAACCAGTCGCTACCAGAAGCAGGCGGTATAGCATACAGGACAGGACTTTTATCAGGTCCGAGGTCCAGCGACTCTTGCGGGAATGGATCATCAAGGCCAGCAATAGCCCCTGGAGAGCTCAGGTGGTGGTCGTCAAGACCGGGCAAAAGAACCGGATGGTTGTAGATTACAGCCAAACCATAAACCGGTACACGCACCTCGATGCGTACCCACTTCCCCGGATAGCAGACATGGTTAACCAGATCGCACACTTCCGGGTGTTCTCCATCTGAAGTCTACATGCCACCAGCTCCCAATCCGCCCGGAGGACTGCCACTACACGGCTTTTGAGGCTGACGGCCGCCTTTTCCACTTCCTCCGGGTTCCCTTTGGCGTCACGAACGGAGTTTCGGTGTTCCAAAGAACAATGGACCGAATGGTGGACCAGTATGGGCTGTGGGCCACATTTCTGTACTTGGACAATGTCACCATCTACGGCCATGATCAGCAGTACCACAACGTCAACCTCCACAGATTTCTCCAAACCGCCCAAACCCTAAACCTCAGGTACAACAAGGAGAATTGCATTTTCCGCATAACCAGACTAGCCATCCTCGGCTACGTCGTGGAATAAGGGGTTCTAGGGCCCGATTCTGACCGTATGCACCCCCTCCTGCAACTTCCCCTCCCCCACTGTCCCAAGGGCCTGAAGAGGTGCCTCGAATTCTTTTCATATAATGCCCAGTGGGTCTCCAACTATGTGGACAAAGCCTGCCCACTAATCAAGGCCACCACCTTCCCACTGGCAACTGAGGCCCGCCAGGCCTTCAGCTGCATCAAGGCGGACATCAGCAAAGCCGCGATGCGCGCGGTGGACGAGTCTGTCCCCTTCCAGGTGGAGAGCGACGCATCAGAGGTCGCTCTCGCCGCTACCCTCAATCAAGCAGGCAGACCGGTAGCGTTTTTTTCACGCATCCTCACCACCTCCGAAATTCGGCACTCCTCAGTCGAGAAGGAGGCCCAAGTCATCGTGGAGGCCGTACGGCACTGGAGGCACTACCTCGCTAGTAGGAGGTTTACCCTCGTAACCGACCAACGATCGGTAGCCTTCATGTTCGACAATACGCAGCGGGGCAAAATCAAGAACGATAAGATCTTGAGGTGGAGGATCGAACTCTCCATCTATAATTACGATATAGTATATCGTCCTGGGAAGCTCAACAAGCCCTCAGATGCCCTGTCCCGCGGCACATGCGCCAGCATGCAAGATGACCGACTGCGAGCCATCCACGATGATCTCTGCCACCGGGGGTCACCCGGCTTATCCACTATATCAAGGCCCGCAACCTACCCTACTCCACCGAGGAGGTCAGAGCCATGACCAGGGATTGCCAGATCTGTGCGGAGTGTAAACCGCACTTCTATCGACCAAATAAGTCCCATCTGGTAAAGGCATCCCAGTCCTTTAAGCACCTCAGAATCGATTTCAAAGGGCCCCTCCCCTACAATAACTGCAATACATATTTCCTCAGTATTATTGATGAGTTCTCCCGCTTCCCTTTTGCAATCCCTTGCCCCGACATGACCACGTCCACCGTCATTAAAGCCCTAGTGTCTTCACCCTGTTCGGTTTCCCCAATTATGTCCACAGTGACCGGGGCTCGTCATTCATGAGAGATGAACTGAGTCAGTACCTGCTCAGTAAGGGCATCGCCTCGAGCAGGACAACCAGTTATAACCCCAGGGGAAACGGGCAGGAGAGGGAGAACGCGACGGTCCTGCGGTCCAGGAATCTCCCAGTTTCCCACTGGCAGGAGGTCCTCCCCGATGCGCTCCACTCTATTAGGTCCCTACTTTGCACGGCCACAAACGAGACCCCTCATGACCACCTATTTGTTTTCCCTTGAAGATCCACCTCAGGGGCTTCGCTTCCGTCCTGGCTGAAGACACCGGGGCCAGTCCTACTCAGAAAGCACATCAGGAGCCATAAGTCCGATCCTCTGGTAGAGAGGGTCCAGCTCTCTACACGCTTATATCGAACATCCCGATGGCCGACAGGATACGGTCTCCCTCCGGGACCTGGAGCCCGCCGGTTCCACCACCACGGCCCCTCCACCATATCCCGTCCAACCTACTACGACCCCTATATGGCTCCCGCGCTCCCTCCCGTCTGCCATTCCCCCCTTCACCGATCCACAGTAATGAAGTTCCAGAAGAGACGCTCCCGGAGTCCACATCTGTACCCACACCGGCGCCCTCACTACTGATGCCAGCATGGACGAGTTCGACACCCGGACCAGCAACAACGCCAGAGCTTCGGCGCACACCGGCTGAACTTATGAACCTGTCACCCCCTCCGGACTTCATTTTTTTAACACGGGGTGAATGTGGTGAATGTTTTATGCCAATAATCCACCATTGTGTTTGTATCTGTGCTATGCTGTTGCCCTTGTGAGCTTCTCCTATGGGCCATTGTATGGCATTATTCATAGGGGAACACGTTGTGGCATGTATGGGCTCCGCCCATGGCTCCTCCCCTTGAAGGGAGGTATAAAGAGCAGTCGACCTGGAGGCGGTTCTCAGTATTGGATTAGTCGCAGGCAGGCACTGTTTTAAGTTGATTAAAGCCACGGTTTACTTCTACTCTTATCTCGAGTGAATTGATGGTCGCATCAACAGTAACTTCATTCAAGCCTACTTGTGACAATAAGCGATTTTCAACATTTGAGCCACACAAATGCCAGGCAATGAGCATCTCCTCCAAGAGAGAATCTAACCATCACCCCTTGACATTCAGTGGCATTACCATCATTGTGTCCTCACTATCAGCACCTTGGAGGCTACCATTGACAAGAAACTGAACTGGACGAGCCATACAAATACTGTGGCGACAAGAGCAGGCCAGAGGCTAGGAATCCTGCAGAGAATAACTCACCTCCTGACTCCCCAAAGCCTGTCCAATGCTTACAAGGCACAAATTAAGAGTGCAATGGAATGCTCCCCACTTGCCTGGATGAGTGCAGCTTGATCAAAGCTCAAGAAGTTCAAAACCATCCAAGACAAAGCAGCCCACTTGATTGGCACTTCATTCACAAACAGTCAAACCCTCCACCACCAATGAACAGTGGTAGCCGTGTGTACTATCTATAAGATGCACTGCAGGAACTCACCATGCCACCTTACACAGAACCCTCTGAACCCCTAACGATTACCATTTAGAAGGACAAGGTCAGCGGACACCTGGGAACCCCACCACCTGGAGGTTCCCCTGCAAACCACTCAACATCCTGACTTGGAAATATATCGCTGTTCCTTCACTGTCGCTGTCTCCAAATCTTTGAACTCTGCTAAAAAGCACCTCAGGGACTGCAGGGTTCAAGGTGGCAGCTCACCACCATCTTCTTAAGGGCAACTGGTGATAGGCAATAAACCCTATCAGCAGCCAGCTATGCCCACATCCGGTAAATGAATAAGAAAAAAAGAAATACAGGCTGTGCCAGTGATTCCAACCATTGGTTAGCTAATAAGGAGTAGAGCAGAAGGATAAATGGGCAGTTTTAGGTTGGCAATATGCAACCAGTGTAGTAGAATTACAGTGCAGAAGGAGGCCATTCCGCCCATCATGTCTGCACTGGCCCTTGGAAAGAGAACCCAACTCAAGTCCACACCTCCACCCTATCCCCATAACTCAGTAACCCCACTTAAGCTTTTTGGACATTAAGGACAATTTAGCATGGCCAATCCACCTAACCCGCACCTCTTCGGATTGTGGGAGGAAACCAGAGCACCCAGAGGAAACCCACACAGACATGGGGAGAACGTGCAGACTCCACACAGACAGTGACCCAAGCCGGAAATCGAACCTGGGACCCTGGAGCTGTGAAGCAACCATGCTAACTACTGTGCCACCGTGCTACCAAGTACACATAGAGACATGGAAACATAGAAGCATAGAAAATAGGAGGAGTAGGCCATTTGGTCCTTCGAGCCTGCCCTGCTATTCACTATGATCATGGCTGAGCCACTATCCTCAACACCAAAGATCTCCCACGACATTCTTGTGTCTAGAAATCTACCTACTTGCTTCTTAAATATATTCAATGACTTGGCCTCCACAACCTTCTGTGGTCAAGGCTTCCAGAGGTCTACCACCCTCTGATTGAAGAAGTTTCTCCTCGTCTCAGCCCTGATGTCCTACCTTGTATTCTATGACTGTGACCTCTTATTCTAGACCACGCATCCAGTGGAAACTATGCCCATGTCCCCAAGTGTATCATGGGGCTCATTTGACCCACTACTTTTAATAGATTGTGGTACGGGGAGCACACATCCCACTCTACAGATGTGGTACAGCAGAAATGGAAAATTATTTTTTAAAGTAAAACAATGTTTATTCTATGAACTCACGTTAACCTTTTTAAAACATACAGTAAACATCTTAGCAACCATTAAATAAAATATAACCCCCAAAGAATACAACACTAAGTAATTCTTACATTCCTTTTAACATCCATAAGACTTAAAAACACCTTTTTACAGAAAGACATCAGGCTTAACTTCACTACTGAGAACAGTTACCACGTTGAAATCAGCAAATGGACACTCACAAGCTTGCAGTGATTCACACACATCCTGCTGTGATTGCAGCTTCTCCAAAACTAAAATGAAACCAAACCCACCCTGCAGCAAAAAGCCTAAAGTGGAAGTAAAAAGCTGACAGATAGTCCAGCTCCACCCACTCTGACATCACTATAGTAGTAAACACCCATTTCTTAAATGTACTCTTACTGTAGATATTTATATACACACCCATTTCCAAATACCCATATCTTAAAGGTACTGTCACATGACACCAGCCCTGCAAGAATTTTATACGTCTCAATTCAATCCCCTCTCATTCTTCTAAACTCCACCGAATAGAGGCCTTGTCGACTTAATCTCTCCTCATACAACAATCCTGCCACCCCAGTACCACAGGAATCAGTAGAAGGAACAAAATGTACAGTTACTAAATTTACTGATGACACAAAGATAGGTAGGAGAGTGAGCTGCGAAGAGAAGAAAGGAGTTTGTAAAGGGACATAGATATGTTAAATGAGTGGGCAAACTCATTTGTCAGATGGAGTGAATGTGTGTAAATGTGCACCTGTCCATTTTGGCATATAGAACAGAAAAGCAGAATATTATTTAGATTGCTCTGAGGTACAGAGGGATCTGTGTGTCCTGGTACATGAATCAGGAAAAGTTAGTCTCCAATGCAGCAAGTAATTAGGAAGGCAGATGGAATGTTGCCATTAATTGCAAAAACAACAACAAAAAAGAACAAAGAAAATTACAGCACAGGAACAGGCCCTTCGGCCCTCCCAACCTGCGCCGATCCAGATCCTTTATCTAAACCTGTTGCCTATTTTCCAAGGATCTATTTCTCTTTGTTCCCCGCCCGTTCATATGTCTGTCCAGATGCATCTTAAATGATGCTATTGTGCCCGCCTCTACCACCTCCGCTGGCAAAGCGTTCCAGGCACCCACCACCCTCTGCGTAAAAGACTTTCCATGCACATCTCCCTTAAACTTTCCCCCTCTCACCTTGAAATCGTGACCCCCTTGTAATTGACAATTGAAAGTTTAAGGGAGATGTGCATGGAAAGTCTTTTACGCAGAGGGTGGTGATTTTCCTTAACCCTGTTAGCCAAAGATATTTCATGACCCGTTTTAGCCCTCTTTAAGAACATAAGAACATAAGAACTAGGAGCAGGAGTAGGCCATCTGGCCCCTCGAGCCTGCTCCGCCATTCAATTAGATCATGGCTGATCTTTTGTGGACTCAGCTCCACTTTCCGGCCCGAACACCATAACCCTTAATCCCTTTATTCTTCAAAAAACTATCTATCTTTACCTTAAAAACATGTAATGAAGGAGCCTCAACTGCTTCACTGGGCAAGGAATTCCATAGATTCACAACCCTTTGGGTGAAGAAGTTCCTCCTAAACTCAGTCCTAAATCTACTTCCCCTTATTTTGAGGCTATGCCCCCTAGTTCTGCTGTCACCCGCCAGTGGAAACAACATGCCCGCATCTATCCTATCTATTCCCTTCATAATTTTAAATGTTTCTATAAGATCCCCCCTCATCCTTCTAAATTCCAACGAGTACAGTCCCAGTCTACTCAACCTCTCCTCATAATCCAACCCCTTCAGCTCTGGGATTAACCTAGTGAATCTCCTCTGCACACCCTCCAGCGCCAGTACGTCCTTTCTCAAGTAAGGAGACCAAAACTGAACACAATACTCCAGGTGTGGCCGCACTAACACCTTATACAATTGCAACATAACCTCCCTAGTCTTAAACTCAATCCCTCTAGCAATGAAGGACAAAATTCCATTTGCCTTCTTAATCACCTGTTGCACTTGTAAACCAACCTTCTGTGACTCATGCACTAGCACACCCAAGTCTCTCTGAACAGCGGCATGCTTTAATATTTTATCGTTTAAATAATAATCCCGTTTGCTGTTATTCCTACCAAAATGGATAACCTCACATTTGTCAACATTGTATTCCATCTGCCAGACCCGAGCCCATTCACTTAACCTATCCAAATCCCTCTGCAGACTTCCAGTATCCTCTGCACTTTTCGCTTTACCACTCATCTTAGTGTCATCTGCAAACTTGGACACATTGCCCTTGGTCCCCAACTCCAAATCATCAATGTAAATTGTGAAAAATTGTGGGCCCAACACGGATCCCTGAGGGACACCACTAGCTACTGATTGCCAACCAGAGAAACACCCATTTATCCCAACTCTTTGCTTTCTATTAATTAACCAATCCTCTATCCATGCTACTACTTTACCCTTAATGCCATGCATCTTTATCTCATGCAGCAACCTTTTGTGTGGCACCTTGTCAAAGGCTTCCTGGAAATCCAGATATACCACATCCATCGGCTCCCCGTTATCTACTGCACTGGTAATGTCCTCAAAAAATTCCACTAAATTAGTTAGGCATGACCTGCCTTTAACGAACCCATGCTGCGTCTGCCCAATGGGACAATTTCTATCCAGATGCCTCGCAATTTCTTCCTTGATGATAGATTCCAGCATCTTCCCTATTACCGAAGTTAAACTCACTGGCCTATAATTTCCTGCTTTCTGCCTACCTCCTTTTTTAAACAGTGGCGTCACGTTTGCTAATTTCCAATCCACCGGGACCACCCCAGAGTCTAGTGAATTTTGGTAAATTATCACTAGTGCATCTGCAATTTCCCTAGCCATCTCTTTTAGCACTCTGGGATGCATTCCATCAGGGCCAGGAGACTTGTCTACCTTTAGCCCCATTAGCTTGCCCTTCACTCCCTCCTTAGTGATAACAATCCTCTCAAGGTCCTCACCTGTCATAGCCTCATTTCTATCAGTCGCTGGCATGTTATTTGTGTCTTCCACTGTGAAGACCGACCCAAAAAACCTGTTCAGTTCCTCAGCCATTTCCTCATTTCCCATTATTAAAACTCCCTTCTCATCCTCTAAAGGACCAATATTTACCTTAGCCACTCTTTTTTGTCTTTATTGCGCGTTTGAGATTTGTCCTACTTTCTCAATATTCCTCTAAAGCTTCATCAGTTTTGAGTCGCCTCGATCTTATATATGCTTCCTTTTTCATCTAGCTAGTCTCACAATTCCACCCGTCATCCATGGTTCCATGTTAACAATGTTACTGCACCCTTCCTATTTCTTAGTTCTATCCATATTGCCTCAGTGCTCGAATCCTCCATCGTGCCCTCCTTAATCACAGCTGTGATATCATCTCTGACCAGTAATGCAACTCTTCCACCCCTTCTACCTCCCTCTCTATCCCTTCTGAAGCATCTATACCCTGTGATATTTAGTTGCCAGTCTTGCCCATCCCTCAACCAAGTCTCAGTAATACCAATAACATCATATTCCCAGGTACTGATCCAAGCCCTAAGTTCATCTGCCTTACCTGCTACACTTCTCGTATTAAAACAAATACACCTCAGACCACCTGTCCCTTTGCGTTCATCATCTCTTCCCTGTCTACTCTTCCCCTTAGTCACATTGAGTTTATTATCCAGTACCTTACTGGCTTTAGTTGCTCCCTCTTTACTGACCTCTAACTTCCTAATCTGGTTCGCATCCTCCTGCCACATTAGTTTAAAACCTCCCCAACAATGTTAGCAAAAGCATTGGGACATTGATTCCAGTCCTGCCCAGGTGTAGACCATCCGGTTTGTAATGGTCCCACCGCCCCCAGAACCGGTTCCAATGTCCCAAAAATCTGAACCCCTCCCTCCTGCACCATCTCTCAAGCCACGTATTAATTCTGACTATTCTTAAATTTCTACTCTGACTGTCTTGTGGCACTGGTAGCAATCCTGAGATTACTACCTTTGAGGTCCTACTTTTTAACTTATCTCCTAAATCCCTAAATTCTGATTGTAGGATCTCATCCCGTTTTTTTACCTATATCGTTGGTGCCTATATGCGCCACGACAACTGGCTGTTCACCCTCCCCCTCCAGTATGTCCTGCAGCCGATCTGAGACATCCCTGACCCGTGCATCCGGGAGGCAACATACCATTCGGGAGTCTCGTTTTCGACCACAAAATGGATTGGAAAAGAAAGTGAGGAGTTTTGTGACAGCTGTACAGGGCCCAGGTGAGACCAAATCTGGGGAACAGTGCAGTTTTTGTCTCCTTATTTAAGGAAGGACATAATTACATTCGAAGCAGTTCAGAAATGGTTCACTTGACAGTGAAGAGGTAGAATTCCGAATGGGCTACAGACGATAGTCATGGTTGCCGCCTGATATAAAATGGACTCTGTCAATGTTATTGTCAGTGTCTGCTACTAAAGTATCAAAGCTTTGTGCAAAACAAGTGATCCACAAGCTGCATCCGGAGAGACAATTAGCCGTTAGCAAACTTGCCCAATGTCGGTATTCTTAGCTACTTCTAACTGACGAAGGGCCCCAAATTAAGGAACTAGCAAGGAATGAGGAAGGGCATGTTCAACGTGGCTGTATGTAACCATTATCTATGTAATGAACTCATCGTGTAAGGCAAACTGCCAATTAGAGGCGAGAGGAGCTAACTTGTACCCATTTATGGCATTGAAGATGCAAATTGTGGAGTGTGATGCGAGCAAATTGATTGGGTATATGTAAATGCGAATGCAAACAAATTCCGCTTTCCTTCTGTATATTAACCTAGTGCAACCTCAGCTCAGGTGAGAAAAGGTGCTGTCCAGGCCGCGGGGGTCAAAGGCCTTTCTCCCAGAATTCTGAAAATTAATAAATCGCTCTTTTACTCACTCAAAGTCTATTCGTGAATATTTTCACGTACGACAGATTGCTGCGATGAAGGGTTTATCTTATGAAGAAAGGTTGGACAGGCTGGGCCTGTATCCATCAGAGTCCAGAAGATTTAAGAGGCGATCTTACTGAAACTGGATTTTGAGGGGACTTGTCAGGATGGATGCTTGTACGAGAGACTAGAACTTGGAGACTAAATAGAAACAGAAAATAGGAGTAGAAGTATGCCATTCGGACCTTTGAGCCTGCTTCACCATTCATAACGATCCTGCTCTCCCCCCCCCCCCCCCCCCCCCATATCATTAGATCTCCTTCACCCCAAGTGATTTATCTAACTGATTTTTGAAAACATACACTCTCTGAGTGAAGAAATTTCTCCTCATCTCTGTCCTAAAATGGTCCACTCCGTGACCTCTGGTTCTGGACACCCCATCGTTGGGAATATCCTTCTTGCATCTACTCTGTCAAGTCCTGTTGGAATTTTATAGGTTTGTATGAGATCCCCCCTCATTCTTCTGAACTCCAGCGAATGCAATCCTAACAGACTCAATTTTTCCTTATACGTCAGTCTCGTCATGAGTGGACGTGGAGAGGATGTTTCCACTTGTTGGAAAAACTAGAACCAGAGGACACCATTTCAGACTAAAGGGACGATCCTTTAAAACAGAGATGAGGAGGAATTTCTTCAGCTAGAAGGTGGTGAATCTGTGGAACTCTTTGCCGCAGAAGGCTGTGGAGGGCAAATTACTGAGTGTCTTTAAGACAGAGATAGATAGGTTCATGAATAATAAGGGGATCAAGACCCAACCTTCACTGCCCTCTGACACAGAGAATTCCACAGACAAATGGCCCTCTGAGAGAAAAAGAATTACTCTCTGTCTTAAAAGATAGACCCTTTATTTGTAATCTCCCAGTCACAAAGGAGGAGACAAATAACATCCCTGAAATGTTGGGATTCTTGGGAGAAGGCAAGAGAATGGGGATGAGAAAATATCAGCCATAATTGAATGGCGGAGCAGACTTGATGGACCGAGTGGCCTAATTCTGCTCCTATGTCTTCTGGTCATCCCAGGAATCAGTCTGAAAAACCTTCTTTAAACTCCCACTGTAGCAAGAACACCCTTTCTCAGATAAGGAGTCCAAAAGAGCACACAATATTCGAGGTGTGGCCTTACCAAGCTCCTGTATAATTGCAGCAACACATCCCTGCTCCTGTACTCGAAGCCTCTCACTACGAACGCCAAGTTTTACACCGGCTCCACCTTCATGTTTCCCTTCAGTGACTGGTGTACGAGGATACCCAGGTCTCATTGCTCATTCCCCTCTCCTGATTTATGGCCATTCAGATGATAATCTGCATTCTCGTTTTTGCTACCAAGTGGATAACCTCACATTCATCCAAATTACACTGTCCCTGCCATGTATTTGCCCACTCATTCAACTTGTCCAAATCACACCCAGCTTTGTGTCGTTTGCAAATTTGGAGATATTGGGCTGGATTCTCCATCGGCGGGATCCTCCGTTCCGGCAGCTTTCCCACGCCCGCAGATGTCCCGATGGCGTGGGGGTGCCCACAATGGCAAACCCCATTGGCTGGCTGCCGGGACGGAGAATCCCCATGCTGGTGGGGGCTGGCCGCACCAGAAAACAGATGTGGTGGGATGGAGAATCCTGCTCATTTATTTTGTTCCCTCATCTAAATCATGTTATTCATGAAGGCCCACCATCTCAACCTTAGCCCTCGCCTGAGGTGTAGTGATCCTCAGGTTAAATCAGCATCATTCAGCCTGTGGTCATCTAGGACTTTGGAGAATTTACTATATATTGTGAATAGCTGGGGTCCCAGACCCAAACGCTGTTGTACCCCACTTGTCACTGCCTGTCATTTGGAAAAATACCTATTTATTCCTACTCTTCGTTTCCTGTCTGCCAACCATTTTCCTTTTTTTTTACCCAATTCATTTTTTCCAATTAAGGGGAAATTTAGCATGGCTGATCCACCTGTCCTGCACATCTTTGGGGTGTGGGGGCAAAAGACGGGGAGAATGTGCAAACTACACACAGACAGTGACCCAGAGCCGGGATCGAACCTGGGACTTCGGCGCCGTGAGGCAGCAGTGTGCCACCATGCTGCCCGCCAACCAGCTTTCTATCCATCTCAATACACTAATACCCATAATCCCATACATTTTGATTTTACACACTAATCCCTGACGTGGGACTTTGTTGAAAGCCTTCCGAGAGTCCAAATAAACCACATGCATTGGCTCCCCTTCATCTACCAGTTATATTCTTGAAGAATTCCAGTCAATTTGTCAAGCATGATTTCCTTTTCATAAATCCATGCTGACTCTGTCTGATCCTGCCACTGTTTTCCAAGTGCTGCGCCATAAAATCTTTGATAATGGATCCTTGACATTTCCCCACTATTGATATCAGGCTTACTGGTCTACAATTCCACTGGCTGTTCACCCTCGCCCTCCAAAATGTCCTGTCCCCACTCTGAGACATCCTTGACCCTAGCACCAGGGAGGCAACATACCATCCAGGAGTCTCGTTTGCGGCCACAGAAACGCCTGTCTATTCCCCTTACAATTGAATCCCCTATAACTATTGCACTGGTACACTTATTACCCCTCCCCTCTGCAGCAGAACCAACCATGGTGCCACGAGTTTGGCTGTTGCTGTTTTCCCCTGGTTTTGGGATAGGTTCACAAGTAATATAAGACGGCTGTTGAATGCGGTGATGAATCTGTCAGGGGCTCTGGTACCGGAGGTGGTGGTGTCCATGGTCGCGAAGGAGGCATTTGATTGGGCGGAGTGGTGGTACTTGTTCGAGGTTTTGGAAAGGTTTGGGTTTGGGCCGAGATTTGTGGCACCAAGGACGAGGGTAAGGACGAATGATATGAGCTCACAAAGGTTTGACTTACACAGGGGTATGAGGCAGGGGTGCCCACTGTCGCTGTTACTGTTTGCGCTGGCCATAGACCATTATCAATGGCTCTCACGGGGTCGGCAGAGTGGCGAGGGGTTATGAGGAGACAGAGGGAGCATCAGTTGTCGCTCTATGCCAATGACCTCTTGCTGTATGTTTTGGATCTGTTGGAGAGTAAGGGAAGGTTATTGGCCTGCTGGGGAGATTTGGTGGGTTCTTGGGGTACAAGCTGAATGTAGGGAAAAGCAAGGTATTCCTTGAGCTGGCACAGCGGGCTAATTTAGAGGGGGGAGATTTCATTTATGGTAGCGAGGGATAGGTTTAAGTATTTGAGGATTCAGGTAGCGAGGGACTGGATGGGACTCCATAAGTGGAACTTAACGAATCTGGTGGAGGAGGCCAAGGAGGATCTTAAGAGGTGGTTAAAATAAATATCCTGCTAATGTTCTTGTTTATCTTTCAGGCTCTCCCGATCTTTATACCAAAGTCCTTTTTTCGGAAAGTGGACACGATCATTTCGGACTTTGTATGGGTGGGGAAGGTGCGAGGCTGGGGAGGACACTACAGAGGCAGAGGCAGCGGAGTGGGGGGTGGGTTGTCATTGCCGAGCTTGCTTCATTATTATTCCGCAGCGAATTTGGACAAGGTGCGGCGGTGGTGGAAGGAGAAGGGGTGGAGTGGGTTAGGATGGAGGAGGAATCTTGTAAGGGGTCTAGTTTGAGGGCTATGGCAGCGTTGCCAATGGCTCTCAGTAGGTATTCAGTGAAGCCGGTGGTGCAGTCTATGGTGAAGATATAGGGCTGGATTCTCCTCCGTTGGGGTGCTCTATTTTGCCAGCAACCCAGGGGTTTCCCGACGGCATGGGGCTGCCCCACAATGGGAATCCCATTGACCAGCCGGTGAAATGGAGAATCCCGCTGGCGCGGTGAAACGGAAATGTGGCGCAGAGAATCCAGCCCACGGAATCAGTTGAGGAGGCATTTTAGGGTGGAAGGGATGTCGATGTTAACGCCGCTGTGTGAGAATCATGGACTTGAGCCGCGTTGGGGGGGGGGGGGGGGGGGGGGGTGGATAGTGTATACAGGAGGTGGAGGGAAGTGGGGCTGGAGTTGAGGGATCTGTACTTGGAGGAAAGGTTTGCCAGTCTGGAGGAGCTAAGGGAAAGGGTAGAGCTGCAAAGGGGAATGAGTTCAGGTATCTGCAGGTTAAGGACTTTGCTCGAAAGGTCTGGAGGGGGTTCCCTAGGTTGCCAGGATACACCCTGCTAGAGTGGCTGCTGCTTCTGGATGTGGAAAGGGAGGGAAGAATTGGGGAAATATACAAGTGGCTGGGGGACCAGGGAGGCGAGCATGTCATGAAGATCAAGGAGAAATGGGAATCGGAGTAGGGAGGGGAGATCAATTGGGGGAATGGAGTGAGGCACTGAATAGGGACCTCCTTTTGTGCAAGGATGAGCCTGATACAGTTTAAGGTGGTTCACACGGTGCATATGACTCGGGTGAAAATGAGTAGGTTCTTTCCGAGGGTAGCAGATGAGTGTGAGAGGTGTGGGCGGGGGCCAGTGAATCACGTGCACATGTTTTGGGGTGTTGAAAAATTGGAAAGATTCTTGGCGGGCGTGTTTGCGGTCTTAGCTAGGACAGTGGAGGAGGAGGTGGACCCAGACCCTTTGTTGGCGATATTTGGGGTTTCAGAGAGGCCGGAGCTCATGGAGAGGAGGAAGGCCGATGTTGTGGCCTTCGCCTCTCTGACTGCACAGCGGCGGGTTTTACTGGAGTGGCGGTCGGCATCGCCACCGGGGGTAGCGGCTTGGTTGGGTGACCTGTACGACTTCCTGCGATTGGAGAAGATAAAGTTTGAGTTAAGGAGCTCTGCAGGGGTGTTTGAGAAAAGGTGGGGGATGTTTGTGACTGTGTTTGAGGAGCTGTTCATCGTGGGGGTGGTGGGTTGGGGGAGGGGCGTGGGGGAGGGTGTGTATGGGGGGGGGGGGTAAAAGGGA
This sequence comes from Scyliorhinus canicula, assembly GCF_902713615.1. Taxonomy (NCBI): domain Eukaryota; kingdom Metazoa; phylum Chordata; class Chondrichthyes; order Carcharhiniformes; family Scyliorhinidae; genus Scyliorhinus; species Scyliorhinus canicula. Next base: position 101,108,324 of record NC_052162.1, on the reverse strand, counting down.
AAAAGCCTGTACAGCCTGTATAGTTGATTGCTGGGAAGTATGTTTCCCGGGGTGTTTATTTGCTGTAACCTTTTTTGATATATGTTTGTAATAAAATACATTTAAAAAAATCTGTAAACATACATATAGCTACACCAGTACCAAAGCCACTCCCAGAATCTGTAGCCCTACCTGTACCAGACTGCGCTGACAGGTGGCAATGCAGGTCAATAGAGTGGTCAAGAAGGCATACAGCATGCTTCTCTTCATCGGACGGGGTATTGAGTACAAGAGTCGGCAGGTCATGTTACAATTGTATAGGACTTTGGTTCGGCCACATTTGGAATACTGCGTGCAGTTCTGGTCGCCACATTACAAGAAGGATGTGGATGCTTTAGAGAGGGTGCAGAGGAGGTTCACCAGGATGTTGCCTGGTATGGAGGGTGCTAGCTACAAAGAAAGGTTGAGTAGATTAGGATTGTTTTTGTTGGAAAGACGGAGGTTGAGGGGGGACCTGATTGAGGTCTACAAAATTATGAGAGGTATGGACAGGGTGGATAGCAACAAGTTTTTTGCAAGAGTGCGGGTGTCAGTTACAAGGGGTCACGATTTCAAGGTGAGAGGGGGAAAGTTTAAGGGAGATGTACGTGGAAAGTTTTTTACGCAGAGGGTGGTGGGTGCCTGGAACGCTTTTCCAGCGGAGGTGGTAGAGGCAGGCACGATAGCATCATTAAAGATGCATCTAGACCGATATATGAACGGGCGGGGAACAGAGGGATGTAGACCTTGGAAAATAGGAGACAGTTTTAGATAAAGGCTGGGAGGGCCGAAGGGCCTGTTCGTGTGCTGTAATTTTCTTTGTTCTTTGTTCTTTGACACTAGTACCAGTATCAGTAATCATGCCTGGATAAGCATTCCAGAATGGCATTTGTGCCAGCATCAATACTGAAATTGGTACCAATCTCTGTGCCAATACATGTGCCAGCACCTGTACCCATACCACAGCCAGCATCTTTACCTCAGGATGGTGTCCTCGGTCCATCCATCTTCAGTTGCTTCATCAATGACTTTTCTTTCCAACCTAAGGTCAGAAGCGGGTATGTTGGATGAAGACTGCACAATCCTTAGAATCTATAAAATCTCTACAGTGCAGAAGGAGTTCATTCGGCCCATTGAATCTGCACCAACTCTCTGAAAGAATTCATTGCCGCGGAGTGCAGTGGAGGCCGGGACGCTAAATGGCTTCAAGGCAGAGATAGATAAATTCGTGGTACATATCGGTACAAACAACAGAGGTAAAAACAGGGATGAGGTCCTAAAAGCAGAATACAGGGAGCTAGAAAGGAAGTTAAGAAATCGGATCTCAAAGGTAGTGATCTCAGGATTACTACCGGTGCCATGTGCTAGTCAGAGTAGAAATGACAGGGTGAATAGGATGAATACATGGCTGAAGAGATGGTGTCAGGGGGAGGCTTTCAGATTCCTGGGGCATTGGGAACTGATTCTGGTGGGATCTGTACAAGCTGGACAGGCTACACCTGGGCAGGACTGGAACTGATGTCCTGGGGGGCTATTTGCTGGAGCGGTTGGGAGAGTTTTAACGAATATGCCAGGGGGGTGGGAACCTAGGCAAGGAGTCAGAGAAAGAGGGAGCAAGGACAAAAACAAAAGGTAGAAAAGTGAATAAGAAAAGTGAAAGGTGGAGAAACCAAGGGCAAAATTCAAACAGGGCAATAAAGAGAAATATTGGAAGCAAGACAAACAATGTGAAAAAGACAAACTTAAAGGCTCTGTGCCTTAATGCACAGAGCATTCGCAATAAAGTGGATGAACTAGTTGTGCAGATAGATATACATGGGTATGATATAATTGGGATTACGGAGACATGGCTGCAGGGTGACCAGGGATGGGAACTGAATGTCCCAGGGTTTTCAGTATTTAGGGAGGCAGGCATAAAGGAAAGGGTGGTGTGGCACTGCTGGTTAAAGAGGAAATGAACACAGTAGTGACAAAGGATATTAGCTCTGACAATGTGGAATCTGTATGGGTAGAGTTGTAGCCACCTGGGTTGGCCACTTGCTCACACAAAATGGAAGAACGCAAAGGTTACAGGGAACAATAGACAGTTGCAAAGAGACAAGCAGTTTGCAGAATCCCCTGTGTATTCTGGCTGCTAAAGAAACCAGACAGCATTGTAACTAACAAGTTTGCATATTAATGAAGCGATTCCCGGTGATTCCCAGGCACAATGGACACAACAGTTAACTGCAATCGCTACATTCTATAGAAGGTCAGACTTCTCGGTGCCAAAGGGAGTCTGAAACAATAAGCCCCAAGAACCGCCCAGTGATCAAGGAACAGGCCCGTTATTGGGGAAATTCAAATCAATCAATTGGGAAGAGACCCAATCGATTGCAAGTTTATAGAGAGTCCGCCCAAAAGGGCGCAAAGCCCCTGGGACCTATAAAAGTCAGGTCCCAGGACTGATTCTTTCTTCTTGACCAGCCGGCCCTCCCAGCAGAACACCTTTGCAGCAGAAGACCATGACCAAGAGGAGAGGCCTGGTCAGCAGCCACCATCAAGTAAGTGTCATACAATGCACGCTACGAGGGTAGACACTCCTGACCCCTTTAGTCCACACCAACTGGAAACCTGCGGACCCAGTGCAGAGCACGAGGCCATTGTTCCCTGATCCGGCAGTTCCCTTATTCCAGATAAGTTTTGGCCTATTAGTGGTAGGAATAGTTTAGTCTTAGTATTATATGCATGAGTAGTAAATAACTGTGTTATAATAAACGTGTCTTGTTTTGAACTTACTAACTGGTGTATTGAGTCATTGATCTGAACTTGAACTTGAGCCTTGTGGCGGTATCTTAACGATACCTGGTGACTCCAGAGCTAAGTAATAAACAGAGCTAATTGAGTGTAAAGCACACTCACCCAGAACGAGCAACATTTAGTGGCGAACTCTGACGGGACTCGACTAGAAGTGGCCCCCCCACTCTGAGAGAACCCAGAAATTTGAATCTGAAATCCAATTGGGAAAAGGAAAAATCACAAGTGTTCAAGTAGTTCACATCAATCCTCATAATTCGGAAGTGTGGTTTTTTTTGCATGCGTAACTAACAGGGTTATAAGGTAAAACCGAGAGATTTTTGTTGCGACAAACTGTCGGGAGTTTATACTTCGGAAAATAGCGAAAGCCGTACCCGTAATTTATAACACCGCCGTAGCATCCCTTGTTCTAAATTTAAAAGAGAGCATAAGATAGGAGAGTTGGCCATGCAGACAATGGAACGCCTCATGCACCCCCAAGAGTTTGTCGTCGCAGTGACCAGCAGCAGAGTAGGAATGTGTCCCGTTTGGGAACAAGAGATCAGGAAGTGCCTCAAAGGGAAAGGATGGCCCCTTTGGAGCAAATTATGTTCGAATGAGGAAACAGGCCCCGGGGGTATAGGACATACTTGGTAGGAGGACCTGAGCGCAAACAGAACAGAAATCTAGGAAAAGCACGTAAGCCAATGGTAATTGTGTCCTGTCTGGCACAATTGCGAGGCACAGAGGAGGTCGTCAGGACGCTCCGAGCAGAATTAGAGGAAAGGCATCGCCTGAGTAAAGTGGATGTCAGTGATATAGAGAGAGGGAATTTAGAATTAAGAAAGAAGTTGGCAGATAAGGATAGAGAGGTGGATGATGCCAAGAGGGCACACCAGTCTTGTCTAGCCCATCTGAGCAGCTCTCAGGTACAATACGAAAAAGCCTATCAGGATGTGCAGCGTGCAGCCTTGATAAGACAAGAATCAGAGAAGCAGGTAGAAACACTGAAGAAGCAGTGCAGCGACCTGAAGGCAGCTTTAAGAGCACTCCATGCTGCCACCACTGAGCAAAGGCAAAGCACAGTGGACCATGCTAAGTGCAGGAAGCAGATTACGGAGCTGCAATCTCTGCTTTCTGTGCAGAATGGCTTCCAAGAAACCTTTGGAACGCAATTAGAGGAAGAGAATGCACCAGATTGGCAGGAGTTAAGTGAGACAGCGCAGCGATATGTTCAGGGAACATGTGCGCTAGAAACACAGCAGAAAAGGAAAGCGCCCCAACCCCCCACAGATCAGATAGCACCCGCACCAATGAACCCACTCACCACCCAAAGGAAAGCAACCACAAACGGCGCACCCGAGATCACCTACACCACCCCCTTAACCATGACCCAATTAAGGGACGCGTGCGAAAAAGGCACACCGTTCCTCCCCAGTTCGGTCCCCCACCATTTCTTTGCGATGGTAAAACAGCAGGCGATCATGTACGGCCTGGACGAAAGGGAGCATGTTAAGCTCACGGTCTTGTGTTTAGACACATCCGTGGTAGCAGCCCTCCCCGACCCACAAAACGTTGGAGGAGGTGCCTTAGAGCAGGTGCATACCGCGATACTGGATGCAATCGGGTACAATAGAGGAGACCCCGTAGAAGGCCTGAACCGGTGTCGGCAGAAAAAGACCGAGCACCCCACAGCGTTTGCAGGACGGCTGTGGATTCATTTCACCGCAGTTTTCGGTGGATTGGATCGCGCTCACCTATCCGCAGAGGACATGGCCAAATGGACCCGCACCCTTATCTCCCAAACCACAGATGCAGGACAGAAAGCCAGTTCTAATTATGACCCCACAGAAGAGGCCCATAATGAAAAGTGGGTACTTAAGAGATTGTCCCACGCTTGGGAGCAATCTGTCCACGGCAAGGCAACATTTAAGAACCCCGAAGAAGCTCAAGCTGCAGCAGATATTCAGGCAGTGAGAACACAACAAAACCCCGCATGGGTAAATGAGGGAAAGAACAGCCCCCCACAGAAGTCACAGGAATGTTTTAACTGCGGACAGTTAGGGCATTTTGCTAGAGAATGCAATGCACCACAGGAATCTCAGAGAAGCCAACAGACTCTGAACAGGAATAGAGCAAAGCCCATTCACAGTATAGGGACTCAGTCAGGACAGACCAATGTGGACGGAACGGACTGACGGTGTTCGGGCAACCCCACTTGGGTCTGTGACACCCTCTGGGACAGATCCGGACGACCGGTAGTCACAGCGTAAATTCGGGGACAGCCCATAGAATTACTCTGGGACACAGGAGGGTCCGTACGACCATTAATTCCTCCACTACACCACAGGCAGACACGTGGCCCACTACAGCCACAATCACACTCAGCGGCTTTACAGGACACTCACGGCAGGGACACATTACAGCCCCTGTACCCATCCAACTAGGGAATATCTCCACCAGACACCCCGTTGTTTTAGTGGATCTGCCCCACACAGCAGAACATATACTCGGCATTGATTGTATGAATGCACACAGTCTGTCGTTCGACCCAGTCAGTCAGTGTGTCTGGCGAATGGCAAGGTCTGAAAGAGCACCTGCAACGCTCACAGTAGGTGAGTATGAAAATAGGATTAGCGCAGTATTGCTTTGACCCGACCTGACCACGCTCAGCACAGACAAACAAGTTAGGGCAGTTTTAAACAGCAACCGATCAGCATTTGCCAGTCACACACACGACTGCGGCAGAATGACTGGATCCGTTCATGTTACAGAACCTGACCCTAAACCCCAGCGACAATACAGATTTCCCCAGGAAGCAGAAGGAGAAATCGCCAAAGTAATAGAGAGCTTATTAGAACAGAACGTACTTAGAACAGTAGCCTCGACTAATAATGCCCCAATTTGGCCAGTGAGGAAGCCCGACGGATCATGGCGTCTGACCATTGATTATTGGAAACTCAATAAAGTCACCCCTGCAGTAGCCCCCACGGTAGAAACAAGTCCCGAGACCATGCTCAGGCAGGGACTCAACTCCAAGTATTTTACGGTTTTGGACATTAGCAACGGCTTCTGGTCAATCCTATTGGCAAAGGCGTGCCAGTACAAATTCGCATTCACTTTTAAAGGTCAGCAGTACACGTGAACATGCCTCCCACAAGGATTCCACAACTCCCCCTCCATTTTCCACCGACAGCTGGCAAATGGACTATCAAAATTTTCCCTTCCCGAATGTCTGGTACAGTATGTGGACGACATATTACTGCAGACAGACACCAAGGCAGAGCACATCATGCTTCTGTCTGAACTCCTGGAACTTCTAAAAACAATTGGATGTAAAGTAAACCCCAGAAAGGCCCAAATATTGGAGAATAAAGTGATGTATTTGGATACAGTCATCACACATGGCAAACGCGAGATCGAGTTCAAAAGAATTGACTCGATCGTCAAATTGCCCCTTCCCCAAAATGTTTCAGCCCTCCGGTCGTTTTTAGGACTGGTTGGGTATTGTCGGAACCATATCGATGGTTTTGCGACAAAGGTAGCCCCACTTTCAGACCTCCTTAAGAAAGGAGCCCCTTGGGAATGGCTTCCGCAGCATACAAAGGCTGTGGACGATTTAAAGAAAGCCCTTAGCGCAGCCCCTGCACTACAAGTTCCAGACCCGCTTTCCCCCTATGCAATTGAGGTAGCAAGCACAGATCTGACCCTCTCGGCCGTGCTCTTTCAGGAACGGCACAAGCAGCTATGACCAGTGGCTTATGCCTCCCGACTTTTAGACCCAGTAGAGCAAGGATTTTCAGCCTGCGAAAGGCACCTACTCACAGTATTCTGGGCAGTATAGTACTTTTCGTACATTACCGGACTCAACCCCATAACGATTCTGACCGAACACACCCCCACACAGCTTCTATTGGACGGACGACTGAAGGACGGTTCAGTTAGCCAAATTAGAGCAGCTAGGTGGACCCTTCTTTTACAAGGACAGGACATCACAGTTAAACGGACTAAGACACACACCTTCTTAGCAAACAACCTCCAATGCCCAGGACAACCCCATGATTGCGAGATAGTAGCCCCCCTCCACAACACAGGACCCTTCATTGCAAAGACGCCCCCCAGGAAGATAGGAAGTTCAACTCAAAGCCCTCAGCACACAGACACGTGTGCCCCCTTGAAGATTTATGTGGATGGTTCATCCACTGTTTTAAATGGTGAGCGCATTACAGGATGCGGCATCTATGTAGAGGATGCACAGGGACGCGCATTAGAAGAGATATCTTTAAAGTTACCTGGTCACTTAGGCGCGCAGGCAGCAGAGCTCGCGGCCATAGCTTACATAGTGGACCACCCAGATTCGTTCCCCAGCCCAGCAGATATATATTCTGATAGTCTATATGTCTGCAACAGTTTGACAGATTTTATACCCCTGTGGAAGACAAGAGGTTTTGTTTCCGCGGATGGAAAGCCCCTTCCATCAGCCCCATTGCTCCGCCATATCCTAGAAAAGGCAAAGGATAGGACTTATGGCATCATTAAAGTAAGAAGTCACCATCGGTTATCCCCCCCTGGAAATGTGAAAGCCGACGCACTGGCAAAAGCAGGTTCCAGGCACGGACATTTTTGGACACCCCCTGCTAGCGCCCCTGTGAGTTCCGTTCAGGTCTCACAGACAAACATTGAGGATCTAGTACAGGCCCAAAAACAGGACAGCAATCTCAGGGAGATTTTGAGAGGAAAATTTTCAGCCCCATATGAAAAATTCAGACACGCTCTGACCACACATGATGGTGTGGTGTTGAAAGATCAACTGTATGTGGTTCCTGAGAAGGACAGGAATCAAATGATTTGCCTATTTCATGACAGTCATGGACATCAAGGGATAGACCCCACCACAGCCCACCTGAGACAGCTCTGTTGGTGGCCAAATCTGAGAGAGGATGTTACACATTGCATCGAAAATTGTTTGATTTGTGCTCAGAATAACCCGGAGAGGTATTCGAAGAAGGCAAAGCTCAGTCACACTCGCCCTGTTAATGGCCCCTGGACAAACCTCCAGATCGATTTTATAGGTCCATTACCCCCTTGCAGGAATGGCTATAAATACGTTTTGGTGGTCATTGATACATTTACGAAATGGGTAGAGGCATTCCCATCTCGAACTAACACAGCCAAAACAACCACAAAGATCCTGACACACCACATCTTTACCAGATGGGGACTCCCCAGAAGTATTGAGTCGGACCAGGGATCTCATTTCACAGGACAGGTCATGAAGAACGTCCTGACCATATTTGGTATTAAACAAAATTTCCACATCGCGTACCACCCTCAGTCCAGCGGTATAGTAGAACGCATGAATCGGACTCTAAAATCGACCCTTAGAAAGATGGTCTTGGAAACAAATACGACTTGGGATTCGGTGCTCCCATTCACACTTATGGTTTTAAGGAATACTGGGCGAAATTCTCCCAAAACGGGGGAAATCGTCAAACTGCCGTAAAACCCGGGCGGGTTTTACGGCATCGCGCCCCTTCCCGACGGGGGACCGATTCTGGTCCCCCGTCGGGGCTAGCAGCCCGACGTCGGAGGCCCCGACAAGTCGGGCTTAACGAAAATCGTTAAACCCGCTTGTCGGACTTAGCGCCGGCTGACGCGTCATATGTCGTCAGCCGCGCATGCGCAGGTGGGAAGACTCCACCCGCGCATGCGCGGGTGACGTCATCGCGTTTTTGCGCGAAACCCGCGCATGCGCGGTCCGGGTTGCCCCTCAGCCGCCCCGCGTATTGATACTGCGGGGCGGCGGAAGGACAAATAGTGCGCGGGCATCGGGCCCGCTGCCCGCGATCGGTGGGCACCGATCGCGGGCCCATGGCACCCTTGGCACGGCCGTGGTACTGCCGTGCCAATCGGTGCCACGGTTATTTTTTTCCAGGTGGTCACGACGTTTTTACGAATGGCAGGACCAGGTGTGTTTGCCGTTCGTAAAAAGGTCGTAAAGGGCTGGGACTTCGGCCCTTCTAACAGCTGTGAATCGCTGCCGGCCGTAAAAAAACGGCGGCAGCGATTCGTGTCGGGATTTCGGCGGGGGGGGGGGGAGAATAGCGGGAGGGCGTCAAAAAAGTCGGGAAGGCCCTCCCGCTATTCTCCCACCCGTCGTGGGGGGGGGAGAATTTCGCCCACTGTTTCAGCTTCAACAGGTTTCACCCTACACACACTCATGACCGGACGCCCCATGAAAGGTTCTGAATTCCTTTTAGGACTCGACATGACCAGCCCAGAAGTGACAGCCCTCACACACGAGACAGCAGTCAAACAATTAGTGGAAAATTTAAGATCGTATTTAACAGCCGCAGTTAAATTGGGAAAGAAAAAGAAACAGAGCAAGGCTTGTTTTGACAGAACAGTGCATTCCACAGAATTTCAGGTTGGACAGCAGGTAATGTTGTCTGTTTATAATCCCAGCACGTTTTTGGCCCCAAAATATTCAGGTCCGTACTCAATTGCGGACAAAGTCAGCCCTTCAGTATATAAAATAAAGTACCCCAACGGGAAGACTGCCTGGTTCCATGTTAACCAGTTAAAGGCATATGGAACACAGTCCAACCACGCACACCATGTCCTGCTGGACGCAGCAGAACACCTCGCCCCGCCCACAAGAGACACATTTCCACCCTCCCCCTCACAGACCAGCACCTCATCGGACTCGACCTCGACTCCGCCCATTGACTTCAGACCACGCCACGAAACGCCCACAAGCTGCCACAGCAGAGACAGCGACTGTGACTTTGGCGACAGCCACAGCACGCCTCTCTACTGCCCTGATACAACAGACCCCACACACACCGACTACGAACCCGACTCCAGTGATCCTTTTGAGATCATATACATAAAGGCCCCAGACCCAGAACCCCCGCCCCCCCACTGACGAACCCGCTTTCGCTCATTCAATTTCTGACAACACTCATTGGCACCGTGCCAATTCATCCAGGCTCATCCGGAACGACGAGATGGACCCCCGTTCACACAATGCAACCATAGTACGCCTAATCCATACATGGGTATGGGATCCGGGAGAAGAGGATGACTTTAGGTCTGACTCCCGACATGGCATGGTGGTTAGCATAAATGCTTCACAGCTCCAGGGTCCCAGGTTCGGTTCCCGGCTGTGTCACTGTCTGTGCGGAGTCTGCACGTCCTCCCCGTGTGTGCGTGGGTTTCCACCGGGCGCTTTGGTTTCCTCCCACAGTCCAAACATGTGCGGGTTAGGTGGATTTGCCATGTTAAATTGCCCTTAGTGTCCTTAAAAATAAGGTTAGGGGGGGGGGGTTGTTGGGTTACGGGTATAGGGTGGATACGTGGGTTTGAGTAGGGTGATCATTGCTCAGCACAACATCGAGGGCCGAAGGGCCTGTTCTGTGCTGTACTGTTCTATGTTCTATGTTCTATAATACACGTACGTGGAGTATCCCGACTGCCGACAGGACACGGTCTCCCTTCTCGACCTGGCACCCGCAGGATCTCGGCCGCACTACCCTGCACCAGCACCCACCCTCCAATCCCAACTGCCCCCAGCACCCCTCCCCCCGGCCCCACCGACGCCCCCACGGCCCAGCGGACAGGAATCCCCTCCCCCGGCCTGGCCCCCGCTAGCTCCGACCAGGGGTACGGACACTGGAACAAGACCATCGGTCCCGGAGTCACGGACGACCTCCGCTCCGACGTCGCCGGCACCGCTACACAGGTCAAGCAGGACATCAAAGGCGCCCACCCGACTGATTGAATCGATGTGATGTCCTGGTGGACAACTGCCTACAGATGGACTCTTGTGTTTTTCTTGTTTGTTCCTTGCCTGTTCCCCCAATGTCCCCCCCCCCCCCCACTTAATATACTGTTCATAGTTACTGTTTTCTATTACACACTAGTTGTGGGTCAGTGGGCAGCCATAGATGCAACGGTATAACCTGAACGTCTCTAGTCATACTACCAGTCTCACGTACCCATGGGGCACGCCCCCCCCATGTCCGCGTTCTCTCCCCCCACTTCTTTTTCAACAAGGGGTGAATGTGAACTAGGGATATTACGGTACCTTGGAAGCGAGCTACTATTGGTGCAGAAGACTCGCTGCCCATTGGCCTGGGTAAGTCATGTGCCTCTCTGCCGATAAGCTGGGGAAGTCATGTGCCTCTCAGCTGATTGGCTGAGAGGCAGGTAGCTCCGCCTATGAGGCGAGGTATAAGAACCCGTACTGTCCGGCAGTCGGCCTTTCTTCTGTATGTCTGCTGCCGGGCACATATCTTGTGCATTAAAGCCTATTGTTTGGATCTCATCCTCGTCTTGTGTCCAATTGATGGTGCATCACCCCCAAAACGGCGTGCCGGGTTTTACGACAGGCTGCTCGGAGAATCGCCACTCGTCGTTTCTAGCGGTCGAGCGGTGATTCTCCGGCTCGGATGGGCCGAGCGGCCTGCCCAATCCAACCGGTTCACGCCGGCGCCAACCACACCTGGTAGCTGCCAGCGTGAACAGTGCGCGAACGCTGCATGTGCTGCCTGTGAGGGGGTAGGGAGGATCGAGCACCAGGGGGGTGTTCAGTAGGGGTCTGGCCTGCGATCGGTGCCCACCGATCGGCGGGCCGGCGTCTCTAAAAGACGCACTCTTTTTCCTCCGCCGCCCCGCAAGATCAATCCTCCATGCAAAATTGACGCGGCGCCGCTCCTAGCCCCCTGGGGGTGGGAGAATAGGGGCGACGAGCGGCCTCCGACGGAGTGAAACACTCCGGTTTTCACTCCGGCGTTGGCACTTTGTCTCCCGTTGGGAGAATTTCACCCATTGTGTCCAGTTTTGGTTGCCTCATTATAGGAAGGATGTGGAGGCTTTGGAGAGGGTGCAGAGGAGATTTACCAGGATGCTGCCTGGACTGAAGGGCATGTCTTATGAAGAGAGTAAGAAATCTTACACCAGGTTAAAGTCCAATTTTAACCTGGTGTTGTAAGACCTCTTACTGCGCTTACTTTCGACTGTGGGAGGAAACCGGAGCACCCGGAGGAAACCCACGCACACACGGGGAGGACGTGCAGACTCCACACAGACAGTGACCCAGCCGGGAATCGAACCTGGGACCCTGGAGCTGTGAAGCATTTATGCTAACCACCATGCTACCGTGCTGCCCTTTTTAAAAGTTAAAGTCCAAATTAATATAAATCCCAAGTACATAAGAAGTGTTACAGCACCAGGTTAAAGTCCAACATGTTTGTTTCAAACACTAGCTTTCAGAGCACTGCTCCTTCCTCAGGTGAAGGATGTTCATATTTGGATTTAAGAAGGCCTTTGACAAGGTGACGTACAGGAGGCTGCTAAGTAAGATAAGAGCCCATGGTGTAAGGGGCAAGTTACTAGCATAGGGAGAGGATTGGCTGTATGGCAAAAGATAGAGTGGAATAAAGGGGAAATTTTCAGGATGGTAACTGGTGACAAGTGGTGTTACGCAGGGGTTAGTGTTGGGACCACAACTATTCACGATATACATTAACAATCTGGAAGGTGGAACTGATGGCATTGTTGCTACGTTTTCAGACGATACAAAGATATGTAGAGGGACAGGTAGTGTTGAGGAAGCAGGGAGGCGAGGAGAGTGGGCAAAGAAGTGGCAGATGGAATACAATGTGAAAAGTGTGAGGTTATGAAGAGTAGAGGTATAGATTATTTTCTAAATGAGAAAAGGCTTCAGAAATCTGAGTCACAAAGGGACTTAGGAGTCCTAGTTCAGGATTCTCTTAAGGTTACAATGCAAGTTCAGTCGGCAGTTAGGAAGGCAAATGATATGTTAGCATTCATGTCGTGAGGGCTAGAATACAAGAGCAGGGATGTACTGCTGAGCTTGTATAAGGCCCTGGTAAGAGCCCATTTGGAATATTATGAGCAGTTCTGAGCCCCGTATCTAAAGAAGGATGTATTGGCCTTGGAGAGGGTTCAGAGGAGGATCATAATAATGATCCCCGGAATGAAAAGCTTGCCATATGAAGAACGGTTGAAAACTTTGGGTCTGTGCTCGGAGTTTAGAAGGATGAGGGGGGAATCTCGTTGAAACTTACAAGAATACTGAGAGGTCTTGATAGAATGGACGTGGCGAAGATATTTCCACTTGTAGATGAAACTAGAAGGCTGTGGAGGTCAACCACTGAATGTCTTTAAGACAGAGATGGATAGGTTCTTGATTGTTAAGGGAATATGGGGTTGCGGAAAAAAGGCAGGAGAATGGAGGTGAGAAACATATCAGTCATGATCGAATGGGGAAGCAGACTCGATGGGCCAAATGGTCTAATTCTGCTCCTATACCTTATAGTCTTATGATATAGGTGTTGGTGCAGTTTTGGGTGCAGATGCTGTGACTGGTTCTGATACAGATTTAGGTATGTATGTGCTACAGAGTACCATTTTGAGTACAGAGCGTTCTTATCAGCCTTTCTCACATGTAGGGCGGGATTCTCCCCCACCCAGCGGGGCGTGGGGTCTCGGCGCCGAGGAGTGGCGTGAACCACTCCGGCGTCGGGCGCCCCAAAGGTGTGGAATCCTCTGCACCTTCAGAGGCTAGGCCGCCCTGGATGGTTTGCGCCCTGCCGGCCGGTGGAGAAGAGGCTTGGCGTCACGCTGACCGGCGCTGAAGGTCCTTAGCCGGCTGGAGCGAGTTGGAGCATGCGCAGGAGCGCCAGTGTGTGCTGGCGTCATCCCGGCACGTGCGCGGGAGGGTTCGTCTCCACATCGGCCATGGCGGAGGACCACAGCGGCTGATGCGGAGGAATAAAGTGCCCCCACGGCACAGGCCCGCCCGCTGATCGGTGGGCCCCGATCGCAGGCCAGGCCACTGTGGGGGCATGTCCCGGGGCCAGATCCTCCCGCATCCCCAACGAGAACCCCGGAGGCTGCCCGCACTGCCAGGTCACATGGAACATAGAACATAGAACAATACAGCACAGAACAGGCCCTTCGACCGTCGATGTTGCAGGTTGATGGAAAAAGTGAAGTCATATGGGGTTCAGGGTGTACTAGATAGATGGATAAAGAACTGGCTGGGCAACAGGAGACAGAGAGTAGTGGTGGAAGGGAGTGTCTCAAAATGGAGAAAGGTGACTAGTGATGTTCCACAGGGATCAGTGCTCGGACCACTGCTGTTTTTGACCTACATAAATGACCTGGAGGAATGTATAGGTGGTCTGATTAGCAGATTTGCAGATGATACTAAGATTGGTGGAGTTGCAGATAGCGAGGAGGACTGTCAGAGAATACAACAAAATATAGATAGATTGCAGAGTTGGGCAGAGAAATGGCAGATGGAGTTCAATCCAGGCAAATGCGAGGTGATGCATTTTGGAAGATCAAATTCAAGAGCGGACTATATGGTCAATGGAAGGGTCTTGGGGAAAATTGATGCACAGAGAGATCTGGGAGTTCAGGTCCATTGTACCCTGAAGGTAGCAACGCAGGTTGATAGAGTGGTCAAGAAGGCATACAGCATACTTGCCTTCATCGGACGGGGTTTTGAGTACAAGAGTTGGCAGGTCATTTTACAGTTGTATAGGACTTTGGTTAGGCCACATTTGGAATACTGCGTGCAGTTCTGGTCGCCGCATTACCAGAAGGATGTGGATGCTTTGGAGAGGGTGCAGAGAAGGTTCACCAGGCTGTTGCCTGGTATGGAGGGTGCTAGCTATGAAGAAAGGTTGAGCAGATTAGGATTGTTTTCGTTGGAAAGACGGAGGTTGAGGGGGGACCTGATTGAGGTCTACAAAATTATGAGAGGTATGGACAGGGTGGATAGCAACAAGCTTTTCCCAAGAGTGGGGGTGTCAGTTACAAGGGGTCACGATTTCAAGGTGAGAGGGGGAAAGTTTAAGGGAGATGTGTGTGGAAAGTTTTTTACGTAGAGGGTGGTGGGTGCCTGGAACGCTTTACCAGCGGAGGTGGTAGAGGCGGGCACGATAGCATCATTTAAGAGGCATCTAGACAGGTATATGAACGGGCGGGAACAGAGGGAAGTAGACCGTGGAAAATAGAAGACAGGTTTAGATAAAGGATCTGGATCGACGCAGGCTGGGAGGGCCGAAGGGCCTGTTCCTGTCCTGTAATTTTCTTTGTTCTTTGTTCTTTTAAATGAGGCGACCAGAAATGCACACAGTACTCCAAATGTGGCCTTACCAAGGTTTTGTACAGCTGCATCATCACCTCACGGACCTTAAATTCAATTACTTTGCTAATGAACGCTAGCACACTATAGGCCTTCTGCACAGCTCTCTCCAATTGAGCGGCAACTTTCAAAGATCTATAAACATAGACCCCAAGATCTCTCTGCTCCTCCACATTTCCAAGAACCCTACCGTTAATTCCGCCTTCATATTTGTCCTTCCAAAATGGACAACCTCACACTTGTCAGGGTCAAACTCCATCTGCCACTTCTCAGCCCAGCTCTGCATCCTATCTATGTCTCTTTGCAGCCGACAACAGCCCTCCTCATTATCCACAACTCCACCAATCTTCGTATTGTCTGCAAATTTACTGACCCACCCTTCAACTCCCTCATCCAAGTCATTAATGAAAATCACAAACAGCAGAGGACCCAGAACTGATCCCTGCGGTATGCCACTGGCAACTGGGCTCCAGGCTGAATATTTGCCATCCACCACTACTCTGTGACTTCTATCGGTTAGCCAGTTTCATTATCCAACTGGCCAAATTCATCACTATCCTATGCCTCCTTACTTTCTGCATCAGCCTACCATGGGGAACCTTATCAAATGCCTGACTAAAATCCATGTACACTACATCCACTGCTTTACCTTCATCCATGTGCTTGGTCACCTCCTCAAAGAATTCAGTAAGACTTGTGAGGCAAGACCTACCCCTCACAAATCCGTGCTGACAATCCCTAATCAAGCAGTGTCTTTGCAGATGCTCAGAAATCCTATTCCTCAGCACCCTTTCCATTACTTTGCCTCCCACCGAAGTAAGACTAACTGGCCTGTAAGTCCCACGGTTATCCCTATTCCCTTTATTGAACAGGGGCACAACATTCATCACTCTCCAATACCCTGGTACCACTCCTGTTGACAGTGAGGACGAAAAGATCATTGCCAACCGCTCTGCAATTTCATCTCTTGCTTCCCATAGACTCCTTGGATATATCCCGTCAACCCTGGGGGACTTGTCTATCCTCAAGTTGTTGTACCTGCACGATGTGTGAGCTGGTGGACGCTATTGTGGTTCCTAGTAAACATATCTGTAGCATGGGGAACTTAGGTTCAGAGTTGATGAGCTGGAGACTGAGCTTCGGATGCTGTGATACATCAGGGAGGGCAAGAGTTACCTGGATCTGGGTTTCGAGGGCCTTAGATTAACTACCTTGAATTAGGCCGGTGACAGGGACAGGCGGGTGTGACGATGAGTGAGGCAACTAGAGAAAAGCTAGAGACCTCTCCTATCTCTTCAGGCTCAAATACACAATCTCACGCTACTGTCCTTGATCGGACCTAGCCTCGCTCTAGTCATTCTCATATTTCTCACATATGTGTAAAAGGCCTTGGGGTTTTCCTTGATCCTACCTGCCAAAGATTTTTCATGCCATCTCTTAGCTCTCCTAATCCCTTTCTTCAGTTCCCACTTGGCTATCTTGTATCCCTCCAGCGCCCTGTCTGAACCTTGTTTACTCATAAGAACATAAGAACATAAGAACTAGGAGCAGGAGTAGGCCATCTGGCCCCTCGAGCCTGCTCCGCCATTCAATTAGATCATGGCTGATCTTTTGTGGACTCAGCTCCACTTTCCGGCCTGAACACCATAACCCTTAATCCCTTTATTCTTCAAAAAACTATCTATCTTTACCTTAAAAACATGTAATGAAGGAGCCTCAACTGCTTCACTGGGCAAGGAATTCCATAGATTCACAACCCTTTGGGTGAAGAAGTTCCTCCTAAACTCAGTTCTAAATCTACTTCCCCTTATTTTGAGGCTATGCCCCCTAGTTCTGCTGTCACCCGCCAGTGGAAACAACCTGCCCGCATCTATCCTATCTATTCCCTTCATAATTTTAAATGTTTCTATAAGATCCCCCCTCATCCTTCTAAATTCCAACGAGTACAGTCCCAGTCTACTCAACCTCTCCTCATAATCCAACCCCTTCAGCTCTGGGATTAACCTAGTGAATCTCCTCTGCACACCCTCCAGCGCCAGTACGTCCTTTCTCAAGTAAGGAGACCAAAACTGAACACAATACTCCAGGTGTGGCCGCACTAACACCTTATACAATTGCAACATAACCTCCCTAGTCTTAAACTCCATCCCTCTAGCAATGAAGGACAAAATTCCATTTGCCTTCTTAATCACCTGTTGCACTTGTAAACCAACCTTCTGTGACTCATGCACTAGCACACCCAAGTCTCTCTGAACAGCGGCATGCTTTAATATTTTATCGTTTAAATAATAATCCCGTTTGCTGTTATTCCTACCAAAATGGATAACCTCACATTTGTCAACATTGTATTCCATCTGCCAGACCCGAACCCATTCACTTAACCTATCCAAATCCCTCTGCAGACTTCCAGTATCCTCTGCACTTTTCGCTTTACCACTCATCTTAGTGTCATCTGCAAACTTGGACACATTGCCCTTGGTCCCCAACTCCAAATCATCAATGTAAATTGTGAACAATTGTGGGCCCAACACGGATCCCTGAGGGACACCACTAGCCACTGACTGCCAACCAGAGAAACACCCATTTATCCCAACTCTTTGCTTTCTATTAATTAACCAATCCTCTATCCATGCTACTACTTTACCCTTAATGCCATGCATCTTTATCTTATGCAGCAACCTTTTGTGTGGCACTTTGTCAAAGGCTTTCTGGAAATCCAGATATACCACATCCATCGGCTCCCCGTTATCTACTGCACTGGTAATGTCCTCAAAAAATTCCACTAAATTAGTTAGGCATGACCTGCCTTTTACGAACCATGCTGCGTTTGCCCAATGGGACAATTTCTATCCAGATGCCTCGCAATTTCTTCCTTGATGATAGATTCCAGCATCTTCCCTATTACCGAAGTTAAACTCACTGGCCTATAATTTCCTGCTTTCTGCCTACCTCCTTTTTTAAACAGTGGCGTCACGTTTGCTAATTTCCAATCCACCGGGACCACCCCAGAGTCTAGTAAATTTCGGTAAATTATCACTAGTGCATCTGCAATTTCCCTAGCCATCTCTTTTAGCACTCTGGGATGCATTCCATCAGGGCCAGGAGACTTGTCTACCTTTAGCCCCATTAGCTTGCCCATCACTCCCTCCTTAGTGATAACAATCCTCTCAAGGTCCTCACCTGTCATAGCCTCATTTCTATCAGTCGCTGGCATGTTATTTGTGTCTTCCACTGTGAAGACCGACCGAAAAAACCTGTTCAGTTCCTCAGCCATTTCCTCATTTCCCATTATTAAAACTCCGTTCTCATCCTCTAACGGACCAATATTTACCTTAGCCACTCTTTTTTATCTTATATATTTGTAAAAACTTTTACTGTCTGTTTTTATATTCTGAGCAAGTTTACTCTCATACTCTATCTTACTCTTCTTTATAGCTTTTTTAGTAGCATTCTGTTGCCCCCTAAAGATTTCCCAGTCCTCTAATCTCCCAGCAATCTTTGCCACTTTATATGCTTTTTCCTTCAATTTAATACTCTCCCTTATTTCCTTAGATATCCACGGTCGATTTTCCCTCTTTCTTCCGTCCTTCCTTTTGTTGGTATAAACCTTTGCTGAGCACTATGAAAAATCGCTTGGAAGGTTCTCCACTGTTCCTCAACTGTTCCACCATAAAGTCTTAGCTCCCAGTCTACCTTAGCCAGTTCTTCTCTCATCCCCTTATAATCTCCTTTGTTTAAACACAAAACACTAGTATTTGATTTTACTTTCTCACCCTCCATCTGTATTTTAAATTCCACCATATTGTGATCGCTCCTTCCGAGAGGATCCCTAACTATGAGATCATGAATCAATCCTGTCTCATTACACAGGACAAGATCTAGGACCGCTTGTTCCCTCGTAGGTTCCATTACATACTGTTCTAGGAAACTATCGCGGATACATTCTATAAACTCCTCCTCACGGTTGCCTTGACCGACCTGGTTAAACCAATCGACATGTAGATTAAAATCCCCCATGATAACTGCTGTACCATTTCTACATGCATCAGTTATTTCTTTGTTTATTGCCTGCCCCACCATCTCGTTACTATTTGGTGGCCGATAGACTACTCCTATCAGTGACTTTTTCGCCTTACTATTCCTGATTTCCACCCAAATAGATTCAACCTTATCCTCCATAGCACCGATGTCATCCCTTACTATTGCCCGGATGTCATCCTTAAATAACAGAGCAACACCACCTCCCTTACCATCCACTCTGTCCTTCCGAATAGTTTGATACCCTCGGATATTTAACTCCCAGTCGTGACCATCCTTTAACCATGTTTCAGTAATGGCCACTAAATCATAGTCATTTACGATGATTTGTGCCACCAACTCATTTACTTTATTCCGAATACTACGAGCATTCAGGTAAAGTACACTTATGTTGGTTTTTTTACCTCTGTTTTGAATCTTAACATCTCCAGTTTTATTCCTTTTGTTATTACTGGGCCTATTCACTGTGCTCCCCTCAGTCACTGTGCCTTGTACTGTCGCCCTTATGGATTTCTGACTATGTCTTCTCTGCCTTGCACTTTTCCCCTTACTTCCTTTTGTTTCTGTCCCTGTTTTACTACCTTCCAACTTCCAGCATTGGTTCCCATCCCCCTGCCACATTAGTTTAAACCCTCCCCAACAGCTCTAGAAAACACCCCCCCTAGGACATCGGTTCCAGTCCTGCCCAAGTGCAGACCGTCAGCCTTACATAAGTATCCTTCTTCCTCTTAACAAGACATTCAACCTTTCCTGTCAAGCATGGTTCCCTCACTCAGCCATCTCTTCCCTGCCTGACAGGGACATACATATCAAAGACACACAGTACCTGTTCCTTGAGCAAGTTCCACATTTCACTTGTATCCTTCCCTGACAGCCTATATTCCCAACTTATGCACTTCAGTTCTTGTCTGACAGCATTGTATTTACACTTCCCCCAATTGTAAACCTTGCCCTGTTGCATGCACCTATCCCTCTCCATTACTAAAGTGAAAGTCACAGAATTGTGGTCACTATCTCCAAAATGCTTCCCCACAAACAAATCTATCACATGCCCTGGTTCATTGCCAAGTACCAAATCCAATATGGCCTCCCCTCTGGTCGGACAATCTAAATACTGTATTAGAAAAGCTTCCTGGACACACTGCTCAAGCAACACCCCATTCAAACTATTTGATCTAAAGAGTTTCCACTCAATATTTAGGAAGCTGAAGTCACCCATGACTACCACCCTTTGACTTCTGCACCTTTCCAAAATATGTTTCCCAATCTGTTCCTCCACATCTCTGCTGCTATTGGGGGGCCTATAGAAAACTCCCAACAAGGTGACTGTTCCTTTCCTATTTCTGACTTCAACGCATAGTACCTCAGTAGGCAGATCCTCCTCAAACTGCCTTTCTGCAGCTGTTATACTATCTCTAATTAACAATTCAACTCCCCCACCTCTTTTACCATTCTCCCTAATCTTATTGAAACATCTATAGCCAGGAACCTCCAACAACCATTTCTGCCCCTCTTCTATCCAAGTTTCCATGATGGCCACTACATCATAATCCCAAGTACCGATCCATGCCTTAACTTCACCCACCTTATTCCTGATGCATCTTGCGTTGAAGTATCCCTCACTTCAACCCATCTCAATGCCTGCAAGTACTCTCCTTTGTCAGTGTTACCTTCCCCACTGCCTCACTACATGCTTTGGCGTCCTGAACATCAGCTGCCTTAGTTGCTGGACTACAAATCCGGTTCCCATTCCCCTGCCAAATTAGTTTCAACCCTCCTGAAGAGTACTAGAAAACCTCCCTCCCAGGATATTGGTGCCCCTCTGGTTCGAATGCAACCCGTCCTGCTTGTACAGGTTCCACCTTCCCCAGAATGTGCTTCAATTATCCAATTAGAATATAGTTAAGACATTGCTCTTGCTGTCATAGAGTCATTGAGTAATCCAACACAGAAACAGGCCCTTCAACCCACCATGTCCAATCTAGCAAATATTCCAGCAAAATAAATGCCGGTGAGCCTGACATCAGTGGTAGAGAAGCTTCTGGAAAAGATACAGAGGGACAGGATATATGCATATTTGGAGGAAAATGGAATAGTTAGTGACAGGCAGCATCGTTTTGTACAGGGAAGGTCATGTCTCACCAACTTGATTGGGTTTTTTGAAGAGATTACAAAGAAAATTGATGAGGGAAAGGCTGTGGATGTAGTTTATATGGACTTCTGTAAGGCATTTGACATGGCAGATTGGCACAAAAACTAAAATCACATGGGATTCGGGGTGGGCTGACTAGATGGATACAGAAGTGGCTTAGTTATAGAAGACAGTGAGTAGCAGTGGAAGGGTGTTTTTCTGAATGGAGATCTGTAGATATTGGTGTTCTGCAGAGATTAGTGCTGGGACCTTTGTTGATTGTAGTATATATAAATGATATGGAGGGAAATGTGCGTGGTCTGATTAGTAAGTTTGCGAGTGACAAGAAGATTGGCGGAATTGCTGATAGTGCCAAGGATTGTCAGAAGATCAACAGGATATCATGTTGGGAAATCATGTTGCAGCTCTCGAAAACCTTGGTTAGGCTACATTTGGAGCATTGCGTGCAGTTCTGGTCACCACATTATCAGAAGGAAGTGGAAGAAAGAGTGCAAAGAAGGTTCACCAGGATGTTGCCTGGTCTCAAGGGTCTTGGCTATGAGGAGAGGTTGAATAAACTAGGATTGTTTTCACTGGAAAGACGGAAGCTGAGAGGCATAGACAGGGTGGATAGTCAGAGGCTTTTTCCAAGTGTGGAAGTGTCAATTATAAGAGGGTACAGTTTAAGGTGAGAGGGGGAAGGTTTAAGGGAGATGTGTGGGGTACGTTTTTCAAGCAGAGAGTGGTTGGTGCCTGGAATGTACTGCCAGAGAATGTGGTAGAAGCAGGCACATTAGCAACATTTAAGAGACACCTGGATGAGTGGGGTATTGAGGAACAAAGGGACCTTGGTGTACAAGGTAGTAGGGAAGATGCTGGAATATATCATCAAGGAAGAAATAGCGAGGCATCTGGATAGAAATTGTCCCATTGGGCAAACGCAGCATGGGTTCATAAAGGGCAGGTCGTGCCTAACTAATTTAGTGGAATTTTTTGAGGACATTACCAGTGCAGTAGATAACGAGGAGCCAATGGATGTGGTATATCTGGATTTCCAGAAAGCCTTTGACAAGGTGCCACACAAAAGGTTGCTGCATAAGATAAAGATGCATGGCAATAAGGGTAAAGCAGTAGCATGGATAGAGGATTGGTTAATTAATAGAAAGCAAAGAGTGGGGATTAATGGGTGTTTCTCTGGTTGGCAGTCAGTAGCTAGTGGTGTCCCTCAGTGATCTGTGTTGGGCCCACAATTGTTCACAATTTACATAGATGATTTGGAGTTGGGGACCAAGGGCAATGTGTCCAAGTTTGCAGATGACACTAAGATGAGTGGTAAAGCGAAAAGTGGATACTGGAAGTCTGCAGAGGGATTTGGATAGGTTAAGTGAATGGGCTAGGGTCTGGCAGATGGAATACAATGTTGACAAATGTGAGGTTATCCATTTTGGTAGGAATAACAGCAAACGGGATTATTATTTAAATGATAAAATATTAAAGCATGCCGCTGTGCAGAGAGACCTGGGTGTGCTCGTGCATGAGTCACAGAAAGTTGGTTTACAGGTGCAACAGGTGATTAAGAAGGCAAATGGAATTTTGTCCTTCATTGCTAGAGGGATGGAGTTTAAGACTAGGGAGGTTATGTTGCAATTGTATAAGGTGTTAGTGAGGCCACACCTGGAGTATTGTGTTCAGTTTTGGTCTCCTTACTTGAGAAAGGACATACTGGCACTGGAGGGTGTGCAGAGGAGATCCACTAGGTTAATTCCAGAGCTGAAGGGGTTGGATTATGAGGAGAGGTTGAGTAGACTGGGATTGTACTCGTTGGAATTCAGAAGGATGAGGGGGGATCTTATAGAAACATTTAAAATTATGAAGGGAATAGATAGGATAGATGCGGGCAGGTTGTTTCCACTGGCGGGTGAAAGCAGAACAAGGGGACATAGCCTCAAAATAAGGGGAAATAGATTTAGGACTGAGTTTAGGAGGGGCTTCTTCACCCAAAGGGTTGTGAATCTATGGAATTCCTTGCCCAGTGAAGTAGTTCAGGCTCCTTCATTAAATGTTTTTAAAGCTCAGAGATAGGTAACTGGGTCAATAGCAGCAGCAACCCGGGGGGGGGGGGGGGGGGGGGTGCATTATTGTAGTGTTTATTCTGTAACTTTATAGTGTGTTAATATGCGTTGTTGTTAAAATGCTGGGTTGTTCATGGGGATGGGGCGAATGTATATGATTGTTAATATTATTGTTATTTTCGGTATTTTACTAAGGTGCGTCAATGTTGTATAAAATCAAAATTTCTCAATAAAAATTATTTAAATTAAATGTTTTTAAGGTAAAGATAGATAGTTTTTTGAAGAATAAAGGGATTAAGGGTTATGGTGTTCGGGCCGGAAAGTGGAGCTGAGTCCACAAAAGATCAGCCATGATCTCATTGAATGGCGGAGCAGGCTCGAGGGGCCAGATGGCCTACTCCTGCTCCTAGTTCTTATGTTCTTAAGTCCATGTATTCCTGAAGGTGGCGCACAGGTAGGTAGGGTGGTGAAGAATGCATATGGAATGAATTGGGAGAAAATAGAGGGATACGGACTGAGAAGGTCAGAAGGTTTTTGTTTTTTCGTTAGGGCACCATGATCAGCACAGGCTTGGAGGGCCGAAGGGCCTGTTCCTATGCTGTACTCTTTCTTTGTTATCTTTATATCTATGCCGACCATCAAATAACAATCTACACTAATTCAATTTACCAAATCTTGGTCCATAACCTACTATGCCTTGCCGATCGAAGTGCTTGTCCAGATGCTTCGTAAATGTTGTGAGTATACCTGCCTCCACCACCCTCTCTGGCAGCATGTTCCATATTTCCACCCCCCTCTGGGTGAAAAAATGTTTCCTCAGGTTTCTTCTAACCCATTTACTCCTCACCTTAAACCTATGCCCTCTGGTCTTAGACACCTCTGCCATGGGGGAAAAGATTTTTACAATCCACGCTATCTCTACCTGTCATAATTTTGTATACCTCCATCAAATCTTCCCTCAGCCTCCTCTGTCCCAGGAAACAAAGCCAGCCTATCTCATAGCTGAAACTTTCCAATCCAGGCAACATCATGGTGAATCTCCTCGGCATTCCCTCCAGTGCAATCACGTCCTTCCGATGATGTTGCGACCAGAACTGGACATAATATTCCACCTGTGGCCTAACCAATATTTTATAAAGTTTTAACAAGACCTCCTTGCTCCTATGTTTTATGCCCCAGCTAATGAAAGCAAACATTCAGCATGCCTTCTTCACCACCCTACTTACCTGTGCTGCCACCTTCAGGAATCCATGGGCTTGTACCAAGGTCCCTTTGTTCCTCAATATGCCCTCGGGGCTCACCGTTCATTGTGTATATCCTACACTTTTTAGACATCCCGAAATGCATCACCTCACACTTATCAGGATTAAATTCCATCTGCCATTGCTCTGCTCAACTTAACAGCTGATCAATATCAATCTGCAGCCTAAGACTATTCTCCTCATTATCACCAACAACACCATTTTTAAGATATCTGCAAACTTACTTATTATAGTAAGAAGTCTTACAACACCAGGTTAAAGTCCAACAGGTTTGATTCAAACACGAGCTTTCGGAGCGCGGCTCCTTCCTCAGGTGAATGGCGAGGTATGTTCCAGAAACATTTATATAGACAAAGTCAGAGATGCTGGACAATGCTTGGAATGCAGGCATTTGCAGGTAATCAAATCATTACAGATGCAGGGAGACAATTTACACCTCTTCAACCTGTGATTATCCCTCTCCCTGGATCTGGTCTTAGGCTTCCAAACACAAAAGCAATGCTCCACCATTACCCTTTGCCTCCTATCAACTAGTCAACTTTTGATCGAATTTGCCAACTTGTCTTGGATCCCATGGGCTCTAACCTTTTAGACCAGTCTTCCATGTGAGACCTTAGCAAAAGCATCACTGAAGTCCATGTGACCATATCAACTGCGCCACCCTCATCAATACATTTAGTTACCTGTTCAAAAAACTCAATTGAATTAGTTTGACAGGATCGCTCACCAATAAATCTGTTCTGATTATCCCTGTTTAATCCTTAACTTTCCAAGTGTTGATTAATCATCTCCCGCAGAATTTTGTCCAATAATTTCCCTTTGACATTAGAGTAACTGGCCTGTAATTTCCTGACTAATCTCCGCTGCCCTTATTGAATAAAGGTACCACATTAGCTACCTCCAGTCATCTGGCACCTTTGGCCAGCGAAGATCTCCGTCAGGGCCCTCACAATCTCATCCCTTGCATCCCATAGCAGCCTGGGATAAATCTCCAGGATAAAGCTCCATTAAGCCCTGGAGATTTATGCACCTTTATGCCTGCTAATTCTTCCTCAATCTTAACGTGCTCCAGAATTTCACCAACCTAACTGAAATCTTCAGGTCCATGTCTTTCTCCTTAGTGAATACAGATGAAAAACATTCATTTAAGACCCACACCCATGTCCTCTAGCTCCATGCATAGGTTGTCCTTTTGGTCCCCAAGGGGCCGCACTCTTTCCCTGATCATCATCCTGCTCTTAACATACTTTTAAAATGTCTTGGGGCTTTCCTTAATCCTATCTGCCAATTATATTTCATGGCCCCTCTTTGCCTTCCGAATTTATCTTTTAAACATCCCACTACAAATTATACTGCTGAAGAGTATTTATGTCCTGGTCGGGGATTGAAATTTAAGGGGGGAGAATTCTTACAGAGCATCAATTTGAGTACAGAGTGTTCTTATAAGCCTTTCTCCTCTGTAAATGATACTCTGGTGTCTGTTGAGGGTTTTGGACAGGCTTTTTCAATCTGCAAGAGAGTGATCTATAAACAAAACCTGTTTTACTGGAGCTCCTGTTTTCATAGTTCTTACGTTTACTACTGTTCTGCTGAGTTACCGTTATTGTTAAACTTAGTTATTTATTTATATAACAAAATTCTTTCTTTCAAACAATGCATTCGACTACCTTTCTTTGTGGTCTCAAATTACCACAGTATGGTACAGATGTTAGAACAATTCTAAGTAAAGAAGCTGGTACCAGTATGGATCTTGATGCTGTTACCGGCTTCAGTATAGATGGTAATGGTATGGGGACATATGGAGATATGGTATTGGTACAGGTGTTGGTACCAGAATCAGTATAGGTGCTGGTATAGGCATGGGTATAGTGGTTGTTATTAACACAGATGCTAGTACAATTATGGGCACAGATGCTGGCATGCATATCAGTTCTGATACTTGTGCTGATATGGTTCTGATTGTCACAAAACCAGGATTGGAGTCAAGACAGATGTTGGTTAAGGGAGGCATGGTAGCACAATGATCAGCACTGTTGCTTCACAGCACCAAGGACCCGGGTTCGATTCCTAACTTGTGTCTGTGCATGTTCTCCCCATGTCTGCGTGGGTTTTCTCTGGGCACTCCCAAAAGTGCTGAAAGACGTGCTTGTTAGATAAATTGCACATTCTGAATTCTCCCTCAGTGTACCCGAACAGGCACCAGAGTGTGGCGATGAGGGGATTTTCACAGTAACTTCATTGCAGTGTTAATGTAAGCCTACTTGTGACAATAAAAAAAATATTATTATTAATTATTATTAATGTGTTTACACAGATTCTGGTATCACTATTGGTACAGGTGCTGGTACTGTAATGGTTACCATTATTGGTACAGATAAGGGTCCCAATGTTGGTCCAGGTGCAGACAGAGATTCTGGTTCAGAAGTACAGATGCTATTCGCAGAATCTATCCAGATGTTTTATCTATATTTTGCTGTATTCTCTGACAGTCCGCCTCGCTATCTGCAACTCAACCAATCTTAGTATCATCTGCAAACTTGCTCATCAGACCACTTATACCTTCGTCCAGATCATTTATGTATATCACAAACAACAGTGGTCCGAGCACGGATCCCTGTGGAACACCACTAGTCACCTATCTCCATTCTGAGACACTCCCTTCCACCACTACTCTCTGTCTCCTGTTGCCCAGCCAGTTCTTTATCCGTCTAGCTAGTACACCCTGAACCCCATACGACTACACTTTTTCCATCAACCTGCCATGGGAAACTTAATCAAATGCTTTACTGAAGTCCATGTATATGACATCTACTGCCCTTCCCTCATCAATTAACTTTGTCACTTCCTCAAAGAATTCTATTAGGTTTGTAAGACATGACATTCCCTGCACAAAACCATGCTGCCCTATCACTGATAAGTCTATTTTCTTCCAAATGTGAATAGACCCTATCCCTCAGTACCTTCTCCAACAGTTTGCCTACCACTGACATCAAGCTCACAGGTCTATAATTCCCTGGATTATCCCTGCTACCCTTCTTAAACAAAGGGACAACATTAGCAATTCTCCAGTCCTCCGGGACCTCACCGTGCTCAAGGATGCTGCAAAGATATCTGTTAAGGCCCCAGCTATTTCGTCCCTCGCTTCCCTTAGTAACCTGGGATAGATCCCATCCGGTCCTGGTGACTTGTCCACCTGAATGCCTTTTAGAATACCCAAAACCTCCCCCTTCCTTATGCCGACATGACCTAGAATATTTAAACATCCATCCCTAGCCTCAACATACATCATGTCCCTCTCCTTGGTGAATACCGATGCAAAGTACTCATTAAGAAGCTCACTCATTTCCTCTGACTCCATGCATAAATTCCCTCTTTTGTCTTTGAGTGGGCCAATCCTTTCTCTAGTTACCCTCTTGCTCCTTATATACAAATAAAAGGCTTTGGGATTTTCCTTAACCCTGTTAGCTAAAGATATTTCATGACCCGTTTTAGCACTCTTTATTCCGCGTTTGAGATTTGTCCTACTTTCCTGATATTCCTCCAAAGCTTCATCAGTTTTGAGTCGCCTCGATCTTATGTATGCTTCCTTTTTCATCTTAGCTAGTCTCACAATACCACCCGTCATCCATAGTTCCCTAATCTTGCCATTTCTATCTCTCATTTTCACAGGAACATGTCTGTCCTGCACTCTAATCAACCTTTCCTTAAAAGACTCCCACATTTCAAATGTGGATTTACCCTTAAACAGCTGCTCCCAATCCACATTTCCAAGCTCCTGCCGAATTTTGTTATAGTTGGCCTTTCCCCAATTTAGCATTCTTCCTTTAGGACCACTCTCATCTTTGTCCATGAGTATTCTAAAACTTATGGAATTGTGATCGCTATTCCCAAAGTAATCGCCGACTGAAACGTCAACCACCTGTCCGGGATCATTCCCCAATACCAGGTCCAGTATGGCTCCTTCCCGAGTTGGACTATTTACATACTGCTCTAAAAAAACTCTCCTGGATGCTCCTTACAAACTCTGCTCCATCTACGCCTCCAACACTACATGAGTCCCATTCAATGTTGGGGAAGTTAAAATCTCCCATCACAACCACCCTATTGCTCCTACATTATTCTATAATCTGTTTACATATTTGTACCTCTACTTCACGATAGTAAAGTCCCAACAATGTTACTGCACCCTTCCTATTTCTTAGCTCTATCCATATTGCCTCAGTGCTCGAATCCTCCATCGTGCCCTCCTTAATCACAGCTGTGATATCATCTCTGACCAATAATGCAACTCCTCCACCCCTTTAACTTCCCTCTCTATCCTTCCTGAAGCATCTACACCCTGGGATATTTAGTTGCCAGTCTTGCCCATCCCTCAACCAAATCTCAGTTATACCAATAACATCATATTCCCAGGTACTGATCCAAGCCCTAAATTCATCTGCCTTACATGCTACACTTCTCGCATTAAAACAAATGCACCTCAGACCACCTGTCCCTTTGCGATCATCATCTCTTCCATGTCTACTCTTCCCCTTAGTCACATTGAGTTTATTATCCAGTACTTTATTGGCTTTAGTTGCTGCTTCTTTACTGACCTCTAACTTCCTAATCTGGTTCCCATCCCCCTGCCACATTAGTTTAAAACCTCCCCAACAGTGTTAGCAAAAGCACCCCCGAGGACATTGGTTCCAGTCCTGCCCAGGTGTAGACCATCTGGTTTGTAATGGTCCCACTGCCCCTAGAACCGGTTCCAATGTCCCAAAAATCTGAACCCTTCCTTCCTGCACCATCTCTCAAGCCACGTATTCATTCTGACTATTCTTAAATTTCTACTCTGACTGTTCCGTGGCACTGGTAGCAATCCTGAGATTACTACCTTTGTGGTCCTACTTTTTAATTTACCTCCTAACTCCCTAAATTATGATTGTAGGACCTCATCCAATTTGTAACCTATATCATTGGTGCCTATATGCACCACGGCAACTGGCTGTTCACCTTCCCCCTTCAGTATGTTCTGCAGCCGATCTGTCACTTGACAACAGCCCCTTCACAAACCACCTTCAAATTACGCTGACCGCACTGCACTTATGAAAATCTCCCCGGAACAGCCAATCAGTAGCTCCGCTCTGCTGCCCTCTGCTGGATGCTTTTTTGGCGTGGGAAGAAATGCTGGTGTAGATATGATTACAGTTATGGATCTCAATGCTGATACTGGCATCAGTACACATGCTGGTACCCCATGTGGACCTAGATGCATGCCCCTGTATGCATAAAGACTGTTAATACCTGTAGTGTTGCAAATGCTGGTAGAGTTAGCAGTACAGATGTTGGAACAGGTATTGGTACAGTCGTAAGTACCAGAATCGCTACAGGCGTGTACATAAACATGGGTAGAGAACTGACCGTGAATAATGTATCAAAGTTTGCAGACAAACCCAAATTAAATGGAAATGTAAGCTCGGGGGGGACACAAAGAGACTACGTAGAGATATAGGCAGGTTAAGTGAGTGGGCAACAAGAAAGCAGAATAGAATCATAGATTCACTACAGTACTGAATGAGTCCATTCAGCCCATTGAGTCTGCACTGACCCTCTGAAAGAGCACCCTATCCTACCCAAGCCCCCATTCTATCCCGTAACCTAGTAACCCCATCTAATCTTTGGATACTCAGGGGCAATTTAGCATGGCCAATCCACCTAATCTGCACATCTTTGGACTGTGGGAGGAAACCCGGAGGAAGCCTCTGCAGACAGTCAACGTATTCCAAACCCCAACAACTCTTTGAGTAAAGAGGTTTCTCCTCATCTCACTCCTAGCTCTCTTACTGATCATCTTGAAATTGTAACCCCTAGATGGTGCAAATCATCGTGAATGACTATGATTTAGTGGCCATTACTGAAACATGGTTAAAGGATGGCCATGACTGGGAGTTAAATATCCGAGGGTATCAAACTATTCGGAAGGACAGAGTGGATGGTAAGGGAGGTGGTGTAGCTCTGTTATTTAAGGATGACATCCGGGCAATAGTTAGGGATGATATCGGTACTATGGAGGATAAGGTTGAATCCATTTGGGTGGAAATCAGGAATAGTAAGGCGAAAAAGTCACTGATAGGAGTAGTCTATCGGCCACCAAATAGTAACGTTATGGTGGGGCAGACAATAAACAAAGAGATAACTGATGCATGTAGAAATGGTACAGCAGTTATCATGGGGGATTTTAATCTACATGTCGATTGGTTTAACCAGGTTGGTGAAGGCAACCTTGAGGAGGAGTTTATAGAATGTATCCGCGATAGTTTCCTAGAACAGTATGTAATGGAACCTACGAGGGAATAAGTGGTCCCAGATCTTGTCCTGTGTAATGAGACAGGATTGGTTCATGATCTCATAGTTAGGGATCCTCTCAGAAGGAGCGATCACAATATGGTGGAATTTAAAATACAGATGGATGGTCAGAAGGTAAAATCAAATACTAGTGTTTTGTGTTTAAACAAAGGAGATTACAATGGGATGAGAGAAGAACTAGCTAAGGTAGACAGGGAGCAAAGACTTTATGGTGGAACAGTTGAGGAACAGTGGAGAACCTTCCAAGCGATTTTTCACAGTGCTCACCAAAGGTTTATACCCACAAAAAGGAAAGACGGTAGAAAGAGGGAAAATCGACCGTGGATATCTAAGGAAATAAGGGAGAGTATCAAATTGAAGGAAAGAGCATACAAAGTGGCAAAGATTGGTGGGAGACTAGAGGACTGGGAAATATTTAAGGGGCAACAGAAAGCTACTAAAAAAGCTATAAAGAAGAGTAAGATAGAGTATGAGAGTAAACTTGCTCAGAATATAAAAGCAGACAGCAAAAGCTTTTACAAATATATGAAGCAAAAAAGAGTGGCTAAGGTAAATATTGGTCCTTTAGAGGATGAGAAGGGAGTTTTAATAATGGGAGATGAGGAAATGGCTGAGGAACTGAACAGGTTTTTTGGGTCAGTCTTCACAGTGGAAGACACAAATAACATGCCAGTGACTGATATAAATTAGGTTATGACAGGTGATGACCTTGAGAGGATTGTTATCACTAAGGAGGTAGTGATGGGCAAGCTAATGGGGCTAAAGGTAGACAAGTCTCCTGGCCCTGATGGAATGCATCCCGGAGTGCTAAAAGAGATGGCTAGGGAAATTGCAGATGCACTAGTGATGATTTACCAAAATTCACTAGGCTCTGGGGTGGTCCCGGTGGATTGGAAATTAGCAAACGTGACACCACTGTTTAAAAAAGGAGGTAGGCAGAGAGCAGGAAATTATAGGCCAGTGAGCTTAACGTCGGTAGTAAGGAAGATGCTGGAATCTATCATCAAGGAAGAAATAGCGAGGCATCTGGATAGAAATTGTCCCATTGGGCAGACGCAGCATGGGTTCATAAAGGGCAGGTCGTGCCTAACTAATTTAGTGGAATTTTTTGAGGACATTACCAGTGCAGTGGATAACGGGGAGCCAATGGATGTGGTATATCTGGATTTCCAGAAAGCTTTTGATAAGGTGCCACACAAAAGGCTGCTGCATAAGAAAAAGATGCATGGCATTAAGGGCAAAGTAGTAGCATGGATAGAGGATTGGTTAATTAATAGAAAGCAAAGAGTGGGGATTAATGGATGCTTCGCTGGTTGGCGATCAGTAGATAGTGGTGTCCCTCAGGGATCCGTGTTGGGCCCACAATTGTTCACAATCTACATAGATGATTTGGAGTTGGGGACCAAGGGCAATGTGTCCAAGTTTGCAGATGACGCTAAGATGAGTGGTAAAGCGAAAAGTGCAGAGGATACTGGAAGTCTGCAGAGGGATTTGGATAGGTTAAGTGAATGGGCTAGGGTCTGGCAAATGGAATACAATGTTGACAAATGTGAGGTTATCCATTTGGTAGGAATAACAGCAAATGGGATTATTATTTAAACTATAAATATTAAAGCATGCTGCTGTGCAGAGAGACCTGGGTGTGCTCGTGCATGTGTCACAGAAAGTTGGTTTACAGGTGCAACAGGTGATTAAGAAGGCAAATGGAATTTTGTCCTTCATTGCTAGAGGGATGGAGTTTAAGACTAGGGAGGTTATGCTGCAATTGCATAAGGTGTTAGTGAGGCCACACCTGGAGTATTGTGTTCAGTTTTGGCCTCCTTACTTGAGAAAGGACATACTGGCACTGAAGGGTGTGCAGAGGAGATTCACGAGGTTAATCCCAGAGCTGAAGGGGTTGGATTATGAGGAGAGGTTGAGTAGACTGGGACTGTACTCGTTGTAATTTAGAAGGATGAGGGGGGATCTTATCGAAACATTTAAAATTATGTAGGGAATAGATAGGATAGATGCGGGCAGGTTGTTTCCACTGGCGGGTGAAAGCAGAACTAGGGGGCATAGCCTCAAAATAAGGGGAAGTAGATTTAGGACTGAGTTTAGGAGGAACTTTTTCACCCAAAGGGTTGTGAATTTATGGAATTCCTTGCCCAGTGAAGCGGTTCAGGCTCCTTCATTAAATGTTTTTAAGGTAAAGATAGATAGTTTTTTGAAGAAAAAAGGGATTAAGGGTTATGGTGTTCGGGCCGGAAAGTGGAGCTGAGTCCACAAAAGATCAGCCATGATCTCATTGAATGGCGGAGCAGGCTCGAGGGGCCAGATGGCCTACTCCTGCTCCTAGTTCTTATGTTCTTATGTACTACCCCCATCCACTGCCTGTGTAACCTTGTTAAAGAAATTATTAAAATTTGTCGGACATGACTTGTCCATGACAAAGCCATGTTGACTGTCTAGCATTAACTTTATTTTTCTCAAAGCAGGTATTTATCTCATCCCGTATTATGGTCTCTATCAGATTTCCCGGTATTGATGTCAAGCTGACAGGCTTGTCGTTTCCTGGGTTATCCTTGGCCCATTTCTTAAACACGGCATCACATTTGCAATCCCTAGGGCAGCACGGTAGCACAGTGGATAGCACAATTGCTTCACAGCACCAGGATCCCGGGTTTGATTCCCGCTTGGGTCACTGTCTGTGCGGAGTCTGCATGTTCTCCCCGTGTCTGCGTAGGTTTCCCCCAGGTGCTCCGTTTTCCACCCACAAGTCTCGAAAGACATAATGTTAGTTAAATTAGACATTCTGAATTCTCCCTCAGTGTAACCGAACAGGTGCCGGAATGTGGTGACTAGGGGATTTTCACAGTAACTTCATTGCAGTGTTAATGTAAGCCTTCCTGTGACAATAGTAAAGATTGTTATTATTACTCCAGGTCACCAGGGCTAATACTGTGTTCAGAAAGGTCTAGAAAATTTCTGTCAATATCCTTGGGTCTATATTACCTGGAGTTTACAAGAATGAGAGACAATCTCATTGATGCATGCAAGATTCTGAAGGGACTTGTTGGGTGGATGTTGAGAGACCCCTCCCCTCCCCCCGCCTCCCGACTGTGGAGTTTAAAACACAGAGGGCACAATCTCATGGTAGGGGGTTGAACATTTGGGATTGAGATGAGGAGAAAGTGTTGTGAATCTTTGGAATTCTCCACTCCAGAGGGTTGTGGTTGCTCCATTATTTTATACATTTGAGGCTGGGATTGACAGGCATATCTCAGGCAATTAAGGGATATGAGGAGTGGATGGAAAAGTGGAATTGAAGTTCGAGATCAGCAATCATCTTATTGAATAGAGAGGCAGTGGCGTAGTGGTATTGGCACTAGACTAGTACTGCAGAGACCCAGCGTAATGATCTCGGGTCCTTGGTTCGTATCCCATCACGGCTGATGGCGAAATGTGAATTCTGTAAAAATCTGGAATTAAAAGCCTAATGAAACCATTGTAATAAAAACCCATCTGATTCACTAATGTCATTCTTACCTGGTCTGGCCTACACCTGACTCCAGATGCAGACCCACACCAATGTGGTTGACTCTTGCATGCTCTCTGAAATGAGCTCAGAAGTTACTCAGTTGAATCAAACCATTAAAAATTTCAAAGGAATGAAACCAGACGCACCAGAAGCGCACCCTGTCGACCCTGCAAAGTCCTCCTTACCAACATCTGGGGGCTTGTGCCAAAATTTGGAGAGCTGTCTCCCAGACTCGTGAAACAACAGCTCACATAGTCATACTGTCCCACCGGCAAGACAGACCCAGCAGAGGTGGCAGCACAGTGGCATACAGTCAAGAGGGAGTTGCCTTGGAAGTCCT
Organism: Scyliorhinus canicula; assembly: GCF_902713615.1. NCBI lineage: Eukaryota > Metazoa > Chordata > Chondrichthyes > Carcharhiniformes > Scyliorhinidae > Scyliorhinus > Scyliorhinus canicula. The sequence goes on along the minus strand of NC_052162.1, from coordinate 101,073,636 downwards.
CAACATTGACTCCAGACCCCCAAAGGTCCCGTGGAATCAGTTCAAACATAGGGAAGGAAACCTCCTGCATGTTACCACATACCATCGCAGATGCATCTCTCCATGACAGTATTAATTGGACTGACCACTGCGCAGTCCTTGTGGAGACGTCTTCAGCTACTTCCTCAATGACCTTCCTTCCATCATAAGGTCCGAAGTGGAGATGTTCGTTGATGACTGCACAATGTTCAGCGTCATGTGAGACTCCTCAGATAATTAAGCAGTCCATGTCCAAACACTGCAAGACCTGGACAATATCCAGGCTTGGGTTGATAAGTGGCGAGGAACATTTGCGTCACACAAGTGTCAATCAATGATCATCTCCAACTAGAGAGAATCTAATTGACACTTGTTATCCAATTTTATTACCATCGCTGAATTACTAACAATATCCTGTGGTTTACCATTGACCAGAAACATAACTGGACTAGCCATATAAATACTGTGGCTACAAGAGCAGGTCAGAGGAGAGGAATCCTGTGGAGAGTAACTCACCTCCTGACTCCCCAAAGCCTGTCTAAAATCTACAAGGCACAAGTAAGGAGTGTGATGAAATACTCTCAACTTTTCCAGATGAGTGTAGTTGCAACAGCACTCAAGAATATAGGACAATCAAGGACAAAGCAGCCTGCTTGATTGGTACCTCTTCCACAAACATTACCTCCCTCCACCACAGCCGCAGTGTGTACCATCTACAAGTTGCACCACAGGAACTCACCATGGTTCCTTTGGTAGCATCTTCCAAACCCATGACCTCTACCGTCTAGAAGGACACGAGCAACAGATACATGGGAATCTCACCACCTGGAGGTTCTTCTTCAAGTCACTCGCCATCCTGACTTGGAAATATATCACTGTCACTGGGACAAAAACCTGGAATTCTCTCCCTAACAGCAAGTGGATGTACCTACACCTCATGGACTGCAACTGTTCAATAAGGCAGCTCATCACCACCATCTCAATTAAGGATGGGCAATAAATGCTACCCCATTTATATTCATTTTGGAGATTTATTTTTTTAAATAGTCACCAATCAAATTGTATCTTGGTTATGATTCTTACTACAGAAGTAAATGCAATAGATTTTCATTCCGTTAACCCTCCATTTTATCCATCACCATGACTACTTATTGTTACTTCTATAACTTTGTTTTCCTCTGTTCCCACACTTCAATAAACTCACCACCGAGTCCATTATACAAGTTCTCAGGGCATCCACTCAATCCCAGAACAGTTCCTATACTTTCCTTTTTAACATAAATCTGAAGTTCACAGAATTGTAGCATCACTGAAGGAGGCCATTTGATGCATTGGGCGAGATTCTCCGGACTCACGACGGTTCGGAGAATAGCGGGCGTCGGAAATTTTTACGGCGACGCTGTTTCCGACGCCCTCCCGCTATTCTCCGAACCCCGCAAAATGTCGGAGTCGCCATTCCCGACAAACGCCTCCTTCCCGCCCCTGACACGACCAGAATCGCCACTGATAGCCCCCCCCCGCTATTCACCGGCCCGGATGGGCCGAAGTCCCGACGTCATGGCGCCCTGTTTGCACGTCGTGAAACACACCTGCTTTTTAAATTCGTCAACCAGTCGGCCTGGCTGACGACAGCTTGGAGGAGGTCAGGGCACCACTCTGCGCACCGCTCAGCGCACCGCTCACCGCTCAGGAGGCAGTGTGGGGCGACGGGGGAGGCAGTGTGGGGCGACGGGGGAGGCAGTGGGGGGCGACGGGGGAGGCAGTGGGGGAGATGGGGGAGGCAGTGGGGGGCGACGGGGGAGGCAGTGGGGGGCGACAGGGGAGGCAGTGGGGGAGACGGGGAGGCAGTGGGGGGCGACGGGGGAGGCAGTGGGGGAGACGGGGGAGGCAGTGGGGGGCGACGGGGGAGGTAGTGGGGGAGACGGGGGAGGCAGTGGGGTGAGACGGGGGAGGCAGTGGGGGGCGACGGAGAGGGGGGGGGGTTAGGTAGAGAGTGAGCCGTCCAACCCTGTAACAAATTGTCTGCCACCATGCCATGGTGTGCAGGTGACGAGGACACGGCCGCTGGTTCCCCTGTGGCTTCCGGCCACAGGCCACTGACGCACCCGTGAGGAGGCCATAGTTTACTGGCCGTTGGATGCAGAAAGTGACCAGGGGTTAGGCTGACCGCGTGTCAGCAGCGCGACCAGGCCACCGGGACACACAGGTATCCCGTGGCAGGCGGCTGCCGAAGTGTCGACTAACCTCCGTCTAACATGTCCCGTTTCTCTGCCCCCCACCACCCTTCTGTAGGTTAGCACAATGTATGGGAACAGAACGGCGATGTTCTGCGCAGTGGTTGGGGCCGCACTACTGGATTTGGAGATGCAGCAGCATCCACACCTACAACCCGCAGTGGCTGCAGGGCCAGCTGCAGCAGCAGAGGGAAGGGCCGAGGAGTTGCCAGTCGTCGAGCAGCATGGGGGGGAGGAGGAGGAGGAAGAGGAAGAGGAGAGAGTGAGGGTGCAGCCACGGCGCCAGAGGCGACGACCAAAGCCGAGGGTGTACCGTGTCCGGGTCTCTTTCCTAACAATGCCGGACATCACCTGCAGGAGAAGACTCCGGCTGAGTAGGCAGACGGTGATACATATCTGCGAACTCCTGTCGCACCTCGCCCCACGTGGAACGGGCGGAGGACACGCGATCCCGGTTGCCATCAAGGTGACGGTCGCTCTGAACTTCTATGCTACCGGCTCCTTCCAGTCTCCGAGCGGGGACGTCTCCAGGATCTCCCAGTCATCGGTGCACAGGTGCATCCGGGATGTGACCGACGCCCTCTATGCCATCGCGGACTGCTACATCACCTTTCCCGAGGACCAAGCAAGTCAAGACTCACGAGCCCGTGGATTTGCCAGTGTGGCCGGGATACCGAGGGTTCAGGGGTCAATCGACTGTGTTCACGTCCCCATGCGCCCGCCTGCTGTGGACAAGGAAGTGTTCACAAACAGAAGGGGGACATACTCCATTAATGTCCAGGTGGTATGCGACCCCCACATGAGGTTCATGAACGTCTGTGCAAGGTTCCTAGGGAGTGTGCATGCCTCCTACATACTAGCGCAGTCGTTCATCCCTGCGATGTTTGAGGGACGTCACCCCCGGCTGAGGGGCTGGTTGCTAGGCGACAGGGGTTATCCGCTGAGGTCTTGGCTGATGACGCCCCTACGGAGGCCTCAGACCAATGCGGAAACACGATACAACGAGGCCCATGCAGCAACCAGGGGTGTGGTGGAGCGCTGCCTTGGCCTCCTGAAGATGAGATTCAGGTGCCTGGACCGCTCCGGAGGGGCCCTGCAGTACCAGGCCGACAGGGTCGCTCGCATTGTAGTTGTCTGCTGTGCGCTGCACAACATCGCGATGCAGAGGGGAGATGACCTGCTGCAGGAGGCGGAGGGAGAAGCTAGTGGCAGTGGTGCCAGCACAGAGGAGGAGGAGGAGGAGGAGGAGGAGGAGGAGGAGGAGGAGGCGAGGGAGGAGGAAGAGGAGGAGGAGGAGGAGGCTGGCGGAGTGGCGGGCGCAGAACGCAGACACGACCCAGGTGCTGGTGATGTCCAGGAGGCGGCACGACGGACCCGGCAAGGACGGCGGGCACGCGACGCCCTGGTGGCAGCACGGTTCACGCATCGCATGTGACGTCCCCGATGAACACCAAACCACAACCTGCATCGCTAGTCATGCAGAGGGTCAACACACAACTTCCATCACCACAACCCCCCCAACCCCTCTCAGTGTACCCTGCTCCACTTCGACATGACGCTTATCACTGGGTACAGACGGAATGGCACAACATTGATGGCTGTGTCAGCGGGTGTGATCAGTGCCATGTGGAATGATGACAGCCCGCTCTGCGCAGAGCTGTGAGCTCAGAATCGTTTGAGAGAGTCTGACCCATGGCAATAGCTGAACCATCCACCTTGGTGGCCGCTGAGTTCGTCACTGACACTCCATCACGTGCCCGCGTGGGCTAGCTGTGGGAGGGGGTAGGGGCAGGGACTGCACACCCGGCACCGAGGTTTCACCACCCGTCACCCCCAGCGACACTCGGTCACCATCACGATTCCTGTGGCTGTGGAACAATCACACAAGTAAGGTGGAACAGTGCGTTTAATATTAACAATTATTTACAGGTGCCCTAGCCCCTACAACTAAACTATGCCCTTCACCCGTGCCAACTTACTCAGTGTCTATCTTAGTTGCCTTACGGGCCCTACCACTACGTCTAAGTGACTCCCCAGATGATACAGCAGGAGTGGAGGAGGATTGCTGCGAATCGCCCCCCTCGACTCGTTTCTCCTTGGCTAAGCGTTTCCTGGGGCGACCAGGCCTTGATGGGTCAGGCTGCTCTGCGGGCGTCTCGGGTGACATTGTGCCACCCTGCTCTGCCTGCTGCCCACCCGATGCACCAGGGATGGGACGGGGGGAGGCCGAGAATTCCGGGACGTCCCGTGATGGAGTTAATGGGACTGGCCCTGAAACCTCCTCCTCCCTCGGGGAGCCCGGTGGCCCCCGGGCCTCACTTTGGGACAGAGGTGCGAGCGGGGAGGTGCCCCATCACACCACCGACACCTGGCGCTGCCAGTCCTGGAGGCCTGCAACGGTATCCACCAGGATCCGAAGGTTTGCAGAGACGGAGTCCAGGGAGTTAAACATTCCCACCAGGGACTGTGCGACCTCAACCTGTGTGTGCACGACGCCATCCAGCACATGTGTCAGGCGGTTGATGGTCTCCGCGACCGACTGCTGGGACTGTGCCATGGCGTGCTGAGACTCGGCCATGGCGTGCTGCGACTGGGCCATGGCCCGCAGGGCGCCGGCAATGTCGTTTTGGCTCTGGCACATTGCTGCCTGTGAGAGGGCAACCCTGTCCAGGGCCGAGGATGACGCGTGCACATTAACCCCAACGTCTTGCATAACCTGACCCATTGCCTCCACCGCGGATGCCACCCGTGCGGTGTCGGACTGGGTCTCTGCCATGAGCGGCACCACTCCCTGCTCTTGGACGCGGTTCGACTCCTCTAACAGCGTCTGCAGAGCCAGGAAGGCAGCCCTCCTCCCGCCATTGTTTCCCTGGGTTCCTGAGGCATCGGCTGTGCGGGTGGGTTGATAAACTCCAGGAACTCAGAAAACGTCTGGGAGCCAGCTGCATCCTGGGCCTGGTCTGGCCTCCGCGAGTCCGGGCCCTCTGTTGCTCCGACCTCCACCTGCTGTACCTGCTCAGCTGTGATGTGCCAACCAGACTGTGCCCCAGGAGACTCATCACTAAATAGGCCCGCCGGGGTGTGTGTCTCTGGGATAATGGATGTGGTGGGAGAAAGCAGTGCCGCAAGCCCGATGCTCTCAATGTTTAGGGCCTCCTCCAGGGTGTGGGGCTGCTCAGCGACTGGAGGGTTGTCCCTGGCCATTTCTGGTGGTAGTGGACTTCGAACCCTCTGTGCGTCCTGGTCCGCAGATTGGGTTGGGGCGAATGGGGCTGCCCGCTGATCGGGCACCCTCTGTTGTGAGGCCCCGGGTGAGGTGGCGGCAGATTCCTGTGTCCGTCTGGAGGCAGACGGCCCTGGTCGTTCGGCATCACGTCCTAGGGAAGAGAATGAGACAGGTTATTTCGATTTGCTCGGCAGGCCGCTGGACGGTCCCAGTGGGCAGGGTTTGTGAAGGGACAGAGGATGGGGGAGGTGTCTCAGTGGGCAGGGTGTGAAGGGACAGAGGATGGGGGAGGTGTCCCAGTGGGCAGGGTGTGAAGGGACAGAGGATGGGGGAGGTATCCCAGTGGGCAGGGTGTGAAGGGACAGAGGATGGGGGAGGAGTGAGTGTTTGTCAGGGAGGGTTGTCTCACTTGCTGCAGTTCCGCCAACCTCGCATAGCGCGATATCGCGGCTGGCAGACCTCCCAACAAGGTCCAGGGCCCTCTGTTCAAAGGTGCTGAGGGGGTGCAGGTTGGGTGAACCCCCTCCAGTCTTGTGCCGCTCACGGTGGTTATGAGCGGCCTTGGCCTGTTGGGGGAGGGAACATAGGTAGATCATTACAAAACGGTAGGTATCAGCAGTCCGTTCAGATACTGGCACAGTTTGGGGGGGGGCAAGTTGTCATAAGACGATTGCATCTCTCCTCGGGGCCAGAGCGCTGGGTCTGCAACAACTTTGTGAACCATCCTCAAATAACTCTGCCCCAATCCCTCTCCCCCCCCCTCCCGTGCCGGGGGTGGGGGGGGGGTGCTTAAGTTAAGGGGGAGGGATGGTTGTGACTAGGGGGCACCCTCATGGCACTTACCCTGGCAGACCTGGTGAGGTCGTGTAGCTTCTTCCTACATTGCTCAGCTGAGCGAGGGGTCTGCCCCACAGCACTGACGGCAGCAGCCACGTCACGCCAGGCCTGGTGTACCGCGCTGGCAGGTTGGCGATGCCCTCTCCGCGGGCGGATGATGCCCCTCCTCTGCTCCACGGCATCGAGCAGTGCCTCGACGTCAGCATCTACAAAGCGAGGGGCAGCTCTCCTCGGCTCCGACATCCTGCCCAACAGATTCTGTGGTCGCCCGCGCCTTTTTACGGCGTCGGGCGGCGTCACGTGGGCGTGATCGTGTCGTCGTCGCGTTCCGTCGTCATCACGCACGTAATTGACGCGGCCGCGCTACTAGCCCATTTCCAGGAAGTGAATCCGTCGGGAAATGAAGCCTTCGCGACCGTCGTAAAACGCTCCCGATTTTTACGACGGTTTTACGACTTTCCGCGGGTGCGGAGAATTTCGCCCATTATGTTTGCACCAGCTCTCCAAATGAGCATCACAGCTTAGTGCTGTTGCTCTGCCTTTTCCCTGTACTGCCGCACAATTCAAGCAATTATCCAATGCCCTCTTGAATGCTTCGATTGAATCTGCCTCCATTACACTCCCAGGCAGTGCATTCAGGACCCGATCCAATCGCTATGTGAAAACGTTTCCCCCTCATATCACATTTGCTTCTTTTGTGACTCACTTTAAATCTGTGCCCTGTCGTTCACAATTCTTTTATGATCGGGAAGAGTTTTTCCCTACTCTGTCCAACCCCCTCATGATTTTGTACATCTCTGCCTTCTCTCCAAGGTAAACAGTCCTAATCTCTCCAACCTATCCTCATAACTGACGTTTTTCATCATCACTGGAACCATTCTTGTAAACCTTTTCTGCCCTCTCTCCACATCCTTCCTCTAACGTGCTGTCCAGGACTGTACTCAATATTACAGCTGAGGTCTAACTAGTATCTTGTTCAGCATAACCTGCTTGTTCTTGTGCTCTCTAGTAGTAAAGCCCAGAATACTATATTAACTGCTCTCCACCTATTCTGCCACTTTCAATGATCTGCGCATATAAACACCTAGCTCCCTCTGCGCCTGCATTTCTTTAAGACTTTACACCTTATTTTATATTGTCTTTTCATGCTCTTCCTACCAAAATGTGTCACCTCATACTTCTCCACATTGAACTTCATCTGCCCCCTATCTGCCCACTCCACCAACCTGTCCATGTCCTTTTGAAGTTCTGCATTATCCTCTTCACAGTTCACAATACTTCCAAGTTTTGTATCATCCACAAACTTTTAAACTGTCTCCTGCACACCAGGATCTAGATCATTAATATATAATCAAGATAAACAATGGTCCTAACCCCTGGGGAAAACCACTACAAACCTTCTTCCAGCTGAAAAATATCCACTGATGATTACCTCTGCTTCCTATTATTCAGCCTGTTTTGTCTCCACGTAGCTACTGTCCCTTTTATTCCATGAGCTGTAACTTTTCTCATAAGTCTTTTGTGTGGCACTGTATCAAATGCCTTCTGAAAGTTCAATTAGACCACATCAGCAACATTACCCTTAAAGACTCTTTATGTTACCTCCTCGAGAAACTCCAGCACATTATTTAAATATGATTTCCCCATTAGAAATCCTGTTGACTCCCTGTAACCAACTCACATTTTTCCGTATGCTTACTAATTCTATCCTGAATAATTGTTTCTAGAAACTTGCCACCACTGATATTAAACAGATGTATGTCATCTGATCCCAGTGGCTTGTCAACTTTCAGTCTATTGAACGCTTCCTCCTTATCAATTTTGAACCCTCCTCAGTTTCCTCGCCTGTCTCCATGACCTGGGTAGATCTATTTCCTTGGTAAAGACAGATGCAAAGTATTCATTTCATACCTCAGCCATGCCTCCAGCCTTCATGTGTAAATTCATTTTTGGGGCCCCAATTGGCCCTATTTTACCACCCTTTTACTATTTGTATACTTATGGAAGACTTTGGATTCCCCTTTTGGTTCACTACTAGGCTTTTCTCATTGTTTTTCTTTGTTTCCAAGTGTGCTTTTCCACTTCCCGCTGAACCTTCTGTATTCCTCTTGGTTTTCTTGATCAACTAGATCCACCAGTTTACTCATTACTACTGAAGTTACACTGGGCCTGGGAATGAACTCTCTGATAAAGACTTTGAGTTGAATAAAAACGTAGGGCGGGATTCTCCGTCCCACTGCACCCATTTTCCGCTGCCCCGCCCCCGCACTGGCAGCGGGATCCTCCATTCTGTCAGCTGGCCAATGGGGTTTCCCATTGTGGGCAACCCCCCCCCCCCCCCCCCCCCCCCCCCCCGGCAAGGCGTCGGGAAATCCGCCGGGCATGAGTGCGCTGCTAGCAAAGCAGAGGTCCCGCTGACGGAGAATCCGTCGTGTAGTCTTTCTTGTACCGAATCCTGAGTACAATTCTATTAATTGAGTTTTAATATGACCCTCATTCTCCCAAATACTGCATTAGGTCGGCTGTTGAACATTTGAAATTAAACAAAATCTAACAGTCATTAACAGATCGTGACGCTGAATGAAAATCAACAATTGGAAAATTGGTCCTCCAAAGCCTCTTTTCTAATTGCATTTGAATTGACCCAGTCCTCCTTTCCCAAACCTTCCATGTTTAACGTGTTAGTGTTTCTTGTAAAAGTGGATCCGACTCTGTCTCTAATGAATTCTCTCTGCATAAATTGTCAATGTCACTTTTCTATATCTGGTCACAATTATAATACACCAAATCCTCCAGTGTCTTTGGTGCAGCATTTGATACATTGCTTATGATACAGGAGTCATTCAACCAAGTATTCTGTAAGATTGGTTTGAGATGGGCCCATGATAAATTCTGGTTTGATCCAGCTCCAGGCTCACTCAACCCATTTTCTGGAGCTTAATTTCGACATGCTGATACTTTACATTGTCCTAATTCCTGCTTCGCATCCAGCTCTACTTCAGTTCTGGGTTAAATTGCACAACAACTTCACAACCCAAAATTACAGGCACAATAAAAATGCACAATGTGACAAAACTGATCCATTCTTGGCTGCAAAAGATAGAAAATTTCTGATAAATAAATTTCAAATTCATTATTAAAACAATAAGAGTATACATTTACATAGTACATTTCACAACCTTAAGATGTCCTGAAGCACTTTAAAGTGTAGCTACTTTTAATGTAGGAAGCACAACTATCAATTTGCGCACAGCAAGCTCCCTGTAACAGCAATGAGATAATAACAAAATATCTGCTTTGGTGATTTTGGGTGCGGGATCAGTAATAACTACGACACAAGGAGATACAGGAAGAAACACCCTTGTTCTTATTCCAGTAATGCTGAGGGTCTTAAATCTCCACCTGCGAGGACAGAAGGGGCCTTGATTAAACATCTCATCAGAAAAACAAACTCTCTGGCAGTGCAGCATTGCCTCAGCACTGCACTGCTCAGCTTTGCCGATTGAAGAGAGAAGTAAGAAACAAAGTAGTTTGCTCATCTTCATTTGCAGATGGCTTACTCAGTACTCCAGTCTCGAGTGCCAATACATCTACCAACTAAGTTCCAATCGTGCCATTTCACCTTCATATACTGAACGGCCATAATTTGGTCCTCTCTGTATCCAATGTAAACCAACATTTTAATCACCATGATGTAAACCAACATTTTGCTTGAACTCACCATGTTAACTTCTGAGATCATGTCTATGCTGGCTATATGAATACTCATCCCCACTGTAACTGGCGACCCTGGGGGAAAAAGAGAATATGAAGACTGTGTTTAATTCAGCTCAGATTTCTCTATTGGAATCCCTCCTTCAAAAACTTTCAGCTCACATATGCCTGCCCCAGGACAATCTTCAATTGAAACCATCTATTGTGTGGGATTCGAGTGCAGGGCCCCAGAGCAGTGCCTTCGGTTTGTGGTTTACCTGTTCAGTAACTGATTGGCACCTGCTTTAAACCGTCCCAATCAGGAGACTGTACCCATATCAGTTCTCAAAGAAGAGAACAATTGTAATGAAGTAAAACTTTTAGAAACCCAACCAAAACAAAACGTGAGAGATACAGAACAAATACAGAAGAGAAACCACTTCATAACAACGAAGAAACAAGGGGCTGGATTCTCCGTAGCCCGATGCCGAAATCGGGGTCGGGCGTAGAATGGCGTCCGACGCTGGAATCGGGGCAGGAACCAGCTTGACGCCGGCCCATGATGCTCCACCCCCTCTAAACCACCAGGACGCATGCCACGCGCAGTTGCAATGCCATTTCCGCGTTATCGGCCGGCCCACCTGCGATACTCCGCCCCTGATGGGCGGAGTTCCCGATGGCGGGGGCCACATTTGGTCCCAGAGGTCAGGAACCCGGCGTGCCAGTTGTGGACAGTGTCCAGCGCCGCCATACTCATCCGGGATCCATGCCGCTAGCCGGGGGAGGGGGGGGGGGGCTTCTGCAAGGGCTGGAGGGGCTGATGGGTGGGTGATTAGGGGTTGGGCTGTGGGGACGGGGTTGGCACGTTAGGGTTCCAGCACGGTCGGTGCCAAGTTTTCGGGTGCAACTGGTGCAGGCCGTCAGCCCTGCCCGGGACCTGACAATTCTTTGGCCATTTTCTGCACGATCCACAGGTGTCTACAAGGCGGTGGTGCTAGCCCCTCACTGGTACCGGAATCAGTGAGGGGTTCACGCCGATTTTCCCATCAAGAAACTCCCATGGATTCTCCGTTCGCGCCGGCACTTAGCCTCAGGAATGGAGAATTCCACCCAGGGTTTCTGGAGAAATAGGTAGAAGCATAATATTAGATAGGAACATGAGAGCAGGAGGGAGCCACTCATTCCCTTGAAGTCTGTTCCATCATTCAATTAGATAATGGCTGAGCTGCAATTTAATTCCATCTACCCACCTTGATTCCATAAGCTTTAATAACCTTTACTGAACAACAACCTAGCAATCTCAGTTTCGAATTTTCTATTGACGCCAGCCTCAGCATCTTCTTTGGAGAGTTTCTGATTTCTACTCTCCCTGGTGTAAAGAACTTCTTCTTCTTTTGAACTCCCTGACCAGAAGAAATAACTTATTTAACCATCTAAAACACCCCACTTGCATCACCCCTAATCTTCCATATGCTCCCAAACAGAAGACTATTTCATATCCTCAGAATATTCAATACAGCATTAGATCCCTGAGAATAAGCAATTACTGCAATATAGCAATCGGTAAAGTTCAGTGATGAGAAAGGTTTAAAATACCTCCAAAGTCAGGTCTGAGACGGATGTCGTACCCTCTGAGCAATCTGTCCACTGTTCTTTTCACAAGGGAAATGTTACCGATTCCGTTGACACTGAGGGTAGAAGCAAAAGTAGGCATCAGTCTGTGGCCTAGAATTCTGGCAGTGCCCATATTTTGGGCACCTCATCCGCAGAATCTATCAGCCCGTGATTGGGGAGGTCCAAGGAGCCTGAGAATTTGGGCCTCAGACCTCAATGTGATGTGGGGGGTGAAATGGTGGGATCCCATGCAGGGTTGTGTGTCATAAGCTTTAATAACCTTTGCTGGACAAAAACCTAGCAATCTCAGTTTCAAATTTTCTATTGACGCCAGCCTCAACAGCTTCTTTGGAAAGAGAGTTTCTGATTTTCAGAATTCCAGTGGACAGATTCCAGTGGACAGATTCCAGTGGACAGATTCCGCTGGACAGATTTCAGTCGACAGATTCCACTGGACAGATTCCACTGGACAGATTCCACTGGACAGATTAATTGAATCACAGAATCCCAACAGTGCAGAAGGATGCCATTCGACCCATCAAGTCTGCAATGGTCCTCTGAAAGAGCACCCCACCTAGGACTACCTGCCCTATCCCGTAACCTCACCTAACCTTTGGACAGTAGGGGCAATTCAGCATGGCCAATCCACCCAACCTGCACATCTTTGGACTGTGGGAGGAAACTGGAGCAACCGGAGGAAACCCAGACAGACAGGGGGAAAATGTACAAACTCCACTTGCTGATGGGAGTCTCTGAGGATGGTTCTAGTTTGACCCTTAGTGAAATGGCACCTGCCATGATTGCCCCCCAATTTGTATGTGCATTATGGGCTCCATTTTAGACATAAACAAGCACCTGGAATCGTATTTCAATAATCAGCCCCTATGCTAGCACATTGAATAGGGTCAAAGGAATACACCTGGAGATAGCCACACACAAACACACAAACCAGCCACAGCAGCATTGAGCAAAGGTTCCAGTCTGCCCAAGTACCTGACAGCGTACTAATAGATCTATGAATGGTGTAAACAGTATGTAATGATTCAGACCTACTTCAGTTAGGAAGCAGTACCGACACACACACACGGACAGTTAATATCTGTCTATGTCTTCCTTTCCCAGTGTGTTTCCGCAGCCCCAGGAGTGAAGAATGAAGAATGAATATTTCAAACGCACACATATTGCTACATCTAGAATGGGCAGGTTGATGAGGGATATTTACATTGCACACCCCGGACAGAGGTGCGATTGACTGAAAGGACGATTCAGAGTGGAGGTGGAAGGTTCTGAGAGAGAGAGAGAGAGAGAATTGAAACGTGCCACTGGCTGGAACTGGCAGGCTGTGCATTGGAGAAACAGTGAATACATTGCCACGCAAACGTTTAGACAGAGAAGCGACCTTTGATAGTAAATGTAAGCAGAATGATCCGTACCTTTGAAGCCAGCACATGACACACAGACCTGTGAGAAATGAGCAAAGACCAGACATCCGCTCCTCTTGAAACCTCCACATTTTCCGATGCAGGTTGAATATTTACAGGGGGAGCTCCCTCCAGCCAGGAGGCAGCGCTTTACACACACACACTTTACACACACACACACTGCCTCTTCAAGCCGAAACCAAGCCTCTGGTTTCAGGTCAACAGAGATACTGTCCGTGCCCCATCCATCACCTGCCCAACCACATTGGATCCACACAGGAATGAGTGGCTCCCTGGCCCAGATCAGCACCGCAGCCGATGCGTTGCAAGTTGAGTCGCTGCAGTGTTTTCCAGACAGAGGTGCAGCAGCATTCTTCCAGATCAGCTCCTATCTGGGCTTCCTTCTCTCTTGCCCCTACTTTTCCCCCTCCCCGTCAAAGCTGTTAGCCCTCTCTCAGCTGCTCTCTGGGGGGAGGGGGGGGGGTTGATGCTGATGAAGGGTTGTAACTGCTGGATGGGGAGAGTCCTTCTCTTCCCCCCTCCCCACCCCCCACCCTCACAGAAAGGACATTTGTCAAATAATCTTCCTGACGTCAGAAATGCCTCTTAACCCTATCTTTCCTCAAATCCCAGGCAAGATCCTGAATGAGAGGAGCAGATGGATTAATGGCTAAAGGCAGCACACGATTGTGATCAGGAGGTTTAATGACACAACAAGGTGGACCCCCAAGTGTAAACATCATCCAGAGTTGCCTGTTTGAAAGACACAGTGTGTGCCCAGTAACTCCATACTGACATTACTCAGAAAGAACCAATATAACACAATTCACTCCTGCACACAGAGCAGATACAATTAAAGGCAAATGATTTCTTCAAAAGATTTATGGGATATTACTGTTTGTCTGAACTGGAGTAATGTTACCCCATACCTGGGAGGTGTGAATGTATGTGTGTGACTATTTGTGTGTGATTATGTGTTTGTTTATAGAACATAGAACATTACAGCGCAGTACGGACCCTTCTGTATATGTCTGTGTGACTATTTGTGTGTGTTTGTGCGTGTGCATGTGTGCGTATATATGTATGTGTTTATGTGTGTGTGAGACTGTGTGTGTGCATGTGTGTGTATGTGTGCGTATATTGGTATATATGTGTGTGAGACTATTTGTGTGCGTATGTGCATGTGCGTGTATGTGTGGAATACATGTATGAGTGTGTGTGTAAGTGTATATACATGTGTGTGTGTATGTGTGTACGTGTGCATGCATGAGTATGTTAGTATTGTCAGTGTCCTTCCTGATGATTCACTTATTTGTGCTTTATTTTTTGCCATTTTACTTTTTGATCCAAGGATGCTAAATGGACATGTATCTTTGAGTCAAGAGAGAATGAGGAATTCAAAAAATTGCAATATATTCTATGGTGCTAGTTTTCAGACTTGTCGCACCCAGGAGATGGGGTGGGGCTCTGTCCGATTGGTTGGCTGGTGGCCAAGGAATTGGCTAAAAGGCTGTATTCTGCTTCATAACAGGTGGTGATTGATCCTGACTGAGTGGGATGATTTCCAGAGACCTAAGGAAAGCAGAGTCGGGCCCCTGGGCACTGAGGGAAAGGACCTGCTCTCTCTTGTGTTTCTCCAGAAAATTTGCTGTATTTCTGAAACTGCAGGAACTGAATGCGTCCACAGTGAAAACTATTACAGACTGGAAAGCAGAAACCTTTACCTTTGTGTGACTGTGTGCATGTATGTGTATGTGCATATGTGTGCATGAGTGCATATATGTGTGTGTGTCTGTGAGAGAGTGTGTGTGTATGTGTGCATGTATTCATATATGTGTATGTATTGTGTGTATGTATATGTGTGTATGCGAGTGTGAGTATGTGTGAGTACATGTGTAATTCTGTGTATAAGTATATTTGTGTATGGGTGTGAGGGTGTATCATGGGTAGGTGTGTGTGTCAGTATGTATATGTGTGCAAATGCCCAAATATGACTGTGTATGTGTGTGAGTGTATGTGTGCATGTTTGTATGTGTATGTATGTATGTGTATGTGAGTATGCATGTGTGTGAATATGTGTATGTGAGTATATGTGTGCATGTCAGTGTATGCATGTCAGTATGCCTGTGTGTATGTGTACATGTGTGAGTATGTGTGCGTGTATATGTATATGTGTGCATGTGTCATAAGTGTGTATGTATATGTGTGTATTTGAGTGTATATGTGTGTATTTGAGTGTATGTGTGTGTATATATGTGACTCAGTGTACAAGTATGTTTGTGTTTCTGTGTGAGAGTGTATGTGTGTGAGTATGTGTGCATATGTATCTGTGTTCATGTGTACTTTGTGTCTACGTATGTATGCAGCTTAATGTTTGTTTATGTGTGTGTGCATGTGTGTGTGTTTATCTGTGTATATATGTGTGTATGCATTTGTCTGTGTGTGTATCAGTATAAGCGTATGTGTGTATGTTTGTGTGTGTGTGAGCGTGTGTATGTATATGTTTGTGTATGTGTGTGTATGTGTGGGAGTGTGTGTATGTTTGTTCATGTATATGTACAAGTGTGTGCTTGAGCATTCATATTGTATTTGTGACTATGTGTGTATGTGTGTGTGTGTGTATGTGTGTATGTGTGTGAATGTGCACATGCATGTGTGTGCGTGTGCATATTTCTGAGTGTGTGTGCGTGTATGTGCACCTCTGTACATGAGTGTTTATGATCCGATTTTATTTAGAATTCCTTGATTGACTCCACCATACTCTCAAACAGAACATTTCAGATCCTAACGACTGGCTGTGTGAATCAGTCTCCACCACATTACATTCCAGACCCTAACCATTCGCTGTGTGAACTTGTCTCCACCACACTCTCAGACAGTACATTCCAGATCCTAACCATTACTGTGTGAATCTGCCTCCACTTGACTCACAGACTGTACTTTCCAAATCCTAATCACTTGCTGTGTAGATCTGACTCCACCACACTCTCCGACACTCAAAATCCTAACCATTCACTGTCTGAACCTATTTGATAGAGAAATACAGCACAGAACAGGCCCTTCGGCCCACGATGTTGCGCCGAACTTTTGTCCTAGGTTAATCATAGAATTTTGGACAATTTTTCATGGCCAATCCACCCAACCTGCACATCTTTGCACTGTGGGAGGAAACCGGAGTACCCGGAGGAAACCCACGCAGTCACGGGGAGGATGTGCAGACTCCACACGGACAGTGACCCAAGTCGAAATCGAACTTGGGACCCTGGAGCTGTGAAGCAATTGTGCTATCCACAATGCTACCGTTCTGCCCTTAAGAAGTTAACCTACACTCCATTATTCTACCCTTATCCATGTACCTATCCAATAGCCGCTTGAAGGTCCCTAACTTTTCCGACTCAACTACTTCCACAGGCAGTGCATTCCATGCCCCCGCTACTCTCTGGGTAAAGAACATACCTCTGACATCCCCTCTATATCTTCCACCATTTATCTTAAATTTATGTCCCCTTGTAATGGTGTGTTCCACCCGGGGAAAAAGTCTCTGACTGTCTACTCTATCTATTCCCCTAATCATCTTATAAACCTCTATCAAGTCGCCCCTCATCCTTCTCCGTTCTAATGAGAAAAGGCCTAGCACCCTCAACCTTTCCTCGTATGACCTACTCTCCATTCCAGGCAACATCCTGGTAAATCCTTTTCCAGTTTCCACATCCTTCCTAAAATGAGGTGACCAGAACTGCACACAGTACTCCAAATGTGGCCTGACCAAGGTTTTGTACAGCTGCATCATCACCTCACGGCTCTTAAATTCAATCCCTCTGATAATGAACGCTAGCACACCATAGGCCTTCTTCACAGCTCTATCCACTTGAGTGGCAACTTTCAAAGATCTATGAACATAGACCCCAAGATCTCTCTGCTCCTCCACATTACCAAGAACCCTACCATTAACCCTGTATTCCGCATTCATATTTGTCCTTCCAAAATGGACAACCTCACACTTGTCAGGGTTAAACTCCATCTGCCACTTCTCAGCCCAGCTCTGCATTCTATCTATGTCTCTTTGAAGCCGACAACAGCCCTCCTCACTATCCACAACTCCACCAATCTTCGTATCATCTGCAAATTTACTGACCCACCCTTCAACTCCCTCATCCAAGTCGTTAATGAAAATCACAAACAGCAGAGGACCCAGAACTGATCCCTGCGGTATGCCACTGATAACTGGGCTCCAGGCTGAATATTTGCCATCCACCACCACTCTCTGTCTTCTATCGGTTAGCCAGTTTGTTATTTCCACCACACGCTTAGACAGTTTTTTCCAGATCCTAGTCACTTGTGGCACAGTGGCACTGCTGCATCACAGTGCCAGGGGCCAGTGTTCAATTGTGGTCTTGGGTGACTGTCTGTGTAGAACTTCCACGTTCTGCCGAGTCTGTTGGGTCAACTTGACGTGGGTGGACTAACCATTACATAAATTGCCCCTTAGTGTCCAGATGTGTGTAGGTTAGATGGGGTTGTGGGATTACAGGGCTCGAGTGAGGGAGTTGGTCTAGGTAAGGAGCTCTTTCAGATGGTTGGTGTGGACTCAATGGACCGAATGTCCTCCTTCTGCACTGCAAGGATTCTATAATTCCATGATACAAACCTGCCTCCAACAAACTCTCAGGCGGTACATTTGAGAATCCAGCCACTCACTGCATGAAGCTGCCTCCACCATACTTTCAGATGGTGCATTTCAGATTCTAACCACTTGTGTGAATTTAACTCCACCATGCTCACAGACAGAACATTATAGATCCTTACCACAGGTTGTGTGAATTTGTCCCAACTAAACTCTCAGACAGTAGATTCCAGATCCTAACCACTCGCTATGTGAATTCAACACCTCCGCACTCACAGTCAGAACATTCTAGATCCTAATGACTCGCTGTGCAAATCTGTCTCCACCAAACTCTCAGGCAGTGCATTCCAGATCCTAACCACTTGCTGTGTGAATCAGACTCCACCACACTCTGAGACAGAGCATTCCAGGTCCTAACAACTCGCTTCATTAATCTATCTCCAATACACTCCCGGACAGTTCATTCCAGATCCTAACTACTTGTGGCACAGTGTCACAGTGTTTAGCACTGCAGCCTCACAGTGCTAGGGACTCAGGTTCAATTCATGCCTTGGGTGACTGTGGGGAGCTTACACATTCTCCCGTGTCTGCTGGGTTAACTCAGTGTGCTCTTCTTTTCTCCCACAGTCCAAAAATGTGCAGCATAGGTGGATTAGCCATGATATAAAGTGACCCTTAATATCCAGATGTGTGCAGGTTAGGTGGGATTGTGGGGTTATAGGGATAGGCCGGGTGAGTTGGTCGAGGTAGGGAGCTCTTTACAGACAGTTGGTGTAGACTCAATGAGTTGAATGGCCTACTTCTGCATCAGCGATTCTATAATTCCACGCTACAAACCTGCCTCCAACAAACTCTCAGAAGGTACCCAAAGAGAAAATGCTGGAAAATCTCAGCAGGTCTGGCAGCATCTACTTGTTGAAGGAACAGGTACTACGTGTTTTTGATATGTATGTCCCTGTCAGGCAGGGAAGAGATGGTCGAGTGAGGGAACCATGCTTAACAAGAGAGGTTGAATGTCTTGTTAAGAGGAAGAAGGATACTTATGTAAGGCTGAGGAAACAAGGTTCAGACAGGGTGCTGGAGGGACACAACATAGCCAGGAGGGAACTGAAGAAAGGGATTAGGAGAGCTAAGAGAGGACATGAAAAATCTTTGGCGGTTAGGATCAAGGAAAACCCCAAGGCCTGATACACATATGTGAGAAATATGAGAATGACTAGAGCGAGGGTAGGTCTGATCAAGGAAAGTAGCGGGAGATTGTGTATTGAGACTGAAGAGATAGGAGAGGTCTTGAACGACTACTTTTCTTCAGTATTTATGAATGAGAGGGGCCATTCTGTTGGAGAGGACAGTGTGAAACAGACTGGTAAGCTCAAGGAGATACTTGTTCGGAAGGAAGATGTGTTGGGCATTCTGAAAACTTGAGGTTAGACAAGTCCCCCGGGCCTGACAGGATATATCCAAGGATTCTATGGGAAGCAAGAGATGAAATTGCAGAGCCGTTGGCAATGATCTTTTCGTCTTCACTGTCAACAGGGGCAGTACTAGGGGATTGGAGAGTGGCGAATGTTGTGCCCCTGTTCAAAAAAGGGAATAGGGATAACCCTGGGAATTACAGGCCAGTTAGTTTAACTTCTGTGGTAGGCAAAGTAATGGAAAGGGTACTGAGGGATAGGATTTCTGAGCATCTGGAAAGACACTGCTTGATTAGGGATAGTCAGCACGGATTTGTGAGGGGTTAGGTGTTGCCTCACAAGTCTTATTGAATTATTTGAGGAGGTGACCAAGCACATGGGTGAAGGTAAAGCAGTGGATGTAGTGTACATGGATTTTAGTAAGGCATTTGATAAGGTTCCCCATGGTAGGCTTATGCAGAAAGTAAGGAGGCATGGGTAGTGGGGAATTTGGCCAGTTGGATAATGAACTGGCTAACCGATAGAAGTCAGAGAGTGGTGGCGGATGGCAAATATACAGCCTGGAGCCCAGTTACCAGTGGCGTACCGCAGGGATCAGTTCTGGGTGCTCTGTGTCATAATATCTACTCATGTATATAATGAGATGCAGACAGGCAGGGATTGCCACATAGGATGACCAATGAACACACAACACAGAACAACCAATCACCAGACAAGACACCACCGCTATAAAGCCCACAGGGCATTAAGACTCCCGCTCTTTTCAGGACCCAGATACTGAGACAATCAGAGAGCACAAGTTAGTGGGCACTATTGCCATGTGGTAGCTAGTAAGTCTGATCGAGCCAGTAAGAGGTCGTCAGTAGGATTAGTAGAGTGTCAACCAACAGCTGAACATGTGCAGTAGTTCATAGTTTAAATAAAACCGTGTTGGATCATCTCCGGTGTTAGACGTTTGTTTCTAGCTTCCCTGCATCCAGTTGCAGTCAACATCAAACCAACCCGCCTGACACATCACTCTGCTGTTTGTGATTTTCATTAATAACTTGGAAGAGGGTGTTGAAGGGTGGATCAGTAAATTTGCAGACGATACAAAGATTGGTGGAGTTGTGGATTGTGAGGACGACTGTTGTTTTTTTTTAAATAGAATTTACAGTGCAGAAGGAGGCCATTTGGCCCATCGAGTCTGCACCGGCTCTTGGAAAGAGCACCCTACCCAAGGTCAACAACTCCATCCTATCCCCATAACCCAGTAACCCCACCCAACACTAAGGGCAATTTTGGACATTAAGGGCAATTTATCATGGTCAATCCACCAAACCTGCACATCTTTGGACTGTGGGAGGAAACCGGAGCACCCGGAGGAAAGGCACGCACACACGGGGAGGATGTGCAGACTCCGCACAGACAGTGACCCAAGCCGGAATCGAACCTGGGACCTTGGAGCTGTGAAGCGATTGTGCTATCCACAATGCTACCGTGCTGCCATGTTGTCGGCTGCAACGAGACATAGATAGGATGCAGAGCTGGGCGGAGAAGTGACAGATGGAGTTTAACCCTGAAAAGTGTGAGGTTGTCAATTTTGGAAGGACAAATATGAAGGCGGAATTAACGGTAGGGTTCTTGGCAATGTGGGGGAGCAGAGAGATCTTGGCGACGATTTTCATAGATCTTTGAAAGATGCCACTCAAGTGGATAGAGCTGTGCAGAAGGCCTATGGTGTGCTAGCGTTCATTAGCCGAGGGATTGAATCTAAGAGCCGTGAGGTGATGATGCAGCTGTACAAAACCTTGGTAAGGCCACATTTGGAGTACTGTGTGCAGTTCTGGTCGCCTCATTTTAGGAAGGATGTGGAAGCTTTGGAAAAGGTGCAAAGGAGATTTACCAGGATGTTGCCTGGAATGGAGAGTAGGTTGAGGGTGCTAGGCCTTTTCTCATTAGAACGGAGAAGGATGAGGGGCGACTTGAGAGAGGTTTATAAGATGATCAGGGGAATAGATAGAGTAGACAGTCAGAGCCTTTTTCCTTGGGTGGAACAAACCATTACAAGGGGACATAAATTTAAGGTGAATGGTGGAAGATATAGGGGGGATGTCAGCGGTAGGTTCTTTACCCAGAGAGTAGTGGGGGCAATGGAAGTAGTTGAGTCGGAAACATTAGTGACCTTCAAGTGGCTATTGGATAGGTACATGGATTACGGTAGAATGATGGGATGTAGATTGATTTGTTCTTAATCTAGGACAAAAGTTCGGCATAACATTGTGGGCTAAAGGGCCTGTTCTGTGCTGCATTTTCTATGTTCTATGCTCTATGTTAATCTGTAGGGAGACGAAAGAGCTAACATTTTGAGTCCAGATGACTCTTTGTCATCTGGTACATTCAGATGCTAAACACTGATGTCAGAAACGGCCGCCACCACACTGTCAGACAGTTCATTCCAGATCCTACCCACTCACTTTGTGAATCTGCCTCCACCACACACTCAGACAGTATATTCCAGATCCTTGTCACAATATACACCCATGTATATAATGGAGTGCCGACAGGTAGTGATTGACATACAGGATGACCAGTAAGCACACAGAACACAGCAGTCAATTAGCAGACAGGACACGACAGCTATAAAGACAGCGGGCACTAGTTTTCCCTCTCTCTCGGGATCTAGCCTTTGAGATAGTCAGAGCTCGTGAGCATGGCCAGTTCAAACACCATGTGGTAGTCAGTAAGCCTGGTCAAGCTAGCATTAGGTCTCCAGTTAAATCAGCATAGTGTCAACCCACAGTTGAACATGTAAAATAGTTAGATGTTAAATAAAATCGTGTTGCATCTCATCAAGTGTTGGAAGTCTGTCTCTCGCTACACTGCATCAAGCGCAGTCCACATAGACCCAGCCTGCCCAACACATCAATCCTAACCACTGGCTGTGTGACTAGGCCTTTACCACGCTCTCAGGCAGAACATTCCAAAGTCTAACCACTTACTGTGTGAAACTGCCTCCACAATATATTCAGACAATACATTCCAGGTCATAACCACTCGCTGCCTGAACCAGACTCCAACACACTCTCAGACAGAACATTTCAGATCCGAATGACTCACTGAATGAATCTACCTCCAGCTTTCTCTTAGTGTTTTTTTAAATTATTCGTTTAACATAGACATAGAACAGTACAGCACAGAACAGGCCCTTCAGCCCTCGATGTTGTGCCGAGCGATGATCACCCTACTCAAACCCACATATCCACCCTATACCCGTAACCCAACAACCCCCCCTTAACCTTACTTTTTAGGACACTACGGGCAATTTAGCATGGCTAATCCACCTAACCCGCACATCTTTGGACTGTGGGAGGAAACCGGAGCACCCGGAGGAAACCCACGCACACATGGGGAGGACGTGCAGACTCCACACAGACAGTGACCTAGCCGGGAATCGAACCTCATTCCAGAACCAATACACATTCCAGATCATAGCCACTCGTTTGTGAATCACAGAATCAGAGACTACTGCAGTGCAGAAGAGGCCCTTTGACCCATTATTCGGTCTGTGAATCTGCTTCCACCACACACTGAGACAGTATGTTCCAGATCACAATCCCTCGCTGTGTGAACTTGTCTCCACCACACTCTCAGACAGTACATTCCAGATACTAAACCACTCACTGTGTGAATCTGCCTCCACCAGACTCTGACAGTACATTCCAGATACTAAACCACTCACTGAGTGAATCTGCCTCCACCACACTCTCAGACAATGTATTCCAGATCCTAACCACGGGTTTGGAAGGTGCTTTTGAAGAAGCCATTTTGAGTTGATGTAGTGCCTCTTGTAGATGGTACACACTGCTACTGCTGTGTTCTGGGGCCGTTGCTGTTTGTCATTTTTATAAATGACCTAGAGGAGGGCGCAGAAGGATGGGTGAGTAAATTTGCAGACGACACTAAAGTCGGTGGAGTTGTAGACAGTGCGGAAGGATGTTGCAGGTTACAGAGGGACATAGATAAGCTGCAGAGCTGGGCTGAGAGGTGGCAAATGGAGTTTAATGTGGAGAAGTGTGAGGTGATTCACTTTGGAAAGAATAACAGAAATGTGGAATATTTGGCTAATGGTAAAATTCTTGGCAGTGTGGATGAGCAGAGGGATCTCGGTGTCCATGTACATAGATCCCTGAAAGTTGCCACCCAGGTTGATAGGGTTGTGAAGAAGGCCTATGGTGTGTTGGCCTTTATTGGTAGAGGGATTGAGTTCCGGAGCCATGAGGTCATGTTGCAGTTGTACAAAACTCTAGTACGGCCGCAGTTGGAGTATTGCGTACAGTTCTGGTCGCCTCATTATAGGAAGGACGTGGAAGCTTTGGAACGGGTGCAGAGGAGATTTACCAGGATGTTGCCTGGTATGGAGGGAAAATCTTATGAGGAAAGGCTGATGGACTTGAGGTTGTTTTCGTTAGAGAGAAGAAGGTTAAGAGGTGACCTAATAGAGGCATACAAAATGATCAGAGGGTTAGATAGGGTGGACAGCGAGAGCCTTCTCCCGCGGATGGAGGTGGCTAGCACGAGGGGACATAGCCTGAAATTGAGGGGTAATAGATATAGGACAGAGGTCAGAGGTGGGTTTTTTACGCAAAGAGTGGTGAGGCCGTGGAATGCTCTACCTGCAACAGTAGTGAACTCGCCAACATTGAGGGCATTTAACAATTTATTGGATAAGCATATGGATGATAAGGGCATAGTGTAGGTTAGATGGCCTTTAGATTTTTTTTCCATGTCGGTGCAACATCGAGGGCCGAAGGGCCTGTACTGCGCTGTATCGTTCTATGTTCTATGTTCTATGTTCTATGTGCCATGCTGCAGTGAGTGGGACATTGAAAGTGTTGCATGAGGTGCCAATCAAGTGGGCTGCTTTGTCTGGATGGAGTTGAGCTCTTTGAGTGTTATTGGAGCTGCACTCATCCAGGCAAATGGAAAGTATTCCATTACACTCCTGACTTATACCTTGTAGATGGTGGACAAGCTTTGGGGAGTCAGGAGTTACTCTCTGCAGGATTCACAATTTCTGACCTACTCTTATACTTATATGGCTAGTCCAGTTCAGTTTCTGGGCAATGGTAACTCCAGGATGTTGATAGCCAGGAATTCTATGATGGCAATCTAATTGAAGTCAAGGGACAATGGTTAGATTCTCTCTTGTTGGAGATAGTCATTGTCTGGCACTTGTGTGATGCGAATGTTACTTGCCATTTATCAGTACAAGCCTAAATGTTATCCAGGTCATGTGGTGTATGGGCAGGAACTGATTCAGTGCCTGAGGAGTTGCGAAGTGTTGAACATTGTCTACTCATCAGAGAACATCCTCACTTCTCAACTTACGATGAAGTAGCTGAAGATGTTTGGGCTGAGGATATTTCCCTGTGGAATGCCTGCAGTCATGTCCTGGAGCTGCTCGGGCTTCTTTAGGCCATACTTTGTCAAATGTTGCCTTGATGTCAAGATCAGTCACTCTCACCTCATTTCTTTCACCCAGATCTTTTGCTCATATTTGGACCAAGGCTGTCATAGGGTCAGGACCTGACTGACGCTGGCGTAACCCAAACTGGGCGTCCTCGAGCATGTTATTGCTGAGTAAGTGCTGCATGATAGCCTAGTGAACAAAACTTTATGTCACTTTACTGATGATTTAGAGTAGACTGATAGGGTGGTAATTGGTTGAGTTGGAACAAAGAACAACGAACAAAGAAAAGTACAGCACATGAACAGGCCATTCGGCCCTCCAAGCCTGTGTCGACCATGCTGCCCGTCTAAAGTAAAATCTTCTACACTGCCTGGGTCCGTATCACTCTATTCCCATCCTATTCGTGTATTTGTCAAGATGCCTCTTAAATGTCACTATCATCCCTGCTTCCACCACCTCCTCCGGCAGCGAGTTCCAGGCACCCACTACCCTCTGTGTAAAAAACGTGCCTCGTACATCTCCTCTAATCCTTGCCCCTTACACGTTAAATCTATGCCCCCTAGTAGTTGACCCCTCTACCCTGGGAAAAAGCCTCTGATTATCCACTCTGTCTATGCCTCTCATAATTTTGTAGACCTCTATCAGGTCACCCCTCAATCTCTGTTATTCCAGTGACAACAAACCGAGTTTATTCAACCGCTCCTCATAGCTAATGCCCTCCATACCAGGCAACATCCTGGTAAATCTCTTCTGCACCCTCTCTAAAGCCTCCACATCCTTCTGGTAGTGTGGCGACCAGAAATGAACACTATACTCCAAGTGTGTCCGAACTAACATTCTATATAGCTGCAACATGACTTGCCAATTCTTATACTCAATGCCCCGGCCAATGAAGGCAAGCATGCCGTATGCCTTCTTGACTACCTTCTCCACCTGTGTTGCCCCTTTCAGTGACCTGTGGACCTGTACACTTAGATCTCTCTGACTTTCAATACTCTTGAGGGTTCTACAATTCACTGTATATTCCCTCCCTGCATTAGACCTTCCAAATTACCAGCATTACCTCACATTTGTCCAGATTAAACTCCATCTGCCATATCTCCGCCCAAGTCTCCAAACGATCTAAATCCTGCTATATCCTCTGACAGTCCTCATCGCTAGCCGCAATTCCACTAACCTTTGCGTCG
Organism: Scyliorhinus canicula; assembly: GCF_902713615.1. Taxonomy (NCBI): domain Eukaryota; kingdom Metazoa; phylum Chordata; class Chondrichthyes; order Carcharhiniformes; family Scyliorhinidae; genus Scyliorhinus; species Scyliorhinus canicula. The sequence goes on along the minus strand of NC_052162.1, from coordinate 101,047,915 downwards.
TCTGCAAACTTACTAATCAGACCAGTTACATTTTCCTCCAAATCATTTATATATACTATGAACAGCAAAGGTCCCAGCACTGATCCCTGCGGAACATCACTAGTCACAGCCCTCCAATAAGAAAAGCACCCTTTCATTGCTACTCTCTGCCTTCTATGACCTAGCCAGTTCTGTATCCATCTTGCCAACTCACCTCTGATCCCGTGTGACTTGAGCTTTTGTACCGTCTACCATGACGGACCTTGTCAAAAGCCTTACTGAAGTCCATATAGACAACATCCACTGCCCTACCTGCATCAATAATCTTTGTGACCTCTTTGAAAAACTCCATCAAGTTACTGAGACACGACCTCCCCTTCACAAAACCATGCTGCCTATCACTAATACGTCCATTTGTTTCCAAATGGGAGTAGATCCTGTCTCGAAGAATTCTCTCCAGTAATTTCCCTACCACTGACGTAAGGCTCACCGACTTGTAGTTCCCTGAATTATCCTTTCCACCCCTCTTAAACAAAGGAACATCATTGGCTATTCTCCTGTCCTCCGGGACATCACCTGAAGACAGTGAGGATCCAAAGACTTCTGTCAAGGCCTCAGCAGTTTCCTCTCTAGCCTCTGTCAGTTTTCTGGGGTAGATCCCATCAGGCCCTTGGGACATCTACCGTAATATTTTTCAAGACGCCCAACACCTTGTCTTTTTGGATCTCAATGCGACCCAGGTTATCTACACACCCTTCTCCAGACTCAACATTCACCAATTCCTTCTCTTTGGTGAAAACTGATGCAAAGTATTCATTTAGTACCTCGCCCATTTCCTCTGGCTCCACACATAGAATCCCTTGCCTATCCTTCAGTGGGCCAACCCTTTCCCTGGCTACCCTCTTGCTTTTTATGTACGTGTAAAAAGCCTTGGGATTTTCCTTAACATTGTTTGCCAGTGACTTTTTGTGACCCCTTCTAGCCCTTCTGACTCCTTGCTTAAGTTCCTTCCTACTTTCCTTATATTCCACACAAGCTTCATCTGTTCCCAGCCTTCTAGCACTGAAAAATGCCTCCTTTTTCTTTTTGACGAGGCCCACAATATCTCTCGTTATCCAAGGTTCCCAAAATTTGCTGTATTTATCCTTCTTCCGCACAGGAACATGGTGGTCCTGAAATCCTTTCAACTGACATTTGAAAGCCTCCCACATGTTAGATGTTGATTTCCCCTCAAACATCCACCCCCAATCTAGGTTCTTCAGTTCCCGCCTAATATTGTTATAATTAGCCTTCCCCCAATTTAGCACATTCACCCGAGGACCACTCTTATCCTTGTCCACCAGCACTTTAAAACTTACTGAATTGCGGTCACTGTTCCCGAAATGCTCCCCGACTGAAATTTCTACCACCTGGCCGGGCTCATTCCCCAATACCAGGTCCAGTATAGCCCCTTCCCTAGTTGGACTATCTACATACTGTTTTAAGAAGCCCTCTTGGAGGGCAGCAGAGCGGAGCTACTGATTGGCTGTTCCGGGGAGATTTGCATACGTGCAGTGTGGTCAGCGTAATTTGAAGGTGTACCTGTGCAAGAGACCCGAGGTGTTCGAGTGAAGGCAAGAATCTAGCAGAGGGCAGCAGAGCGGAGCTACTGATTGGCTGTTCCGGGAGATTTGCATACTGCAGTGCGGTCAGCGTAATTTGAAGAGTGCTAAATTGGGGAAAGGCCAACTATAACAAAATTTGTCAGGAGCTCGGGAATGTGGATTGGGAGCAGCTGTTTAAGGGTAGACATGTTCCTGTGAAAATGAGAGATAGAAATGGCAATATTAGGGAACCATGGATGACCGGTGGAATTGTGAGACTAGCTAAGATGAAAAAGGAAGCATATGTAAGATCGAGGCAACTCAAAACTGATGAAGCTTTGGAGGAATATCGGGAGAGTAGGACAAATCTCAAACGTGCAATAAAGAGGGTTAAAAGGGGTCATGAAATATCTTTGGCTAACAGGGTTAAGGAAAATCCCAAAGCCTTTTATCCGTATATAAGGGCAGCAGGGTAGCATGGTGGTTAGCATAAATGCTTCACAGCTCCAGGGTCCCAGGTTCGATTCCTGGCTGGGTCACTGTCTGTGTGGAGTCTGCACGTCCTCCCCCTGTGTGCGTGGGTTTCCTCCGGGTGCTCCGATTTCCTCCCACAGTCCAAAGATGTGCGGGTTAGGTGGATGGGCCATGCTAAATTGCCCGTAGTGTCCTAATAAAAGTAAGGTTAAGGGGGGGTTGTTGGGTTACGGGTATAGGGTGGATACGTGGGTTTGAGTAGGGTGATCATGGCTCGGCACAACATTGAGGGCCGAAGAGCCTGTTCTGTGCTGTACTGTACTATGTTCTAAGGAGCAGGAGGGTAACTAGAGAATGGATTGGCCAACTCAAAGACAAAAGAGGGAATTTATGCGTAGAGTCAGAGGAAATGAGTGAGCTTCTTAATGAGTACTTGAGTACTTTGCATCGGTATTCACCAATGAGAGGGACATGTTGAGGCTAGGGATGGATGTTTAAATACTCTAGGTCATGTCGGCATAAGGAAGGGGGAGCTAAAAGGCATTAATGTGGACAAGTCCCCAGGGCCGGATGGGATCTATCTCAAGTTACTGAGGGAAGTGAGGGACGAAATAGCTGGGGCCTTAACAGATATCTTTGCAGCATCCTTGAGCACGGGTGAGGTCCCGGGGGACTGGAGAACTGCTAATGTTGTCCCTTTGTTTAAGAAGGGTAGCAGGGTTAGGAAATTAAATTATAGGGTTAGGAAATTATAGACCTCTGAGCTTGATGTCAGTGGTAGGCAAACTGTTGGAGAAGATACTGAGGGATAGGATCTATTCACATTTGGAAGAAAATCAACTTATCAGGGATAGGCAGCGTGGTTTTGTGCAGGGAATGTCATGTCTTACAAACCTAATAGAATTATTTGAGGAATTGACAAAGTTAATTGATGAGGAAAGGGCTGTAGCTGTCATGTACATGGACTTCAGTAAAGCATTTGATAAAGTTTCCCATGGCAGGTTGATGGAAAAAGTGAAGTCATATGCGGTTCAGGGTGAACTAGCTAGATTGATAAAGAACTGGCTGGGAGTGTCTCAAAATGGAGATAGGTGACTAGTGGTGCTCCACAGGGATCCGTGCTTGGACCACTGTTGTTTGTGATATACATAAATGATCTGGACGAAGGTATAAGTGGTCTGATGAGCAAATTTGCAGATGATACTAAGATTGGTGGATTTGCAGATAGCGAGGCGGACTGTCAGAGAATACAGCAAAATATAGATAGATTGGAGAGTTGAGCAGAGAAATGGCAGATGGAGTTCAATCCAGGCAAATGCGAGGTGATGCATTTTGATAAATCTAACTCAAGAGCAGACTATATGGTCAATGCAAGTGTCCTGGGGAAAATTGATGTACAGAGAGACCTGGGAGTTCAGGTCCATTGTACCCTGAAGGTGGCAACGCAGGTCGATAGAGGGGTCAAGAAGGCATACAGCATGCTTGCCTTCATCGGATGGGGTATTGAGTACAAGAGTCGGCAGGTCATGTTACAGTTGTATAGGACTTTGGTTAGGCCACATTTGGAATACTGCGTGCAGTTCTGGTCGCCATATTACCAGAAGGATGTGGATGCTTTAGAGAGGGTGCAGAGGGGGTTCACCAGGATGTCACCTGGTATGGAGGGTGCTAGCTATGAGGAAAGGTTGAGTAGATTAGGATTGTTCTCATTGGAAAGACGGAGATGAGGGGAGACCTGATTGAGGTCTACAAAATTATGAGAGGTAATGCGAGGTGATGCATTTTGGAAGATCAAATTCAAGAGCGGACTATATGGTCAATGGAAGGGTCCTGGGGAAAATTGATGTGCAGAGAGATTTGGGAGTTCAGGTCCATTGTACCCTGAAGGTGGCAACGCAGGTCGATAGAGGGGTCAAGAAGGCATACAGCATGCTTGCCTTCATTGGATGGGGTATTGAGTACAAGAGTCGGCAGGTCATGTTACAGTTGTATAGGACTTTGGTTCGGCCACATTTGGAATACTGCATGCAGTTCTGGTCGCCACATTACCAGAAGGATGTGGATGCCTTGGAGAGGATGCAGAGGAGGTTCCCCAGGATGTTGCCTGGTATGGAGGGTGCTAGTTATGAAGAAAGGTTGAGTAGATTAGGATTGTTTTCGTTGGAAAGACGGAGGTTGAGGGGGGACCTGATTGAGGTCTACAAAATTATGAGAGGTATGGACAGGGTGGATAGCAACAAGCTTTTCCCAAGAGTGAGGGTGTCAGTTACAAGGGTTCACGATTACAAGGTGAGAGGGGGAAAGTTTAAGGGAGATGTGCGTGGAAAGTTTTTTACGCAGAGGGTGGTGGGTGCCTGGAACGCTTTACCAGCGGAGGTGGTAGAGGCGGGCACGATAGCATCATTTAAGAAGCATCTAGACCGGTGTATGAACGGGCGGGAACAGAGGGAAGTAGACCTTGGAAAATAGGAGACAGGTTTAGATAAAGGATCTGGATCGGCGCAGGCTGGGAGAGCCGCAGGGCCTGTTCCTGTGCTGTAATTTTTTTTTGTTCTTTGTATGGACAGGGTGGATAGCAACAAGCTTCTCCCAAGAGTGGGGATATCAATTACAAGGGGTCACGATTTCATGGTGAGAGGGGGAATGTTTAAGGGAGATGTGCGTGGCAAGTTTTTTACGCAGAGGGTGGTGGGTGCCTGGAATGCTTTGCCAGCGGAAGTGGTAGACGCGGGCACGATAGCATCATTTATGATGCATCTGGACAGATATATGAACGGGTGGGGAACAGAGAGAAGTAGACCTTGGAAAATAGGCAACAGGTTTAGATAAAGGATCTGGATCGGTGAAGGTTGGGAGGGCCGAAGGGCCTGTTCCTGTGCTGTAACTTTCTTTGTTCTAGAGAGAATACAGGGAATTATAGATCAGTAAGCGGTTGTGGGGAAAATTCTTGAATCCATTCTCAAGGACTTTATAGCGGAACATTTAGAAACTAATGGCAGGATCATTCAGTTAGCATGGATTTGTGAAGGGAAAATCATGCTTGACAAATCTGTTGGAATTATTTGAAGTTATAACAAGTACAGTTGACAAGGGGGAGCCAGTCGATGTGATATATTTGGACTTTCAAAAGGCGTTTGACAAAATCGCGTTTCAGAGATTATTGTGCAATATTAAAGTGCATGGGATTGGGGAAGTGTATTGAGGTGGATAGAAAACTGGTTGGCAGAGAGGAAACAAAGAGTAGGAATTAATGGGTCCTTTCCAAATTGGCAGGCAGTAACTAATGGGGTGCCACATGGATCGGTGCTGGGACCCCAGCTATTCACAATATATATTAATAATTTGGATGAGGGAACAAAATGTAACATCTCAAAGTTTGCAGACGATACCAAGTTGGGTGGGAGGGTGAACTGTGACGAGGATGCAGAGATCTTACAGCAAGGTCTGTGCAGGTTGCACGAGTGGACAAATCAATGGCAGTATAATTTGAATAAGTGTGAGGTTATTCACTTTGGCAGCAAAAACAGGATGGCAGGTTACTATCTGAACGGTCGAAAATTGGGAGAGGGGAGTGTGCAGCGGGACCTGCGTGTCCTTGTACATCAATCGCTGAAGGTAAGCATGCAGGTGTAGCAAGCGGTAAAGAAGGCTAATGGTATGTTGGCCTTCATTGCGAGAGGTTTTGAGTACAGGAGCAGGGATGTGTTGTTGCAATTATACAAGGCCTTAGTGAGACCACATCTGGAATATTGTGTGCAGTTTTAGTCTCCCAGTGGCAGGGACTTGTGTTAAAATAGCAAGCGACAGGAAGGACAGGGTCCTGAATATGCACAGACCAAAGGTGCTCTGCAAAATGATCACCCAGTCTACATTTGGTCACTCCGATATAGAGGAGACCACATGGGGAGCAGCGAATGCAATAGACCAAATTGAAAGAGATGCAACTGAAACACTGCTTAACCTGGAATGAGTGTTTTGGACCTTGAATATCAAACATGGAAGAGGTAAAGGGACAGGTGTTACACCTTCTGCGATTGCATGGGAAGGAGCCATGGGTGATGGGAGGGGAGGTGGGTATGGTGGAGGAGTGAACTAGATTATCTTGGAGGAAATAGTCTCTGCGGACTGCTGACAGAAGGAGTGAAGGGAAGATGTGTTTGGTGGTGGCATCAAGCTGGAGTTGGCTAACATAGCAGAGGATCATGCTTTGCATACGGAGGCTGGTGGGGTGAAATGTGACAACGCGGGGGACTCTATCCTTGTTCTGAGAGGAAGGGGAAGGGGAGAAGGTAGTGGCGTGGGAGATGGACCGCCCACTGTTGAGGGCCCTGTCAACAATTGTAGGTGGAAAATCATGGTTGAGGAAGAACTCATGGTCTTTGCGCACACTGGACCAGAAGGGGGGAGGGCAAACAGGCAGAGGTTTCTGACCTATTGGTCCGGTACCCACCCCCCTGCCATTCTAGTTTAAACCCTCCTGTGTGACACTAGCAAACCTCACGGCCAGGATATTTATGCCTCTCCAGTTTTGATGCAACCCGTCCTTCTTATACAGGTCACACCTGACCCAGAAGAGCTCCCAGTGGTCCAGATTACTGAAACCCTCCCTCCTACACCAGCTGTTTAGCCATGTGTTTAGCTGCTCTATCTTCCTATTTCTAGCCTCGATGGGCCGAATGGCCTCCTTCTGTACTGTAAATTCTATGACATATGTTTCCCAGCACTAAATTTCTACTATAAATGTGAAAGCTAAATACAGTACTCTCCAATCTCTGGCTTAGATACCCCTCTAAATTATAATTAAGTAATTATATTTATTTAGTTTAACAATGCTTAATTTTTAAATTTAGTGTAGATTCCCAACCAGCCAATCAGGTCACAGCTTTACTGTGATGTCACTTCAGTTTTCCCCCACACAATTTGAAAAGGTAATAAAAATTTTAAAAATCACTTACCTTCCCAGGATGCTCTCTGGTTCTCTAACTGCAGATTAAAACTTACAGGCCAGAAGAAAGAGAACAAAATGGTAGGGAAAAAGCACCTTCTCCCACTCTGCACCGAGTTACCACACTGCACCAAATTACCAAGTTCCAATTCCCACTCTGGATGTGTCTCACTCAGGCTGTGTCTCTTTGACCTGCGCAAAGGATATATCCTGCTTTTTGTGCACGGGACAACCTGGGCAATTTTCCACATTGCTGGGTAGATGCCAGTGTTGTAGCTGTACTGGAACAGCTTAGCTGGGGCATGGCAAGTTCTGGAGCACAAGTCTCCAGTACTATTGTCAGAATGTTGTCAGGGCCCAAAGCTTTTGTAATATCCAGTGCCTTCAGCTGTTTCTTGATGTCATGTAGAATGTGATTTAGGTAGCTCAGGAGAAGGTTGAGATCCACTTAGCACTTCTGGCTGAAGTCTATTGTGAATGCCTCAGCTGTATCTTTTGCACTGATGTATTGAGCTCCACCATCACTGAGGATGGGTGTCTTTATGGTGCCTCCTCCAGCGAGTTGTTTAATTGTCCACCACCATTCACCACTGGATGTGGCGGGACTGCAGAGGTTAGATCTGATCCATTTGACGTGGGAGCACATAGCTTTGTCTATCGTATGTTCCTTATGCTATTTGGCATATAAATAGTCCTGTGTTGTAGTTTCACCAAGTTGACACTTAATTTTTTAGTCTGCCTGGTGCTGCTCCTGACATGTCCTCCCGCACTCCTCTTGATCCAAGGTAGATCCCCTGGCTTGGTAGTAAAAAATAGACTATGGGCATACTGGGATATGAGGCTACAGATTGTGGTTGTATATAATTCTGTTGCTGATGGCATACTTTCTTTTACATTGCTTGATCTGTCTGGAATCTATTACATTTAACACAATGGCAGTGCCACACAGCACACAGGGCCTCACGGTAGCATGGTGGTTAGCATCAATGCTTCACAGCTCCAGGGTCCCAGGTTCGATTCCTGGCTGGGTCACTGTCTGTGTGGAGTCTGCACGTCCTCCCCGTGTGCGCGTGGGTTTCCTCCGGGTGCTCCGGTTTCCTCCCACAGTCCAAAGATGTGCGGGTTAGGTGGATTGGCCATGCTAAATTGCCCGTAGTGTAAGGTTAATGGGGGGATTGTTGGGTTACGGGTATACGGGTTACGTGGGTTTAAGTGGGGTGATCATTGTTCGGCACAACATCGAGGGCCGAAGGGCCTGTTCTGTGCTGTACTGTTCTATGTTCTATGTTCTATAATGGGGTGTATCCTTGATGTGACGATGTGACTTCTTTCTCACAAGGAGTGCACGGTGATCATTTCCATCAATACTCTATTGAACAGATATATCTGCGGCAGGCAGATTGGGAAGGACATAGCATCTATGTCCTTTATACTTAAGCATTTTGGTCAGTAGTGGTGCTATCAAGCCAATCTTGGTGATGGACATTTGCCCTTTCCACCCTCAGTATTTCCTTCAAGTGGTGTTTAACATGGAGGAGTACGGACTCATCTGTTGAGGAGTGACAGTACATGGTGATCAGCAGGAGATTTCCATGCCCTATTTGGCCTGATATCATGAGACTTCATGGAGTTTGGAGTCCATGTTGAAGGTGACCATGGCAACACCCTCCTGTCTGCATACCACTATGATGCTACATCTACTGGGTCTGTCCTCCCTATGGGACATGGATATACTGCGAGATGATAATGGTGATGTTTACAACAGTAAGAGCAGATTTCACCAATATTACTATGTCAGGTTGTTGCTTGACTAGTCTGTGGGATAGCTCTCCGAATTGTGGCACAAGCCCTCAGATATTAGTCATGAAGATATTGCATTGTCCACAGGGCAGGTTTTGCCATTGTCATTTCCGGTGCCTGGGTCAAGACCAGGTGGTCCATCTGGGTTCACTTGTTGTTGACTTTGTTGCAGTTCAGATACAATGGAGTGGCTTGCCAGCCAATTTGGAGCCTGGAATCATATGTAGGCCAGACCAGGTAACCAGGTAAAGAGAGAAGATTTCCTTCTCGAATGGGGATTAGTGAACCAAATGGGTTTTTACAATAATCAACAATACTTTCATGGTCACTATTACCAAGCCTAGCTTTTAATTTCAGGTTAATTCGTGGAATTTACATTCTATTAGCTCCGTGGTGGGATTCCAATTCATGTCTCTATGGGTTCGAAGTGTTTGCATGGTTGAGATTGTTGAGAAAATGATTCGATGAATGTATTGGCTCTATCCAGTGAATCTCAGGTCTTTTTCCGTATCTATGTTGATTGATCAGCTGCACAATGTGGCTCAATTGACGTTCTACCAATGAAAGGAATTAACTAATTGTCTTCCACATGATTGGCTTGCTCAGTAAATTTACAAACCAATTCATTGTGTTCCCATCCCTCTGAATGAATTGGATAATCTTTGTAACTGGAGATGTGCACATTGCAACTTCATCACTAATGATTTGGGCCCTGCTTTACAGTCAGCTGGGGTAATGCAAAAATAACCGAATAATAAATAAATAATAATTATTGTCACAAAATTAATGGGCAGGTCTTTATAAATAAATAATCTTTATTGTCACAAGTAGGCTTACATTAACACTGTAATAAAGGTACTGTGAAAAGCCCCTAGTCGCCACATTCTGGTGCCTGTTCTGGTACACAGAGGGAGAATTCAGAATTCTCAGCTGGTACGGGAATTGAATGGAGCTGCTGGCTTTGTTTAAACCAACTGTATAGCCCACTGAGCTAAACCAGATCATTATATTCATCTGCTCTATGCTTCAGGGGAAGTCCTCATTGACTATGGATGATTCTGGAGAAACATTTCCTATCCTTGCTCGTTGGTTAACTAAGATCTCCTCTGTTGTGAAGGTAGAGCCTCAATGACAGAGCAACCTAGAATCAAAGGAATTAGAGGTCCATGACATCACAACAACATAGGGACAGGAGGGTTGCCATTCAGCCCCTTGAACCTACTCTGCCATTTCAACACTGCTTTATTGATCTGCCTTAGTTCTATAACCCTTGATATCTTAATGTAGCAAAAATCTATTAATATCTATTTTGAGTTTTTCGTTGACCCCCAGCTTCTACAGCATTTTGGAGAAAGAAAACATTGCTGATTTACACTCGTCTTCATAGAATTTACAGTGCAGAAGGAAGCCATTCGGCCCATCGAGTCTGCACAGGCTCTTGGAAAGAGCATCCTACCCAAGGTCAACACCTCCACCCTATCCCCATAACCCAGTAACCCCACCCAACACAAAGGGCAATTTTGGACACTAAGGGCAATTTATCATGGCCAATCCACCTAACCTGCACATCTTTGGACTGTCAGTATTTCTGACCACCCATCATGAGATGAAGACCAATGTTCTATTTACCTTTTAAAGTTATTTTTTGTATCTGCCCATTAATATTTAGTGATTTTTGTATTGTGATCCCTAAATCTCTCTGCTCTTCCCCAGCTCCTGGTTTCTCACCATTTGGGGAATAATCTGATCTGCTTTTCTAACGTGGATGAGTTCATTCTTCCCGACGCTAAACTCCATTTGTCACAGTTCTGCCCACGCACATTAATTTCTCACTGTCCCTTCACAACTTGCTGCTCTGATCTGCAGTCACTATTAACTTCTTTGGAACTTTCTCCCCCAGAGAGCTGCTGGAGCCAGGTCAGTGGTTATGTTCAAGGCAGACCTAGATAGATTCTTCACTAACGGGAAGTCAGGGGGAGTCAAGGGTTAGCAGGGATAGATGGAATGCAGAGTTCAGGGCACAATCAGATGGTAGAGTCCAGCCAAACACCTCAGTTGTCTGTTCGTGTTAGTGTCAGTAAACATGGATATATCGTTCCCTCTCCCTTGTCTAATCATTGATGAAGTTAGTGAAAAGCTGAGAGCCCAGTAAAGATTCCTGGGGACAATCACTGGTTGCATCCTACCAATTTGAGTATACACCCATTATCCTCATTCTCTGTTTCCTTCCTCTTATTTATCTAGAACAGTTAGGTATAACAGTTCCATTACAAACCCAATCTGATTCTCTCTGACCGGTTCAGGCTTCTCCGAGAGCTTGTCCTTAATAATAGATTCTAGTACCTTCTCCACAATGAGACTTTCTCTTCTCTTCCTAATAATGGAGTGGCATTGGAATGTTTCCAATCTAATTCCTGAATCAAAAGAGTTTTGGAACATCATGACTAAAGCATCTACTCTACGCTTTCCTAACCTATTTCTATTACTCCCCCTGGCGGAAACCACAACATTCCGGACATTTAACTATCTTTAGTCTCATTATTTTCTCTGTCATCATATTTCTACTTTGATTAAATCTATTAAATAATTCCCTTTTGATGTAATTCCCAGCACAGGTTTATGGAATCTGGAAAGTCTGCCATTTCTTGGTTTCTGACTGTGTCTGTTATTAATGAGCCCACAATGCACTCTTATTCTTAATATATTTATAAAAAACATGAGTGATATTCTTAATATGCCTTACAAGTGTTTATTTTAATTTTGCAGTTTTTTTGTCTTTGTAAAAAAAAATCCTTTTTGTTTTATATCCTCTCTCACCTTGTTGTGCAGTGTTGTGTAGACAAGTGTGTACTGGCTATACGCTCTTCACCATTCATCTGCAGTTTTATCCATTAATGATTCTGCTGAGTAAATTGTGGTCAATTCCACTTAATTTCCTCAGATTCTACCAAAAGTCACTTAATTTAAACCATAGTGTTATAACCTGCCTGCTTACCATTGGCTGGGAACTAATGACAAACCCACAATCTTATGGGAGTATGAGCTTCCTCAATGAGGGGGGCGGAGAAATCATTAGCAGACTCCCTGCATAAATAGAGCTGGCCAGTTTGGAACCAGGAGAGAGAGGAGTGAGCAGCAAGGGAAGTTGTTGCTGCTGTTGTATATATATGTTATTGTAAATAAATGTTCTTTCTTTGCATCCTTAAAACTCATGCTGGATTCTTTGTGGCCCTCTCAAAACTTGCGATGAGGATGGGATGGCAGAGCGCGCAGTGCAGACATTCAAGCGAGGCCTAAAGAAGCAGTCGTCTGGGTCGATGGACACGAGACAGGCTCGTTTTTTGTTTTCATATAGGACCACCCCCCATGCGGTGACTGGGGTAACTCCCGCAGAGCTCCTAATGGGCCGGAGACTTTGCACCCGCCTTAGCATGGTTTTCCCGGATATTGGCGCAAAAGTACGCCGCACACAAGAACGGCAGGGACATGGTTTTCCTCGGTATCGGCCGATTCGGCAGTTTGCGCCCAGTGACCCAGTGTTCGTTCGGAATTTTTCTGCTGGTGCCCAGTGGGTCCTTGGCGTAATCTCTCGCCAAACGGGCCCTATCTCTTACAAGGTGCAAGCCCAGGGTCGTCTCCAGCGCAAACATGTAGACCACGTTCGGTCCAGAAGACTATCCCTTCCAAAGATTCCCCGCCCCCAGTGCTCATTTCTACAGCCATAGTGACCAGACACAATGGAAAGTATTCCTCACAATCTTCCTCTGGTGCCTCACTCAAAGCTTGCGCAGGTTGGGACAGAACCGCGTGGAGATAGAGACACTGAGATGACGGAGGCAGCGGACTCCGACTCCGAGATGGAGACACAGGACTCCTCAGAGGGGGAATCCTCAGGCCCACGGGCCACGGATGTACGACCATTACGCCATCCATCACGGAAACACCGTCTCGTTACACGCTGCCCAATCCAGCGCCTTGTGCAAATGGTGTCCGGCCTGCGGCAAAACGAGTCCGATGCCCTCCTTCGCCAGGGTCTTCGGTGGATTCCTTGGACTTTTGGGGGGGAGGGATGTTATAACCTTCCTGCTTACCATTGGCTGGGGACTAATCACAATCCCACAATCCTATGGGAGTATGAGCTTCCCCAATGAGGGGGGTGGAGGAATCATTAGCAGACTCCCTGCATAAATAGAGCTGGCCAGTTTGGAACCAGGAGAGGGAGGAGTGAGCAGCAAGGGAAGTTGTTGCTGCTGTTGTATATATATATATATATATATATATATATATGTTATTGTAAATAAATGTTCTTTCTTTGCATCCTTAAAACTCATGCTGGATTCTTCGTGGCCCACACAAAACAGTTTGTAACTCACTCTTCTTTCTCCAAACCAATGATCAAATTTAGTGATATTAGGGTCATTTTGAGCGAGATGTCCCCTTACTGTTTGCTTGTCAGCTAATGCAGACTTACTGTTCATCATTAAATCTAACACAGACTATTTTGATGTTCAGGAACACATTGTTCCAGAAAAGTGTCTTGAATGAACTTGAGATTGACTGCATTTGGGATTTCAGTTGCTTTGCTTCCCCCAGTGTAGGCAAAAATTAACATCACCCATTACTTACAGTCCCTTTTTGCAATAGATTCTCTGGCCTCCATTTTGATACATCGCATCACTTTATCATTGCTGTTGGGAGGTATGTAGACACCAAAACTCTTTCATCTTTTTCTATTCCTCAATTCCACGTGGTGAAGTTTCATGGCCAGCTATACATTAATACAGTCATTTTCAAAACCATGGTTGCGACTCACCCACGGCTGGGGTGTCGTTGGGTGTTGGGAGGGTTGCGGGGCCATGCATTGCAGCGTTCCCGATCAAGGGAAGTAGAGCCCAACGGCTGCGACCGGCTTTCATAATACCGGCCGTCCTGCACATGCCTGCCCCCTCAGCCGTGTGCTGACCCAGGTTTTTAAAAAGAAATCGATGGAGTCTTCATGCCTGGAGCGGCAGCAGAGAGCAGGTCACGTGCCCCGTACACTGATGTCACGTGCCCGGGGCGGAAGAGAGATTCCTCCATTTTGGTGGCAGCAAGGAAGCAACGGGACTGAAGAATTTAAAATGGATTGTTTCGTAACAAGGAAGAGAGGGCCAGAGACACAAACCACAAACAGATCAGGATGTCACAACTAAATCTGCTGGAGAGAGCTGCACAGGAGAATCCACAACAGGACAAAGCAACGCTGGTGTGAGCTTCAGGGCCTCTGGTGACCAGCCCATTAAGAAGAAGCTGAAATCAGGACCAAAGCATTATAATAGAACAGATAGAACATGCTGTGCAGAAGGAGGCCATTTGGCTCATTGAGTCTGCACCAACCCACTTAAGCTCTCACTTCCTCCCTATCCCTGTAACCCAATAACCCCATCTAACCTTTTTGATCCCTAAGGGCAATTTATAATGGTCAATCCACCTAACCTGCACATCTTTGGACTGTGGGAGGAAGCCCACGCAGACATGGGGAGAACGTGCAGACTCCGCACAGACAGTGACCCAGCGGGGAATTGAACCTGGGACCCTGGCGCTGTGAAGCCATTTGTGCTATCGTGCTGCCATAAAGATGATTTTTAAAGGTATGGCTTTATTAATTGTGCCGATGCAAATCAGGATGCAAAACCCATGAGTGTTATATGTGGGAAAGTGCTGACAAATGAGAGTTTAAAACCCTCAAAATTTCATAGGTATTTGAAGATAGCGAGTTTGAGGACAATCGGAGTAGCCTTTAAGGGCCGAATGGCCTCCTCCAACTCCTATTTTTTCTATATTTTTTTCTAACCTCTTGATTTTTTTCGAAGGATGCAGTGAGAACTTAAAGTCCTCAGCAGAAATGTTACATTGAGTGACAAAGTACAATTAACCTCTTACATGGTAGAGAAAATGCTCCGGACTGTAGCAGAGAGATTAATTCTCCCTGCAGCAATAGACATGGCTCATAGAGTCCTCGATGAGAGGTCAGCTGAAAAAGTGAAATGCATTCCAGTTTGTGATAACACACAGTGGCTCGCCAAATTTGTGATACTGCTGAGAATTTAGAAGCCCAGCTTATTTCTTGTTTAAAATCAGCACAGGAGTTCTTAATACAACTGGATAAAGGTACAGACGTTTTGGATTGTGCAACCTTGCTAGTTTACGTTAGGTATGTTTGACACAGTGAATTAATTGAGGTTTTAGACCATAAGACCATAAGACATAGGAGTGGAAGTAAGGCCATTCGGCCCATCGAGTCCACTCCTCCATTCAATCATGGCTGATGGGCATTTCAACTCCACCTCCCAGCATTCTCCCCATAGCCCTTAAAATTGCTGCGCTATCTGACATTACCAACCCTCATGACTGGCCTGTGAAGTCCCCGTCTGGGTGGAAGATTCCAGTGCCATGACTGGGCACTTCTCAATTGACATGGTCACTGGCAGAAGAGCAGAGGAGCTGCTGCCAACATGTAGAGCACCATGAGGGGTGGCACCCGCAAACTGCAATTGGTTTGAACCTCACTGCTCACCGATTTGGAGAGGCAGATAGCAGAGTTACCGGGTGCCTCATCCAGCTGCTGAGTTCAATGTCAGTGTGTGGACTCAGAGGGCTGAATGCAAGCCCAGGAACCCCTGAATCTGCTCCTGGAGCTGGCTCTCCATGAGATTCACCAATCTCTTGATGGAGGAAGCTTTGTGTTCAGAGCTTCAAGTCAGCACAGTACTCGCATTCCATGTGGACCCCTCCAAGACAGACAGCCCTCCGGTATCTCTGTCACATCTGAATGGCCACATCTGCCACCCCTTGGGCAACTCTAGAGATTCATCATATGCATGGTCTTCAGCATGACCTTGGTCTTCAGCATGGTCCTGCTCTTCAGCATGGCCCTGTTCTTCAGCATGGCCCTGCTCTTCACCATGATCCTGTTCTTCAGCATGGTCCTGCTCTTCAGCATGGCCCTGTTCTTCAGCATGGCCCTGTTCTTCAGCATGGCCCTGCTCTTCACCATGATCCTGTTCTTCAGCATGGCCCTGGTCTTCAGCATGACCCTGTTCTTCAGCATGGCCCTGCTCTTCACCATGATCCTGTTCTTCAGCATGGCCCTGGTCTTCAGCATGGCCCTGTTCTTCAGCATGGCCTTGCTCTTCACCATGATCCTGTTCTTCAGCATGGCCCTGCTCTTCACCATGATCCTGGTCTTCAGAATGGTCCTGGTCTTCACCATGGTCCTGGTCTTCAGCAGTACTACGACTACCGGCGGCCTGAGCACTTTCTGCCTCTGCCAGTTTCTCATCCAAATGTGATGTGTCCTCACGACTACACTGCCATCTTCTCCGATACGCATCAGCCCTCCGATGACCTGTATCTGCCCTGGTGCTTGGTGGGGAGAGAGGATGTGACATCTGGCAGCTGCTCATCTTCAGAGGTCAAGGCAGTATCGTCAAGTTCATTGTGGGGTTGTCATGATGTTCGCTCTGAGGGAGAAAAAAAATGTCCAAATAGAACAGAATAATGAGGTCAGAGTGCACACAGTCTGCTCTCTTCTCAGAATGGACATTTGACTGAGCAAAGACCTCCTGAGAGGACGAGCAACAGGGATAACTGGATTTCACCTGTTATTCTTGCAACAGCTGTCATTCATCTTGCATACCCTCCCATGGTTTCTTCCCTGTCCACTGGATTCTTACCTTCATCTGACACTCCTGTCTCTCCATGACCAATTGACCTGACTCCACATAGTCCGGGACTTGTTGGTCTAGCGGTAGATTCTCGCTTTGGCTGTTACAGTCAGAGAGCTTGCGCGAGGCCCCAGGTTCAAATTCAGATGAGCCCTTTGCTGTTGTTTACTCTTGTGGGTGGCACGGTAGCACAGCTCCAGAGTCCCAGGTTCAATTCCAGCCTTGGGTGACTATGGGTGGGATTCTCTGACCCCCCACTGGGTCGAAGAATCGCCGAGGAGGGGGGGAAGGCGTGAATCCCTCCCTGCCGCTCCGATGCCGGCTGCCGAATTCTCCTCCGCTGGTGTTTGGGCGGGGGCGGGGATTGTATTGCGTCAGCCGAGGGCCGTTGGCAGTGGCACCCCCCCCGGCGATTCTCTGGGCCCCGATGGGCCAAGCGGCCACCCGTTTTTGGCAAGTTCCGCCGGCGTGGATTAGACAAGGTCCATACTGGAGGGACCTGGCTTTGAGGGTGTCCTGCGGAGTCCTCAGGGGGAAGTGGGGGGGAACCCCGATGGTGGCCTGGCACTCGATTGGGGCCCATCGATCTGCGGGCGGGCCTGTGCCATGGGGGCATTCTTTCCCTCCACGCCGGCCTGTGTAAGGCTCCACGATGGCTGGCACAGTGAAGAAACACCATGGGCATACGCCAGAACTTGCTGGTGCTCCTGTGCATGCGCCAACTCGTGCTGGCTGGCGGAGGCCCTTCGGCTCCCTTTGGCGTGGCGCCAACCACTCCAGCACCGGCCACGTCCCCGGAAGTGCAGAGGATTCCGCACCTCCCGGGCGGCCCAACGCCGAAGTGGTTCACGCCACCCTATGGCACCGATACGGCCTGCCTGCCCTATGTGTGTGTGAAGTTTGCACTTTCTCCCCGTGTCTGTGTGGGTTTCCTCCAGGTGCTCTGACAGTCCAAAGATGTGCATGTTAGGATTAGCTGTGCTAAATTGGCCATTGGTATCCAAAAGGTCAGATGAGGTTAGAACATAGAACATTACAGCGCAGTACAGGCCCTTCGGCCCTCGATGTTGTGCCCTCCTGTGAAACCCCTCTAAAGTCCCTCTGCACTATGGTGTAGGGTGGGGGAATGAGACTAGGTAGGGTACTCTTTCAGAGGGTCATCGCAGACCCAATGGGACAAATGGCCTCTTTCGGCACTGCAGGGATTTATGATCTCCAATGCTTGTAGTTAGGAGACAAAGGTTTGGATTCCTACCACCCACCAACCTAGCTTATACACATTGTGACTCCTTATCCTGTAAGGACTAAGGTGTTTTCATTCGCTCCCCCTCCACGTGCCAGAGCATTCCAGCCTCCCCTGCCAAAGACACAGGTTCAGTTAGCCTGTCATACCTCACCCAGGCAAACCATGGTCTGTAAAGTAACAGGATTATGAGCCACATCACACGCTGCCACCTACAAAGACATCTATCCAATTTTCTAGCTGGATTCAGTATTCACCCTGGCAGAGTGCAAGAGGGTCACTGAACCTTTTCCTACACTGGATTCAACTTCTGTGAATTCCATCATGCCTACTAACCAGGCCTGCCATCTCCGTCCAGGTCTTCTTCGTCATGTGGCGTGGCCTCATCGTGCCGTCCTGTGGCAGCAGGGTGGTATAATCGTAAGTTGTCTAATTAGAAGTTACCGTGATTATTTATTGTGGGCAGTACTGTAGCACAGTGGTTAGCACAGTTGCCTCACAGCTCCAGGTTCTCAGGTTCAACTCCCGGCTTGGGTCATTGGCTGTGCGGAATTTCCACGTTCTCCCCGTGTCTGCATTGGTTTCTTTCTGGTGCTCCGGTTTCCTCCCACAAGTCCCGAAAGATGTGCTGTTAGGTAATCTGGTCATTCTGAATTCTCCCTCAATGTACCTGAACAGGCACCAGATTGTGGCGACTCGGAGCTTTTCACTGTAACTTCATTGCAGTGATAATGTAAACCTACTGTGACAATAAAGATTATTATCATATTTAACTTTTTTTTCACAAGTTCAAAAAATAATTTAACATGTTACAGAGATAGTTTATACCCTAGGGGACATGAAGTGTATTCATAAGCAAAGATAGCCATGACTAACCAACAAGATTCACACACAATTAAAAGAAAAAGCTGACAAAAATGCAAGAAATGGCAGTCTATTGTTGGAAAGTTACTGGAGTCGACAGTGAAAGATAGGATGACTGAGCTATGAAAGGTTCCTGCTGACCAAAAGAGAGCCAATTTTTGAAGGACAGCTCATGCTTGATGAATCTGATTGAATTTTCTGTAGAGATGACCAAAGTATTGGGCAGGCCATTGTCTATGGAGATTAATTTCCTCATTCCAGAACTTTGCTAAAGCTCATGGAATTGAGAAAAAAATATTGACTTGGTCAAGGGGCTGAGGGGCAGGAGACAGAGAGTAGGGAAACATACAACAATTGGCAGAATTTCACTTGCATGTCCAACACTGATCTGTGTCAGGGCTTCAACTGTTCACAGTATTGATTAATGCCTTAGAAAGCCACATCTCCAAATTTGTAGAAGACAGAATGATAGGCAGCATTGGAGGCGGTGTAGATGGAAATGTAAAATTATATCAACATGTTAAGTTAAAGTATTGGGCAATACTGTAGAAAATAGATCTTATTACAGGCTCATGTCAGGTAATTAAAAGGAATAGAACAGTGGATACCACCCTGTAGATCACTGTGAGCAATTAATGACAGCACCAGACAAGATTACCTTACAGAATCTGGATGCACCAGCAGATTACATTTACACTTTAGAAACTGATAGATTCATCAGTCCTATACACGTTTGCAATGGTAACTAAACATGAAATGTATTGTAAATAGTTATATTTGTTTGCAAAGGGGAGGATTTGTTTATAAAGAAAGGGGGATGTTAGAATATGCCTTTAGCGATTTCATGCTGCTATAATCTAGAAGAGAAATTGTCATGCAAGCCAGTCTTCGTTTCACTTTAGCCTGTGAGCAAAGCAAACACACACAGCTCTGCTGCTGATGTCTTCAAGGTTTATACCTTTGTATATCTGTTCCCATGCGTCTAGTCTCAATAAATTAACTCACAATGTGTTTATATAATCCCTTATGAGTGATTGGTGCACTTTATATAATTCTAAAATCACAACAAATGGCCTTGAACATCAATGATGGGACATCTAGAACCCTCTGGTTTGCAAATAATGAAGATTCACAACCGTCTCGGAAGAAACCCATCCTCATCTGTGTCGTAATAGCTGACTCAGAGACTCTTTAGTCAGGAAACACAGCTTCTCAACATCGAACCTTGTAAATCCTCGAAAAATTTGGAATGTTCCAAAGAGATCACATCTCATTCTTCTAAAATCCAGAGAGTATAACCTAATTCTGTTTCCAGACCCAACACGATTAGTTGCCGCACAGCGAATGCAGCAAAGTCAAATCCCACTTGACTTCAACAGGACCGGATGATTCTGCTGGTGTAAGGGACAAGAAAATCCCCTCCCAAATCTACACAGAGTACTCCAGGCATGGCCTCAGCAAAGCCCTATATAGCTGTAGAAAGATTTCCTTACTCTTATATCCCAAATCCCTCGCAAGAAAAACAATGGTTGGCACTGCTTTCTCACAGCTCAAGGGTTTGATTCTGACCTAGGTTAACTGTCTGTGTGGTGTTCGCAATTTCCCCCTGTGTCTGTGTGGGTTTCCTCCGGGTGCTCCAGTTTCCTCCCACAGTCCAAAGATTTGTAGATTAGGTGGATTGGCCATGCTGAATTGTCCCTTAGTGTCCAAAGGGTCAGGTGGGGTTACGGGGATAAGGTAGGGGAGTGGGCCTAGGTCGGGTGCTCTTTCAGAGTGTTGGTGCAGACTCAATGGGCCAAATGGCCTCCTCCTGCACTGTATGGATTCCAAGAATCTGTTTCCTAATTGTTTATTTTACTTGAATATTAGCTTTCTCTGATCCGTAAGCAAGAGACTAACTCTGTCTGAATACCAACATTTCCTCATCTGAAAGCAAGCTGGAAATCTGAGATAAAACCAGAACATGCTGAAAATGCTCAGCGGGGCATGAGGCAGTATCTGCGGAGAGGAAACAGAGTTCAATTTTCATGCCAGTGACCTTTCATTCAAATTGGAAAATGTTGGCGGTGTAACAGAATTGAAGCAAGTGCAAGAAAAGGAGAAGGAGAGTGTGAGGGGAGGAAATAACACAATGAGGTGGTAACGGAAAAAGTTGTGCAGTGGTGGGAAGGAAGGAGGTAAAAGGGCAGTTACATCCGCAGATTTAGGATCGCAAATTGCATTTGTTACTCAGGATGCAGTCTCCTATCCACATTCAGACGGGGTATTAGCTGTTTGCAACACCTCCATTTAGTCTGTAAGTGCGAACCCAAGCTTCTGGGGTCACAGAATACAGATCAGTATGTAAACCATGGCATGAGTGTGCACTCATTGGGCAGGGGCACCAAGGGTGTACTTGGAAGTTGGCGGTCAAAATATTTGACTCCCAGGTCTGGCTTTGGAACACACTGAATATTTCATTTGCATCGTATTAATTTTCAGGTTGGGTTTGACGCAGTCACCTTGTCCAATCAATGTTGGAGGTCAGGGTATCCAGCTTGCAAGGCCATTTGTTGCACCCCAGAATGTGGTCACAGCCAGTAGGTTAAAGGGGCCCTGGCATGCGACAGTGTCAGAAGGAAATGCAGAATTGCTTCAAACTCCACAGGGTCATTTGTCATTAGTCAGTCTACAGGCTTCTAAGCTGAGGACATTTTATTCTCAGTTCAGCTGTCTCCAAACCTTGGCAGTGGTCTGACGTGGCATTCTTTTTAACTTGAACAAGTTCATCATTTTTTTGTGTGTCCAGTTGCTGCATGTTTCCCTCCGGAGATGTCTGTGCCATGGGAAGGACGGAGTGGTAGGGGAGTTGGGCCAAACCAGCCTCAGGATTCAATGAGGACTCCCTCAGAACCCTCCGACGCGTAGTCTCTGACTGACGTGAGTAGCTGATGCCCACCCTTAGTAAGAGAAGAAAACTGAGCCAGACATTTTGTGGCCTGGAAGTAAATGGTTGTGGAGGTCAATGGTTTTGGGTTGGTCAGAAGGAAATGGTTCCAATATCAGAAAAGGCTCAATGAGAGTGGTTGGAGTGAGTAAGGATGCACAATCTCGTGTCAGTGCCCTACTGGGCACACTAATGAATGCAAGAGGAAAGTCAGTTTGGCTGGACCTCGAAAGGTAGCGTGATTCAACAAGGACGCAACTTTGACAATGCCATTGTGCATTTAAAGCTTTGCTCCAATTGTAGGATGGTTGCTTGCAGAATGGGAAGATGACACATGAGTACAGCATTCAGGCTGAGCTGATAATGAGTAAACCGTGTGCCATAAAATAATCTGAAACTGTTGAGGAGCAAACTCTTACACATCTCTTCAGGAGAAGTGAAACCACAATGCCTATCTCTCTCAGATACTTTATTCCTTTGGGGCGGCACGGTGGCACGGTGGTTAGGCTTGCAGCCTCACAGTGCCAGGGACCCGGGTTCAATTCTGACCTCAGGTGACTGTGTGGAGTTAGCACTTTCTTCCCGTGTCTGCGTGGGTTTCCTCTGGGAGTTCCAGTTTCCTCCCAGAGTTCAAAGATGTACAGGTTAGTTGCTTTGGCCATGCTAAATTGCCCTTTAGGGTGTAGCAATAGGGTGGGGGATTGGGCCTAGGTAATGTGGTCGGGCAAAAGGGTTGTTGTAGACTCAATGGGTCGAATGGACTCCTTCTGCACTGTAGGGATTCTATGATTCTATAATCCTTTTTAAAAAATAAATTTAGAGTACCCAATTAATTTTTTCCAATTAAAGGGCAATTTAGTATGGAAAATCGACCTAACCTGCACATCTTTGGCATGGGGGCAAAACCCTCGCAAACACAGGGTGAATGTACAAACTCCACACGCACAGTGACCCAGAGCCGGGATCGAACCTGGGATCTGGGCGCCATGAGGCAGCAATGCGAACCACTGCGCCACAGTGCTGCCCTATGATTCTATAATCCTGCCCATCCCCCAGAGCTACAAAGTACAGCACTTAGCAGCCGAGTATATTATTCTTCCCATTGACTTATGGTTCTTAGAAATGATTGGCCTTTGTGAGATGGACAATGTCGAGGATTATCATGGTCTGAAAACGATGATCTAGCACATCGATTGAAGGGAACAAGTTCTCATTGATTGCTGTGTCAAAACTGTCTTGTGTCACGTCTCTCTCAAACGCCAAGGCAATACAGGATGTAAAATTGTCACGCTTCTGATGAATGTAGAGTTCTGAGTTTTTGTCAATATTCCTTCATGGTCCTGCTGACCCACTCTGAGAACAAAGCTAACCTATGTCCCAGCTTTCAGTGTTAGCTGTCATGTTAATGATCACTGTGTCCTGATGTCTGCTGGCATCATGGGGCTCAGTATCAAAATGCAGCCTCTGCATTAATCATGAATGAGAGCTGGTGTTTGGAGAGATGGTGCTGTCCATACACAGCTGCCTCTTGAGACGACCCAGCATTAACCATTAACCGGTGTCTTTCATCTTACTAAGCTGCTGTCATACTGGCATGAGTGCATCTGTGACCAATCACGTTTCAGCCTTTTGATCACTGCCATGGCCGCTGACTTGTTGGCACCATAATTGAAATGACTCAACTATAGAACATAGAACATAGAACAGTACAGCACAGAACAGGCCCTTCGGCCCTCGATGTTGTGCCGAGCAATGATCACCCTACTCAAACCCACGTATCCACCCTATACCCGTAACCCAACAACTCCCCCCCCCCTTAACCTTACTATTAGGACACTTTGGGCAATTTAGCATGGCCAATCCACCTAACCCGCACATCTTTAGACTGTGGGAGGAAACCAGAGCACCCGGAGGAAACCCACGCACACACGGGGAGGACGTACAGACTCCTCACAGACAGTGACCCAGCCGGGAATCGAACCTGGGACCCTGGAGCTGTGAAGCATTTATGCTAACCACCATGCTACCGTGCCGCCCATGTTTAGTGGAATGAGGATGTGCATTTGTGGTTTGCCAAAGACATTAGTTACATGGTCCCTGGGCTACTATGCCTTCCAAGAATTACTCCATCATTAGGGTTGAAGATGATTTATGTTTCTCATTGTGAAATTGATGATCTTTTCTAATATGTTGAAGATGACAAAGAAGGCCTAGTGTCTCTCCTACATCAAAGCGTGAAGAGGAATTTGCTCATAGCAGCTTCTCTCCACCTTACTCCTCTTGGAATATTGTAGCTAGGAGATTGTTACGGCCACATTTTCTGTGTTGTACACATGTACTGCCGTCCTTATGTGGCTTGTCTGAATCCTCACCCTCTTCAGAGTAAACTCCTTCAATGTCCTCCGGATCCGAGGAGGCATGGACCGCCTTTATGTCGCCCTGCGGCAAGACTTACCTGGCTGAATTTGCAGCATTTTATCTCTTTTCAGATGCACTCTATTGACGACATGCAGGTGTCATTAGCCAAGTCTATGTGTGCCCCTAATTGCGGAGGTGCCAACCTTCAAAGTGCCAAACTCCCTCAAATATCTCTGGGACCTGGGAATGGCTCAAAATGTCTGAGTTCTGTGAGTTCCCCTGGGTACTTATCACAAACACACACAATCCATTTTCTGCAATCGCAAATGAGTTGGATTTTCAGAGAGTGAAACCACTTTCTATTCATGACTCTCACAGGCTGTTGTCAGGGAGTTCTCAAGGCCACATGTGTACAGCCCTGCACTTGCAAAAAGCCTGAGATTGCAGTGAATCCCCCAGCTCTGGCAGGCAGGCTTACGGAACTGCACAGAATGATGAGCTCTATTGAAAAGGATATCTGCATCTGTGTGTCGTCGATTCTTAGATTCTGTAAAGCTCCCCAGTGGAGCCCTGAAAGGATCCACTGATAAAGAATTTCATTGCAGCATTAACTTTCAGAATATCCTGCATTGAGTGGCCTCTCACTCCATACGGTGCGAGTTTCTAATGGAGAATGTGGAAAATTTGAGCTACCACAGTCCTCGACAAGTGAAGTCACCTGCAGTACATCTTTCAGTCATCCCCATGTGTGAGCTGTGTCTTCGTGGATTTAGCATCTGCTCATTGACATCTGGGTCTTTCTGGGGCCTCGTTCGTCCTTGTTCCTCAGGGCAACACTCTTCCCTAAACTGTGCCAATCATAGAAATCATAGAAATCATAGAATTTACAGTGCAGAAGGAGGCCATTTGGCCCATCGAGTCTGCACCGGCTCCTGGAAAGAGCACCCTACCCAAGGTTAACACCTCCACCCTATCCCCATAACCCAGTAACCCCACCCAACACTAAGGGCAATTTTGGACACTAAGGGCAATTTATCGTGGCCAATCCACCTAACCTGCACATCTTTGGACTGTGGGAGGAAACCGGAGCACCCGGAGGAAACCCACGCACACACGGGGAGGATGTACAGACTCTGCACAGACAGTGACCAAAGCCGGAATAGAACCTGGGACCCTGGAGCTGTGAAGCGATTGTGCTATCCACAATGCTACCAATCAGTGATGGGCCCCTCTCCTCCTCATACTAATAAAAGCTATCAAGAAGGCAGTGTTGCCTGAAGCCTGCATTATCCACTCCTGCTTGTCTCAGTAAATTAATACAATTACGAACATACGAATTTGGAGTAGGAGGGGGCAATTCAGCCCCTCAAACCTTCTGTGCCATTCAATAAGTTGATGGCTAATCTGAGAGTCACCTCAAATCTGCTTCCCACCTACGCCTGACAGCATTTCACTCCCTTCCTTACCCGGAATATAACCAGCTCTGCCTTTAAAATGTCCATGATGTGGCGATGCCGGCGTTGGACTGGGGTGAGCACAGTAAGAAGTCTTACAACACCAGGTTAAAGTCTAACAGGTTTGTTTCAAACATGAGCTTTCGGAGCGCAGCTCCTTCTTCAGGTGACTGGAGAGGTATGATCCAGAAACATTTATATAGACAAAGTCAGCGATGCCGGACAATTTTAGGGCAGCACAGTAGCATTGTGGATAGCACAATCGCTTCGCAGCTCCAGGGTCACAGGTTCGATTCCGGCTTGGGTCACTGACTGTGCAGAGTCTGCACATCCTCCCCGTGTGTGCGTGGGTTTCCTCCGGGTGCTCCGGTTTCCTCCCACAGTCACAAAGATGTGCAGTTTAGGTGGATTGGCCATGATAAATTGCCCTTAGTGTCCAAAATTGCCCTTAGTGTTGGGTGGGGTGACTGGGTTATGGGGATAGGGTGGAGGTGTGGACCTTGGGTAGGCTGCTCTTTCCAAGAGCCGGTGCAGACTCGATGGGCCGAATGGCCTCCTTCTGCACTGTAAATTCTATAAATAAAGGGCAGCACGGTAGCATGGTGGTTAGCATAAATGCTTCACAGCTCCAGGGTCCTAGGTTCGATTCCCGGCTGGGTCACTGTCTGTGCGGAGTCTGCACGTCCTCCCCGTGTGTGCGTGGGTTTCCTCCGGGTGCTCCGGTTTCCTCCCACAGTCCAAAGATGAGCGGGTTAGGTGGATTGGCCATGCTAAATTGCCCGTAGTGTCCTTAAAAGTAAGGTGGGGGGGGGGGGTTGTTGGGTTACGGGTATAGGGTGGATGCCTGGGTTTGAGTAGGGTGATCATTGCTCTGCACAACATCGAGGGCTGATGTTGAATGCTCCACTTCTCCTGCTTTCACCCAAAACACATTAAAGAAGCCATCCCCTATGGACAAGCCCTCCGTATACACAGGATCTGCTCAGACGAGGAGGAGCGTAACAGACACCTACAGATGCTGAAAGATGCCCTCGTACGAACGGGATATGGCGCTCGACTCATCGATCGACAGTTCCAATGCGCCACAGCAAAAAACCGCACCGACCCTCTCAGAAGACAAACACAGGACACCACTGAGTACCCTTCGTCGTCCAGTACTTTCCTGGGGCGGAGAAACTACGACATCTTCTTCGCAGCCTTCAACACATCATCAATGAAGATGAACATCTTGCCAAGGTCATCCCCACACCCCCACTACTGGCCTTCAAACAACCGCGCAACCTCAAACAAACTATTGTTTGCAGCAAATTACCCAGCCTTCAGAACAGCGACCACAACACCACACAACCCTGCCAGAGCAATCTCTGCAAGACATGCCAGATCATCGACTTGGATACCACCATTACACCTGGAAACACCACCCACCAGGTACGCGGCACATACTCGTGTGACTCGACCAATGTAGTCTACCTCATACGCTGCAGGAAAGGATGCCCCGAAGCGTGGTACATTGGCGAGACCATGCAGACACTGCGACAATGAATGAACGGGCATCGTGCGACAATCACCAGGCAGGAATGTTCCCTTCCAGTCGGGGAACACTTCAGCAGTCAAGGGCATTCAGCCTCGGATCTAGAACATAGACCAGTACAGCACAGAACAGGCCCTTCAGCCCTCGATGTTGTGCCGAGCAATGATCACCCTACTCAAACCCACGTATCCACCCTATACCCGTAACCCAACAACCCCCCCCCCCCCCCCCAACCTTACTTTTTTAGGACACTAAGGGCAATTTATCATGGCCAATCCACCTAACCCGCACATCTTTGGACTGTGGGAGGAAACCGGAGCACCCGGAGGAAACCCACGCACACACGGGGAGGACGTGCAGACTCCGCACAGACAGTGACCCAGCTGGGAACCGAACCTGGGACCCTGGAGCTGTGAAGCATTTATGCTAACCACCATGCTACCATGCTGCCCGGGTAAGCGTTCTTCAAGGCAGCCTTCAGGACACGCGACAACGCAGAATTGCCGAGCATAAACTTATAGCTAAGTACCGCACGCATGAGTGCGGCCTCAACTGGGATCTTGGATTCATGTCGCATTACATCCAATCCCCACCATCAGGCCTGGATTTGCAAAATTCCACCAACTGTTCTGGTTTGAGACAATTCACACCTCTTTAACCTGTGATTATCCCTCTCTCTGGATCTGTAATGATTTGATTACCTGCAAATGATTGCATTCCAAGCATTGTCCGGCATCGCTGACTTTGTCTATATAAATGTTTCTGGATCATACCTCTCCATTCACCTGAGGAAGGAGCTGCGCTCCGAAAGCTCGTGTTTGAAACAAACCTGTTAGACTTTAACCTGGTGTTGTAAGACTTCTTACTGTACTTAAAAATGTCCAAAGACTCTGCTTTTCAGATAGAGTTGAAAAAAAAAATGAAAATCACTTATTGTCATACGTAGGCCTCAATGAAGTTACTGTGAAAAGCCCCTAGTCGCCACATTCCGGCACGGGAATCGAACCGTGCTGCTGGCCTGCTTGGTCTTCTTTAAAAGCCAGTGATTTAGCTGAGTGAGCTAAACCAGCCCAGTTCCAGAGACTGTCAACTATCTGAATTAAAAAAAAATCCCCTTAATGCTGTCTTAAATAGAGGCTTACAGCATGAAAACAGGCCCTTCACCCCAACGTGTCCATGCCACCCAGTTTTTACCACAAAGCTAGTACCAATTGCCTGCATTTTGCCTCGACACCCATCTTTCCCATATAACTGTCCAAAATAGAGTCATAGAGGTTTAGTCTATAGGTGATCTCTTCTTTCTAAACAGTGAACTTGAGTTCTAGATTCTCCAGCGAGCGGAAATATTCTCTCACATCTGCCCCTCAGGACCATGACCTCTGTCCGAGGGTAAATAAATTAGGAAGGAACAACATGAACTGGCTCGGAGAAAATATTAGGTTCCAAGGTGAAAGAGTCTAGTCGTTCAGATGATGAATGGAATCGCATTCTGAGCTTTGATAGAATCCCGATTACCTAAATTCACTGAATACAGAATTGAGAGATGTTGTTTTATCTTGTTTGAAAAGGTGGCTGCAGAGTTAAAGTTGTGGTGATATGCATCATTGTAAATAAATAAGGGGTTAATGTGAATACACTAAGACTAAGTAACCACTAGAGGGAGCACCAGAGATGTCATGACATGCAGACATATAGGGGCAGCACGGTAGCATTGTGGCTAGCACAATTGCTTCACAGCTCCAGGGCCCCAGGTTCGATTCCGGCTTGGGTCACTGTCTGTGTGGAGTCTGCACATCCTCCCCGTGTGTGCGTGGGTTTCCT
The DNA here is from genome assembly GCF_902713615.1 of Scyliorhinus canicula. Taxonomy (NCBI): domain Eukaryota; kingdom Metazoa; phylum Chordata; class Chondrichthyes; order Carcharhiniformes; family Scyliorhinidae; genus Scyliorhinus; species Scyliorhinus canicula. The sequence continues at coordinate 101,019,231 of NC_052162.1, read as the reverse complement.
CCGGGTGCTCCGGTTTCCTCCCACAGTCCAAAGGTGTGCAGGTTAGGTGGATTGGCCTTGATAAATTGCCCTTAGTGTCCAAAATTGCCCTTAGTGTTGGGTGGGGTTACTGGGTTATGGGAATAGGGTGGAGGTGTTGACCTTGGGTAGGGTGCTCTTCCCAAGAGCCGGTGCAGACTCGATGGGCCGAATGGCCTCCTTCTGCACTGTAAATTCTATGATATAATGAACATAGATTAGGACACGGCCAATGGACAGTCAAGACACCCAGAGGTGATACTACCACAAGGGGGCATTACACAACCCTTTTATATGGACAGGGCACACATGTTCTTTCTCTTTCCACAGGCGACACTTAGAGAGTAGGACAGGGGCAGATCAGAAGCATCACACACACCACATGGCTTAGAGCAGACTGGTTAGTTAGATTGAGTTACTATAGCAAGATTAGCAGGAGAGTCAAACTCATAGAGAACTGTGCTAATGGTTCAATAAATCATATTGAACTTACTTCAAAGTCTGGAGTATCTTTTGGTCAAAGCTGCATCGAGTTGCAGCCTGTGTTATCCCAGAGTACATAACACAACATGGCATCTGGAGATGGTTCGAACCCACGCGGACACATGTCCATTGTGATATGCATCACTGTAAATACACAAGGGGTTAATGTGAATTCACTATGTCTAAGTGACCAGTAGAGGGAGCACCAGAGATGTCATGACATGCAGACATACAGCTAATGATCATAGAATAGGACACGACCAATGGGAAGTCAAGATACCGAGAGGTGACACTACCACAAGGAGGCATTGCACAACCCATATATAAGGACAGGGCACACATGCTCTTTCTCTTTCCACAGGCGACACTTAGAGAGTACGACGGGGCAGATCAGAAGCATCACACCCACCACGTGGCTGAGAGGAGATTGGTTAGTTAGACTGAGTTACTATAGCAAGATTAGCAGAAGAGTCAAACTCATAGAGAACTGTGCTAATGGTTCAATAAATCATATTGAACTTACTTCAAAGTCTGAAGTATCTTTTGGCCAAAGCTGCATCGAGTTGCAGCCTGTGTTATCCCAGAGTACATAACACAATAAAAGTAGCCAAAGGATACTGATGGACTCTCATTTTGCAAATTGCTGTTCTTGGGAAGGCAATGAATGTGTGGATTAGCCTCTGAGAAGAACAATTCCCAGATTGAGGCATTCAAAACTGTGTTACTTAATGTCTTCATGTTTCGTCCGGAAACATATCAGTTGACATTTCAGAATTTTTTTAAAAATTGAAACATTTGTTGAATTTGCTATGGAGAAAGAAATGTTGTTTGACAGGTAGTTTAGATCATTGGAAGTTAGAATAAACGTTTGAGAATGCCAGAGAGCTAACATTGCTGGAAGAATTTTGAAACAGCTTCCCAATAGCTAAGAGGTGACAGCTGGAAGACAGTTTCTAAGGTACGAGAGAAGCCGTGGTTCCGGCAGATGGGTACAATATATCATATGGGCAGCTAGGGGGCAGTGGAATCCCATTTGTAAACCCACAGGAAAGTAAACAAAATGTTATTGATCCCTCACCAGATCTTCCCTAAAACCTGGGCATCTGGTCCAGAATCATAACAGGCATCAATCTCCAACTGTGTTCTTGGTCTCTGAGAGAAGATGTAGGACATTTTTTCTCCATATTCCTTCTGGAAGGTACTTGAGTCAGTCGGCAGCGACTCTAGTTTATGGCACACAGCAAAAAGGTGATGAATAGATGTTCTCTCTTCTTATTCTTTCTGCATTCTTTATAGATTCTGATTCTGGATGCTCTTTGTTGAAGGAATGAGACTTGTTTCCAACAGCTTTGGCTCTGCAATCTAATAATCCAGAAATGTCATTGCCTGGCAAAAGTATTTATTGTTTAAGTACATTCATATAGTCAGAAGCTTTTTCCTAGAGTCAATTACCAGGGGGCATAGGTTTAGGGTGCGAGGGGCAAGGTTTAGAGGAGATGTGCGAGGGAGGTTTTTTACACAGTGGGTGTCTGGAACTCGCTGTCGGAGGAGGTGGTGGAAGCAGGGACGATAGTGACGTTTAAGGGGCATCTTGACAAATACATGAATAGGATGGGAATTGAGGGATATGGACCCAGTAGGTGCGAAGATTGTAGTTTAGTCGGGCAGCATGGTCGGCACGGGCTTGGAGGGCCGAAGGGCCTGTTTCTGTGCTGTATTTTACTTTGTTCTTTGCATTCAATGATTCGTGTCCTGGAATGAAGCATTCGGCCATCCCAATGTTTAATTCAAGAATGAATCTAATGGACATACTGAAGAATGAAAATCATTCACAAGTGGAGTCAAAGAACAAAGAACAAAAAAAACGTACAGCACAGGAACAGGCCCTGCGCCGATCCAGATCCTTTATCTAAACCTGTCACCTATTTTCCAAGGATCTACTTCCCTCTGTTCCCCGCCCATTCATATATCTGTCTAGATGCATCTTAAATGCTATCGTGCCCGCCTCTACCACCTCCGCTGGCAAAGCATTCCAGGCACCCACCACCCTGTGCGTAAAAAACTTTCCACGCACATATCCCTTTAACTTTCCCCCTCTCACCTTGAAATCATGACCCCTTGTAATTGCCACCCCCACTCTTGGAAAAAGCTTGTTGCTATCCATCCTGCCCATGCCTCTCATGATTTTGTAGACCTCAATAAGGTCCCCCCTCAACCTCCGTCTTTCCAATGAAAACAATCCTAATCTACTCAACCTTTCTTCATAGCTAGCACCCTCCATACCAGGCAACACCCTGGTGAACCTCCTCTGAACCCTCTCTAAAGCATTCACATCTTCCTGGTAATGTGGCGACCAGAACAGCACGTAGTTTTCCAAATGTGGCCTAATCAAAGTCCTATACAATTGTAACATGACCTGCCGACTCTTGTACTCAATGCCCCGTCCGATGAAGGCAAGCATGCTGTATGCCTTCTTGACCACTCTATCAACCTGCGTTGCAACCTTCAGGGTACATAGAACAGTACAGCACAGAACAGGCCCTCCGGCCCTCGATGTTGTGCCGAGCAATGATCACCCTACTCAAACCCACGTATCTACCCTATACCCGTAACCCAACAACCCCCCCCCCCCCCCCTTAACCTTACTTTTAAGATTCTCCGCAGAGCGTGGAGGTTGACGCGGCTCTACGCGGTCGGCCCGCGGATTCTCGGGCCGGGATGTGCCGAGCGTCCGTCGTGGACAAGCTGAGCCCCTCCGGTGCCGTCCACAACTGCTCTCAGCCGGCGGGAACTCAGCTTGGAAGGGTCAGGTGGCGTCCTTTGCGGGGGGAGGTGGGCTCTGGCCCGGGGGTGGGGGGGGGCCTCCGATGCGGCCTGGCGGGTGATCGGGGCCCACCGATCGGTGGGCTGGCCTCTCTGGCTGGGGACTCATTTCCTAAGTGGTCCCTGTGGTCCTGCATCATGTTGCATCGGGGCCGGCGCGGTGAATGAAGCAACTGGCCATGCGGATCCCGCGGCACCCATTCGCGCCGGGTCAGCAGCTGGAGCAGAGTGAACAGTTTCAGCACCATGCTGGTCCCCTGTAGGGTCCAGAATTAGTCCTGGGAGCAGCCCGTTCACGCCGTCGTAGAACGCGATGGCATTTACGACAGCGTGGGCACTGCCGCGGGATGAGAGAATGCCACCCTGGATGTAGGAGGTGACCAGCCTTTCTTTGTTCTGGTTCTGCTTTTTAGTATGTGTGCTGGTATCTCTATTACTCATAAACTGGGTGAGTCAGTTGTCTGAATGCACAATGCTTCTCTAACACCCTGATTAAATTTGCAACCTCCTGCCAAATGATACAGGTCATTAATGAAAAAGGAACAATACTTTCCCAGCATTCCTGGGACTGCATTGCTAAACATCGCCTGGTGTATAATAAGTTTCCTCTGAAGGCTGAAATATGAATCAAATAATCACCTTTTCAAAGTTTGTTGCTTCCTCATTAATATCCTGTCCTGTAAAATATTGTCTGCACTGCTATCAATAGAATAGAAGAGTGTGCTGACCTGCTTTCCATCAGGCTTCTGAGATTCTGAAGTGATCTACTGTGGGGCCTTCATCGGCTTCCACGTGGAGACAAAAGTTGAGTAAAGGTAGGATTTCTGTTACTTTAATCGACTGTCATGGGGCTCAGTTACCATTTTGTTGCTTTGTGCAATAGTTGCCTCCCAGCAATACTCTTGATGGCTTTCGTTTTTTTGCCGAAATTGGGGATCCTTGCAATTCGGTTGGTTCACGGTTGTCACGTTGAAGTATCATTAGAAATGGACCCAGGTGTATTAACAGTCTACAGAAATCAAGACATCCAGGAGCTTCCAAATGTTTATTAATTATATCCAACTAAATTAAGTGATAAATGAGCACAAAGCTCCTTCCAGAAGCATCTCTGTGTTCCAGTGAACTGACATCACTGATGAGGTGTATTAGCTGTCGGCATTCTAACTATTAATCCTTTATATGACAGTTTATAAGTAGACGTCATGAAGTGGTGGAAATCCTGCCCTCTCACAAAGCTATTATGAGGAAAATCCAATCCAATGTATCCTGGTCTGGACTCTATATACTCACCAGATGGTGAAGTTTATCTCCGAGAGGGGAGCTTGCGAGTGAATTTCCCATCTGGTCATTAACCTGTGAAATGAAGGAAATCCGAGATGAGGAATTGACTGGAGGAACCTGTGTTATTTGTTCTTGTGTCATAGAACAGTACAGCACAGAACAGGCCCTTCGGCCCTCGATGTTGTGCCGAGCAATGATCACCCTACTTAAACCCACATACCCGTAACCCAACAATCCCCCCATTAACCTTGCACTACGGGCAATTTAGCATGGCCAATCCACCTAACCCGCACATCTTTGGACTGTGGGAGGAAACCGGAGCACCCGGAGGAAACCCACGCACACACGGGGAGGACGTGCAGACTCCACACAGACAGTGATCCAGCCGGGAATCGAACCTGGGACCCTGGATCTGTGAAGCATTGATGCTAACCACCATGCTACCGTGAGGCCCCCAGCCCCCAGAGGTCATGTGAGGGTCTCTTTAAGGAAAGTGTGTTTTATCAAATGGCTGCAGTGATGTCACTGTGTGGGTGGAGCTGGGCTGTGATTCTGTCTTTTACTTTTGTTTTGAGCTGGAAGTTATTTTTTGGATCTGAGTTTTTTGGTTTTGTTTTCAGTTGGGAGTTACATTCAAACAAAGAAAGTATATTTTTGGTCTCACTCTCTCTGCATGTTAAGGAATGTCTCCAGACCACTTGATAACTTCAAAGTAATACCTGTTTTCTATAAGGAATTCAAACCTACTGATTGGGAAGAAAAAGGGTGTTTGACATATCAATGTTGTTCGGAAAGTTATTAAGGGTTACCTATAGTGTACTGTATCTTTGGGGGGAGGGGAGGTATTTCTGTTGGTAGTTGATAAGATGTTTACTGTGTAGTTATTTGGGAGTAAGGAAAACTCAAGCAGTGATAAAACCAGCACCCTTAATATTTATTCCATTGAGGAACCTTTTACAAGTGTCTTAATTGATTGCGTAGAACCACTTCCTAAAATGAAAAGTGGAACTCAATGGACAGGATCCCCGTGCATGCGCAGAGGGCTTCGCTTCAGCACCGGGAATGGTGGACAGTCTCCGCGGTGCGGAAGGATAAAGTGCCCCCACGACACAGGCCCGCACGCGGATTGGTGGGCCCCAATCGAGGGCCAGACCACTGTGGGGGCACCTCCCAGGGCCAAATCCCCCTGCACCCCCCCTCAGAACCCCAGAGACCACCCGCACCTCCAGGTCCCACTGGTAAGGGACCTACTCCAATTTACGCAGGTGGGACTGACAAAAGACAGGCAGGACTTCGGCCCATAATGGGCCGGAGAATTCAGGCAGCCCCGGCGCCCATTGAGTCACGCCGGATCCTGCCATTCTCCAAGGCGGGCGGCGCGACTCACGCCAGGCCGATATTTGGGGGGCAGGAGAATTAGGAGGACAGTGGGGGCGGGATCCACGCTGACCCCTGGCGAATCTCCGACCCGGCGGGGATTCGGAGAATCTTGCCCAATATCTTTTGACTATAATGGATCTGTCTACTAGGTTTCCAGGGGCCATTCCAGTATGCAATATTACAGCAAAAAGATTGTGGAGGAGTTACTTAAATTCTTTACTAGATATGGACTACCCACAAAAATACAATCGGATCAAGGATCAAATTTTACCTCAAGGTTTTACAAAGAACAAAGAACAAAGAAAATTACAGCACTGGAACAGACCATTCGGCCCTCCCAGCCTGTGCCGATCCAGATCCTTTATCTAAACCTGTCTCCTATTTTCCAAGGTCTACTTCCCTCTGTTCCCGCCCGTTCATAAAAGAAGTTATGGATAGCTTAGGAGTAAAAAATTTAAATCAACTGCATACCATCCAGAATCGCAGGGAGCATTAGAAAGGTGGCATCAGACATTAAAGACAATGTTGAGATTATTGTCAAGATTATCTAGAGGATTGGGACCAAATAATTCCATTTGGACTGTTTGCAATTAGGGATGCACCTACTGAGTCAACCAAATTCAATCCTTTTGAACTAATTTTTGGTCATGAGGTAATTGATTAAGGAAAAATTAGTGAGTGAATGGTTGAAACTTACATTATTGGATTATGTGTCAAATTTTAGGGAATGATTAAATAGTGCAGGGGAATTGGCCAGACAACATTTAAAAGTTGAAACATATGATGAAACGGGTAGCGGACAAGAAAGCAAAAGTTCATAGTTTTGCTAGTGGAGATAATGTTTTAATATTGTTACCAGTTTTAGGTGAATCTTTAAAAGCAAGTTTTTGTGGACCTTATCAGATTGAAAGGAAATTAAGTGAGTTGAATTATGTGGTAAGAACGCCGGATAGAAGGAAAACTCACCGAGTGTGTCATGTGAATATACTTAAAAAGGGAAGGAGAGCAAAAGGAGGCGGTTTTAATGATTCTAACTCAAAGTGAAGAACTAAATCCAGACGACTTTGAATTTGACATCCTTCAAATTAAATTGGAAAACGAGGATGTTCTAAAAATTGGGATAAATTGTTGAGTTACCTTAGCGAGGAACAACAAACTGACCTCAAAGTTATTGATATCACATGGGCACATTTGTGGAGATAAATTGGGAAGTGCTAAAATGGCTATACATGATGTAGATGTGGGAAATGCTGTTCCAATTCCTTTAAAATTTGCACAGGTTAATAAGGAGATTGAGAGTATGCTTAAAAATGGCATAATTGAAGTGGGTTGCAGCCAATGGAGCTCACCCATAGTGATTGTACCTAAACCAGACGGTACCCAATGGTTGTGTGTGGACTAGAGAAAGGTTAATGCAGTTACAAGAACAGACTCTTATCCTATCCCACTCTTGGAGGATTGCATTGAGAAGGTGGGACAATCATATTTTATTTCCAAACTGGATTTACTTAAAGGTCACTGGCAGGTACCTTTATCCGAAAGGGCAAAGGAGATTTCAGCTTTCGTGACTCCAGATGGTATATCAATTCAAAGTTATGCCATTTGTCATGAAAAAAACGCCATAAACACATTTCAATGGTTAACTAACAAAGTCATTTCAGGATTAGCCAATTGTGTGGTATACATCAACGATCTGGCAATTTTTTGTCAGATATGGAAAGAACATTTGAAGCATCTGATGGAGTTATTTGATCGACTTCAGGAGGCGGGTTTGGTGGTAAACCTGGCCAAAAGTGAATTTGGAAAAGCCCAAGTCACTTTTCTTGGCCATATGAATGGTCCCACGGGATGTGAAAACAAAACTTATTGGGGAGTTTCCAATACCCTCGACACGAAGGGAAATAATGCGATTTCTTGGCAGGAGCGGATTTTACCGGAAATTTGTGCTCGGTTTTAGCAGTGTGGTTGCTCCACTGACGGACTTGCTAAAGAAGTGTAGCAAATTTCAGTGGACAGTGAAGTGTCAACAGGCATTTAAAGGCCTAAAGGGTGTGCTAACCAATGCTCCTGTGTTGGGGAATTACAATAGATTCTAATCAGAGTGAACTAAAGTAACTAACCTTAAATGCTGAGGTTTGGAGAAGTAGATGGATCATGCAGAGACTTTCTTGTCCAAAGAGACTGTCACTTAAGAGGGATTCCAGTTGCAGGGAGAAGAACTAAAATGGACTATGTTATTGTAAATGTTTGTGTGGTTTTTTTTGTTAAACAAAAAAGTATATTTACTGTCAATATTTCTTAAAGGAAAGTGAAAGGGTGAAAAATGAAACCATCTTGAAGTTGATGGTTTGTATTTTTTGTTGAGGGGAGGTGTCATGTGAGGGTCCCTTTAAGAATAATGTGTGTTTTATCAAATCACTGCAATGATGTCATGGTGTGGGTGGAGCTGGGCTGTGATTCTGTCTTTTACTTTTGTTTTGATCTGGAAGCTGCTTTGTGGCTCTGAGTTTATTGGTTTCATTTTCAATTAGAAGCTGTTTTGTGGTTCTGGGATTTTTGGATTTGTTTTCAGTTGGGAGCTGCATTCAAACAAAGAAGGTGTATTTTGGTCTCTCTCTATGCATGCTAAATAATGTCTTCAGACCACTTGATGACTTCAAAGTAATACTATTTTCTGTAAGGAATTCAAACCTACTGATTTGGTAGAAAATGGGTGTTTGGCATATGGATGTTGTTAGGAAAGTTATTAAGGGTTACCTGTGGAGTATTGTATCTTTGGGAGGATATTTGTGATGGTAGTTGATAAGATAATTACTGTGTGTTTATAAAAGGTTAAATGAATTAATTGAATAAACATTGTTTTGTTTAAAAATACTTAAGGGGCGGGGTTCTCCGACTCCGCGCTGGGTTGGGGAATCGCTAGCAGGCTGCACGAATCGTACCACGCCACCCCAACACGGGCTGCGGAGAATCGGTGCCATTGGGGCCGGTGTGGTCGGCGCACCGCCGGTCGTGGGGGCTCCTCCCCCGCGATTCTCCGGCTGGAAAAAAACGAGTCCCACCGGCGCCGTTCTAACCTGCTCTGAGACGGTGGGACCTCGGCATTGAAGGGTCCGGGGGCGGCCTGTGGGGGGGGGGGGGGGCGGTAGGGGGAGTCCGACCCGGGGGTGCGGCCTCCGTTGTGGCCTGGCCCGCCATGGGGACCTACCAATCGGCGGGCTGGCCTCTGTCTCCAGGCCTTTCTTCCGTTCCGGCACCTGTACTCCTGTGGCATGTTGGGTCGAGGCCGGTGCGGAAAAGGGAGACGCCGAGCATGCGCGGAAATCACGCCGTTGGGAATGCGCATGCGCGCATCCCCCCGGCACCCATTCCATGGTCGGATCAAAGAACAAAGAACAAAGAAAATTACAGCACAGCAACAGGCCCTTTGGCCCTCCTAGCCTGCGCCAATCCAGATCCTTTATCTAAACCTGTCTCCTATTTTCCAAGGTCTACTTCTCTCTGTTCCCGCCCGTTCATATACCTGTCTAGATGCTTCTTAAATGATGCTATCGTGCCCGCCTCTACCACCTCCGCTGGTAAAGCATTCCAGCCCCCCACCACCCTCTGCGTAAAACACTTTCCACGCACCACGGGGCCTCACGGTAGCATGGTGTTTAGCATCAATGCTTTACAGCTCCAGGGTCCCAGGTTCGATTCCCGGCTGGGTCACTGTCTGTGTGGAGTCTGCACGTCCTCCCCGTGTGTGCGTGGGTTTCCTCCGGGTGCTCCGGTTTCCTCCCACAGTCCAAAGATGTGCGGGTTAGGTGGATTGGCCATGCTAAATTGCCCGTAGTGTAAGGTTAATGGGGGGATTGTTGGGTTACGGGTATACGGGTTACGTGGGTTTAAGTAGGGTGATCATTGCTCGGCACAACATCGAGGGCCGAAGGGCCTGTTCTGTGCTGTACTGTTCTATGTTCTATGTTCTATCTCCCTTAAACTTTCCCCCTCTCAGCTTGAAATCGTGACCCCTTGTAACTGACACCCCCACTCTTGGGAAAAGCTTGTTGCTATCCACCCTGTCCATACCTCTCATAATTTTGTAGACCTCAATCAGGTCTCCCCTCAAACTCCGTCTTTTCAACGAAAACAATCCTAATCTACTCAACCTTTCTTCATAGCTAGCACCCTCCATACCAGGCAACATCCTGGTGAACCTCCTCTGCACCCTCTCCAAAGCATCCACATCCTTCTGGTAATGTGGCGACCAGAACTGCACGCAGTATTCCAAATGTGGCCGAACCAAAGTCCTAGACAACTGTAACATGACCTGCCAACTCTTGTACTCAATACCCCGTCTGATGAAGGCAAGCATGTTGTATGCCTTCTTGACCACTCTATCAACCTGCATTGCCACCTTCATGGTACAATGGACCTGAAATCCCAGATCTCTCTGTACATCAATTTTCCCCACGATCCTTCCATTGACCATATAGTCCACGCTTGAATTTGGTCTTCCAAAATGCATCACCTCGCATTTGCCTGGATTGAACTCCATCTGCCATTTCTCTGCCCAACTCTCCAATCTATCTATATTTTGTTGTATTCTCTGACAGTCCTCCTCGCTATCTGCAACTCCACCAATCTTAGTATCATCTGCAAACTTGTTAATCAGACCACCTATACCTTCCTCCAGGTCATTTATGTAGATCACAAACAGCAGTGGTCCGAGCACGGATCCCTGTGGAACACCACTAGTCACCCTTCTCCATTTTGAGACACTCCCTTCCACCACTACTCTCTGTCTCCTGTTGCCCAGCCAGTTCTTTATCCATCTAGCTAGTACACCCTGAACCCCATACAACTTCACTTTTTCCATCAACCTGCCATGGGAAACCTTATCAAACGCCTTACTAAAGTCCATGTATATGACATCTACAGCCCTTCCCTCATCAATTAACTTTGTCACTTCCTCAAAGAATTCTATTAGGTTTGTAAGACATGACCTTCCCTGCACAAAACCATACTGCCTATCACTGATAAGTCTATTTTCTTCCAGATGTGAATAGATCCTATCCCTCAGTATCTTCTCCAACAGTTTGCCTACCACTGACGTCAAGCTCACAGGTCTATAATTCCCTGGATTATCCCTGCTACCATTCTTAAACAAAGGGACAACATTAGCAATTCTCCAGTCCTCCGGGACCTCACCCGTGCTCAAGGATGCTGCAAAGATGTCTGTTAAGGCCCCAGCTATTTCAATCCTCGCTTCCCTCAGTAACCTGGGATAGATCCCATCCGGTCCTGGGGACTTGTCCACCTTAATGTCTTTTAGAATACCCAAAACTTCCCTTTCCGTATGACAACTTGACCGAGAGTATTTAAACATCCATCCCTAGCCTCAACATGCATCTTGTCCCTCTCCTTTGTGAATACCGATGCAAAGTACTCATTAAGAATCTCACCCATTTCCTCTGAGTCCACGCATAAATTCCCTCTTTTGTCGTTGAGTGAGCCAATCTTTTCTCTAGTTACCCTCTTGCTCCTTACATACAAATAAAAGGCTTTGGGATTTTCCTTAACCCTGTTAGCCAAAGATATGTCATGACCCCTTTTAGCCCTCTTTATTCCGCGTTTGAGATTCGTCCTACTTTCCCAATATTCCTCCAAAGCTTCATCAGTTTTGAGTTGCCTCGATCCTATGTATGCTTCCTTTTTTATCTTAGCTAGTCTCACAATTTCACCCGTCATCCATGGTTCCCTAATCTTGCCATTTCTATCTTTCATTTTCACAGGAACATGTCTGTCCTGCACCCTAATCAACCTTTCCTTAAAAGACTCCCACATTTCAAATGTGGATTTACCCTTAAACAGCTGCTCCCAATCCACATTCCCGAGCTCCTGCCGAATTTTGTTATACTCCGCCTTTCCCCAATTTAGTACTCTTCCTTTCGGACCACTCTTGTCCTTGTCCATGAGTATTCTAAAACTTACGGAATTGTGATCGCTATTCCCAAAGTAATCACCGACTGAAACATCAACCACCTGGCCGGGATCATTCCCCAATACCAGGTCCAGTATGGCCCCTTCCCGAGTTGGACTATTTACATACTGCTCTAAAAAACTCTCCTGGATGCTCCTTACAAACTCTGCTCCATCTACGCCTCCAACACTACACAAATCCCATTCAATGTTGGGGAAGTTAAAATCTCCCATTACAGCCACCCTATTGCTCCTTCATTTTTCTATAATCTGTCTGCATATTTGTACCTCTACTTCATGCTCGCTTTTGGGAGATCTGTAGTAAAGCTCGCTTTTGGGAGGTCTGTAGTTTAGGGGCAGCACGGTAGCATAGTGGTTAGCATCAATGCTTCACAGCTCCAGGGTCCCAGGTTCGATTCCCGGCTGGGTCACTGTCTGTGCGGAGTCTGCACGTCCTCCCCGTGTGTGCGTGGGTTTTCTCCGTGTTCTCCGGTTTCCTCCCACAGTCCAAAGATGTGCGGGTTAGGTGGATTGGCCGTGCTAAATTGCCCGTAGTGTCCTAAAAAGTAAGGTTAAGGGGGGGTTGTTGGGTTACGGGTATAGGGTGGATACGTGGGTTTGAGTAGGGTGATCATTGCTCGGCACATCATCGAGGGCCGAAGGGCCTGTTCTGTGCTGTACTGTTCTATGTATGTTCTAAGGGGCAGCAGGGTAGCAGGGGCAGCAGGGTAGCATGGTGGTTAGCATAAATGCTTCAGGGTCCCAGGTTTGATTCCCGGCTGGGTCACTGTCTGTGTGGAGTCTGCACGTCCTCCCCCTGTGTGCGTGGGTTTCCTCCGGGTGCTCCGGTTTCCTCCCACAGTCCAAAGATGTGCGGGTTAGGTGGATTGGCCATGCTAAATTGCCCGTAGTGTCCTAATAAAAGTAAGGTTAAGGGGGGGGGGGGCGTTTTTGGGTTATGTGTATAGGGTGGATACATGGGTTTGAGTAGCTCGGCACAACATTGAGGGCCGAAGGGCCTGTTCTGTGCTGTACTGTTCTATGTTCTATGTTCTAAAGTCCCAACAATGTTACTGCACCCTTCTTATTTCTCAGCTCCACCCATATTGCCTCAATGCTCGAATCCTCCATCGTGCCCTCCTTAATCACAGCTGTGATATCATCTCTGACTAGTAATGCAACTCCTCCACCCCTTCTACCTCCCTCTCTATCCCTCCTGAAGCATCTATACCCTGGGATATTCAGTTGCCAGTCCTGCCCTTCCCTCAACCAAGTCTCAGTAATACCAATAACATCATATCCCCAGGTACTAATCCAAGCCCTAAGTTCATCTGCCTTACCTGCTACACTTCTCGCATTAAAACAAATGCGCCTCAGACCACCTGTCCCTTCGCGTTCATCATCTCTTCCCTGTCTACTCTTCAGCTGGAGCGGTGTGAACCACTCCAGTGCCCTGCTGGCCCCCTGTAGGGGCCAGAATTGCTGATCCTGGGGCCATGTTGATGCTGTCGGCAAACGCGATGGCGTTTCCGACGGCGTCAATACTTAGCCACAGGATCAGAGAATCCCTCCCCAGATCTCTGCTGCATAACACCTGGAAAGTGGGCCCTTGTGCTCCTCATAACCCAAATCTATTAAAAGTTCTCGGTCAGGTGAACTCCATGATATACTTTGGTGTTCCCTAAACCCTGGCCCATAATACTTGGAAGAGGGATGCCTTTGAGGATGAGGTGCTCCAAATTATGAGCTGTTTTGATAGAGTAAATAAAGAGAAATTGTTTCCTCTGGCAGGACAGTTAGTAACCAGGGGTCGCAGATTTAAGATAAATGGTAAAGCATCCAATAATAATAATCTTTATTGTCACACATAGGCTTACATAATAATAATAATCTTTTATTGTCACAAGTAGGCTTACATTAACACTGCAATGAAGTTACTGCCCCTAGTCGCCACATTCCGGCGCCTGTTCGGGTACAGAGAGGGAGAATTCAGAATGTCCAATTCACCTAACCTGCACATCTTTTGGGACTTGTGAGAGGAAACCAGAGCACCTGGCGGATACCCACGCCAACGCAGAGAGAAAGGGGAGATGTGGAGAAATTATTTAAATGCAGCAAGTTGTTGTGATATGAATATGCTGCTTGACAAGATGGTGGAAGCAGATTCACCTGTAACTTCCCACAATGTATTGAATTAATACACAAATAGGGAAAAAAGCAGGAGGGCTTGGGGAAAAGAACAGGGGAAGCTGAAATAAATGGAATTTTCTCAAGGACAGCAGAGGTGTGATGAGCTGAATGGCCTCCCCCGTACTTTACAATTTCATGATTCGATGCTTCCGAAAAATGTATCTGGATTGAGTTTTGATTGGATTCTCCTGTTCTGTGTCTTTGCAAGGTGTGTGCTTATGAGAGTGTGTGTAAGCAGTGTGTGTATTTCATTTTGATAGACAGAGAACAAGACTGTGACTGCATTATCTTTTGTACATTCTGTGTTCAAAGTGTTTCTAACCCTGGAGTGTTTATTCTTGCCCCTAGGGTGAAGAGAGCGTTGCATTCTGCTGCCTCAGGTTAATTGAATTCATTCCTGTAATCTGCTCATTTTCAGATGGAGCTTTTCCCCCTGCAGCTCGGGATTTTTTTTTTGTGTAGTAAAATGTGCTTTTAATCTAAAAAAAATTATACTGGCTTCAATCACAATGCAGTGTTGCTTAGTAACAAGATCTCGTAAGTCATGCTCGGCTAGCTTTAGCAGCTTTCTAACATTCTGATCCCATCCTTTTCTAACCTTTCAACATCAGTTTGATGGTTCTGAGTCAATGTGTGACCGGGTACAATCCCAGATCATATCCCTCGATCTCTTGCATTCCCAAAGCCTTCATTCAACTCTCGTGTGATCTCTGATTTTGGTTTGAAAGATATTGGGGCTTATCCCAACGCACTAATACAAAGCTGTTCAACTTTTACTCCTTTCCAGTCACAAGTGAACAGCTGATTGCAGAGGGCTTCCATTGTCTGCAGTCAATGGACAGCAGCTCCATCTCCCCTTCTTGGGGTCTGAGGCTTCAATCATACATGTTTTCTCTTTGTTACCTTGTATGCAATTTACAAGTCATTCTGTCCACTCTCATAAGCAGTCCAATCTTCTGTAAAATCAAGTACCAAAGCCAACACCATGTTATAACATAAACAGAACCCATTCTCACTGGAATTTGATATTGGATGGGAGAATATATCCCAATATACCCTTGATAAAATTCAGTTTATCCAGAATACTGCAACCACTTCCTACCTAAACCATTTGTTTTCTCTTCTCGTGATTCCGCAGTGCCATGATTTCAAAATTCCCATCATGCTTTTCGAATTCTTCGAATGTCTCTTATCTCCCTATCTCTGTAATCTCCCTCAGTCACACTACCCTCCCTATCTCTATAACCTCCATCAGTCACAACCCCCTCCCTATCTCTGTGATATCCCTCAGTCACACTACCCTCCCTATCTCTATAACCTCCATCAGTCACAACCCCCTCCCTATCTCTGTGATATCCCTCAGTCACAACACCCTCCCTATCTCTGTAATCTCCTCTAGTCACACCAACCTCCCTCAGTCACACGAACCTCCCTATCTGTGTAATCTCCCTCAGTCACACTACCCTTCCTATCTCTGTGATAGCCCTCAGTCACAACAGCTTCCCTATCTCTGTAATCTCCAGTCGCACCGACGTCCCTCAGTCACAACACCCTCCGTATCTCTGTAATCTCCTCTAGTCGCACCAACCTCCCTATCTCTGTAATAGCCTAAATCACACTACCCTCCCTATCTTTATAATCTCCCTCAGTCACACCACTCCCTCTATATCTTTATAATCTCCCTCAATAACACCACTCCCTCTATATCTTTATAATCTCCCTCAGTCACACCACTCCCTCTATATCTTTATAATCTCCCTCAGTCACACCACTCCCTCTATATCTTTATAATCTCCCTCAGTCACACCACTCCCTCTATATCTTTATAATCTCCCTCAATCACACCACTCCCTCTATATCTTTATAATCTCCCTCAGTCACACCACTCCCTCTATATCTTTATAATCTCCTTCAATCACACCACTCCCTCTATATCTTTATAATCTCCCTCAGTCACACCACCCTATCTGTAATATTCCTTAGACACACCACCCTCCCTATCTCTGCAACATCCCTCAGTCACACCACACTCCCTATCTCTGCAACATAGAACATAGAACATAGAACGATACAGCGCAGTACAGGCCCTTCGGCCCTCGATGTTGCACCGACATGGAAAAAAAAACTAAAGGCCATCTAACCTACACTATGCCCTTATCATCCATATGCTTATCCAATAAATTTTTAAATGCCCTCAATGTTGGCGAGTTCACTACTGTTGCAGGTAGGGCATTCCACGGCCTCACCACTCTTTGCGTAAAAAACCCACCTCTGACCTCTGTCCTATATCTATTACCCCTCAATTTAAGGCTATGTCCCCTCGTGCTAGCCACCTCCATCCGCGGGAGAAGGCTCTCGCTGTCCACCCTATCTAACCCTCTGATCATTTTGTATGCCTCTATTAAGTCACCTCTTAACCTTCTTCTCTCTAACGAAAACAACCTCAAGTCCATCAGCCTTTCCTCATAAGATTTTCCCTCCATACCAGGCAACATCCTGGTAAATCTCCTCTGCACCCGTTCCAAAGCTTCCACGTCCTTCCTATAATGAGGCGACCAGAACTGTACGCAATACTCCAAATGCGGCCGTACCAGAGTTTGGTACAGCTGCATCATGACCTCATGGCTCCGGAACTCAATCCCTCTACCAATAAAGGCCAACACACCATAGGCCTTCTTCACAACCCTATCAACCTGGGTGGCAACTTTCAGGGATCTATGTACATGGACACCGAAATCCCTCTGCTCATCCACACTACCAAGAATTTTACCATTAGCCAAATATTCCGCATTCCTGTTATTCTTTCCAAAGTGAATCACCTCATACTTCTCCACATTAAACTCCATTTGCCACCTCTCAGCCCAGCTCTGCAGCTTATCTATGTCCCTCTGTAACCTGCAACATCCTTCCGCACTGTCTACAACTCCACCGACTTTAGTGTCGTCTGCAAATTTACTCACCCATCCTTTTGCGCCCTCCTCTAGGTCATTTATAAAAATGACAAACAGCAACGGCCCCAGAACAGATCCTTGTGGTACGCCACTCGTAACTGAACTCCATTCTGAACATTTCCCATCAACTACCACTCTCTGTCTTCTTTCAACTAGCCAATTTCTGATCCACATCTCTAAATCACCCTCAATCCCCAGCCTCCGTATTTTCTGCAATAGCCGACCGTGGGGAACCTTATCAAACGCTTTACTGAAATCCATATACACCACATCAACTGCTCTACCCTCGTCTACCTGTTCAGTCACCTTCTCAAAGAACTCGATAAGGTTTGTGAGGCATGACCTACCCTTCACAAAACCATGCTGACTATCCCTAATCATATTATTCCTATCTAGATGATTATAAATCGTATCTTTTATAATCCTCTCCAAGACTTTACCCACCACAGACGTTAGGGTCACCGGCCTATAGTTACCGGGGTTATCTCTACTCCCCTTCTTGAACAAAGGGACCACATTTGCTATCCTCCAGTCCTCTGGCACTATTCCTGTAGCCAATGATGACCTAAAAATCAAAGCCAAAGGCTCAGCAATCTCTTCCCTGGCTTCCCAGAGAATCCTAGGATAAATCCCATCCGGCCCCGGGGACTTATCTATTTTCACCTTGTCCAGAATTGCCAACACTTCTTCCCTACGCACCTCAATGCCATCTATTCTAATAGCCTGGGTCTCAGCATTCTCCTCCTCAATATTATCTTTTTCTTGAGTGAATACTGACGAAAAGTATTCATTTAGTATCTCGCTTATCTCCTCAGCCTCCACACACAACTTCCCACCACTGTCCTTGACTGGCCCTACTCTTACCCGAGTCATTCTTTTATTCCTGACATACCTATAGAAAGCTTTTGGGTTTTCCTTGATCCTACCTGCCAAAGACTTCTCATGTCCCCTCCTTGCTTGTCTCAGCTCTCTCTTTAGATCCTTCCTCGCTTCCTTGTAACTATCAAGCGCCCCAACTGAAACTTCACGCCTCATCTTCACATAGGCCTCCTTCTTCCTCTTAACAAGAGATTCCACTTCTTTGGTAAACCACGGTTCCCTCGCTCGACCCCTTCCTCCCTGCCTGACTGGTACGTACTTATCAAGAACATGCAATAGCTGTTCCTTGAACAAGCTCCACATATCCAGTGTGCCCAACCCTTGCAGCCTACTTCTCCAACCAACACATCCTAAGTCATGTCTAATGACATCATAATTGCCCTTCCCCCAGCTATAACTCTTGCTCTGCGGGGTATACTTATCCCTTTCCATCACTAACGTAAAGGTCACCGAATTGTGGTCACTGTCTCCAAAGTGTTCACCTACCTCCAGATCTAACACCTGGCCTGGTTCATTACCCAAAACCAAATCCAAAGTGGCCTCACCTCTTGTTGGCCTGTCAACATATTGTGTCAGAAAACCCTCCTGCACACATTGTACAAAGAACGACCCATCCAATGTACTCGAACTATATCTTTTCCAGTCAATATTAGGAAAGTTAAAGTCTCCCATAACAACTACCCTGTTACTTTCGCTCTTTTCCAGAATCATCTTCGCCATCCTTTCCTCTACATCTCTAGAACTATTAGGTGGCCTATAGAAAACTCCCAACAGGGTGACCTCTCCTTTCCTGTTTCTAACCTCAGCCCATACTACCTCGGAAGAAGAGTCCCCATCTTGCATCCTTTCTACCACCGTAATACTGTCCTTGACTAGCAGCGCCACACCTCCCCCTCTTTTGCCCCCTTCTCTGACCTTACTAAAGCACCTAAACCCCGGAACCTGCAACAACCATTCCTGTCCCTGCTCTATCCATGTCTCTGAAATGGCCACAACATCGAAGTCCCAGGTACCAACCCATGCTGCCAGTTCCCCTACCTTATTTCGTATACTCCTGGCATTGAAATAGACACACTTCAAACCACAGACCTGAACACTGCCGCCCTCCTGCGAAGTCAAAACTGTGCTCCTGACCTCTCTACTCTCAATCTCTCGCACCCCAAAACTACAATCCAGGTTCCCATGCCCCTGCTGAATTAGTTTAAACCATCCTCAGTCACAACACCCTCCCTATCTCTGTAATCTCCTCTAGTCGCACCACCCTCCCTATATCTGTAATATCCTCAGTCACATCACCCTCCCTATCTTTATAATCTCCCTCAGTCACACTACCCTCTCTATATCTGTAATATCCCTCAGACACACCACCCTCCCTATCTCTGCAACATCCCTCAATCATACCACCCTCCCTAATCTTTGTAATCTCCCTCAATCACACCAACCTCCCTGTCTCTGTGATAGTCCTCAGTCACACTAACCTCCCTATCTCTGTAATCTCCTCTAGTCACACTATCCTCCCTATCTGTAATATCCTCAGTCAATCAACCTCCCTATCTTTATAATCTTCCTCAGTAACACCACCCTGTCTATATCTGTAATATTCCTCAGGCACACAACCCTCCCTATCTCTGTAATCTACCTCATTTACATTACCCTCCCTATATCTGTAATATCCTTCAGTCACACCACCCTTCTTAATCTTTGTAATCTCCGTCAATCACACCACCGTCCCTATCTCTGTAATCTCTCTCAGTCACACCACCCTCCCTATCTCTATAATCTCCCTCAGACGCATCACCCTCTCTATCTCTATAATCTCCCTCAGACGCATCACCCTCTCTATCTCTATAATCTCCCTCAGATGCATCACCCTCTCTATCTCTATAATCTCCCTCAGACGCATCACCCTCCCTATCTCTATAATCTCCCTCAGACGCATCACCCTCTCTATCTCTATAATCTCCCTCAGACGCATCACCCTCTCTATCTCTATAATCTCCCTCAGATGCATCACCCTCTCTATCTCTATAATCTCCCTCAGACGCATCACCCTCCCTATCTCTATAATCTCCCTCAGACGCATCACCCTCTCTATCTCTGTAATCTCCCTCAGATGCATCACCCTCTCTATCTCTGTAATCTCCCTCAATCACATCATCATATCTCTGTAATCTCCCTCAGTCACACGACCCTCCCTACCTCTGTAATCTCCCTCAGTCACACGGCCCTCCCTATCTCTGTAATCTCCCTCAGTCACACCTCCCTCCCTATCTCTGTAATCTTCCTCAGTCACACCTCCCTCCCTATCTCTGTAATCTCCCTCAGTCACACCTCCCTCCCTATCTCTGTAATCTCCCTCAGTCACACCTCCCTCCCTATCTCTGTAATCTCCCTCAGTCACACGACCCTCCCTATCTCTATAATCTCCCTCAGACGCATCACCCTCCCTATCTCTGTAATCTACCTCAGTCACAACACCTTCCCTATCTCTGTAATCTCCCTCAGTCACACGACCCTCCCTATCTTTGTAATCTCCCTCAGTCACACCTCCCTCCCTATCTCTGTAATCTCCCTCAGTCACACCTCCCTCCCTATCTCTGTAATCTCCCTCAGTCACACCTCCCTCCCTATCTCTGTAATCTCCCTCAGTCACACGACCCTCCCTATCTCTGTAATCTCCCTCAGTCACACCTCCCTCCCTATCTCTGTAATCTCCCTCAGTCACACGGCCCTCCCTATCTCTGTAATCTCCCTCAGTCACACCTCCCTCCCTATCTTTGTAATATCCTCAGTGGCACACCCTCCAAGATCGCGGCACTTGTCTGATTTGTGATATAAGTAGTTCCGTGATTGGTGGCCTGCCTTCAACTGCCCAAACATTAAAATCTATCATCCTCATTAACATCCCTGTCTGTCTTTCCTGTGGTGATATGCATCACTGTAAATACACAAGGGTTTAATGTAAATACACGTAGACTAGATAGACACTAGAGGGAGCACCAGAGACATGACACACAGACATTCCACCAATAGGCCAGTAAGATAGGACACGACCAATGGGCATTCACGACACACACAGTGGTGACACTACCACAGGAGGGCATTACACCAACCCATATAAAAGGACACAGCACACATGCTCAACCTCTTTCCAAAGGAGACTCTCAGTGAGTACACAGGGCTGATTTGAAACACATCACAGCCACCACCTGGATTGTAGCAGACTGGTCCGTCAGTCTGATTAGCTATAGCAGGATTAACAGGAGAGTCGAATCCAAGTAGGAGAATTTGGGGCCTCACGGTAGCATGGTGGTTAGCATCAATGCTTCACAGCTCCAGGGTCCCAGGTTCGATTCCCGGCTGGGTCACTGTCTGTGTGGAGTCTGCACGTCCTCCCCGTGTGTGCGTGGGTTTCCTCCGGGTGCTCCGGTTTCCTCCCGCAGTCCAAAGATGTGCGGGTTAGGTGGATTGGCCATGCTAAATTGCCCGTAGTGTAAGGTTAATGGGGGGATTGTTGGGTTACGGGTATACGGGTTACATGGGTTTAAGTAGGGTGATCATTGCTCGGCACAACACCGAGGGCCGAAGGGCCTGTTCTGTGCTGTACTGTTCTATGTTCTAATTGTTAACAGTTTAAATAAATGTGTTAAAGCTATCTCCGAGTCTGAACCTTCCTTTGTCAGAGTGCACATCAAGGAAGCAGCTTATGCTACGCCAAGAGCATAACAAAACATCCCCCTCACTGTCCTCCATAAAACCTACCTCTTTGGTGAAGATTTTCATCACCTGACCTAATATTACGGTATGTGGCTTGGTGTCAAGGTTTATCTCATGATACTCCTGTGAAATGCTTTTGAATGTTTTACTATCTTAAGGATTTTACATAATCACACTCTTTCATTGGGCATCTGGTAATTTTCCTCTTAAATTACATTGGAAAATCAAGCAAGCCCTTTGTAAATTCAACCTAAATGTCTATTCTTAAACTGGAAATGAATACTGGCAAGGTTGGTGGAATGCACTTTAATTGAATATTTGTGAGGGGATTTTCCGACCGTTCCCGCCACCGGGATCTTCCAGTCTCACCGATGGCGAGCCGCCGCTATGGATCCATGGTGACAAAGGCAGCGAACAGCAGCAGAACAGGAATATCCTGCTGCCGCAAAACACACCGCGTGGTGGGAGGTATCAAAATCCTGCCCTTGGTCTTCAATGTATCAGTGCGCGTTGTGACTTTCCACAATCTGCATCTTTGGGATTTCATTCATCTTTAAAGTTTGATTTTTTTTACAGCAACTGCATAACTTGCCTCTAGTTGAAAACTGATTTATAAACTGAAAACAATCCCAAATCATATTGCTGGAGAGAACAAAAACTCACAATTAGCAGCATGGTCCGGTAAGCAAACAAAAACCTGTGTAGTGATCTGTACATCTGTACATACATCTGCACATACACCAGGGACTGCAGCACAGATGTAACAGCCACAGCACCACTAGAGGGCAGCATCAGAGACGGGTATAAAATGGTCGAGCCCAAGGCAGGATCCGCCTCTTTGAGAAGCACAGAGCTAGTGAGCAGCAGCACACAGAGACAGCTCAGCATAGGCTGTTTACCTTAGTTTCACTGGTCGTACCTCTTGACTGTTTTACATCTAGTTGAGCTCTGGAAGCAGAACAAACCTTTTGAATAAAGTGTTTATGTTAACTGTAAGTCTACAGTCTTCATTCAGACTAAGAGAATAACATATGGTACCAGGTGTGATTTCAGCAAGCTAACTAGACACCAGCAAGAGAAGAGGACTTAAACCAGACATTCGACCACAGAAGGCCTCGCAGCATTGGCACGATTGGGTCCATCGTGGACCCAATCCAACCTCCATGCCTGCTCAAGACCACTGGTAATATGCATTCCAATTGGAAATGTTTTATACAACAGTTCAAAATATATCTAGAAGCTAAGGATCTAACCTCAGCATCTGATACCAGGAAGATAGCCTTGCTCTTATCCCTGGCTGGGCCACAGGCACAAGAAGTATATAATTCCTTTACCTAGCTGGCAGGGGAGGACAAGGGCAAGCTGGAAATAATCATCAAAAAATTTGAAACCCACTGTCAATCTGAGGTCAATGAGATATTTGAAAGATTCAGGTTCACCAGGCGCTTGCAAAAACCAGGAGAATCTTTCAGCAGTTTTGTAACTGATTTAAAATTACTAGCTCAATCCTGCAACTTTGAAAACCTCCGTGACTCCCTCATCAGAGACCAGATAGTCAATGGTATATCTGATGAGGGACTTAGAAAACCCTAATTAGAACGAAAATACCTAACCCTAGAAACAGCCATGCAAAAATGCTCTATTTATGAAAAAAGTCAAGAAGAATATGAGGAGTTTACTTACCGGGACCAAGGCCTTCACCATGAGGTCGAGTCCATCAAAATGGTGACTCAGGCTTCCAGAAGGCGCTCCTCTAGCGGCAATCCCGCACGCGCGAACCTGGATGCAGGCCACACGCATGCTCTGTTCTCCCGAAGATTTGACACGGAAGAAAGGCCTACTGCACATGCGTGAGCGTGGACGGACAGTGTCATGACGTGTCCCCACTGCGGACACGCCCACTTAAAAGGGCAATGTCCAGCTTCTGGAAAACAATGTTTAAAGTGTGGCAAATACAATCACATTGCCTCACAGTGCAGAGCTGCACTGCTAATGAAGACAACTAGACAGAAACACATGAACTTCAATGTAAAAAGCATAGATTTAACGGAGCACAAAAAACCCAATGATGAGTATTCCTCGGATAAGTACAACCTCGCTTGCGACAACTCGCTTGTTGTGGACACGATCGAGACAATCGAGGAACATGGCGCAACAATTGCCACGCCTCACCCGGTCAACAGCATTGATTCCAGCAGTGAGTGGACTGCGACTGTGCAAGTCAATGACTTTCCATTAGTCTCCAAGCTTGACACTGGGGCCTCAGCGAATCTCCTCACTAGCAAGGATCTCCATTCGATTCCAGGAGACCATGAAATATAGCCGCTGCATGTCGGCTGAAGGACTACAACGGCAATCAGATCACCTTAAAGGGATGATGCCATCTCCGGGTGGACAGCAAGATGAATATGAACATTTCTAACGATGGACTCATAACACTGTTAATTATTTCTGTATTACGTTATCATTTCCGCAGTGTGCAGATTTGCTTATTCTCACCACTTGTTCTGAACAGTTTTCTTGCGGTCAGTTTAGGAAACATATCAACTCAAAGGTGGGGGGGGATGTAGTGATCTGTACATCTGTACATACATCTGCACATACACCAGGGACTGCAGCACAGATGTAACATGCACAGCACCACTAGAGGGCAGCATCGGGGACGGGTATAAAGCGCCCAGCCCAAGGTTGGATCGGCCTCTTTGAGAAGCACAGAGCTAATGAGCAGCAGCACACAGAGACAGCTCAGCATTGGCAGTTTACCTTAGTTTCACTGGTGATACCTCTTGACTGTTTTACATCTAGTTGAGCTCTGGAAGCAGAACAAACCTTTTGAATAAAGTGTTTGTGTTAACTGTAAGTCTACAGTCTTCATTCAGACTGAGAGAATAACATAAAGTGCTTGTCCAACAAGCCCATCTTCTCTTTGCGGAGGCTTTGCTTGAAAGTCTGCACGGCCCTCTCAGTCGAGTTGGGCGCCGGGTGATGGGGGCCATCTTCGCAGGATGAATGCCATTGGTCTTTCGAAATGCTGAAAAGTTTGCCCTCGTGAAGGAAGCACCGTTGTCCATCACAAAAACCTCAGGGATGCCATGAGTTGAGAAAGCGAGCCGTTTTTTTCTCCACTGTCGCATGAGAGATTATAGTCGCCATCCGATGATCCTCAACCCTTTGGAATGGGCATCCACTAACAAGAGGAACATTGAGCCCATGAACGGGGCCGCGAAGTCTGCGTGGACCCGGGCCCAGTAGCCATTCCCAAGGGTGGAGAGATGTGATGGTGTGGAACCGCTGGTATTCCTGGCAGACGGGCCGTTGTTGAGCCAGCATCTCTATGTCGGAATCAAATCCTGGTCACCATGTATAGCTCTGTGCCAGCATCGTTACCTTTGTCACCCCTGGCTCCCCGCTCTCCAGGTTTTGTAACACGAGTGCCTTGCCTTCAGCTGGGATCACGACCAGTGTGGCCCAAACTAGGACCGTTTTCGATACTAAGCTCAGACATCTTGGAAGAAAATTCCCATAGCTCCCTGGGCAGCTGCCGATGATACACACCTATAAGGATAGGTGCAGCACCCGAGCAAGGATGGTAACATTTGGATCCATTCACGAATACGAGTAGCGGTGACTGGAACGGATTCTATAGAATTCAACACGGTCACTATCTTGTCTGCTTCACATTGCCTTCGGCTGGCTCAAGGAAAGGCTCTGGTTGTGGAGGGTGGTTCGCTGACCATTGACTGGGGCCCTGTCGCCTACATTACCAGTGGGGGGGGCACCACATGAAGAACCATGTGTTTGGGCGTTGACTTCTATTCCCGGGATCTCTTGAATGCTGCGCTCCACACTTTCCTGAGACAGGGTGATTTGGAACGCCTGCTGTTGTGTCAAAGTGGACTCACCCAGGAGCTTCGCTGGGTCTCACTGACACCGATGCCACAGACAAGGCCATCCCGTAGCATGTCTGTGAGGGGGGGTTCTGTATTCCTAAAATTCTGTGAGCTTGTCTGGTCGGCCCATGAATTCAACAACGGACTCACCTCGGATATGTTCCGTACCAGCCTCCCCGGACAGGCGCCGGAATATGGCGACTAGGGGCTTTTCACAGTAACTTAATTGAAGCCTACCCGTGACAATAAGCGATTTTCATTTTTCATTTCAAATTAAGATGGTAACTCTGGACGACCACGAAGGGAAGTGGACTAAAATCCCGCCCATCGAGCTCCACAAACTGGGGGAAGGTGCAGATGTCTGGTGCTTCTGGATATGTGAAGTCTCAGATAACCCCGCACATCATCAGCAAGATCACCGTTTGCCTTTCGTCTTCAGTGATATTATTGGAGTAAATATAGTAGCACATGCACTCTGCATATCGGGCCCAGGCTTCGACCTTGACATTGTGCTAGCTACTGTCGAACACATCAAAGCGGCCAAACAGAGGTATCGCAAGGGATCGCGGTTCTTAACCTGTAACTGGAATCCCAGGAGATGGCTGAACAGGAAGGCCATCAGCATTGACAGGGGACCTGTTTTGCTTCACATCACCCAATCATGTCCGCCAAACGTTGCGAGTTGCGAGGTGAAACTCGAAGTTTATTTTTATTTAAAAGCAGACAGTCCAAGCAAGTGCTACCCAACCAAATGAGTGCTGGCCAGTTCTCGATTTTATACCGGGAGCTGAGATAGCTCCGTCCCTTCAGCGGGGGAGCCCATATTCCTATTCTGGGAAGACCAGGTCCCACGTCCCCGATGCCGAAGTCTTTGACAGGCCCGCTGGAGTGGACTCCCTGCCCTTGAGATGGTCCATGTCCTTGCCCACTCTGGGCCGCTCTCTGGTCAAGGCTGTATAAGTGATTGGTCCTGTTTTCTCACCTCTGATCCCGAGTTTCCAGTGAGCGTCATCCCCAAAATTCCAGAAGTACACTGCATCCCCTGGTTTGAACCCTCTGTCCTGCATCCGATGGTCACGCTATCTCTTCTGAAGGTCTTGCTTCTTCTCCACTTTCCCACCAAAGTTCAGAAATGTCAAACTTAAATGGGTCCGGAGCCATCAGCCCATCAGTAGCTCTGCCGGCACTATCCCATCATAACTTGTGGCATGGTCCAGTAAGTAAATACAAAATGTGCCAGAAAGGGAAAACGCTGGAAAATCTCAGCAAGTCTGGCAGCATCTGTAGGGAAAGAAAAGAGCTAAGGTTTCGAGTCCGATGACTCTTTGTCAAAGCTGATAACGTTTTGAGTCCGATGACTCTTTGTCAAAGCTGATAACGTTTTGAGTCCGATGACTCTTTGTCAAAACTGAGTCTTCCCTCAGTTTGTGGAGCTCGGTGGGCGGAATTTTAGTCCACTTCCCTTCGTGGTCGTCCAGAGTTACCATCTTAATTTGAAGGAACATATCCGAGGTGAGTCCGTTGTTGAATTCATGGGCCGACCAGGCAGGCTCACAGAATTTTCGGAATACAGAACCCCCCCTCACAGACATGCTACGGAATCGCCTTGTCTGTGGCATCGGTGTCAGTGAGACCCAGCAAAGCTCCTGGTTGAGTCCACTTTTCTCTCCCTACAGATGCTGCCAGACGTGCTAAGATTTTCCAGCATTTTCCCTTTCATTTCAGATTCCAGCATCCGCAGTAATTTGCTTGTATACAAAATGTGCCAGGTTTGTTTCAACTGACCCCGTAGTGTTTTTTCATGCCCGACTTAAAAGTTTGCACCGCTCGCTCAGCCAGACTGTTCGAAGAAGGATGATATGGGTCAAAAGCAAATTATTGCGGATGCTGGAATTGAAACCAAAGAAAAAAATGCTGGAAAATCTCAGCAGGCCTGGCAGCATCTGTAGGGAGAGAAAAGAGCTAACATATCGAGTCCAGATGACCCTTTGTCAAAGCTGGCAGTTTGAATGTGATTCACCGCATTAGTTTACAGAATTTCTTCACTTGTGAAGGAGATACTATTATCAGTGGCTAACACCTCCGAAATACCATGAATGCTGAATGATTAGCATAACTTCTCTATGGTGACTCGCAAAGTGGTGGAAAGTATCCGGTGTTTATCTATCTAATTTGATGGGCATCATTCAGAAGCCCAGGAAGGATGCGGCAAAGTCGTCGTGCAAACGCACCGAGGGTGCCCCGGCCTGGTCACTCCTATGGCTGGAGCGAGGCTGATGGCGGGAACCTCTGATGCTGCTGGCAATCAGCACACCGCTGTACCAGCCTCTCAATATCATCATCAAGCCCTGCACACCACATGTGGATTCAGGCAACCCACGAATGCCGCTGTAGCAAGTCCTGCAGAATGGTTTTCCAAGCTTGCCGTGGGATTACCATGTGGGTTCCCCATAGAAGGATGCTGTCCTCGACACTGAGCTCCTGCTGTTTTGCTGCAAAGACCAGCAATTCCTCCAGGTATGATGACATGGTGCCGTGTTGCCAATGTGTGGTCCTTTTGGGTCCATGTGTGGATTTGTGTGGTCATAAAGAGGGGTTAGGTACGTTTTGGCGCAGCCATTTGAGCGCGGCCGTTGTGGCGCGGCCGTTTTGGCGGCAGCCGTTTTGGCGCCGGCTGTTTTGGCGACGGATGTTTTGGCGGCAAAATAACATTTCTTTATTTGTGAATTAGCCTCAGGTGAGTTGGCTGCTGGTGCGGGTGCGTTGAGTTGGGTGCTGGTGCGTTCTATCACCATCTTTTTATATATTTTTTAACTAAAACAATTTGCATACTCATATGATGGCTGAGGCAGTATCAACGAAACGTGGTAAAGAAAAATTTGTTCATAACGGATTCCTTTACGTCTTTGACAAAACAAGCAAAGGTGACAGCGAAGTGAAATTTTGGCGTTGTGAGCAAAAAAACCGGTGCAAAGCACGTCTCCATACTAAAGCTGCAAGCGTGGTGAGGCAGCTGAACAGCCATTCGCATGATGCTTCTGCTGCACAAGTAGAGGTTGCACTTGTGAAAACTAAAATAAAAAGGAGAGAACAGGAAACCCTTGAGGCACCGACTGTAGTTGTTAATGAATGTTTGACAGACATATCCCAAGCTAGTCTACCAGTCATTCCTAATATATCTGCTTTGAGGAGAATGATAAGCAGAAAGCGTAATTATGTATTGAACGCCCCCACCAATCCAAGTGATTTACAACAATTGATTGTGCCAGAATGCTACAGGATATATGTCCCTCAACCAGGAGTGGACGAAAATGTTTTACTTTGTGATAGCGGACCAGGTCACGACCGGATATTAATCTTCGGAAGACAGAGCTGGCTACAGCACTTATTGACATCTGATATGTGGTTTGCAGATGGCACATTCAGTATTGCTCCCAGCCTCTTTTCTCAGATATATGTAATTATGGTAAAAAAAACACGGAGGAGTTACTCCTACGGTTTATGCTCTTTTGCCCAACAAGCAACGCACCACATATGCGAGAATGTTCGCATTATTGAAAGAAATCGAACCCAACTTGAAACCCAGTTCAATCGTCTGTGATTATGAACAAGCTGCGCACAGTGCTATGAAAGACATATTCCCTGATGTTCAAATAAAAGGATGTTTTTTTCATTTAGCTCAAAATATGCAAAAACATCTAGCTAGTATGGGGTTCCGTAGTTTGTATAACACTGATCCAGATTTCGCGTTAAAAGCTAAAATGATTATTGCCATTGCCTTTGTACCTTTGAACAAAATCGATGAATATCTGGATGCTTTAGCGACCCAACTGCCGCAAGAACTTCAAGATTTACTCAACTGGTTTGAAGATACATATGTTGGTCGTCTGAACAGACGAGGAAATGGTAGACGAACACCTTTATTTCGCCCTGAGATTTGGAACCTTTATCAGAGAACATTAAACGGGGAAGACCGCACAAACAATAATGCGGAGGCAGCCCACCGTCGATTGAAATATGAACTTGGCATGCATCATCCCACCATATGGAAACTAATTGATGGCCTGCGTAAAGTACAGAAAGGTAGAGATGCATATTATGAAAGGTTACTAGCCGGCCATGAACCGCCACAAAAACTAAAAAAGTATAGAGATGCAGATAAAAGAATACATGAAACTGTTCTTAAATTTGAAAACATGGATGCTATCGAGTACTTGAGGAGCCTTGCTCATAATTACCAAATGAACTAAACTAAAGGTTTTTTAACTTTAGTTTTTAACTAAATGAACTAATTTAAGGTTTTTAACTAAATGAACTAATTTAAGGTTCTTAATTTACAATAAAGATAAAAGAATACATGAAAGTGTTCTTAAATTTGAAAACATGGATGCTATCGAGTACTTGAGGAGCCTTGCTCATAATCACCAAATGAACTAAACTAAATGAACTAATTTAAGGTTTTTAAATTTACTTGCAACAATTTGCAACAATTTACTAGCCACAAAAACTAAAAGAATTTCTGTCGTCTGCGCCCAAATGGCCGCGCCAAATTGGCTGCGCCCAATTGTCCCAGGGCGCCCAAACGGCTGCGTCCAAATGGCCGCGCCAAATTGGCTGCGCCCAATTGTCCCATGGCTCCCAAACGGCCGCGCCAAAACGGCCGCGCCCAATTTTCCCATCCCCCATAAAGAGTAGTGTGTCCATGAAATGTATAATATTTAGTGCCAACTAAAATTGTCTGCTACTGGCAGAG
This sequence comes from Scyliorhinus canicula, assembly GCF_902713615.1. NCBI lineage: Eukaryota > Metazoa > Chordata > Chondrichthyes > Carcharhiniformes > Scyliorhinidae > Scyliorhinus > Scyliorhinus canicula. The sequence continues at coordinate 100,988,902 of NC_052162.1, read as the reverse complement.
AGGGCACATAGGTAGCGGGGCCGGATGAGAACATTTACGTGTGCAATCTGTGCGCTTGGACAGTACTCAAATGTATACTCATATGCTGCTAACAGCAAGCCCATCGCTGGATCTTGGCCGAAGCTTTTCACAGTATCATTTTATCCTCTTTGATTATCAAAAAATGATATCCATGGATGTATTGATGAAACCTCTTGACTGTAAAAATTACGTCCAGTCCTTCCTTTTCAATTTGTGCATCTCGACGTTCTATGTCAGCCAAAGGCCCTGCTTACAAAGGTGGGCAATGAGCTGAGTAAGCCACTGATGGGGCAACGCTACCTCAATGGGGAGACGTCACATCCTCTCCGTGTGGAGGATAAGTGGTTTTGATGGGTCATAATGCATCAACATCGAGAGGACAGTAGCTGGCACTTCACTATGGAAAATACTTCTACTTGTGGCACCTTCCATGACCATCTTTGGTGCCTCTTTAGAAGTGCTTGTAGGGGCACCAGTAAGATAATCAGATTTGGAATATATTTTCCGTAATAATTGACTAGCCCAAGGGGTAACCTTAGCTCTGTCGTGTTCTCGGGTATTGTGGACGACTTAATGGCTCGGACTTTCTCCTCTACCTGGTGCAACCCTTCTTTGTCGACCCGGTATCCTCTGTGTATAACTTCTTTCACCTGAAAGATGCACTTTCCCCTCTTCAGGTGAACACTTAAATCTGAAAATCGACGAAGAACTTATTTTACTTTGTCCAGGTGTTCCTGTTCAATGGCTCCTGTATTGAGTACATCATCCAGGTGGACAGCCACACTCGGGAACCCTTGAAGAATGCTTTTCTGTACCGATTGGTAAATTTCCCATACAGCAACAACCTGAAGGTCAGCCAGGATAACTCGTACTATCCCCTGTGGGGTTAATGGGCAGCACGGTAGCATGGTGGTTAGCATAAATGCTTCACAGCTCCAGGGTCCCAGGTTTGGTTCCTGGCTGGGTCACTGTCTGTGCGGAGTCTGCACGTCCTCCCCCTGTGTGCGTGGGTTTCCTCCGGACGCTCCGATTTCCTCCCACAGTCCAAAGATGTGCGGGTTAGGTGGATTGGCCATGCTAAATTGCCCGTAGTGTCCTTAAAAGTAAGGTTAAGGGGGGAGGGGGGTTGTTGGGTTACGGGTATAGGGTGGATACGTGGGTTTGAGTAGGGTGATCATTGCTCGGCACAACATCGAGGGCCGAAGGGCCTGTTCTGTGCTGTACTGTTCTCTTCTATGTCTAGATTTTATGGATAATGCCAGCTGGAGATACGCGTGGCTCATACCTAGCGTTGCGAATGAGTGGCACCCCCAGCCAACTTTGCATTGAGGTCTTCCACACTGGGCATGGGGTGCCTGTCCAACGGGAGGCCTTGTTTACTGTCATTTTATCGTTGTCACTTGTCCGGCTTCAGCACCGGGATCACTGGCACAGCCCAATCTGAATTGGACCTCTGAAAAATCCCTGGGGAAAATTGATTGGTGGAGTAGCAGGCAGCAAAGGGGACTTTCAGAGAATACAGCAGAATACAGATAGATTGGAGAGTTGGGTGGAGAAATGGCAGATATAGAACAGTACAGCACAGAACAGGCCCTTCGGCCCTCAATGTTGTGCCGAGCAATGATCACCTTACTCAAACCCATGTATCCACCCTATACCCGTAACCCAACAACCCCCCCCTTAACCTTACTTTTTAGGACACTACGGGCAATTTAGCATGACCAATCCACCTAACCCGCACACCTTTGGACTGTGGGAGGAAACCGGAGCACCCGGAGGAAACCCATGCACACACGGGGAGGACGTGCAGACTCCGCACAGACAGTGACCCAGCCGGGAATCGAACCTGGGACCCTGGAGCTGTGAAGCATTTATGCTAACCACCATGCTACCGTGCTGCCCACTTGGATGGAGTTCAATCCGGGCAAATGTGAGGTGATGCATTTTGGAAGATCCAATTCAAGAGTGAACTATACAGTAAATGAAAAATCCCTGGGGAAAATTGATGTACAGAGAGATCTGGGTGTTCAGGTCCATTGTACCCTGAAGGTGGCTGCGTAGGTCGATAGTGTGGTCAAGTAGGCATACGGCATGCTTTCCTTCATTGGAAGGGGTATTGAGTACAAGAGTCGGCAGGTCATGTTACAGTTGTATAGGACTTTGGTTAGGCCACATTTGGAATACTGCGTACAGTTCTGGTCGCCACATTACCAAAAGGATGTGGATGCTTTGGAGAAGGTTCAGAGGAGATGCACCAGAATGTTGCCTGGTATGGAGGGTGCTAGCTATGAAGAGAGGTTGAGTAGATTAGGATTATTTTCATTCGAAAGACAGAGGTTGAGGGGGGACCTCACTGAGGTCTACAAAATCATGAGAGGTATAGACAGGGTGGATGGCAAGAAGCTTTTTCCCAGAGTGGGGGACTCAATTACTAGGGGTCACGAATTCAAGGTGAGAGGGGAAATGTTTAAGGGAGATATGCGTGGAAAGCTCTTTATGCAGAGGATGGTGGGTGCCTGGAACGCATTGCCAGCGAAGCTGGTAGAGGCGGGCATGATAGCGTCATTCAAGATGTATCTAGACAGATACATGAATGGGCAGGAAGCAGAGGGATACAGATCCTTAGAAAATAGGCGACAGTTTTAGATAGAGGGTCTGCATTGGTGCAGGCTCGGAGGGCCGAAGGGCCTGTTCCTGTGCTGTAATTTTTCTTTGTTCTCTTTGGACCGGGTGTATAATCCCATATTCCCCAACCGGCCCAGCTCGTCGTCCATCTTCATGGTGCATGGGACTGGACGGGCCACCAAATGTTTGGGTTGGGCTTCTACGTCAATGTAAATTTTAGCTGTGGCTCCCTTTAACTTCCTCAGACTATCCTGGAAGACACTGGGGTATTTTCACAGGATCACTACCAGTGGTAGTCGGAATGACTGTTGTCCATGGGTAACTGGGGTTACTACGGTCCCAATAATTGTCAATGGCTCCCAGGAGACGTCGCCAGATAGGCCTCAGAGTCCTGGATGCTGGATCCCCAGAGTTTTCAGTAAGTTTGTTGTCCGCTATCCGAGAACGCAGCCTCCATATCAATCTTCATGTCTAAGGGGTGTCCATTTACTTGGAGTGTTATTTTCTCAGGGGCGACTTTGGGTGCCATGATCCAATTGTTTTCCTCGGACTGATCAATATGTAAAACGTTAGCTCAGGGTGGTTGTGCTATCCAATCAGGATGATGCATTTGTTTCTATTCTGGTAGCCTCATAGAATCGTAGAATTCCCACAGTGCAAAAGGAGGTCATTTGGTCCATTGGGTCTGCACCAACCCCACGAAAGAGCACCTTTCCTCGGCCCACTTCCCCTGCTCTAACCCTGTAACCCCATAACTCCACCGAATGTTTGAACCATAGAGCATGGTCAATCCACCTAATCTTTGGACTGTGGAAGGAAACCACAGCACCTAGAGGGAAACCATGACAACACGGTTACTGCCCTCAACTGCCACGGTTCCTGCGACCACAAGTGTAGCACTATTTCAAGTCCTCTTTCTTGCCCTCGTGTGAGGTGGCTCTTGGCCAGCAGGTCTACAATATTGTTCAGGTGGTGACTGGATTCCATATGCCTTACTCTTTGAGGGCATCACTCGCTGAAATGGGGGCGGCAAACGCTGTGGACATTGTAATCCATGGACTCCTGGAGCTCCCAGACCCCTATTCCTCGTTCTTATGGGAAAGTGAAAGTTCTGTAGACCTTTTTAGATCCAAGACTGCTTCTGCCAACAGTTTTGTTTGGTTTGCCATGTTATTAATACCACACACCAGGCGGTCTCTCAATATATCAAGGAGGGATGGGTCATAGTCACAATGTTCAGTTATGTTAGAAAGGTGCGTCAGGAATTCCGTCACCAATTCCCCCAGGGTTCGCCTGGCCACGTTGAACCAGTATACAATTGCTGATGGTTTAGGGTCGTAATGATTTGCGGCAAGTTCCGCAATTGTTCGAGTCAGGGGCTTCTGGGTAGGTGAGACCTTTGATTACGATGAAAGTTGGGGCTCTGCAGGCGGTCAGGAATATTACCTTCTGTCGATCATCTCCAACAATACCATTTGGTGGAAGAAATACCGCATCCGTTCATTATACTGGGCCCAATCTTCCACGCCTGTATCTAAGGCCTCGAGCCTAAAATCTCATCGAACTCAGTCTTGTGCTGGGGAATTCAGGTGCTGTCTGGACATCCCGAATTGCAGCTGTAGTTTTTCTCGTCGCCATATATAAGCTCAGGAAACCTGAGAAGGTAAATTCAAATGGCTGTTTATTTTAAGCCAAAAAGAAAAGACCGCAATATAGCACAAAGGTCCCAACCAGGACTACCGAGCATGTTGGGTGGAGTAATGGTTTTAAGAACATAAGAACATAAGAACTAGGAGCAGGAGTAGGCCATCTGGCCCCTCTAGCCTACTCCCCCATTCAATGAGATCATGGCTGAACTTTTGTGAACTCAGCTCCACTTTCCGGCCCGAACACCAAAGACTATCTATCTTTATCTTGAAAAAATTTAATAAAGGAGCCTCAACTGCTTCACTGGGCAGGGAATTCCATAGATTCACAACCCTTTGGGTGAAGAAGTTCCTCCTAAACTCAGTCCCAAATCTACTTCCCCTTATTTTGAGGCTATGTTCCCTAGTTCTGCTTTCACCCACCAGTGGAAACAACCTCCCCGCATTTATTCTTTCAATTCCCTTCATAATTTTATATGTTTCCATAAGATCCCGCCACATCCTTCTAAATTCCAATGAATACTCAACCTCTCCTCATAATCCAACCGCCTCAACTCTGGGATTAACCTAGTGAATCTCCTCTGCACTCTCTCCAGTGCCTTTCTCAGGTAAGGAGACCAAAACTAAACACAATCCTCCAGGTGTGGCCTCACTAACACCTTATACTGTAATATTACAATGACTTCAGGTGAGGATAGAAAATTAAAATTGCTTATTGTCACGAGTAGGCTTCATTGAAGTTACTGTGAAAAGCCCCTAGCCACCACATTCCTGCGCCTGTTCGGGGAGGCTGGTACAGGAATTGAACCATGCTGCTGGCCTGTCTTGGTCTGCTTTAAAAGCCAGCGATTTAGTCCAGTGTGCTAAACCAGTCCCTAGAGGTGCAACTAAAGACAGAAATTGAAATGTGGTTGGTAGAATTCACTGCCCAGTGATCTCTGGGAAAACAGCATCATATTGACTGTCTCTTCATTGACATGCGATGAATGGGGTGAGGTTTTCGTGCATGTGTGAAAGGAGTCAAATTTATTGCAGACATTTAAATGCTTCAGGTTTAAATACCCTATTAATGACTCAATACGTGTTAATTACTTCGGCTGTAATGGTCCTTCCTTTTTATTCCCTTATTTCCTCTTTCTTTTAGTTATTTAAGAATCCATGGATGATTAATGGACATGTCACTTTAAAGGCAAGAAGCCTGTATCTTTAATTCAAGCAGAAAGAATCCAGAAGGCACTGCTGGTTTAACCAGAGGCTGCAGACGTACTAGCTCTAAAAAGGGAGATAAGGTTGGGACTCAGTTTGATTGATTGGCTGGTGGCAATGGATTGGCCCAAAGGGCTGTGTTCTACCTGGTAACAGGTGGTGATTGGATCGTATTTCACTGGGATGTTTTTCAGAGTCCCGAGGTTTTAGTTTGGTTTCAGTTTTGATTCTGGCAACATGATGAAGGGTTAGCTCTCTCCAAAATATCCAGCGAACCGTCTCCAGAAGGCCACTGTGAGGGCTGACTCTCTGTCCAGAAAGCTTCTGGGTGTTGTTTTCCTGCAGACAAACCACGAGCTGAAAGCACAGTTTGGTGAGAAATAAGGTGCGTCTCCAAGAAAAGCTGTGGGTAATGCATTTCCAAATCACCTTAATCTGCAAAGAAGATCGTAGACTGTAAATTAAAGACTTTAGTCGGTAACCTTGCCATGAAGAAAAGTGTGCTAGATCCAGCATTTGAACAAAGACTCTTCCCTCCACTTATGATTTTTATCCCTTTCCACCTCTCTGTGTTTGTCTGTCTTGTGTGTGTGAAGTGGATGGGGAACAGTTAAAGTATTAGTTACAAGTTTATTATTAACTAGTTGTAACAGGTGGTTATTGGATCCTATTTCACTGGGATGTTTTTCTGAGTCCCGAGGTTTTAGTTTGGTTTGTTTTGATTCTGGCAACATGGTGAAGGGTTTCAATTAACTCTCTCCAAAATACTACATATTTCATAGTTCTTGATATAAATAACCAATAATCTTGTTTTCTTCTACAAACCTGGTGACTGTGAATATTGGGCAGCTAAAAGCCAAATGCATCAGGTATTTTTATAAAAATGATTGGATAATTATTTTGCACTGTGACTCCGGGGCAGGTGGGGCTGGAATTGACTGTACTAATCCAGGGTGTCATAGCACAGCCAAACTCTCCGGCACTGAAAATTAACATTTACAAATGTGGACTCGCATTCCATCAAATTTTAATTCTGGGAGATGTTTCAAAAAAAATACTTTTTTGAATCTTTTCGTTCTCTTTTTATCTCTCTTAATCCAATCTTTCTTTTCCTCTTGAATTTACACTTCCTTCACAATCATTCAATCTGGTGATGGCAGATGCACTATTTCCGTCATGGATTTGCAGAGCAAAAATAGGGAATTGGGGGGAAACTCTCCACTCACTGGAGTCATAACCTTCACAAAGGAAGATGGCTGCAGTTGGTGCAGGTCAATCGTCTCAGTTCTGGGACATCACTGCAGTCGTTTCCCAGGGCAGTTCCTTGGCCCAATCATCTTCAGATGCTTCATCAATGGTCTTCCCTCCATCATCATGGAAATGGAACTATCAGAGAGTCCATGCCAGCTCTCTCTAGAGCAATCCAGTCTATCCAATTCCATCCCTCCATCACTGTAATGCTGCAGGCTTATTTCCCGCAAGAGTCCATCCAATTTCTTTTTGATATCATTGATTGTCTCCACCTCCACTACGATTCATTGGTGACTCCGTACTGCTCACTTCAGAGTGAACGAGGAAGGTTCCTAGCTTGGGTTAATTGCGATATCCCTGATGGTTGAATATTCCACCAAGAACACCAGGCACTTGCACATGATTATGAACGCTTTGATTCGGGGAAGGAACAAAATATGGCCATTTAATCACAGTTCTGACCTCTGGTGGTTTCATTCAAGTTCCTCCTGCAGGTTAGAACTGAATTCTGCAAGAGGGTGTCAACATTCCCAGGTTTGTTCCAACAAAGCGTGGCTTCCTTTTAAACCTGACTAACTGTAAAATCAGTGGAATAATGTGGAAACTCCCTGTAACTAACTGTGTTTGAAATACAGGAAATGGGCAGAAGCCAGCACTAAAATATAAGGCACAAATGGAAAGGCTGAGAGAATCATAAAGTACAAACTGAAGGAGGGAAGAGAGAGATTGTGAGAAGGAAAGAGGGAGAGAGAAATTGAGGGAAGAAGAGAGAAATTGACAGAAGGAAAGAGCGATTGAGGGAAGGAGAGAGAGATTGTAAGAAGGAGAGACACAATGAGAGAGGTAGAGAGGGATTGAGAGAAGGAGAGAGAGATTGAGAGAGGGAGAACGCGATTGTGGGATGGAGAGAGGGCAAGAGAGATTGTGAGAAGGAGTGCAAGAGAGAGATGGTCAAAAGGAAAGGGGAGAGAGAAATTGAGGAGAGATAGATTGTGAGAAGGAGAAAGATTGTGAGAGGGAGAAAGATTGTGAGAGGGAGATAGATTGTGAGAAGAGAGGGCTAGTGGCATTTTGAGAACGAAATAAAGAGCGAGATTGTGAGAATGGGAAAGGGGGAGAGAGGTTTTGAGAAGGAGAGAAATTGAAGAGGGAGAGAGTGATTGTGGGAAGGAGAGAGGGAAAGTGATTGCGAAAAGGAGAGCACAAAAGACAGATTGTCAAAAGGAAAGGGAGAGAGAAATTGAGGAAAGAGAGCTTGTGAGAAGGAGAGAGGGAGAGAGAGAGATTGCGAAGAGAGGTCTAGTGACATTTTGAGAAAGAAAGAAGGAGAGAGATTGTGAGAATGGGAGAGGGAAAGAGAGGTCGTGAGAAGGAGAGCGAGATTGTGAGAAGCAGAGTGGGAGAGAGACTGAGGGACAGAATGAGGGAGAGAAAGATTGAGGGAAGGAGAGAGAGAGATTGTGAGAAGGAGAGAGGGAAAAAGATATTGGAAGAAGATGTGGTGATATGCCTGCGCACAGTTATGTAGACATTGAGCAATGCGACCTTCAACCAGCTGGTGACGTCTGAAATACGTCATGTCACTTGAGATGCTCAAAGTTGGTAGTAAGACGTACAACAGGGTAGTCGCACCTAGAGTAGCTCCAGGAGAATTCACTGAATTCATTTAGTAACTTTATTCGAACAGTAATCTACTAGTTATCTATCCACGCGTTTATTAATAAATCAGCTTTCTAGTTAAACAACTAGATTGTTCTGTGTAAATAATTACAATGGCCATCTCACAGAACACAACATGGTACCAGGAGTTTGGAACGTTTAAAGATAATGGTCGAGAAGATGCGGCGAAATCAGCTGAAGAACGAAAAGAGAAGATCCTTCTGTTGACCTGGTGAACTACGGCCGTCTGCAACTCAACACAACAAATGATGGTGAAGTTAGAGATGGAAGGTATAAGTGCACCCCACTAGCTTTGAGTCTCGGTAACATCAATGAAAATTGGTGAGTTTTCAAGCAACAATTTAGGCTCTATGTTTCAGCCTTTGGTCTGCAGGCACAGCCTGATGAGAGCCATGTTGTGTTGCTGTTCATGGTGGCAGGTCCTCGAGCAATCGAAAATTACAATACCTTCTCTTTTGACAGCGAAGAAGAAAGCAAGAGCTACGATGAAGTGATAGAGTGCTTCGATCGGCATTGCTCTCCGAAAAAGAACAAAACATTTGAACATATTACATATTACATATTTTGTGTGTGTACCCAAAAAAACAGGCACATCCTTTGATAGCGATGTAACCGACTTGAGGCTGAAGGCCCAGTCCTGCAATTTCAGTGATCTAAAGTTATCGATGATCCACAGCCAAATAATGTTTGGGATATCGAATGATAAACTCTGTGAGAGATTGTTACGGGAAAAAGACGTGAAATTAGAAAATGCTATCAAGATCTGCCATCTGAGTGAGCTGGCCTGCACAGCTGATCAATACACCAAGCTTGAAACATTTTGGTGCCTATATGGAAGAAAACGCCAGTGCCATCAGCACTGCGACACAGTTCAATAAAAAACATGGTCTCAGCGCAGGTGGCCATTTAAGCAGCCGACTGGTTCTGCCATTTTATGCCAGTGATGTGGCAATCACCATGGGCCACAGTAATGTGCAGCATATGGAAAAGTATGTTCCAAATGTGGCCTTACAAATCATTTTGCGAAACAATGTTTTTTGCGTCCTACAGTGGACCAAACAGGGCCCTCAGTGCAATTGATGAGATGCCCCTTAAAGAATTATTTTCTGTTGATCTGATTTCAACCAAGGACAAGATGAGTCGACCATGAAAACTGAAGAAGTCTTACTGGCCAGTTGTGACAATAGTAATGAACATAAGAACATAAGAACTAGGAGCAGGAGTAGGCCATCTGGCCCCTCGAGCCTGCTCCGCCATTCAATTAGATCATGGCTGATCTTTTGTGGACTCAGCTCCACTTTCCGGCCCAAACACCATAACCCATAATCCCTTTATTCTTCAAAAAACTATCTATCTTTACCTTAAAAACATGTAATGAAGGAGCCTCAACTGCTTCACTGGGCAAGGAATTCCATAGATTCACAACCCTTTGGGTGAAGAAGTTCCTCCTAAACTCAGTCCTAAATCTACTTCCCCTTATTTTGAGGCTATGCCCCCTAGTTCTGCTGTCACCCGCCAGTCGAAACAACCTGCCCGCATCTATCCTATCTATTCCCTTCATAATTTTTAATGTTTCGATAAGATCCCCCCTCATCCTTCTAAATTACAACGAGTACAGTCCCAGTCTACTCAACCTCTCCTCATAATCCAACCCCTTCAGCTCTGGGATTAACCTAGTGAATCTCCTCTGCACACCCTCCAGCGCCAGTACGTCCTTTCTCAAGTAAGGAGACCAAAACTGAACACAATACTCCAGGTGTGGCCGCACTAACACCTTATACAATTGCAACATAACCTCCCTAGTCTTAAACTCCATCCCTCTAGCAATGAAGGACAAAGTTACATTTGCCTTCTTAATCACCTGTTGCACTTGTACACCAACCTTCTGTGACTCATGCACTAGCACACCCAAGTCTCTCTGAACAGCGGCATGCTTTAATATTTTATCGTTTAAATAATAATCCCGTTTGCTGTTATTCCTACCAAAATGGATAACCTCACATTTGTCAACATTGTATTCCATCTGCCAGACCCGAGCCCATTCACTTAACCTATCCAAATCCCTCTGCAGACTTCCAGTATCCTCTGCACTTTTCGCTTTACCACTCATCTTAGTGTCATCTGCAAACTTGGACACATTGCCCTTGGTCCCCAACTCCAAATCATCAATGTAAATTGTGAACAATTGTGGCCCAACACGGATCCCTGAGGGACACCACTAGCTACTGATTGCCAACCAGAGAAACACCCATTTATCCCAACTCTTTGCTTTCTATTAATTAACCAATCCTCTATCCATGCTACTACTTTACCCTTAATGCCATGCATCTTTATCTTATGCAGCAACCTTTTGTGTGGCACCTTGTCAAAGGCTTTCTGGAAATCCAGATATACCACATCCATCGGCTCCCCGTTATCTACTGCACTGGTAATGTCCTCAAAAAATTCCACTAAATTAGTTAGGCATGACCTGCCTTTAACGAACCCATGCTGCGTCTGCCCAATGGGACAATTTCTATCCAGATGCCTCGCAATTTCTTCCTTGATGATAGATTCCAGCATCTTCCCTATTACCGAAGTTAAACTCACTGGCCTATAATTTCCTGCTTTCTGCCTACCTCCTTTTTTAAACAGTGGCGTCACGTTTGCTAATTTCCAATCCACCGGGACCACCCCAGAGTCTAGTGAATTTCGGTAAATTATCACTAGTGCATCTGCAATTTCCCTAGCCATCTCTTTTGGCACTCTGGGATGCATTCCATCAGGGCCAGGAGACTTGTCTACCTTTAGCCCCATTAGCTTGCCCATCACTCCCTCCTTAGTGATAACAATTCTCTCAAGGTCCTCACCTGTCATAGCCTCATTTCTATCAGTCGCTGGCATGTTATTTGTGTCTTCCACTATGAAGACCGACCCAAAAAACCTGTTCAGTTCCACAGCCATTTTCTCATTTCCCATTATTAAAACTCCCTTCTCATCCTCTAAAGGACCAATATTTACCTTAGCCACTCTTTTTTGTCTTATATATTTGTAAAAACTTTTACTGTCTGTTTTTATATTCTGAGCAAGTTTACTCTCATACTCTATCTTACTCTTCTTTATAGCTTTTTTAGTAGCTTTCTGTTGCCCCCTAAAGATTTCCCAGTCCTCTAATCTCCCAGCAATCTTTGCCACTTTATATGCTTTTTCCTTCAATTTGATACTCTCCCTTATTTCCTTAGATATCCACGGTCGATTTTCCCTCTTTCTTCCGTCCTTCCTTTTTGTTGGTATAAACCTTTGCTGAGCACTGTGAAAAATCGCTTGGAAGGTTCTCCACTGTTCCTCAACTGTTCCACCATAAAGTCTTAGCTCCCAGTCTACCTTAGCTAGTTCTTCTCTCATCCCCTTGTAATCTCCTTTGTTTAAACACAAAACACTAGTGTTTGATTTTACTTTCTCACCCTCCATCTGTATTTTAAATTCCACCATATTGTGATCGCTCCTTCCGAGAGGATCCCTAACTATGAGATCGTGAGTACTGGTCCCACCTCCCCCAGAACCGGTCCCAATGCCCCAGGAATTTGAATCCCTCCCTCTTGCACCATCTCTCGAGCCACGCCTTCATCCTATCTATCCTGACATTCCTACTCTGACTAGCTCGTGGCACTGGTATCAATCCTGAGATTACTACCTTTGAGGTCCTACTTTTCAGTTTAACTCCTAACTCCCTGAATTCCGCTTGTAGGACCTCATCCCGTTTTTTACCTATATCGTTGGTGCCTATGTGCACCACGACAACTGGCTGTTCACCCTCCCCCCCCAGAATGTCCTGCAGCCGCTCCGAGACATCCTTGACCCTTGCACCAGGGAGGCAACATACCATCCTGGAGTCTCGATTGCGTCAACAGAACCGCCTGTCTATTCCCCTTACGATCGAGTCCCCTATCACTATAGCCCTGCCATTTTTCTTCCTGCCCTGCTGTGCAGCAGAGCCAGCCACGGTGCCATGAACCTGGCTGCTGCTGCCTTCCCCTGGTGAGCCATCTCCCTCAACAGTATCCAAAGCGGTATATCTGTTTTGCAGGGAGATGACCGCAGGGGACACCTGCACTGCCTTCCGACTCTTGCTCTTTCTTTTGGTCACCCATTTTCTATCTCCCTCAGTAACCTTCACCTGCGGTGTGACCAACTCGCTAAACGTGCTATCCACGACCTCCTCAGCATCGCGGATGCTCCAAAGTGAGTCCATCCGCAGCTCCAGAGCCGTCAAGCGGTCTAACAAGAGCTGCAACTGAACACACTTCTTGCACGTGAAGGAGCCAGGGACAGTGGACGTGTCCCTGAGCTCCCACATCGCACACGAGGAGCATGACACGGGTATGGGATCTCCTGCCATGTCTTAAACCCTTGGTAAACTTAAACAACTAGAAAAATAAAAATAAATAAATTAGACAATGAAAAGAAAAAGAGAGACTACTTACCAGTCACTTACCAGGGTTAAAAAGCACCTCCTCACACTCTGCACCGAATTACCTCACTGCACCAAATTACCAAGTTTAAATCTCCCACTCTGTACGAGTCTCACTCCGGATGTGTCTCCTGGAAAAGTGCTCCTGGAAGCTGCTTCATCAAAAACAGATGGACATTTCCAGTGATGCTGAATGACACATTGATAAAATGCAAGCTCGACACAGGTGTGAGGGCAAATCTCCTCAGTCTGTCCGATTTGCATGGGTTACGGGTTAAATCGAAGATCGCCAATTAACCGAGACTGCTGATGGACTACAGTGGGAAGGAGATTGAGACGCCGAATGTTGCAGTGGGAATGAGATTGAGATGCTGAATGTTACAGTGGGAAGGAGATTGAGACACTGAGTGAACTCGAAGCATGGGAGACAACAGAAGTCATATCATACCATTTTTCATTGTAGCCATGAAATGTTCATAATGGGAACAGATGCGTGTGAGGTCATTTTTATAAATGACCTGGAAGAGGGTGTAGAAGGATGGGTTAGTAAATTTGCAGATGACACGAAGGTCGGTGGAGTTGTGGATAGTGCTGAAGGATGTTATAGGATACAGAGGGACATAGATAAGCTGCAGAGCTGGGCTGAGAGGTGGCAGATGGAGTTTAATGCGGAAAAGTGTGAGGTGGTTCACTTTGGAAGGAGTAACAGGAATGCAGAGTACTGGGCTAATGGCAAGATTCTTGGTAGTGTAGATGAACAGAGAGATCTCGGCATCCAGGTACATAAATCCCTGAAAGTTGCCACCCAGGTTAATAGGGCTGTTAAGAAGGCATATGGTGTGCTAGCCTTTATCAGCAGGGGGATTGAGTTTCGGAGCCACGAGGTCATGCTGCAGCTGTACATAACTCTGGTGCGGCCGCTCCTGGAGTACTGCGTGCAGTTCTGGTCACCACATTATCGGAAGGATGTGGAAGCTTTGGAAAGGGTTCAGAGGAGATTTACTAGGATGTTGCCTGGTATGGAGGGAAGGCCTTGCGAGGAAAGGCTCAGGGACTTGAGGTTGTTTTCGTTAGAGAGGAGAAGGCTGAGAGGTGACTTAATAGAGACATATAAGATAGTCAGAGGGTTAGATAGGGTGGACAGTGAGAGTCTTTTTCCTCAGATGGTGATGACCAACACGAGGGGACATAGCTTTAAATTGAGGGGTGATAGATGTAGGACAGATGTCAGAGGCAGTTTCTTTACTCAGTGAGTAGTAGGGGTGTGGAACGCCCTGCCTGCAACAGTAGTAGACTCGCCAACTTTAAGGGAATTTAAGTGGTCACTGGATAGACATATGGATGAAAATGTCATATAGGTCAGATAGGCTTCAGATGGTTTCACGGGTCGGCGCAACATCGAGTGCCGAAGGGCCCGTACTGCGCTGTAGTGTTCTATGTTCTATGTTCTAGGTCCTGAACCTAGTTGAGCGGCTGTATGTTCCAGACTGCGAGACAACAGAAGATTATTGCAACTCGCAACAAGATACAGCTGGTGCAGTTATCCGACAAGCGATAGTGGAAGCGCAAGAAGATCAACCAGAGGCAAGGTGGAGAACTCAAATGGAACTCCAGAGTTCTGGTTAGCGGTCTTCAAACGTGAGGGTTTGCTCAGTGACATCATAGCATGATAAGCCTATCCTGAAGCATCTACAAACTGTAACTTTAAATTCTTCAAATCCGGGACAGCCAATGAGCTTCACTCTGGAGCTCAAGTTGGAACCGAATGAGTACTTCACAAATGAGGTACTCGCGAAAACATACCAGATGAGTTGTGGCCTGATGGGTCAGACGTCTTCGTATTTGCAACCACAGGGTATCAGATCAACTGGAAGAAAGCACAAAATGTCACACATAAGGAACGGGATACTTGTAAAACAGTAACGAAAACTGTACTAAATGACTCCTTGTTCAATTTCTTCACTCCTGAGTTTCCAGAACATGGAGTGTTGGATGGAAGCTCTGCAGCAAGACTCGCTGCTGACTTGAAAATCGATCATTTCTTACACATAATTCCACGAGTCGCGTTATACTACATGGAAGACGATATTACAGACGACGATGCTAAGTATGATGATCATTACGGCCTCACGGTAGCATGGTGGTTAGCATCAATGCTTCACAGCTCCAGTGGTCCCAGGTTCGATTCCCGGCTGGGTCACTGTCTGTGTGGAGTCTGCACGTCCTCCCCGTGTGTGCGTGGGTTTCCTCCGGGTGCTCCGGTTTCCTCCCACAGTCCAAAGATGTGCGGGTTAGGTGGATTGGCCATGCTAAATTGCCCGTAGTGTAAGGTTAATGGGGGGGATTGTTGGGTTACGGGTTACGTGGGTTTAAGTGTGGTGATCATTGCTCGGCACAACATCGGGGGCCGAAGGGCCTGTTCTGTGCTGTACTGTTCTATGTTCTATTACGATAATGAAAACTACGACAACCATGATTGCAAAGAGGAAAATGAATACTCAGATGATGAGCCAGAAGGGGACGACCGTGAAACGTCGCGCTACTCCAGTGGTTTGGCAGAATTGATGAGGTGATCACAAGGGACGCCCAGTCTGCGTAGGACACCGAGAAGTGTGAAAGCTCTAAGATGGCGTATGCAAGTGAGATTGTCATAACAGACACATCAGATTAGAGCAACTCAGCTACAAACAGAGTGATAATGGAAGAAATCATCTCCATTCTGGAGAAACTGGCTTCAGAGGCATACGGTGAATCATCTTGGGCCCACAAAATGGTTCCGGTAGTAGACTCCCTGATACCTGAGGCCATGCCACCAAAAGATGTGCCAGAAGAACAGATAGCTGTATCTGTATGTAGCTCTACATCGACAGACGATACATACATAATTCTAACAGACAGGGATAAGCTAGTCACTACTCAGCTCTTCAGGAAAAGATAACCCAGAGATTATCCTATCGAGTGATGTTGAGTCATCAATGGGCGTCAAACACAGGATGATGAAGCAGCACCCATCGTTGGGGACGTGGATTCAGCTCGGGCACCAGAGTGCGAGGCTCTGCAGGCTGTTCCTGCAGACTTGGCGATAGACGCACCGTCCCTCATACATATGCCAAGACTGGACGTTTCAGCAGACAATCCACAAGCACCCACTCACATGGCGCAGGCCAGCATCACGACAGGTGCTTCCAAAACCAAACAGAAAACGAGGCGCAGTCACAAGATCCCTCCCACAAAAAAGAAGAGGAAGAGAAGGAGGATGGGGGATATCGTGAGTCCACCTGTGGTACTAAACAAGAAGACATCGGCAATGTGGCTGACAGGCCAGATAGTGAAAGTACACAAAGATGCAGCAAAATGCATCACGTTAAAACATCAAAAATGCTGGTGACGCAGGCAAGGCCAGCATGGGAATTGGTCTTCAGAACCCATCGCGCCAAAAGGCTAAACAAGGTGTGAAGACAAAAAAGACCTGCCGGAAAATCTGTATTCCAGAAGCTGAAGTGACAATGGGAAGCTGATAAGAACCCAGAAGATCAACATGACAATGTCGTCGTGAATGTCCAATAAGCTGTGTACCAGGGACACGTTCATAAGGCGTATCATGTTGTTTGAAACAGCTGCATTTAAAAAAAATAAATTTCGATATCCAATTAGTTTTTTCCAATTAAGGGGAAATTTAGCACGACCAATCGACGTAGTCTGCACATTTTTGGGTTGCGGGGCCGAAACCTACTCAAACATGGGGAGAATGTGCAAACACCATGCAGACGGATACCGAGAGACGGGATGAAACCTGGGACCTCGGGGCCGTTGGGCAGCAGTGCTAACCACTGTGCCACTATGCTGCCCTAAGCACAACTGTATATATATGTGTGTCTGTGAGTGTGTGTGTGTATATATAAAACACGTGTAAAAAAAGTGATAACATAGATCTTGCTTTGTAAGACACAGTTATATTTGAATATTAATGTTAACATTTCCAAAGAAGAAGGAGCCGTGCTCCGAAAGCTCGTGTTTGAAACAAACCTGTTGGACTTTAACCTGGTGTTGTAAGACTTCTTACTGTAACATTTCCAAAGGCAGGGGGATGTGGTTGTGTGCCTGTGCACAATTATGTAGATAGTGAGCAATGCGACCTCCAATCAGCTGATGGTGTCAGACATACATCACATGACTTGAGATGCTCGCCAGTTGGTAGTAAGACGTATAACAGGATAGTTGCACCTAGCGTAGCTCCAGGAGAATTCACTGAATTAATTTAGTAACTTTATCCAAACAGTAATATGTTAGTTATCTTTCCACATGTTTCGTAATAAATCAACTTTCTAGTTAAACAACTAGATAGTCTGTGTAAATCATTACAACAGCCACCTCACACAACACAACAGGAGAGAGGCAGAGATAGATTGTGAGGAGGAGAGAGGGAGGGAAAGATTATAGGGAGGTTAAAGGGAGAGAGAGATTGAGGGAAGGAAGGGATTGTCATAGAGAGATTGAGGGAAAGAGAGCGGGAGAGAGAGATTGTGAGGGGATGGTAGCGAGACATTGAGAGCAGGAGCGATGGATTATAAGGATGTGAGGGAGAGAGAGTGAAAGATTGAGCGAAGGAGAGAGATTGTGAGGATCGAGGGAAAGAGAGATTGTGAGTAGTAGAGAAGGAGAGAGAGATTGTCAGAGGGTGAGTGAGGGACAGAGAGATTATGAGAAGGATAGAGGGAGAGAGAGATTGTCAGTAGTAGAAAGGAAGAGAGAGATTGTGAGAGGGTGAGTAAGGGACAGAGAGATTGTGAGAAGTAGAGAGTGACAGAGTGATTATGAGAAGGGGAGAGAGATTGTGAAGCGAGAAGTAGAGAGAGATTTTGAGAAGGATAGAGGGGGAGAAGGAGAGAGAGGTTTTTTGTCGGCCAGATTCTCCGTTCCTGAGATTAAGAGTTGATGCTGGGTCAGGATTCGTTGAGTTCTATGACAGCAAAATTGGCGCCGCACCAGGACCGATGCCACAACTGTTAGGGGGCTAGCACTTGGGCCAAGTGGAGCATGATTGATTCCAATAAGAAACGATGTGGGATTCGCCGGGTCCATTATTGACAACTAGGAGGCTGACAAGCTGCAGCTGCATATACACACTTCACTCCCCATACACACCATCCCAGATGGCAGCAAGACACCCGGACTCGACGTTCACCGATGCGGAACTGGAGACCCTGCTGGAAACAGTGTCCACAGTGGACAAGGGGAGGGTGTCCCTGTATCCTGGGCTGCTCGCAGATGGCAGAGGTGGTCAGCGCCGTGGGCAACTCCCTCTGGACTGGCCAGCAGTGCCGGAAAAAAGTGTGCACCCTGCTCAGGGCAGCCAGGGTGAGTAGTCAGCACTGTGGCACCATTCCCCATTCCACACATGTAATGCCCCCAGCTACACGCGGAGGATGGCCGAATCCCCACCCTGAACCACATGCCGGCGCCCATACCGGCCACTATGGCCGGGTGCCCTGGCCACTGAGGCCACCAGCTACCCATACCCTGGGTTACATGTGTTAGACTGTCTAACTGTTCATTTTCTGTGTATCGCCCCCTCCCCTCCCTCTCTGCCCCCCCCCCCCCCCCCCCTCTGCCCCCTCTACCACCAAGGAGAAGGCTGCTCATAACCTCCGGGAATGGGAGAAGACTGGAGGGGGACTGCCGGACATGCACCTCACCGCAGCAGAGCAGAGGGCACTGGGCGTGGTCGGCGGGCCCAAATAAAGGGCAGTCGCCAAGGTGGAGGTTGGCATCGGGCGAGGAAGTGAGACCCCGCTGAGTTGCGGTTTCCCATGGCACGTGCATCACCCACCTCCCCCACCACCACGTCTACAACCCCTCCAACCACCGATGTAATCATGCATTTTGTCTTGTCTCCTGCAGGAGCTTTTGAGATGGGGCAGAGCCTTCTGGTGTCCCCAGCCCCCGACCTCAGCCACAGCCACAGGCAGAATCCCAGGTGCCGAGCAGCGACGAGGATGAAACCAACATGGCCGGGAGCCCTCGACCCACATCCCAGGACATCCTGGAGGTCAAGTCCGGGGATAACACTGACCTCCCGTCACAGCTGTCTCCAATATCCTCCACCATCCCAGAGACACTCAACTCGGTTGGGCATGTTAGTGAATTCATTTTTCCTTTAAATTTAAAAAAAAAATGGTTTAACAAATACATTTATATACAACAACAGCAAGCATTTTGTCAAATGCTTAATTTGCTTGTCAAATTAAACAAATAGTCCAAATATAAAAATTTAGTCAATTAAGTTTTCTTCTGACTCTGGTTAATCTTCTCAAAGTTTAGAGTTGCTGCTCAGAACTTGTAGATTTAATGTTCTCCATGACATTCTCATGCTCAGGAACTGCTGAACTATCTGACACTGCAGCTGACGCTGATTCTGATGTAGGTTTGTCATCGTGTTGTGAAAATCTTCTCTGGTTTTCAAGAGCACGTGACGATTTCTTCTTAAAACCAACCCATCCTGCTGTCCAAGAATCGCTTAAATGTCCCGAATGACTCTGCCTCCACCACCTCTGCTGGCAGTGCATTCCACGCACCCACCACTCTCTGTGTAAAGAACCGACCTCTGACATCTCCCCTATAGCCTCCTCCAATCACAGGATGGAGTTCAATCCTAATCAGGGCTTCCGTAGAGTCTAATGTTAGCAACAAGCATACAGCAAATTCTCGCATTCACCAAGTTGGTTTCCCCCAAGCAGTGCTCTGCTTATATAGTTTTGCAAGAAGTCTTACATCACCAGGTTAAAGTCCAACAGGTTTGTTTCAAACACGAGCTTTCGGAGCGCAGCTCCTTCCTCAGGTAAATGGAGAGGTACGTTCCAGAAACATTTATATAGACAAAGTCAGAGATGCTGGACAATGCTTGGAATGCGAGCATTTGCAGGTAATCAAATCATTACAGATCCAGGGAGAGGGATAATCACAGGTTAAAGAGGTGTGAATTGTCTCAAACCAGAACTGTTGGTAGGATTTTGCAAGTCCAGGCCAGATGGTGGGGGGTGGATGTAATGCGAAATGAATCCAAGATCCCTGTTGAGGCCGCACTCATGCGTGCGGAACTTAGCTATAAGTTTTTGCTCGGCAATTCTGCGTTGTCGCGTGTCCTGAAGACCGCCTTGGAGAACGCTTACCCGGAGATCAGAGGCTGAATGCCCTTGACTGCTGAAGTGTTCCCCGACTGGAAGGGAACATTCCTGCCTGATGATTGTTGCACGATGCCTGTTCATTCGTTGTCGCAGTGTCTGCATGGTCTCGCCAATGTACCACGCTTCGGGACATCCTTTCCTGCAGCAGTCAAGGGCTTTGCCAGCTTGATCAATAGTGGTACTACCAAGCTACCCTTGCTGATGGGCAAGACCTCCCACCCAAAGCACATTCTGTGTCCTTGCCACCTTCAAACACTTTCTCCAAATGTGTTCAACATGGAGCAGCGTTGGTTCATCAGCTGAGGGAGGGGGTAGTTGTTAATCAGCAGGAGGCTCCCTTCATGTTGAATACTCCCAAAGACACTCCTTCCTGGCTGAATACCATTTGTGCCATCACTTCTGGTGATGGAGGAGTGGTGGATCTGTAAGGTTTGATTTTGTGAGTATATTTGGAATGGCACTAGTTGGAGGGGCAGAGATTTTCTGCCGCCGATCATCGCGGTGGATATGGTGACACTGGTGGAAAGTCCCGTGGGCACGGGAATCTCAGTGGCGAGATTTGCTCACTTTTCCTGCCCCTCGCCGATGATGTAACGAGGTTCTCAGTTCCTCATCCAGGAAGGGCAGACACAGCAATAAAATTTATTTTTATAAATTTACATATGCTTAAAGAGCTTCCCCACTAGGTGAGAATTACACCCTCACCGGCATGACATCACATGATGGTTTACAACGGGTAATTATGTGTGTTGGGATGGGAGGGTTTCCCTGATGCTTGTTGATGGTGGTTTCCCCTTCTAAGACCATAAAACCATAAGACATAGGAGCAGGATTAGGCACTCGGCCCATCGAGTCTGCAATGCCATACAATCATGACTGAGATTTTTCTCATCCCCATTCTCCTACCTTCTCCTCATTACCCCTGATTCCCTTATTAATCATGAACCTAGCTATCTCTGTCTTAAAGTCACTCAGTGGTTTGGCCTCCACAGCCTTCTGCGGCAAAGAGTTCCACAGATTCACCACCCTCTGGCTGAAGAAATTCCTCCTCATCTCTGTTTTAAAGGATCATCCCTTTAGTCTGAGATGGTGTCCTCTGGTTCTAGTTTTTCATACAAGTGGAAACATCCTCTCCACGCCCACCCTATCCAGGCCTCACATTATCCTGTAAGTTTCAATAAGATTCCCCCCTCAACCTTCCAAACTCCAACGAGTACAGAACCAAAATCCTCAACCTTTTCTCATGAGTTGATGCGGGTTGCCACAGTTCCTGTGAGGGTAGGGGTTCCCCTTAGCTGGCAGGGGTGAGTTGCATTGGTGGTTGAGGGGGTTTCCCTGTATCTTTGGGGTGAGGATTGAGATGCAGATTGGGAAGCACCCCTTTGGAAATAGTGTTGCTGGATCTATCGGACCCCACCAGCGTGGCAGCAAAGATCACGGCCAGTGCACAATGCCAGAGAATCTGGAGTTAAAACTCAGCTGTGCAGCTGGAGAGCTACACACTGGTTTTCCCGCCTCTGCCACAATTCCACCCGTTATTTATTCCAGACTTCTGAATTATTGAAATTAAATTACCTCAGCGGCTATGATGTACCCAGGAAACAATCAGTTCCCTGGGGAATTAGTCCAGACTCTGGACTAATTCTAAAAGCAGGTGCCGTAAATCAGAAATAAAATGGAAAAACTCAGCAGGTCAGTCAGCACGTGTGGAGAGAGAGAGAGAGAGAGACCCAATTAATGTTTTTAGTCATCAATACCTCGTCTTCAGAACTGATTACTCGTCCAGTAACATTACCCTGTGCAATTGTTCCCGTCTGAATTAGTCTGATGATTTCTGTTTACTGTTGCATCATAGCATAAAACAATTTACTCTTCCTCCCTCTTCTCCACAGAGTTCCCATTCTCACTCAGTTCTTGATGCTATTTTCTTTTGCAGCTCTGTGGAACAGCTCCATGTACTTAACACCTCATGCTGTCCCAAAGCAAATTACACCTAATTAAATGCTTTTGGCGTACAGTCACAATTGTAATGCAGACGACCAGTAGAGGCACAGCATTCCACAAACAGCAACGGGACAATAATTGGATAATAACATAGAACATACAGTGCAGAAGGAGGCCATTCGGCCCATCAAGTCTGCACCGACCCACTTAAGCACTCACCCACTCTATCCCCGTAACCCAATAACCCCTCCTAACCTTTTGGGTCAGTAAGGGCAATTTATCACGGCCAATCCACCTAACCTGGATGTCTTTGGACTGTGGGAGGAAACCGGAACACCCGGAGGAAACCCACGCAGACACCGGTAGAACGTGCAGATTCCGCACAGACAGTGACCCAGCGGGGAATAGAACCTGGGACCCTGGAGCTGTGAAGCCACAGTGCTATCCACTTGTGGTATCGTGCTGCCCATAGTCTGATTATAATTATTCAGGGTGAGGTTGAGGGATAAAGTTGGTCAAAGGCATTGGGGAGAATTAATCTGCGTAAACTCACTGTCTCACTCCTGCAGAGTGGAGCTATGTTTAAAGGGAGCACAGACTAGAAATCAGTGTGACTGTGTTGCAACACTATACATGAAGAGAATACCTTTTAATACTAATCTTTATTATTGTCACAAGTAGGCTCATATTAACACTGCAATGACGTTACTGTAAAAAGCCCCTAGTTGCCACATTCCATCACCTGTTCGGGTACACAGAGGGAGAATTCAGAATGTCCAATTCACCTAACAGTACGTCTTTCGGGACGTGTGGGAGGAAACCGGAGCACCCGGAGGAAACCCACGCAGACACGGGGAAAATGGGCAGACTCCTCACAGACAGTCATCCAAGATGGGAATCGAACCTGGGGCTGAGAAGCAACCGTGCTAACCATGATGCTACCGTGCCGCTTTTGAATGCAACTGCTCTTTTGTTGGGAAACATAGGGAACAAATTGTTTCCGTTGGTGGAAGAACCAGAAGGCAGGGTTTTAGGATCATGGAGGGCACCAGGGGAGGGGAGGGGAAACAGAGAACACAGATCATACAGTGCAGAAGGAGGCCATTCAGCACATCGAGTCTGCACCGACCCACTTTAGCCCTCATGCTATCCCCATAACCTCCTAACCTTGACCAATCCACCTAACCTGCATGTCTTTGGACTGTGGGAGGAAACCGGAGCACCTGGAGGAAACCCACGTAGACACGGGGAGAACGTGCAGACTCCGCAGACAGTGACCCACCGGGGAATCGAATCTGGCACTGTGATGGCACAGTGCTAACCACGAAGATAACGTGCTGTGCAATGTCTCCAATTATCTACCCCCCGGGAAACTTCTTTCCATAAACACAATTCCATCAGCACTATTTAGGTAAACAATATAAATGAACAAATAACAAAGCACAAAGAAAAGTACAGCACAGGGAAAGGCCCATCGTCCCTCCAAGGGTGGGGATTTGTCAAACACAATGAACACCTTTGTGCACGACCAGTATGAAACTTCTGTCACTTCCTTCCGCAATGCTGGCTGACCTCCAAATCCTTGGCCCTTCTCCAGGCATCTTCCTCTCCCCATGCCTCCACCCCACTGTCTGGCCATGAACATATCCGCGGAGCTAATGCCCATCCCCTGGGTGTTCGGATGCTGGCTGCTGCATGTATGGTGCTGCCTCCCAGTGTCCAAGCACAGTGTCCAGGCATCAAGGTTTGATTGGGATGCTGGGCAATGACTCCCACATGCTACATGCCCACCCATGCGAATCCATTTGGTTGTGTGAAGTGCTCACTTAACTACAATTGACAATTCCTTATTAGCAATAGCCTTCAGCCGTGCGGCCAGAGGTCTCGTCAGATGGGCAGGGACAAGGGTTGCCACAGGAATGGGTAAACACGACCCATGGTGGTGGGCCGAGCGGTAAAGTTTACCCCCAGTGCACCACCACCCCTACCGTCCCATGGCAGCCCACCCCTGCAGAGGGTCCCCCACCCCCAGACAGTGTCCCACATCCTCCACCGAGCACTGGGCTGGCAAGCCCAGCACCCCGGGCTCTTTGCCTGTGAGCAAAGATGGCTACTCCCCTCCTCGGCTCCCCACAGAAGCCTTTCTGCCAGGTTCACGTTTTTCAAAAGGACTACTAATCGGCGCCAGCGTGACCAATTACTCGGGATTCCACTGAATGACGAGCGGCCATTGGATAAGGGGTGGCTCTCGTTAATTGTATGGAAATGAGGCTTAAGTGGTATTAATTGGTTTCTGGCCACGCTACAGCACAATCCTGATATCGCCTACGGGAGCGGGCCGGTTGCATCACAAACTGCCGCCTGTCCCGTTTCTCGTTTTTGGCCTCTCCCGCTGTTCACCGGCCTCGTTTCACTTGAGCAAGAGCAGAACAAGGCCGGATAATCGCACCCAATGTTTTCTACACAGCCTGTGGTTCGGGTCTGGAATATGGTGTCTGAGAGTGTGGTGGAGGCACGTCAATCATTTCTTTTGTCATGGGAGTGTCCCTTTAAGAAATGTTTTCTCTTATCACATGGCTTCAGTGATGTCACTTGATGCATATGATCCATATGGTCTGATGGTTTTATCCTGTAAGTCCCTTTGAACACAACTACATAGAACATACAGTGCAGAAGGAGGCCATTCAGCCCATCGAGTCGGCACCGACCCACTTAAGCCCTCACTTCCACCCTATCCCCATAACCCAATAAGCCCATCTAACCCTTTTGGTCACTAAGAGCAATTTATCATGGCCAATCCACCTAACCTGCACGTCTTTGGACTGTGGGAGGAAACCGGAGCACTGGGAAGAAACCCACGCAGACACGGGGAGAATGTGCAGACTCCGCGCAGACAGTGACCCAAGCTGGGAATCAAACCTGGGACCCTGGCGATGTGAAGCAACTGTGCTCGCCACTTGTACTACCGTGCTGCCCTGAAGTATCTTCAGTCTTGAAGGGGGAGGCAGTGGCATAGTGGCATAGTCACTGGGCTAGTAAACCAGAGACCCAGAGTAATATTCTGGGGACACAGGTTCAAATCGCACCACTGCAAATGGTGAGATTTGAATTCAATAAAAAATCTGGATGACTATGAAACCATTGTCGATTGCCTTAAAAAAACATCTGGTTCACTAATGTCCTTTACTGAATGAAATCTGCCATCCTTACCTGGTCTGACCTACTTGTGACATGTGACTCCAGACCCACAGCAACATGGTTGACTCCTAACTGCCCCCTAAAGGGCGATTAGGATGGCAATGAATGCTGGTACAGCCTGCAACGCCCACATCCCATTAACAAATAAAAAAAAGGTACTGACAATCAGTGAGCCTGACTATAATTATTGATTATGCTCATTTCAATTTAAGATTGTCCATCTTGAAATGGGGAAAAACCTTATAATTTCTCTTTGAAGCTAAGAAGGCTGGTGTGGATTTATTTTCACACATGTAAAAGAAAAGGTGCTCTTGATGTTTGCGAGAAGAAATTCAGCTTTGAAATTCTAGTTGCGTGGTGTGAGGTAGTTAATTTGAATTTTGATTTGGTTTGTGAAGTTAATTTTATCTTCAGGTTATATTAAATATTTTTGCAGTAATTTGTCAAGGAGCATGAAGAAAGCACTAAATGGAACATTTTGTTGGGTTTTGCAAGCACATGCTGTTTCGATTATTTTATCTGTACTCTATTGTTTAGGTTAATAAATATTGGTTCTGAAATAAATTGGAATTATCGAGGTTAACAAATCTATTAAGTTGTGAAATGCCAACTTACACAGTGGCCACAGTGGAATTGTAGTCATTGTATTGTTCCATTTGATCTATAATTCTAAACAAGAGAGACTATCAATTTTAAATTTCGCCAATGTTTAATGATTCCAGTGGCGCGGTGGCACAGTGGTTAGCACAGCTGCCTCACAGCGCCAGGGAACATGGTTCGAATCTGACCTCGGGTGACTGTGTGGAGTTTGCACATTCTCCCTATGTCTGCGTGGGTTTCCTTTGGCTGCTCTTGGTTTCCTCCCGCAGTTCAGAGATATGCAGGTTAGGTGAATTGGCCATGCTAATATTGCCCAAAGATTAATTGGGGTTATGGGGATAGGGGGCGTGGGATTGGGCCCATGGAGCAAGGCCAGTGCAGACTCGATGGGCCGAATGGCCTCCTTCTGCACTGTAGGGATTCTATGAAATGGGACTCTGGAGATACCTTATCATGGGACTGTACTAGGTAATTGAAGAGTTATTTCCAAAGCAGATTTTCAAGAGCAAACAAGTTGATAGCTCCTTCGAGGACCAATATACACTCTTGACCCATACCATACAGTGGAATGCAAGCAGCTTGCCAACATTATGCTGCCAGCTTATTTTAGTGATACTCGCAAACCCACCCAGTGTGATGCATGGGGCGGGATTCTCCCCTTCCCGGCGGGACGGGGGCTCCCAGCATAGGGGAGTGGCGCCAACCACTCCGGGGTCGGGCCTCCCCAAAGGTGCGGAATTCTTCGTACCTTTGGGGGCTAGGCCTGTGCCGGAGCGGTTGGCACCACGCCGACTGGCGCAAAAACTGGCGCCACCGGCCTTTCAGGCCCGCCGCCATGGCAGCGGGGCTGGCCGAAAGGCTTTCACCGGTTCACGCATGCGCCGGCGGTGACGTCAGCGGCCAGCTGCCGCTGACGTCACTACTGGCGCATGCGCGCTGTGGGTTTCTCTTCCGCTTCCGCCATGGCGGAGGCCGTGGCGGCCGCGGAAGAGAAAGAGTGCCCCCAGGGCTCTGGCCCGCACCCTGATAGAGGGGCCCAGATCGCGGGCCTGGCCACCGTGGGGGCACCCCCCGGGGTCCGATCGCCCCGCGCCCCCCCCCAGGACCCCGGGGGCCCGGTTGCGCCGCCGATCCTGCCATCACCAAAGGTGGTTCAAACCTCGGCGGCGGGAGAGGCCTCCCAGCAGCGGGACTTCGGCCCATCGCGGGCCGGAGAATCGCCGCAGCAGCCTCGCCGATCGGAGTGGCGAGATTCCCGTCCCCGCCAATTCCCAGGTGGCGGAGAATCTCTGCCACGGCGGGGGCAGGATTTACGGCGGCCCCAGGCGATTCTCCGACCCTGCTGGGGGTCGGAGAATTACGCCCCATGGTCTGAGACCACGAAAGCCGAGTATTCCGAGTCGACCATCCCAGCCAGCAACGTCTTGTCCAACACAAAGAAATCAATGCAGGTGCTTATGGGAAAAGTACAAAAAACTCCTTCGCTCTCAGCCTCCCAAATCTCCATGGGTCCACCCCACCACTCCTCCATGCGCTCCATAAACTTTTTGAGCTCCTTTGTCACTGCCTCGGGTTCGACTAGTCCAAATCTGGCTCAATGACTATGTTAAAACCCCCTCCTCCCTCTCCCTCCCTCTCTCTCTCTCTCTCTCTCTCTCTCTCTCCTCCCCCACCCTCCCACCACCCCAGAATCAACTGGTGGGAGTGCAGATCCGGGATCTACCCCAGCACCCACCTCATAAACTCCACGTTGTCCCAGTTTGGGGCATAAACATTTATCAAAACCACCGGCAGCCCGTCCAATTTTCGACTCACCATTATGAACTTCCCCCGCCCCTGAATCTGCCATGATATTCCCCTCGAATGCCACCCATTTGTTCACCAGCAAGCGCCAGCCCCCTCGTCTGCATGTTCAATCCTGAATGGAAGACCTGCCCCACCCACCCTTTCCTCAGCCTTGACTGATCCCCCGATCTTTAAATATGTCTCTTGTAGAAAAGCCATGTCCACCTTCAAACTCTTCAAGTGTGCGAACGTATGTGACCGTTTGACCGGTCCATTCAGTCCCCCCAAATTCCACGTGACGAGTCTGGTTGAGGGGAACCCCGCCCCCTCTTCCACGTGACCAGTCTTGTTGCGGGGACCCCCCTCCCCTGCTAATAATCAATTATGTCCCTCTTTAGGCCAGCCCCCAGCCCGTGTCACATGACCCTCCAGGCCCACCATCTGATTGCCACTGTCATCGCTCCCGTTCTTGCTGCACCACAACAGCCACACCATTGTCAGCAGCTGCCCCCTCCCCCAAATAAAACAAAAACCCCATCACCTCCCTTGCACCAACCACCTGACCAACCCCAACTGCGCTGCTGTTAGCTACCCCGCCCAGCTAGCCTGTCAGCCCCCTCCCAAGGCCTCTGAGCCTCCTACCCCCTCCCGCTAATTCCCCCCCGCCGCTTGCACTTCCCCATGTAACTAAGAAACAGAAAAAAAGTGCACTCACCCTTGATGCTCCCCAAGCATCCTGCCACCAAACCCAACAAAACATCTCAAACGAGAACCATCAAAACAGAAGACAAAAAAAAATCAAACACCTCCTCACACCTCCAAAGTTCAGTGTCCACCTTCTGCCACTTCAGTGTCCCAGAAAAATTCCATCGCCTCCTCTGGCGTTCCAAAATAATGTACTCGCTTGTGGAAGATCACCCTAAGGCAGGCCGGGTACAACATCCCAAACTTCATCCCCTTAAAAAGGGCAGCCTTAATCTGGTTAAATCTTGCTCTCCTTTTCACATCCTGGTGCCCCTCCTTGTCTGCCTCGACCATCTCAAAATATTTTCCTTTTGCAGGAACCACCACCATCGTCCTCGGAGGCTCGATCGCCTGCGGCTTCCTCATCGACGCCCGGTGCGTTCGGTCAACCTCCAAGGGCTGCTCATCCATCAACTTCTCCAGCATCTCAGCTACATACATGTCTTGGGGCATCCCCACGGTTCTCAAATTCTGTCTCCTGGAGCGATTCTTCAGGTCTTCCACATTCTCCTTCAAACACATTTGGGTCTCTCGCATCACGCCCATCTCAGCCGCTAACGAAGAAGCTGCTCCTCGTGCTCCCCCATGGTCTCCTCCACTTTCTGAAACGCCTGACTCTGTCCCAAACAGTCAATTCTCACTTTCAGTGGCCCTGCCACCCTCGCTAGGTCCTCCTGGGCTTCCCCTGTCTGCTGGAAGAACATCTCATTCAAGAAGTCCACCATTTGATCTGACGATCAGTAGGCGGGCAAGACAGGCCCTTTACCCTCCGCCATCTTGACCTGTGGCACATGACGATTCTGATGCTCCAATTGTTCCCTTCTTTTCGATCACCTCTGGTCCGTGGATCCTTCGACCACCCACACCAGTGGAGTCTCGCTTTCTCCAAATATTCCTGCATATTTTTTCATCAAAACCTGCACCCTATGAGAGGGGAAAAGCCCCAGAAAATCCGCCGTCAGTGAGAGCTGCCAAATGTGTGACCACTCAGCCCATGGCCGCCAACGGAAATCGCGGCAGCCCTCTCATAATAATACACTGAGAATCTCCGACAGCAAAATCATAATAATACACTGGACATCACTAACAGCACTCTCTCAGTAATATACTGGGCATCACCAACAGCACTCTCTCAGTAATACACTGGGCATCTCCAGCAGCACTCTCTCAGTAATATACTGGGCATCACCAACAGCACTCTCTCAGTAATACACTGGGCATCTCCAGCAGCACTCTCTCAGTAATACACTGGGCATCTCCAACAGCACTCCCTCAGTAATACACTGGACATCTCTAAGAGCACTCTCTCAGTAATACACTGGCCATCCCCAACACACTCTCTCAGTAATATACTGGGCATCACCAACAGCACTCTCTCAGTAATACACTGGGCATCTCCAACAGCACTCTCTCAGTAATACACTGGGCATCTCCAACAGCACTCCCTCAGTAATACACTGGCCATCCCCAACACACTCTCTCAGTAATATACTGGGCATCACCAACAGCACTCTCTCAGTAATACACTGGGCATCTCCAACAGCACTCTCTCAGTAATACACTGGGCATCTCCAACAGCACTCTCTCAGTAATACACTGGGCATCTCCAGCAGCACTCTCTCAGTAATATACTGGCCATCTCCAACAGCACTCCCTCAGTAATATACTGGGCATCACCAACAGCACTCTCTCAGTAATACACTGGACATCACCAACAGCACTCTCTCAGTAATACACTGGGCATCTCCAACAGCACTCTCTCAGTAATACACTGGGCATCTCCAACAGCACTCCCTCAGTAATACACTGGCCATCCCCAACACACTCTCTCAGTAATATACTGGGCATCACCAACAGCACTCTCTCAGTAATACACTGGGCATCTCCAACAGCACTCTCTCAGTAATATACTGGGCATCTCCAACAGCACTCTCTCAGTAATACACTGGGCATCTCCAGCAGCACTCTCTCAGTAATATACTGGGCATCACCAACAGCACTCTCTCAGTAATACACTGGCCATCCCCAACAGCACTCTCTCAGTAATACACTGGCCATCCCCAACAGCACTCTCTCAGTAATACACTGGCCATCCCCAACAGCACTCTCTCAGTAATACACTGGGCATCACCAACAGCACTCTCTCAGTTATACACTGGGCATCTCCAACAGCACTCTCTCAGTAATACACTGGGCATCTCCAACAGCACTCCCTCAGTAATACACTGGACATCTCTAAGAGCACTCTCTCAGTAATACACTGGCCATCCCCAACACACTCTCTCAGTAATATACTGGGCATCACCAACAGCACTCCCTCAGTAATACACTGGCCATCTCCAACAGCACTCTCTCAGTAATACACTGGGCATCACCAACAGCACTCCCTCAGTAATACACTGGCCATCTTCAACAGCACTCTCTCAGTACATAATACACTGGCCATCTTCAACAGCACTCTCTCAGTAATACACTGGGCATCTCTGACAGCACTCTCTCAGTAATACACTGGGCATCTCCAACAGCACTCTCTCAGTAATATACTGGCCATCTCCAACAGCACTCTCTCAGTAATACACTGGCCATCCCCAACACACTCTCTCAGTAATACACTGGGCATCTCCAACAGCACTCTCTCAGTAATACACTGGCCATCTTCAACAGCACTCTCTCAGTACATAAGACACTGGCCATCTTCAACAGCACCCTCTCAGTAATACACTGGCCATCTTCAACAGCACTCTCTCAGTACATAATACACTGGGCATCTCCAACAGCACTCTCACAGCAATACACTGGGCATCTTCAACAGCACTCTCTCAGTAATACACTGGCCATCCCCAACAGCACTCCCTCAGTAATACACTGGCCATCTCCAACAGCACACCCTCAGTAATATACTGGGCATCTTCAACAGCACTCTCTCAGTAATACACTGGCCATCTCCAACAGCACACCCTCAGTAATACACTGGGCATCTTCAACAGCACTCTCTCAGTAATACACTGGCCATCTCCAACAGCACTCTCTCAGTAATACACTGGGCATCTTCAACAGCACTCTCTCAGTAATACACTGGCCATCTCCAACAGCACTCTCTCAGTAATACACTGGGCATCTCCAACAGCACTCCCTCAGTAATACACTGGCCATCCCCAACACACTCTCTCAGTAATATACTGGGCATCACCAACAGCACTCTCTCAGTAATACACTGGGCATCTCCAACAGCACTCTCTCAGTAATACACTGGGCATCTCCAACAGCACTCTCTCAGTAATACACTGGGCATCTCCAGCGGCACTCTCTCAGTAATATACTGGGCATCACCAACAGCACTCTCTCAGTAATACACTGGACATCACCAACACCACTCTCTCAGTAATACACTGGGCATCTCCAACAGCACTCTCTCAGTAATACACTGGGCATCTCCAACAGCACTCCCTCAGTAATACACTGGCCATCCCCAACACACTCTCTCAGTAATATACTGGGCATCACCAACAGCACTCTCTCAGTAATACACTGGGCATCTCCAACAGCACTCTCTCAGTAATATACTGGGCATCTCCAACAGCACTCTCTCAGTAATACACTGGGCATCTCCAGCAGCACTCTCTCAGTAATATACTGGGCATCACCAACAGCACTCTCTCAGTAATACACTGGCCATCCCCAACAGCACTCTCTCAGTAATACACTGGCCATCCCCAACAGCACTCTCTCAGTAATACACTGGCCATCCCCAACAGCACTCTCTCAGTAATATGCTGGGCATCTCCAACAGCACTCTCTCAGTAATACACTGGGCATCCCCAACAGCACTCCCTCAGTAATACACTGGCCATCTTCAACAGCACTCTCTCAGTACATAATACACTGGCCATCTTCAACAGCACTCTCTCAGTAATACACTGGGCATCTCTGACAGCACTCTCTCAGTAATACACTGGGCATCTCCAACAGCACTCTCTCAGTAATATACTGGCCATCTCCAACAGCACTCTCTCAGTAATACACTGGCCATCCCCAACACACTCTCTCAGTAATACACTGGGCATCTCCAACAGCACTCTCTCAGTAATACACTGGCCATCTTCAACAGCACTCTCTCAGTACATAATACACTGGCCATCTTCAACAGCACTCTCTCAGTAATACACTGGCCATCTTCAACAGCACTCTCTCAGTACATAATACACTGGGCATCTCCAACAGCACTCTCACAGCAATACACTGGGCATCTTCAACAGCACTCTCTCAGTAATACACTGGCCATCCCCAACAGCACTCCCTCAGTAATACACTGGCCATCTCCAACAGCACACCCTCAGTAATATACTGGGCATCTTCAACAGCACTCTCTCAGTAATACACTGGCCATCTCCAACAGCACACCCTCAGTAATACACTGGGCATCTTCAACAGCACTCTCTCAGTAATACACTGGCCATCTCCAACAGCACACCCTCAGTAATACACTGGGCATCTTCAACAGCACTCTCTCAGTAATACACTGGGCATCTTCAACAGCACTCTCTCAGTAATATACTGGCCATCTCCAACAGCACTCTCTCAGTAATACACTGGGCATCTCCAACAGCACTCTCTCAGTAACACACTGGGCATCACCAACAGCACTCTCTCAGTAATATACTGGGCATCTCTGACAGCACTCTCTCAGTAATACATTGGGCATCTCCAACAGCACTCTCTCAGTAAATCACTGGGCATCTCCAACGCACTCTCTCAGTAATACACTGGGCATCTCCAACGCACTCTCTCAGTAATACACTGGCCCCTAGCTGAGAATATTAATCTCTCTGACCCACATCCCCCAGACTAAGTCACCTTGACGTGGAATCAACATCAAATGATAAATGATCACATCAACCATGTGATATTGCAGCAGCTCCAGAACTGAATCATATCTGTCTGCTTCAGCACCATAACACGAAGATTAGCGGCTGCAGCCCAATGCAGGCAAGCCGACCTCAGAGGAGGTCATTCCTGTTGCAATGTCCAGGCACATGACAATTCATATTTCAGCTGCTGAGAATGGGCTGAGTGGTGTGAGGAGGATGGTGAGGCATTTGCATTGGCTTCATTCAGCTGGATAGACGTGTTGTGCTTTATGAGCCATCAGCGAACATAAAGGTTCAGCAGCAATGTGCAAAGTGCTGATGGACTGTCCACAGCAGCAGAGAATGAAGGATCTCAGTTCAAGCATGCGAGGGCGGATGGCACAGGCTTTTGTGAGAATGTCATCAATGAGTCTCTTACTTAAAACTCTATGCTGCAGCTGATACTTCCTTCAGGTTCAACTCCTCAATCACTGCCATCCTGGACACACTCTCTCTGTCACTCCCATCCCTGTCATTCTATGGTGTTCTTTGTGTTGTTTATTTCAGGATGTTTGACATAGTGTTCACCAAGACCATAGAATATCTTGAACTTAAACGAAGCTATAAATTTATTAACACCACTAACTTAGATTCGACATGTACTCCTAAAGAATAAACAATTGATTAATAACATTTAAACTACACTCATCTACAGTGAATCTCACTACTGATATAAACTATGATCTGCTCTCACTTACACAATCTGTACTTCTGACTCTCTCTCGAGCTAACTCCTGCACACACTCTCCCACAAAGCTTAACATCACTGCTTTATATATTTTTAACTGTAGCTCCCTCGAGTGGCTATCTTAGACACGTCATTAACTCTTGCAGTTCTTACAGTTATGCTACTATCACACCAACCTTTTTTTGTAAAAGAAAATTATTAGAACATTGGTTTTGATATTTTCTTTAACCATTTCATTTCAGGTGTGAATCTGACTATTAGCTAGTATTTATCATAAAAAATTATCATTAATTCGTAAATAACTGTTACATCACTTAGATGAGCAAATGATTCATTATAAAGTCATCACAAATTAAGTCTTTCAGGCGGTCTTCTTCTTGTAGATCTTCTTAACGGCCTCTTCAAGGTATTCGGTTGCTCTGCCACATCTTCTTGCTGTAAGGATTTTGAAAGTCAATGTCCTTCAAGATTACTCAAATATGTGGTTGCAAAGCACTTGCCTCTCTTTGATGTGTGCTGCTGTGGGGATGTTTTTCAGTGAGCGTGTGGTTGTGTGTCTGTGAGTGTGTGTTCATTTCTCGAGGGTGTGGGTGCATGTGTGTGTGCACGCATGTGTGTGTTGGTGTGTTGGTGTTTGTGTCAATGTGTGTTGGTGTTTGTGCATGTAAGTGTGCAAGCATGTGTGTTGGTGTGTGAGAGAGTGTTTGTGCATAAGAGTGTGTGCATACGTGTCTGAGGATCCAATCTTTCAGAAGGGTAGCACAGTAGCACAAGTGGCTCACACTGGGGCTTCACAGCGCCAGGGTCCCAGGTTTGATTCGCCACTGGGTCACTGTCTGCACGTTCTCCCCGTGTCTTCATGGGTTTCCTCCGGGTGCTCCGGTTTCCTCCCACAGTCCAAAGACGTGCAGGTTAGGTGGATTGGCCATGATAAATTGCCCTTAGTGACCCAAAAGAGTGGGAGGGGTTATTGGGTTACGGGGATAAGGTGGAAGTGTGAACTTAAGTGGGTCAAGGAGACTCAATGGGCCGAATGGCCTCCTTCTGCACTGTATGTTCTATGTGAGAAAGAAAGAATGTAGGAATGTTGTGTGTGCGTGCATGAGAGAGAGCATATGAATTGGTGTGTGCGTGAGAGCATGTGCATGTGTGTATGTGCATTGTAGTGTGTGTGAGAAAGATGGGATGTGTGTGAGTGTGTAAGTGTGAGTATGTGTGCGAAAGTGTGTATCTGTGAGTGTGTGTGTGAGAGAGAAAGAGAGTGAGTATGTAAATAGCAGTGTGACAAAGGTTAAGAGTATGTGTGAGAGAGTGTGTGAGAATGAGTGTGAGTGTGTGTGTGTGAGAAGATTCTGTGAGAGTATGTGTGAGTATGTAAGAGAGAGTGTGTCTGTGCATGAGTGTGTGTGAGAGAGAATGTGTGTGTGAAAGAGAGCTTGTGTGTAGTTTTATTTGAGTGTGTGTGAGAGAACGGGTGTGTGTGTGTGTTAGATGGAGTGGGTGTGCATGTATTGGCAATGTTGTGTTGGCAATGTTGGTCTGTGTTCACAAGCGAGTGCATGAGTGTGAATGTGTCTGGTGTAGGTATATTTCACTGAGTGTATATGGGTTGTGTATATGGATTGTGTGTGGGCATGAGAGTTCGTGTGTGGGTTTGTGTTGGTTTGTGTGTTGGGGTGTATGTGATTCTGTGTATGTGTGTGGCGGTACATGTGAGTGTATGTGTGTGGATGTGTGTGTGTGTCAATGTGAGGGCTGTGAGTATGTATTGGTGTGGTGGGGATGGGTGTATATGTTTTTAAAAATAAATGCAGAGTACCCAATTATTTATTTTTCCAATTAAAGGGCAATTTAGTGTGAAAACTCCACCTACCCTGCACATCTTTGGATTATGGGGGTGAAACCCATGCAAACATGGGGAGAATGTGTAAGTTCCACACAGACAGGGAATGTATGGGTGTATATCAATGTGTATGGATGTGAATTTGTGTTGGTGTGTCAGTATGTGTGGCTGTGTGTTAATGTGTGTGGCGATGTGGGTGTATGTTTGAGTGCGGAAGGATGTTACAAGTTACAGAGGGACATAGATAAGCTGCAGAGCTGGGCTGACAGGTGACAAATGGAGTTTAATGCAGAAAAGTGTGAGGTGATTCATTTTGGAAGGAATATCAGGAAGACAGATTACTGGGCTATTGGTAATATTGTTGATAGTGTGGATGAGCAGAGAGATCTCGGTGTCCTTGTACATAGATCCCTGAAAGTTGCCACCCAGGTTGAGAGGGTTGTTAAGAAGGCATACAGTGTGTTAGCTTTTATTGGTGGAGGGATTGAGTTTCGGAGCCATGAGGTCATGTTGCAGCTGTACAAAACTCTGGTGCGGCTGCATTTGGAGTATTGCATGCTGTTCTGGTCGCCGCATTATAGAAAGGATGTGGAAGCATTGGAAAGGGTGCCTGGTATGGAGGGAAGATCTTATGAGGAAAGGCTGAGGGACTTGAGGCTGTTTTCGTTAGAGAGAAGAAGGTTAAGAGGTGACTTAATTGAGGCATACAAGATGATCAGAGGATTAGATAGGGTGGACAGTGAGAGCTTTTTTCCTCGGATGGTGATGTCTAGCACGAGGGGACATAGCTTTAAATTGAGGGGAGATAGATATAGGACAGATGTCAGAGGTAGGTTCTTTACTCAGAGAGTAGTAAGGGCGTGGAATACCCTGCCTGCAACAGTAGTGGACTCACCAACACTAAGGGCATTCAAATGGTCATTGGACAGACATATGGATGATAAGGGAATAGTGTAGATGGGCTTTAGAGTGGTTTCACAGGTCGGCGCAACATCGAGGGCCGAAGGGCCTGTACTGAGATGTAATGTTCTATGTTCTATGAGTGCCAATGTGTGTGGATGTGAGTGTGAGTGTGTGTCAGTGGTGGGGATGTGTGTGTGCATGTGGGTGTGTGTCAGTGTCACAATGTGTGTGGTTGTGAGTGTGAGTGTGTGTCAGTGGTGGGGATGTGTGTGTGCATGTGGGTGTGTGTCAGTGTCACAATGTGTGTGATTGTGAGTGTGAGTGGATGTCTTTTTGGGTGTGTATCCATGTGCATCAGTGTATGGATGTGACTGTGTTGGTGTGTGTCAGTCTTTGTGGGTACACATGTGGGTTTGTATGTGGGTGTGGGTGACAATGTGTGCAGATGTGTGTGTGTCAATATGTGTGAATTTCTGTATGGGTGTGAATCAGTGTGCGTCAATGTGTGTGAATGTGAATGCGTGCTTGTGTGTCATTGTCTTTGGATGTGAGTGTGAGTGCATATGTGGGTGTGTATATCTGTGTGTGTTGGTGTGTGTCAGTGTTTGTTGATGTGTGTGGCAGTATGTGTCAATGCATGTTGATGTGTGTGTGTCAGTATGTGTCAATGAGTGTGGATGTGTGTTTATTGGTGTGTGTCAATATTTGGATGTGTGTGGGTGTGGCAGTGTCTCAATGTGTGTTGTTGTTAGTGTAAGTGGATGTGTGTATCAGTGTTTGTAGATGTGCGTGTGTGCCAATCTGTGTGTGTGGGCATGTGCCAATGTGTGTAGATGTGAGTGTGTGGTGGTATGTGTCAGTGTTTGTGAATGGGGATGTGAGTGGTTGTATGTGTCAGTGTATGTGGATGTGTGTGCATCGATGTGTGTGGGTATGTGTGTCAATGTGTCAAAATGTGTGAATGTGTGTGTGTTTTGGTGTGTATCAGTGTTTGTGGATGTGTGTGTGTCAGTGTGTGCCAATGTGGGAAGATGTGTGTGTATCAGTGTTTGTAGATGAGTGGGTGTCAGTGTGTGTGAAACATAGAAAATAGGTGCAAGAGTCGGTCTTCAGCCCTTCGAGCCTGCACCACCATTCAATATGATTATGGATGACCATGCAAATTCAGTATCCCACTCCCGTTTTCTTTCCATATCACTTGATCCCTTTAGCCACCAGGGCCACGTCCCGCTCCCTCTTGAACATAAAGCCAATGAACTGGCATTCTGTGGTCGAGAATTCTCTCTGAGAGAAATTCTTCCTCATCTCAGCCCTGAATGGCTTACCCAGATTTTAGATTAGATGGGCAGCATGGTCGGCACAGGCTTGGAGGGCCAAAGGGCCTGTTCCTGTGCTGCACTTTTCTTTGTTCTTTGTACCCCTTATTCTGAGGCTGCGACCCCTAGTTCTGGACATCCCCATCAAGATTTTATATCATTCGTCTAAACTCCAGTTAGTACAAGCCCAGTCGATCCAATCTTTCTTCATATGTCAGTCCTGCCATCCCAGGAATTAGTCTGGTGAACCTTCGCTAGACACCCTCCTTCCTCAAACTAGGAGACCAAAACTGCACATAATACTCAAGGTGTGCCTCACCAAGACCCTGTATAACTGGAGCAAGCCATCCCTACTCCTATACTCAAACCCTCCCACTGTAAAGGCCATCATGCCATTAACTTCCTCTCCGCATGCTGTACCCGCGTGTCAACCTTTAGCGACTGTTCCACCATGAGAACCAGGTCTCGTTGCATTTCCCCTTTTCCTAAACTGCCACCACTCAGATAATAATTTATCTTCTTGTTTTGCCACCAAAGTCCATAACCTCACATTTACACACATTATATTGCATTTGCAAAGTATTTGCCCACTTAGCCAGCTTGTCCAAGTCACCCTGCAGCCTCGTTCCATCATCCTCACAGCACACACTGCTACCCAGCTTAGTGTCGTCTGTAAATTTGGAGATATTGCATGCAATTCCTTATCCAAATCCTTAATGTATATTGTGAATATGTGAATAGCACTAAATCCTGAGGTGCCCCACCAGTCACTGCCTGCCACTCTGAAAAGGACTTGTTCATTCCCTCTCTCTGCTTCCTGTCTGTCAACCAGTTCTCTATCCACGTCAATACAATATCCCCAATACCATGGAACATATAGAATATAGAACATAGAACACTACAGCACAGTACAGGCCCTTCGGCTCATGATATTTTGCCGACCACTTATCCTAATCTAAGATCAACATAACCTACACCCCTTCAATTTACTGCTGTCCTTGTGCCTGTCCAATAGTTGCTTAAATGTCCCGAATGACTGACTCCATCGCCTCCGCTGGCAGTTCACTCCACCACCCTCTGTGTAAAGCACCGACCTCTGACATCTCTGTGTAAAGAACCAACCTCTGACATCCCCCCTATACCTTCCTCCAATCAACTTACAATTATCCCCCCTCATGACAGCCATTTCCGTCCTGGGGAAAAGTCTCTGGCTATCCACAGTATCCGTGCCTCACATCACCTTGTACACCTCTATCAAATCACCTCTCTTCCTCTTTCGTGAGAAAAGTCCTAGCTCCCTCAACCTTTCTTCATGAGACACACCCTCCAGTCCAGGCAGCATTCTGGTAAATCTCCTCTGCATCCTCTCCAAAGCATCCACATCCTTCCTATAATGAGGCGACCAGAACAGGACAAGTGTGGTCGAACCAGGGTTTTATAAAGCTGCAGCAAAACCCTGCGGTTCTTGAACTCAATTTCCCTGTTGGTATGGGCCAGGGTTTAGAGAACTCCAAAGTGTAGCATGGAGTTCACCCGACCCACAACTTTTACTAGATTGTGGTATGGGGAGCACACGGCCCACTCTACAGGTGTGGTACAGCAGAAATAGAACATAGAACATAGAACAGTACAGCACAGAACAGGCCCTTTGGCCCTCGATGTTGTGCCGAGCAATGATCACCCAACTCAAACCCACGTATTCACCCTATACCCGTAACCCAACAACCCCCCCCTCCCTTAACCTTACTTTTTGTTTAGGACACTATGGGCAATTTAGCATGGCCAATCCACCTAACCCGCACATCTTTGGACTGTGGGAGGAAACCGGAGCACCCGGAGGAAACCCACACACACACGGGGAGGACGTGCAGACTCCACACAGACAGTGACCCAGCCGGGAATCGAACCTGGGACCCTGGAGCTGTGAAGCATTTATGCTAACCACCATGCTACCGTGCAGCCCCAATCTAAAACTAATTTTTAAAAACAAAACAATGTTTATTCTATGAACTCAGTTAACTTTTTTAAAACATACAGTGAACATCTTAGCAACCATCAAATCAAATACAACCCCAAAGAATACAACACTCTAAGTAATTTTTAAAAAGGGCAGCACGGTAGCATGGCGGTTAGCATAAATGCTTCACAGCTCCAGGGTCCCAGGTTCAATTCCCGGCTGGGTCACTGTCTGTGCGGAGTCTGCACGTCCTCCCCGTGTGTGCGTGGGTTTCCTCCGGGTGCTCCAGTTTCCTCCTACAGTCCAAAGATGTGCAGGTTAGGTAGATTGGCCATGCTAAATTGCCCTTAGTGTCCAAAGTAAGGTTAATGGGGGGGGGGGGGGGTACTGGTATAGGGTGGATACGTTAGGCTTGAGTAGGGTGATCATTGCTCGGCACAACATCGAGGGCCGAAGGGCCTGTTCTGTGCTGTACTGTTCTATGTTCTAATCCTTAAACATTCCTTTGAACATCCACAAGACAAAAATGATTTTACAGGAACACATCAGGTTTAAATTCTCTACTGAGAGCAGTTATCACTCTGAATTCACCAAATGATCTAGAGATAGTCTTTAGATGGCAGTGATATGAAAATTACACCTTCTTTGGCTGGCTAGAAAGCAGAGCCTGAGCTCAGCTCCACCCACACTCTGACATCACTGCAGCCGCTTGAGCAGACAAACATTTCTTAAAGTGAAATTCCCATGACACTGTTAATGAAAGCCAACACACAATATGCCTTCTTAACAACCCTATCAACCTGGGTGGCAATTTTGAGGGATCTATGTACGTGGACACCAAGATGCCTCTGTTCCTCCACACTTCCAAGAATCCTGCCTTTTACCCTGTATTCAGCATTCAGCTTTAATTTTGTGGATGTGAGCGTGAGTGTGTATTTGGGTGTGTGTCAGTGGGTGTGTGTTGGATATGAGTGTATCAGTGTTTGTAGATGTATGTGTGGGTGTGTGTGTGCGCAGATGTGCGTCTGTGAGTGTATGTGCCAGTGTGTGGATGTGGGTGTCAGTGAGTGTGTGGGTGAGGGTGTGTTTGGCTGTGGGTGTCAGTGGGTATGTGGGTGTGTGTGTATTTGGGTGCGGGTGTCTGTGAGTGTGCGTGTGTGTCAGTGTGTGTGTGGTTGTGAGTGTGGGTGTATGTGTGCTTGGGTGTGTGTGCGGGTGTCTGTGAGTGTGTGGGTCAATGTGTGGATGTGGGTGTCAGTGAGTGTGGGTGTGTTTGGCTGTGGGTGTCAGTGAGTATGTGGGTGTGTGTGTACTTGGGTGTGGGTGTCTGTGTGTGTGCGTCAATGTGTGGGTGTGTGGTGGTGCAAGTATGAACACTCCCAAATCTTTACGTAATGTCACCAAAGTGAGCGGAGACAGTAGCTGGGAAACTGAGAATTTATTAATATGGCCTTCAGCAACCCCATGAAGAGCTGTTCAATCTCGCCCATCACAAATCCCCTGCAGAAGGCGTCAATTTCAAAATACCGCAAAAGTCTCAGTCAAACAAGATAATCAGTGACTCACCTCTCCAGATAGGGTAACACACACACACAAATTCACTGCCCTAAAA
This sequence comes from Scyliorhinus canicula, assembly GCF_902713615.1. Lineage (NCBI taxonomy): Eukaryota > Metazoa > Chordata > Chondrichthyes > Carcharhiniformes > Scyliorhinidae > Scyliorhinus > Scyliorhinus canicula. Next base: position 100,947,342 of record NC_052162.1, on the reverse strand, counting down.
TCGGAAATAGCAGCATTCACGCTAGGTTGGAGTTGGACTTTAGTTGTTTGCCACTTTAAGACCATGGACTGGATTCTCTGGAATCCCGGTCAAGTGTTGACGCCGGCTTAAACACCGGAGTGGTGCACGCTGGCGTCGACGGGCCTCCTGGCCTAGTGATTCAGCGGTCCTCAGGGGGCCAGCACTGCGCCGAAAGGCAGCTCTGCACGGCCGGCGCGGGTCCCACATGCGTTCAATGGCCATCTCCGCGCCGGCGCATGCGCGCAACGTCCATCTCCGTGCCAGCGCATGCGTGTGGTAGCCGTCTCTGCGCCAGCATTGCGCAACATGGCAGAGGCCTCCAGTGGGCCCGTGCGGAAGGAGGTGGGCCCCCTCCAGATCATGGGCACACGCCGATCGGTAGCCCCCGATCCCAGGCCTGGACACTCTGCAGGCCCCCGTGGAGTCAGATCCCCCCCCCCCCCCCCCCCCCCACCAGGACGGCCACCGCGACTGCAGATCTGAGCTCCGCCAGGTGGTACCAGATTGGAACCACGACGGTGGAATTTGGTGGGAATTGGGCCGGTCGACCGCAGAGAATCATAGCGGGGGCCTCTTTCAGCGGCCCCCGACTGGCGCCCCAGTAACGCGCGGGTGTGATTGATAGATAGAATAGAACAGTACAGCACTGAACAGGCCCTTCGGCACTCGATGTTGTGCCGAGCCATGATCACCCTACTCAAGCCCACGTATCCACCCTATACCCGTAACCCAACAACCCCCCCCTTAACCTTACTTTTTTGGACACTAAGGGCAATTTATCATGGCCAATCCACCTAACCCGCACATCTTTGGACTGTGGGAGGAAACCGGAGCACCCGGAGGAAACCCACGCACACACGGGGAGGACGTGCAGACTCCACACAGACAGTGACCCAGCCGGGAATCGAACCTGGGACCCTGGAGCTGTGAAGCATTTATGCTAACCACCATGCTACCGTGCTGCCCCTGATTGGTTGCCGGACAATCTCCTCCCGGCGTCGGTGTGGTGTGGCGGGAATTTCCCACATCATTGGCAATTCTCCGACCCAGCGCGGGTTCAGAGAATCCCGGCTCATAAGACATGGGGACAGAATTAGGCCACTCGGCCCATCAAGTCTGCTCCGCCATTCAATCATGGCTGATATTTTCTCATCCCCATTCTCCTGCCTTCTTCCCATAACCCCTGATCCACTTATTAATCAAGAACCTATCTATCTCTGTCTTAAAGACAATCGGTGATTTGGCCTCCACAGCCTTCTGCGAACTCTTTGCAGTCAATCTTGATTAGGAGGGTCTATGAGGGGTTGGGGTGCCAAAATACAGGCCCGTTGATAATGAAACATGATATTGACCACAGGAAAGTATGACAAGCAGGTTGGAATGGGGCAACAGGAGGTCCCTGCTGAGGGGGTGGAGCCAAGAGAGAGAGGAGGAGGAATCAGGATTCAGGGTCAGGAATGTACCCTGGCACCGCAGTATAGAGAGCGTGAGAGTAAAGAGAGAGCACTGACAGTAATGGCTATGGATGCTGTGATCATTGAGGAGATCCCTGTTCAGGGAGTTTGCTGCAGAACTGCTGCTTCACTACACATCCTGCATGACAATTTGTATTGTCATGGTAACGGTGCAATGCTGAGTCGGTTTCCAAGCAGCTGTTTCCAAAGACTGATGACATCAGTGTGCATTTGCTAATGTGAATAATTGCACATCAGGCATTTACAATGACAAGAGCTCCCGGGACCAACATCTGCCCATTGTACAGATTACAACAGCTTCAGACTGACTGAGCTCACAAAGGACAAAGAAAAAAGCATCCTCCGCCATTAAAACAGCTCGGCTCAAACTCAACCCGGCCCCTGATGGTGCTGACTCTCTCTCCCCCCTCCCCTGAAGGTGCTGACTCTCTCTCCCCCCCCCCCCCCCCCCCCCTCCCCTGAAGGTGCTGACTCTCTCTCCCCCCCTGAAGGTGCTGACTCTCTCCCCCCTCCCCTGAAGGTGCTGACTCTCCCCCCCCGACCCCCCTGAAAGTGCTGACTCTCTCTCCCTCTCTCCCTCCCCTGAAGTTGCTGATTCTCTCTCCCCCCCTGAAGGTGCTGACTCTCTCCACCCTCCCTCCCCTGAAGGTGCTTACTCTCCCCACCCTTTGAAGGTGCTGACTCTCTCTCTCTCCCTCCCCTGAAGGTGCTGATTCTCTCCCCCCCCCCTCCCCTGAAGGTGCTGACTCTCTCTCCCTCCCCTGAAGGTGCTGACTCTCTCTCCCTCCCCTGATGGTGCTGACTCTCTCTCTTCCTCCCTGAAGGTGCTGACTCTCTCTTCCTCCCCTGATGGTGCTGACTCTCTCTCTTCCTCCCCTGAAGGTGCTGACTCTCTCTCTCCCTTGAAGGTGCTGACTCTCTCTCTCCCTCCCTCTCCTGGAGGTGCTGACTCTCTCTTCCTCCCCTGATGGTGCTGACTCTCTCTCTTCCTCCCCTGAAGGTGCTGACTCTCTCTCTCTCCCTTCCCTGAAGGTACTGACTCTCTCTCTCTCTCCTGTAGGTGCTGACTCTCTCTCCCCCTCCCCTGAAGGTGCTGACTCTCTCTCCTCCCCTCCCCTGAAGGTGCTGACTCTCCCCCCTCCCTGAAGGTGCTGACTCTCTCCCCCCTCCCCTGAAGGGGCTTACTCTCCCCCCCCCCCTGAAAGTGCTGACTCTCTCTCCCTCTCTCCCCCCTCCCTGAAGGTGCTGACTCTCTCCCCCCTCCCCTGAAGGGGCTGACTCTCCCCCCCCTCCCCTGAAGGTGCTGATTCTCTCTCCCCCCCCTGAAGTTGCTGACTCTCTCCACCCTCCCTCCCCTGAAGGTGCTTACTCTCCCCACCCTTTGAAGGTGCTGACTCTCTCTCTCTCCCTCCCCTGAAGGTGCTGACTCTCTCCACCCTCCCTCCCCTGAAGGTGCTTACTCTCCCCACCCTTTGAAGGTGCTGACTCTCTCTCCCTCCCTCCCCTGAAGGTGCTGATTCTCTCCCCCCCCCCTCCCCTGAAGGTGCTGACTCTCTCTCTTCCTCCCCTGAAGGTGCTGACTCTCTCTCTCCCTCCCCTGAAGGTGCTGACTCTCTCTCCCCCTCCCCTGAAGGTGCTGACTCTCTCTCTCCCCCCCCCCCCTCCCCTGAAGTTGCTGACTCTCTCTCCCTCCCCCTGAAGGTGCTGACTGTCTCTCTCTCCCCTGAAGGTGCTGACTCTCCCCCCTCCCTGAAGGTGCTGACTCTCTCCCCCCTCCCCTGAAGGGGCTGACTCTCTCCCCCCTCCCTGAAGGTGCTGACTCTCTCCACTCCCCCCCCCCCCCCCGAAGGTGCTGACTCTCTCCCTCTCCCATGAAGGTGCTGACTCTCTCCCCCCTCCCCTGGTGCTTACTCTCCCCACCCTTTGAAGGTGCTGACTCTCTCTCTCCCTCCCCTGAAGGTGCTGACTCTCTCTCTCCCTCCCCTGAAGGTGCTGACTCTCTCTCCCCCTCCTCTGAAGGTGCTGACTCTCTCTCTCCCCTGAAGGTTCTGACTTTCTGTGGTAGTCACCACTAGTAGTATATTACATGTATTACGGGACTGCCCGTATATTAGAGGTACAAAGGTAAATCCCTGCCTGCTGGCTCCGCCCAGTAGGCGGCGTATAAATGTGTGTGCTCCCCTGTGCTGCAGCCATTCTGGTTCCAGCTACAGGAGGCACATCTTGTTCAATAAAGCCTCAATTGTTCCACTAATCTCATCTTTGTAGTAATTGATAGTGCATCAATTTATTGGGCAAGATTTTTTTAAACGATGGATCTCCGCATCAAGCCTGATCGCCTGCAGCTGAGCCCTCAAGCAGCCAACGCTTCATCCACCTTTGACCACTGGCTAGCCTGCTTCGAAAGCTACCTCAGAACAGCCGCCGAAGAACCGTCGGACTCGCAGAAGCTCCAGGTCCTCTGTTCATGGGTGATCCCTGACATTTTTCCTCTCATCTGGGATGCACCCACCTACTCTGAAGCGATGGAGCTCCTGAAGGGACACTACGTTTGACCAGTCAATCAAGTATACGCCATGCACCTCCTGGCCACGAGACAGCAACTCCTTGGGAGTCTCTGGATGATTTATGGTGTGCACACCCTAGGTAGGAACTGTGACTGCCTGGCAGTTTCGGCAGTCCAGCACACAGAACTTTTAATTAGAGACGCTTACGTCACGGGCACAAAGTCTGCGTACATCCGCCTGCGGCTACTGGAAGGGGGTACGCTCGATCTTGCAGGAACTAGGCAGCTCGCTAATTCGTTAGAAGTGGCCTCCTGTCACGCTCCATCCTACGCCCCCGATCGCGCGGCATCGTGGGCCCCACCAGCTGCCGACTCCAGCTCACGGCAAGCCTGCGCTGCACTGCAGCCAGCCACCTCTGGGAGGCCCAAGTGTTATTTTTGAGGGCAAAACAAACACCCCAGGCAGTGCTGCCCAGCGCGGAGTGTGTTCTGCAATGGATGTGGGAAGAAAGGACACTTCGCTTCTGTTTGCCAGGCCCAGTCGGTCGCTGCTATTTCCAATCCCGGTGTTCCGACACCCCCCACGTGCGACCCAGGGGTGCCGCCATCTTCCTTTTCGCAAGCCATGTGCAGCCCGTGAGCGCTGCCATCTTTGATGCCGCCCGCCATGTGCGTCCAGTGGGCGCCGCCATCTTCGGCGGCATTTTGGACGGTGCCTCAGGACCCCTGTTCGTCTGGCCGCTACCTCCGCCACCACTGACCAGCCCGGGACCTCCCAGCATCTGCCGCAGCTCGCCTCTATCACCCTGGATCAGTCCCGGCCCCACAACCTCGCAACCGCGGCAACAACGGTGAAGATCAATGGGCACGAGGCAACCTGCCTTGTTGACTCCGGGAGCACAGAGAGCGTCATCCACCCCACTAGGGTAAGGCGCTACTCCCTCCCGGTACACCCCATCACCCAGAAAATCTCCCTGGCTTCCGGATCCCATTCTGTGGAAATCCGGGGGTACTGCATCGCGACCGTCACCGTCCAAGGCGTAGAGTTCAGCAACTTCCGGCTCTACGTCCTCCCCACCTCTGCGCTGCCCTGTTACTCGGCCTGGTCCAACAGGTTTGTTGAATCCCTGGCTTTCGGAGCACAGCTTCTTCTGAATGAAGAGGTGGGTTCTAGAAACATATTATATGTAACAGATGTCTGTTACGCTCCTCCTCATCTGAGCAGATCCTGTGTATATGGAGGGCTTGTCCATAGGGGATGGCTTCTTTAATGTGTTTAGGGTGGAAGCTGGAGAAGTGGAGCATTATGAGGTTATCCATGTACTTACAGTAAAGCGAAGCGCTGAGGTGACTGTCCTTGATGGAGATGAGTGTATCCAAGAATGCAACCGATTCTGGAGAGTAGTCCATGGAGAGTCTGATGGTGGGATGGAACTTATTGATGTCATTATGTAGTCGTCTCAGTGATTCTTCGCCGTGGGTCCAAATGAAAAAAATGTAATCGATGTATCTGGTGTATAATGTCGGTTGAAGGTGAGGAGGTCTTTTCAGACTTGTGCATGCCGATGTTGGATATTGAGGTGTGAATTTGGTCCCCATGGCTGGTCCATGTGTCTGGATGAAGAACTTCACTGTCGAAGGTGAAGGCGTTTGATGCAACCAGCAATTCACGCGAAACGGAGTGTAGATGTAAACTGTGGCTTTAATTGACTGGAACAGTACCTGCCTGCGACTGCTCTGCTACTGAGAACCGCCTACAGGGCTACTGCTCTTTATACCTCACCTCAAGGGGTGGAGCCCACAAAGGCACCAACATGATACATCACAGGTAATACCTTACAATGGTCCATAGGTGGAGCCCTCATGGGCAACAGCATGGTACAGTTACCTACATGGTGAATGGTTACTGCAAAACGTTCACCACATTCACCCCTTGTTAAAAAAAATGAGGTCCGGCGGGGGTGAAGTGTTCATAAGTTCAGCCTGTCCGGCGCCCGGACTGTGCGCTGTCATTGCCGAAGCTCTGGTATCGCAGCTGGCCCGGGTGTCAAACTTGTCCGTGCGGGCATGGGTAGTGAAGTTGCCGGTGCGGGTACAGACTCGGACTCCGGGAGCATGTCTTTTGGAGCCATCGTTCCTGTGGGTCGGAAGGGGGAATGGGGGGGGGGGGGGACGGGAGAGGGTGCGGGTGTCATGTAGGGGCGGGAGCGCTGGTCAGCGTAGGTTGGGTGGGGAAAGTTGGGGTGGTGATGGTAGTGGAGCCTGTGGGTGCCAGGTCCCGGAGGGAAACCGTATCCTGTCGGCCGTCGGGGTGTTCTATGTATGCGTACTGAGGGTTGGTGTGAGGGAGCTGGACCCTCTCTACCAGGGGGTCGGACTTATGGCTCCTGATGTGTTTGCGGAGTAGGACGGGCCCCGGTGTCTTCAGCCAGGACAGAAGCGAGGATTTCCTGGAAAACAAACAGGCGGTCATGAGGGGTCTCGTTTGTGGCCGTGTAAAGGAGGGACCTAATAGAGTGGAGTGCATCAGGAGGACCTCCTGCCAGTGGAAAACTGGGAGATTCCCAGACCGTATGGCCAGGAAGACGGTCTTCCAGACCGTTGCGTTCTCCCTCTCCATCTGCCCGTTTCCCAGGGGGTTATAACTAGTTGTCTTGCTCGAGGCGATGCCCTTACTGAGCAGGTACTGGTGCAGTTCGACGAGCCCCGGTCACAGTGAACATACTTGGGGAAACCAAACAGGGTGAAGACACTATGTAGGGCGTTGATGACGGTGGCGGCGGTCATGTCGGGGCAGGGGGGTGCAATCAAGAGGCGAGTCTGGTTGTGCGGAAAATGCATTTCCCCTTATTGTAAGTGAGGTTAAGGGTTTGGGCAGTATGGAAAAATCTCTGGAGGCTGGCGTCGTGGTCCTGCTGATCATGGCCGCAGATGGTGAGGTTGTCCAAGTACGGAAATGAGGCCCGCAGCCCGTACTGGTCCACCATTCGGTCCATCGTTCTTTGAAAGACCGAGACCCCGTTTGTGACGCCGAAGGGGACCCGGAGGAAGTGGAAGAGGCGGCCGTCTGCCTCAAAGGCCGTGTACTGGCGGTCGTCCGGGCAGATTGGGAGCTGGTGGTACGCAGACTTCAGATCCAATGTGGAGAACATCCGGGGAAGGGGGTTGGTGTGAGGGAGCCAAGGTGTGTGTACCGGGTTATGGTTTGGCTGTAATCTACAACCATCCGGTCTTGACGACCACCACCTGAGCTCTCCAGGGCTATTGCTGGCCTCGATGATCCCTCCCGCAAGAATCGCTGGACCTCGGACCTGATGAAAGTCCTGTCCTGAATGCTATACCACCTGATTCTGATGATGACTGGCTTACAGTCGGCGATGAGATTTGCGAAGAGCGGGGGAGGGTCGACTTTTAGTGTTGTGAGGCTACATACGGTGAGTGAGGGTAGGGCTCTTGAGGTTTACACTGGAAATCCAGTCCAACAGGAAAGGAGCGCAGAGATGGGGAAGACATATAGCTTAAAATCGGTGTACTCGGTGCCCTGTATTGCTAGGGTTACGGTAGTACACCCCTGGATCTGCACCGAGTGCGACCCAGAAGCGAGGAAGATGGTTTGGTGCACCAGGAAGATTAGGAGCGAGCAGCGTCTTACCATGTCTGGACGAATAAAGCTTTCCATGCTCCCGAGTCGAACAGGCAAGGTGTTTCGTGTCCATTACCTGGACGGTCATCATGGAGCTCTGGAGGTTTTTGGGTCGTGACTGGTCCAGGGTGACCGCACTGAGTTGCGGGTAGCCGGCATGGTCGGAGGGTGCTGGGGTGGTTCCAAGATGGCTGCCCCCGTCGGTCGCACGTGTCGGGCGGTGTTGCAGATGGCGGCCAAGATGGCGGCTCCTGTCGGTTGCACGTGTCGGGCGGCGAGGAAGATGGTGTCCAAGATGGCGGCCCCCACGAGTCGCACATGGCGGGCCGCATGGGCGAGGATGGGCAAGATGGCGGCCCCCGTGAGTTGCACCTGTCGTGCGGGCTTGGAGATGACTGCCCCACGGACAGCACTAGGCCGATGACGCGTTCGGGGGTGGAGCCGGCAGGCAAGCTGCTACACTGCGGGATCTGCGTGCCTGTGAGTATGAGGGTCAGGCCTGCGATTTTGAGGGTTTGGACCTGGCCAGGCAAACATTAGCAAAATGTTATTTTTTTCCGCAGTCACTGCAGTTCACGTTCCGGGCCGGGCAGCGCTGCCTGGGGTGCTGATGCTGGCCGCAGAAATAGCAGGGTAGCCCCCCTGTGTTCGGGGGGGCAGCCGCACGGCACAGGACTGGGGTACTGTTTGGTCGGGGGTCCACGAGGGGGCCGTGTGATCAGATGGGAACACATTGAGGCTTTGGAACGCTACTTCTAGGGAGCAGGATAGCTTTTCCGTATCTTCCAGGTCCAGGGCACCCTTCTTGAGTAGGCTCTGTCTCACGTACATAGAACATAGAACGATACAGCGCAGTACAGGCCCTTCGGCCCTCGATGTTGCACCGACATGGAAAAAATCTAAAGGCCATCTAACCTACACTATGCCCTTATCATCCATATGCTTATCCAATAAATTTTTAAATGCCCTCAATGTTGGCATGTTCACTACTGTTGCAGGTAGGGCATTCCACGGCCTCACCACTCTTTGCGTAAAACACCCACCTCTGACCTCTGTCCTATATCTATTACCCCTCAATTTAAGGCTATGTCCCCTCGTGCTAGCCACCTCCATCCGCGGGAGAAGGCTCTCGCTGTCCACCCTATCTAACCCTCTGATCATTTTGTATGCCTCTATTAAGTCACCTCTTAACCTTCTTCTCTCTAACGAAAACAACCTCAAGTCCATCAGCCTTTCCTCATAAGATTTTCCCTCCATACCAGGCAACATCCTGGTAAATCTCCTCTGCACACGTTCCAAAGCTTCCACGTCCTTCCTATAATGAGGCGACCAGAACTGTACGCAATACTCCAAATGCGGCCGTACTAGAGTTTTGTACAACTGCAACATGACCTCATGGCTCTATAGTTGGACCTGACTCCAGCCACGTAGGCATCCCGGACTGTAAGGTCCATATGTTGAGTGGCCGTAATGGCCTGGAAGTTGCAACTTCGCGCAAGGACTTTGAGGTCGCGTAGGTACTCCTCCAGCAAATTCCCTGGGGCGTCGGCGGCGAGTAGCGAGGAGATGCCGCGTGTACACCTCATTCACGGATCTTACGTATAGACGCTTAGCATCGCAAGAGCGTCTGCATAGGTGGAAACTTCTTCGAGTTGTACAGAGATTCGATGGCTCACCCGAGCGTGGAGGAGGCTTAGCTTCTGATCGTCGGAGACTGAAGGCGAGGAGGAGGGGGCGAGGTAGGCCTCGAAACAGCGGAGCCAGTGCAGAAAAAATCCCTTTAGCCTCCGCGGCCTGTGGGTCGAGTTCCAGTCGGCCAGGTTTGAGGGCAGATTCCATAGTGGTGTTGTAGTCGATTAAATTGATGCGACCATCATTTACGCGAACAGACAGTAGATGTAAACAGTGGCTTTAATCGACTAGAACAGTGCCTGCCTGTGACTGCTCTGCTACTGAGAGCCGCCTACAGAGCTACTGCTCTTTATACCTCCCCTTGAGCCAGGGGCGGAGCCCACAAAGGCACCAATATGATACATCACAGGTAATACCTTACAATGGTCCATAGGTGGAGTCCTCATGGGAAACAGCGTGGTACAGTTACATATATGGTGAATGGTTACTGCAATACAGTCACCACAATGTTGTGATCCAGAATGAAGTGGATGAGTTGCAGAATTGCGTCTGGAGTTTGGCAGTTGTAGGTGTTGAGTACAGAGGCTGTTGCAGCAATGCCGTCGACATGGTGGATGCTGGTGTAGAGTGCTGAGACATCCGTTGTGATGAGGAATGTTCCTGGTTCAACTGGTCCCTGGGTGCTGAGTTTCTGTAAGAAGTCCGTCGTATCGCGACTGAAGCTGGGCATTCCTTGTGCGATGGGTTTCAAGGTGTCCTCGATATAACCAGAGAGGTTCTCACACAGGGTCCCATTGCCTCATACGATAGGATGGCCTGGTGTGTTGGCCTTGTGTATATTCGGGAGGCAGTAGAGATCTTCAACCCGGGGAGTACGCAGGGTGCTCTGAAGGTCTGGATCCAAGGTCTTGATCAGTATGTTGAGTTGGCGGGTGTGTTCCTTGGTCGGATCTGGGGGTATCTGTCTGTTGTGTTCCTGGTTGTTTAGTTGTCAGTATACCTCTTTGTAGTAGTCCATTCTGTTCAGTATGACGGTGGCCCCTCCTTTGTCTGCTGTTTTGATGACAATGTTGCAGTTGGTGTTCAGAGCGCGGATGACATTGCGTTGTGCTTGGGGTGACGTTCGGGGCTGTCTTGTGAATGCGACTGATGAATCTGGCATTGACGCAACTTCTGACGGCTTGAGCATACATGTCGAGTCTTGGGCAGCGGCCTTCCGGAGTGGTCCAATTTGGCTCGTTCCTCTTCGGTTGCCGCACCGCAGATCTCTCGGTCTGCTGTTCGGGTTGCCGGAGACGCTGGCATCGCCACATCATAGAACATAGAACATAGAACAGTACAGCACAGAACAGGCCCTTCGGCCCTCAATGTTGTGCCGAGCCATGATCACCCTACTCAACCCACGTATCCACCCTATACCCGTAACCCAACAACCCCCCCCCCCCTTAACCTTACTTTTATTAGGACACTACGGGCAATTTATCATGGCCAATCCACCTAACCCGCACATCTTTGGACTGTGGGAGGAAACCGGAGCACCCGGAGGAAACCCACGCACACAGGGGGAGGACGTGCAGACTCCACACAGACAGTGACCCAGCCGGGAATCGAACCTGGGACCCTGGAGCTGTGAAGCATTTATGCTAACCACCATGCTACCCTGCATAGCCTCATCACGGGCTATGTTACAGAACATACTGAATCAAGGGGTCTGCCTGGTCAGTCCAAATAGCAACTTGAAGCAGGGGCGGAGGTGAGTTGGGGGGATAGGAATTTAAAAATAGAAACATGGAAGAGACACGGATTTAGACACGGAAGATACGATACATGAACTTGCATGGCAAGGCATACTGAATTGCTTGCTGGTTTAAACTGCCAGCGGGATTGCAAACCGGTTGCAATTCACCTCTCGTGGGAAAACTTGGGGCCGGATTCTCCGCCGGCGGGTTCCTCCATTGCGCCGTCCTTACCCGCGGGTTTCCTGGTGGCGTGTGGTGGCCACAATGAGAAATCCCATTGAGAGGTGGCGGGAATGGATAATCCTGTTGCCAGCGAGGGCGTGCCACTCAGGAAAACACAGGTGGTGCACCGGAGAATCCCGTTTCCCAGATGGAGAATTCCACCCCATGTACCTTTGGATCAATCCTTGTCTCATTGTTATAGTTTCAGCTTTCACACATAATACGAACCCTCAGATTGTTCTGGGATCTCTTGTTTAACAGTTTATAACCCATGATAGGAGTTCATTGGCCACAGAAACTTCCAGAAGGAAAAAGCGATTTTCAGCAGATGGAGGAAATTCCATTTTCTGTAATGAAGAAAATAAATCTTGCGAATTGTTGAGTTTCTTGTGCTGCCAATCTTGGCCAGCAAGGCTTAAGCTGCTCTTTGAAGTCCATCTGGTTCATTCGTTAATTGATTTTCCAGTTAATTAGCCAGTGAGACTGAAGCGTGAACTGTACCTTCTGCAAATTGATAATTGATCAACTGAAGAAAGAACCATAGTGGCAGAAGGGTGCTGACGACGGTGGTTCCCCTGATATCAACTATTTGCAATCTTTTTCAAAAAATTCAATTAACTTTATTTCAATTAAAACTGAGTTGGTTGAGGGGGAACTGTGGATGTGGATAGGTCAACACAAACCGACAGAGATCAAAGATCACGACAACCATGTCTCTCACTTCACGATGATGAAAGCATCAAGTCCAAAACTACCCCATCCCCTGTCCCAGATTCACTCCGTGCTCCAAACCTCACCCCCCTGCTCCAGACACCCCTTGCTCTCGACACACCCCTGCTCCAGACATCCCCCTGCCCCAGACTCAGCCCCTGCCCCAGACTCAGCCCCTGCCCCAGACTCAGCCCCTGCCCCAGACTCAGCCCCTGCCCCAGACTCACCCCCTGCCCCAGACTCAGCCCCTGCCCCAGACTCAGCCCCTGCCCCAGACTCAGCCCCTGCCCCAGACTCACCCCCTGTAAAAAGCAGATCGCTGAGAAATAACATTCTCCCTTTAGAAGGAGTGGGGTTGCCAAAGACAATCTCAGCTTCCTCCACTTGGTTTCCTAACCTGACTGCATTTCCCAAGATAGGTGCTGGAAAGATTCTACCGCACACACATCTTTCATGAACAAAGAAGAACAAAGAAAATTACAGCACAGAAACAGGCCCTTCGGCCCTCCCAGCATGCGCCGATCCAGATCCTTTATCTAAACCTGTCTCCTATTTTCCAAGGTCTACTTCCCTCTGTTCCCATCCATTCATATACCTGTCTAGATGCCTCTTAAATGATGCTATCGTGCCCGCCTCTACCACCTCCGCTGGTAAAGCGTTCCAGGCACCCACCACCCTCATGGGTGGAAACTTCCTTCCCAGCCCTTCCAGCTACATTATGGGCTTGAAAACTTAACTCCATTTCTCTCTCCTGTAAGCCTCTTTCTTGATGATATTTTCACTTTCTTCATTTATGCTGTTACCATGTTTGGCACAAGGATACTCAATGGGCATGTATCTTTAAATTAAGCTGCAGAAAGAATGAGGAATTCAAAAAGTTACAGCATAGTACACTCTGCCAGCTTTGGATAACAGGACTCAGACTTCTCATGACAGGCGGCAAATTATAGGCCAAAAGGCCGTATCCTGCCTGGTTGCAGGTGATGATTGGGTCCTAGTTGAGTGAAATGATTTTCAGAGACCCAAGGAGCTCAGTGTGAATCCTGGACACACCGAAGAAAGACCTGCTCCTCTTTTCTCTCTCTCCAGACAGGCTGTGAGTTGCTGTATTTCTGAAACCTTTGAGTCTACTGTGTCCACCGTGCCATTGCAGGCTGCAAACAGAGGTCTGGATCTGAAAGCTTACTTTGAAGCAAGATCTGTTTCAAGGCAACCATTTCCAAGGCAACCATTTGAAACAAAGGCTCTTTTTCCTTTTACTTGTTATTCTCACCCCTTTCCTCCTCTCTGTCTTTGTCTATCTTGTGTGTGTTGAGAGAGAGTGTGAGGGGCAACTTAAGATGGGGGAGGTGGATTAGTTGATAGTTAACTGGTTGTATTTGCTGCATATTTAATTAAAGTTCTTGTATTAATAAAAGGTAATTATGTTTAAATGTACAAACCTGGTGACTAATTATTGTGCAGCCAAGGGCAAAATTGAATATTTTTCTAACAATTACTGATGAACTAAATTGTGTTGTGACTCCGGGTTGAGTGGGATTGGAATTTATTGGACCCCAGCCCAGGGTGTCATAGCAATCCACAGATGTTGCCAGGCATGCTGTGTTTTCCCAGGATTTCCTGTTTTTATTTTGGATTCCCAACATCTGCAGCATTTTGCTTTTATTTAAGTGCTGCTGTGATCCTGGCTGCCAAGAGGCAGTTCATTCCTTGTACCTGCAGATCACCGTGGTAACCTCTTTTATAAAACCTCAACATCCGCTGGTTTTGGGTCATGTGAATATAACAGTCGTGTTTTGTGAAGATCCTGGCTGGATAAACCATCCTGCCGAGAACCTTTCACACCATCCTGTCTATCTCTCTTTGAGCACCTGCTGCTTCATTGTCTAATATCCTGTCCTCCTCCCAGTCCTCACAGAGAGCAAGAGATCCTTCATAGGATTTTGATAGTTAGTCAAACACTCCTATCCTGCTGACACAGTAAGACAGAATAGCACGGCACAAAGGGTTAGTTTCTACAGTCTGATCAGGCACAGAATGGTTTGTGAAATGGCTCAGGAAGGGTTTGAGCTGAAACATTGGTTTAACCCATGTTCAAGTGCTGGATTCCAATGGCTGGTGACCAGGGACTTATAGTCTTAAGTAGGGTGCTCTTTCAAAGGGCTAGTGCAGACCCAATGGGCCAAATGGCCTTCTTCTGCACTGAAAATTCTATGATTCTATGAACTCTTTACTGTATTTTGCCACAAGAAGACTGAAGTACTGAAGTCAGGAGCCACAAATCCCAGCCACACTTTTTGATATTTTAAATATTAAGACAAAACATTTATTGATAAAGGAAACACACAAGATTACATTTATAGAGTTAAGATTAGTCTTACAGAACATTCTCCCAAAAGGATTCTGATTCATAAATTGACACCACTTTAGGCAACCATCCATTATAAATAGGTAACCTAAAAATCCAGTAACAATGACCCCAAGGGAAAGCTACTGTCACTTTATCAAATATGCTACATAATATCTCACTCCTAGCTTCCACTCTGCTGTGGAAGTTCAAATTCTGCCGTTTGCAGCCCTAAGCCTTTCTGGCTTAAATAGGTGGCTGATGTGAAACTGATTTCTGGAAAACAGACACTCTGGTGTTGCCTGGCAGCTGCCTCACTTTGCTTCTTCACAGTTCTACCCAGCACAGAAAGTACTCTAGGAGGTCATACATTGCTCAACACAGCTCCCAACCTCTCTTTAAATGTTTATTCACTTTCATCTTTTCTCACTAACATTATCCTTCTTTGAACTTTTCCTCTCCCAGGATATAAATATATTTAATGATTTCCTTATGGCCACCACCATCAGTTCAAAAAATAATAACTTTGCCTTATTTATGTTTTACTTTTTACAATTCTAAACTCCATTTGACCTCCCTTTGAAATGTAACAACTTATCACATTCTTTATCTCCAGATGCAAATTTTTACCCATGTCTTATTTACCGGTTGAACATCCGAGTCGCCCTTATTCACCTTAAATGCCTACCTTTCACATTTAGCCACTTTGATGTCCTCAACTTCGTAGCTTAATTAAATTAGTCACACTCCCACCCATAGAGTCAGTCAGCACAGAAACAGGTCCGTCAGCCCACCATGTCTATGTCGACCATCAAATACCAAACTACACTAATCCCATTTACCAGCACTTGGTCCATAGCCTACTATACTCCGGTGATTTACGTGCTTGTCCAGATGCTTCATAAATGTTATTGACAGTACCTCCATCTGGCACCCTCTCTGGCAGCATGTTCTATATTTCCAACACTCTCTGGGTGAAAAATGTTTCCTCAGGTTCCCTCCAACCCACTTACTCCTCATCTTAAACTATGCCCTCTGGTCTTAGACACCTCTGCCATGGGGAAAAGTTTTATCTATCTATGCCTCTCATAATTTTGTAGACCTCTATCAGCTCCCCCCCCCCCCCCCCCCCCCTCAGCCTTCTCTACTCTGGATAAAGCAAACCCAGCCTATCCAGTCTCTCCTCCTACCTGAAACTTTCTATTCCAGGCAACATCCTGCTGAATCTCCTCTTCACCCCCTCCAGTGCAATCACGCTCTTCTGATGATGTGGCAACCAGAACTGCACATCTGTGGCTTAATCAATGTTTTCTAAAGTTTCACCAATACTCCCTGCTCTGATATTCTATGCCCCGGCTAATGAAAGCAAGCATTCCTCACTACCCTGCCCACCTGTGCTGCCACTTCAGGGATCCATGGGCTTCTACACCAAGGTTCCTGTCTTTCTCAATACTCCCTAAGGACCTACGAATGATTGTGCATTTCCTACCCATACTAGCCCTCCCAAAGTACATCACTTCACACTTATCAGGATTAAGTTCCATCTGCTATTGCTCTGCCCAATTTTCCAGCTGGTCACTGTCATTCTGTAGCCTAGGACTATCCTCACGATCAACAACACTACCAATTTATGTCATCTGCAAACTTACTAATTATACCTTTGACATTCACATCCAAGTTGTTAATGTATTTTACGGTGTTAGAACATAGAACATAGAACAGTACAGCACAGAACAGGCCCTTCGGCCCTCGATGTTGTGCCGAGCCATGATCACCCTACTCAAACCCACGTATCCACCCTATACCCGTAACCCAACAACCCCCCCCCCCACATTAACCTTACTTTTTTTTTAAGGACACTACAGGCAATTTAGCATGGCCAATCCACCTAACCCGCACATCTTTGGACTTTAATGTATAACAAACAGCAAGGGTCCCAGCACCAATCCCTGTGGTACATTGTTAGTCACAGCCTTCCAATGACAAAAACAACCCTGCACCATCACCCTATGACTCCCATTAACAAGCCAATTTTGGATCCAATTTGTCAACTTTCCTTGGATCCCATTAATTCTAACCTTTTGGACCAGCATTCTATGTGGGGCTTTGTCAAAGGCCTTACTGAAATCATGTAAAGATAGAAACCAACATGGAAAATAGAAGCAGGAGGAGGTTGTTCGGGCCTTCGAGCCTACTCTACCATTATCATCAAGTTCAATACTCTGATCCCGTCTTCCCCCATATCCCTTGATCCCTTTAGCCCCAAGAGCTGTATCTAATTCCTTCTTGAAATTACACAATATTTTCATCTCAACTATTTTTGTGACAGCAAATTTCACAGATTCACCACTCACTGGGTGAAGAGATTTCTCCTCACCTCAGTCCTAAAAGGTTTCCCCCCTTATCCTCAACCTATGACCCCTATGAATAATACCCCCGTATCCGCAGATTGGCCCTCCCCCAACTGTGGCGGAGCTGGACTGAGTCCGCAACCGCCGCGCTGAGTTCCCGACGGATGAGGCCACAAGTGTCCCGTGCTGTCGCGGACTCGGCTGGTCAGGGGTGGAGCATCGGGGCGGGCCTCAGGCAATGGCCTGGGGTCGTCGGTACGACGTGCAACATACTCTGTGAGTATGCCGCCTTGAAGGGGGCAGAGCATTGCGAAAGCAGTGCCGTCCCAATTCGGTTGGGAAATGTGATTCTCCGGCCGTTCGCCAAATGTAATTTTGGCATTGGTGACCGGAAAATCCAGCCCCGATTTTCTACAAATGCTAATTCCCTTCAGCTCCTCACTAAAACTTGAGTTTCTCAGAACCTCCGGTACTTTATTCATGTCTTCCTTTGCGAAGACAGAAGCATAGGCCGAATTTTGTTCCTCGGCCATTTCTTTGTTCCCTGTTATGAATTCCCCCGTTTCTGACTGTAAGAGGCCTCCATTAGTTTTTATCAATCTTTTTCTCTGTCCATACCTACAGACATACCACATCCACTGTGTTACCCTCATGAATATATTTAGTTACCTATTCAAAAACTCTATTAAATTAGTAAGAAGTCTTACAGCACCAGGTTAAAGTCCAACAGGTTTGTTTCAAACACGAGCTTTCGGAGCACGGCTCCTTCATCAGGTGAATGGCGAGGTATGTTGGACTTTAACCTGATGTTGTAAGACTTCTTACTGTGCTCACCCCAGTCCAACGCCTGCATCTCCACATCATGTCTATTAAATTAGTTAGACAGGATTTCCCATCAACAATTCTGTGCTGACTGCCTCTGATCAACCCCTATCTTAAATATACACAAAGGCTGCAATTCTCTGTCCGTTCACTGGCAGCGGGATTCTCTGGTCCTGCCGGCAGCCCACCCCTGCATGTAGATTTCCCGGTAGGCGTGGGTTAGCTTCTATGGCAATTCCCATTGAAAGTGATTGGAGCAGAGTCTTCCACCACCAGCAACCAGTGCTCTGCCTCCCGCTGCCAAGAAACACACAGCCCAAGGACTCTGCCCCCACAGCTCTCTGTGGCAAGGAGTTCCAAAGACTCAAGCCTCTGAGAGAAGAAATTCCTCCTCATTTCAGTCTTAAATTGGCTCCCCTTTATTCTGAGACTATGCCTTCTGGTCCTAGACTCTCCCAGAGGGGAAACAACCTCTCAGCATTCACCCTGTCAAGCCCTTTAACAATCCTATATGTTTCAATGAGATCATCTCTCATTTTTTTAAAATTCCAATGTGTAGAGTCCCAACTATTTAAACTTTGCTCATAAGAGCACGGTAGCATGGTGGTTAGCACAAACGCTTCACAGCTCCAGGGTCCCAGGTTCGATTCCCGGCTGGGTCACTGTCTGTGTGGAGTCTGCATGTCCTCCCCGTGTGTGTGTGGGTTTCCTCCGGGTGCTCCAGTTTCCTCCCACAGTCCAAAGAGGTGCGGGTTAGGTGGATTGGCCATGCTAAATTGCCCGTAGTGTCCAAAACAGTAAGGTTAAGGAGGGGATTGTTGGGTTACGGGTATGGGGTGGATACGTGGGTTTGAGTAGGGTGATCATTGCTCGGCACAACATCGAGGGCCGAAGGGCCTGTTCTGTGCTGTACTGTTCTATGTTCTAAGACAATCCCTTCATACCAGGGATTAAAAAGGTGAACCTTCTTTCAATCGCCTCCAATTGAATAATATCTTTCCTTAAATAAGAGGACCCAAAGTGCTCTAGATGTGGTCTCACTAGTACCTTGTACAGTTGCAGCAAGACTTCCCGACTCATGTACTCCAACTCCCTTAAAATAAGGGCCAACGTTCCTGATGCACGATCAATGAACACAGAAACGTCCTGTAGCAGCAGGACGATGGCTGCTGGGAAACACGGGTTCTTATACTTCGCCTCATAGGCGGAGCTACTTCCTCTCGATCAATGAGAAGACAACACTTGTGCCAATGGGCAGCAAGCCTTCCACACCAATAGCAGCTCAAACTCCCAGATACCGTAGTTCCACTACCACAGTTCCATTAGCTTTCTTGAATACCCGCTGCACCTGTGTGCTAAATTTCTGTATTTTGTGCAGAAGTACCCACATGTCACTTTATGTGTTGCAGCTTTCTGCAGTTCCTCTCCATTTAAATAATACTCTGTTAGAGTATAGAGAAATACAGCACAGAACAGGCCCTTCGGCCCACGATGTTGCGCCGAACTTTTGTCCTAGGTTAATCATAGAATTTTGGACAATTTGACATGGCCAATCCACCCAACCTGCACATCTTTGGACTGTGGGAGGAAACCGGAGTACCCGGAGGAAACCCACGCAGTCACGGGGAGGATGTGCAGACTCCACACAGACAGTGACCCAAGTCGAAATCGAACTTGGGACCCTGGAGCTGTGAAGCAATTGTGCTATCCACAATGCTACCGTGCTGCCCTTAAGAAGTTAACCTACACTCCCTTATTCTACCCTAATCCAAGTACCTATCCAATAGCCGCTTGAAGGTCCATAAATTTTCCGACTCAACTATTACCACAGGCAGTGCATTCCATGCCCCCACTACTCTCTGGGTAAAGAACCTACCTCTGACATCCCCTCTATATCTTCCACCATTTATCTTAAATTTATGTCCCCTTGTAATGGTGTGTTCCACCCGGGGAAAAAGTCTCTGACTGTCTACTCTATCTATTCCCCTGATCATCTTATAAACCTCTATCAAGTCGCCCCTCATCCTTCTCCGTTCTAGTGAGAAAAGGCCTAGCACCCTCAATCTTTCCTCGTATGACCTACTCTCCATTCCAGGCAACATCCTGGTAAATCTCCTTTGCACCTTTTCCAAAGCTTCCACATCCTTCCTAAAATGAGGTGACCAGAACTGCACACAGTACTCCAAATGTGGCCTGACCAAGGTTTTGTACAGCTGCATCATCACCTCACGGCTCTTAAATTCAATCCCTCTGCTAATGAACGCTAGCACACCATAGGCCTTCTTCACAGCTCTATCCACTTGAGTGGCAACTTTCAAAGAACAATGAACATAGACCCCAAGATCTCTCTGCTCCTCCACATTGCCAAGAACCCTACCATTAACCCTGTATTCCGCATTCAGATTTGTCCTTCCAAAATGGACAACCTCACACTTGTCAGGGTTAAACTCCATCTGCCACTTCTCAGCCCAGCTCTGCATTCTATCTATGTCTCTTTGAAGCCGACAACAGGCCTCCTCACTATCCACAACTCCACCAATCTTCATATCATCTGCAAATTTACTGACCCACCCTTCAACTCCCTCATCCAAGTCGTTAATGAAAATCACAAACAGCAGAGGACCCAGAACTGATCCCTGCGGTACGCCACTGATAACTGGGCTCCAGGCTGAATATTTGCCATCCACCACAACTCTCTGTCTTCTATCGGTTAGCCAGTTTGTTATCCAACTGGCCAAATTTCCCACTATCCCGTGCCTCCTTACTTTCTGCATAAGCCTACCATGGGGAACCTTATCAAATGCCTTACTAAAATCCATGTACACTACATCCACTGCTTTACCTTCATCCACATGCTTGGTCACCTCCTCAAAGAATTCAATAAGACTTGTAACCACTCTATTGACCTGCGTTGCCACCTTCAGGATACAATGGACCTGAACACCCAGATCTCTCTGTACATCAACTTTCCCAGGGTTTTTTCATTTACTGTATAGTTCGCTCTTGAATTGGATCTTCCAAAATGCATCACCTCGCATTTGCCGAGATTGAACTCCATCTGCCATTTCTCCACCCAACTCTCCAATCTATCTATGTTCTCTGTCAGTTCTCTTCACTATCTGCTATTCCACTAATCTTAGTGTCATCTGCAAACTTGCTAATCAGACCACCTATACCTTCCTCCAAATTAGTTATGTATATCACAAACAACAGTGGTCCTAGCACGGATCCCTGTTCTCTTGTTCTTCCTTCCAAAATGAACAACTTCACATTTTACCACGTTATATTCCATTTGGCAACTTCTGGCCCACTGATTCATATCCATTTGCTTCGATTTGCACCAGTTCATCTACCTTATTTCGAATGCTGTGTGCAGTAAGATACAAATCCTTTAAACTTGCCGTTTTGCCATTTTTAATTATCCTAACTTTTCTTTTTACTGTGGCCCTATTTGCCTCTGGTCTTACCTATGTCATTGGTATCACGGCAGCACGGTAGCATTGTGGATAGCACAATTGCTTCACAGCTCCAGGGTCACAGGTTCGATTCCCAGCTTGGGTCACTGTCTGTGCGGAGTCTGCACATCCTCCCTGTGTGTGCGTGGGTTTCCTCCGGGTGCTCCGGTTTCCTCCCACAGTCCAAAGATGTGCAGGGTAGGTGGATTGGCCATGATAAATTGCCCTTAGTGTCCAAAATTGCCCTTAGTGTTGGGTGGGGTCACTGGATTATGGGGAAAGGGTGGAGATGTTGACCTCGGGTAGGGTGCTCTTTCCAAGAGCCGGTGCAGACTAGATGGGCCGAGTGGCCTCCTTCTGCACTGTAAATTCTATGATAATCTATGATAATCAATGTGTACCATGCCCACTGTCTGTTCACCCTCCAGAATATGCTGTAGACACTCAGAGACATCCTTGACACTAGCACCAGAGGGAGGCAACATATTATCCTGGAGTATTGTTGGTGGCCACAGAAACACTTGTCTATTCCCCTTACAATTGAATCTCCTGAACTATTGCATTCCCACACTTTTTACTCCTCTGCTGTGCGACAGAACTAACTGTGGTGCAATGAATTTGGCTGTTTCTACTTTCCCTTGAAAGGCCATTCCTCCAACAGTATACAAAGTGGTACACCTGTTTTGCAGGGACATTTTTACAGGAGATTCCTGCCGAGTCCTCCTTCTCTACCTGGTGGTCACCCATTCCCATTTTGCCTGTGGTGTATGAGCCTGCGGTGTGACCACCTCTCTATACTCTCCGCCTCATGGATGAACAAAGAACAAAGAAAAATTACAGCAAAAAAACAGGCCCTTCAGCGCTCCAAGCCTGTGCTGATCCAGATACTCTATCTAAAACTGTTGCCTATTTTCTAAGGATCTGTATCCCATTCATGTATCTGTCTAGATACATCTTAAATGATGCTATCGTTGGCAATGCATTCTCGGCACCACCTCCGCAGGCAATGCGTTCTCGGCACCCACCACCCTCTGCATAAAGATCTTTCCACACATATCTCCATCAAACTTTTCCCCTCTTACCTTGAACTCGTGACCCCTAGTAATTGAGTCCCCCACTCTGGGAAAAAGCTTCTTGCTATCCACCTCTCATGATTTTGTAGACCTCAATCAGGTCCCCCCTCAACCTCTGTCTTTTTAATGAAAATAATCCTAATCTACTCAACCTTTCTTCATAACTAGCGCCCTCCACACCAGGCAACATCCTGGTGAACCTCCTCTGCACCTTCTCCAAAGCATCCACATCCTTTTGGTAATGTGGCGACCAGAACTGTA
Source organism: Scyliorhinus canicula (assembly GCF_902713615.1). NCBI lineage: Eukaryota > Metazoa > Chordata > Chondrichthyes > Carcharhiniformes > Scyliorhinidae > Scyliorhinus > Scyliorhinus canicula. Next base: position 100,925,084 of record NC_052162.1, on the reverse strand, counting down.
CGCAGTATTCCAAATGTGGCCAAACCAAAGTCTTATACAACTGTAACATGACCTGCCAACTCTTGAACGCAATACCCCTTCCGATGAAGGAAAGCATGCTGTATGCCTTCTTGACCACTCTATTAACCTGTGTTGCCACCTTCAGGATACAATGGACCTGAACTCCCAGATCTCTCTATACATCAATTTTCCCAGGGCTTTTTCATTTACTGTATAGTTCGCTCTTGAATTGGATCTTCCAAAATGCATCACCTCGCATTTGCCGAGATTGAACTCCATCTGCCATTTCTCCACCCAACTCTCCAATCTATCTATGTTCTCTGTCAGTTCTCTTCACTATCTGCAACTCCACTAATCTTAGTGTCATCTGCAAACTTGCTAATCAGACCACCTATACCTTCCTCCAGATTAGTTATGTATATCACAAACAACAGTGGTCCTAGCACGGATCCCTGTGAAACTCCACTGGTCACAGTTCTCCATTTTGAGAAACTCCCTTCCCCTACTACTCTCTGTCTCCTGTTGCCCAGCCAGTTCTTTATCCATGCTTCACAATGTCCCCAGTCTCTGTTTCAGCTTTGAAACCCGGGCTTCCAGGAACTGTAGCTGGAGACATTTCCTGCATGCATACTGGCCCCAGGCACTGGAAATGTACCCAGCTTCCCGCATAGAGCAGGAGGAGCAAGTCACAGCTTTGAGCTTTCCTGCTATGAATTACCCCATTGGATTAAGCTTTTGAAGGACTATTAAAATCATATAATATCAGATGCATTAGCGCCCTTTTTCCCTTGACTTTTTGTTCACAAACAATATAGCCCTTAAAAACTATAACCACAAAATAAAGACTTTACAAATTACAAGTGATAATAGTCGTATAACTACTCACCGTCTGTACTAACCCAATCAGTAGATTCCACTCGCTCTTCATCAGATTTGAATCCTAACGGTACTTCGGTAGCTCTGCCTCTGGATTGAGTGACGTTTGCTGCACTGGTCCTTTTTAAGTTTTCCTGCTACTTTGTTCAGCTGCTCCTCACCAGATTCACTCCCGCTCCGAACTCCAGTGCTCTGTAGTGTACGCTTTCTCCTTATGCTCCAACATACCTAAGACTTTACTTTTACTTCAAAGAGCAGGAGTACTCATCAAGCCTACTCACCAATCAGAGAAAAGGGACTGATCACCTCTTCCTTCTTTCACCTAATTCCATGTTTCACCAAACCCCAGCTGCACTCTGATGCAACAAGGCAGCACTCCAGTGGTAGACCCAGGGAGCAACTGTTCAGGAAGAGAATGAGGAGTGCTCCTAACTTCAGGTGACTTCTTGCATGCTCCATATTCTGGTGCCCGTACTATTCAGCCTCCTCAGTAAGTTCTGGCTGGCAATCTCATTGCTAATCAATCTCTGGCTGATTTTACAAATGACACTTCAACCACTTTATCTGGATGGTGTTTTCTACTTAAGATGGGCTGAACTGATTGTGCAGCTCAAAGCCTCATCTTGGCCACCTCAATGGCTAAAGCAGTGCTTTTCAAACCTTTTTGCCCAGGACCCATTTTTACCAACCGGTCATCCTTCAGAACCCAAGCCAGCCGACCTTTGGGACCCACGCCGGCTAAACATCGCGACCCAAACCACCCGAACTTCGCAACCCACGCCACATGAACTTCACAAACCAAGCTGAACTTGCTTGGTCCTCACGATCTCATTAGCTTTGTCATTCAATGTTACATTTCTGCTAAGGACTTCACCTGATGATATAAATTATCACTGAATCCCTTGAGAAAAATTAAGGTTTGCCCTCGAACTCACCATGCTTAGTCTTCAAATGCCTTTGAAGTGTTGAGGGTTTTAATCTTTCATTTGTCAGTACTTCCCTGCATATACCACACATGAGCTATGCATCCTGATTTGCATTGGCACAATTAATAAACACACACCTCAAGAAACTTCTTTAAACCCCTTGTTCCTGAGTTCAGCTTCTTCTTCATGGGTTGTTCACCAGAGTCCTGGAGCTCACACCAGTACTGCTGGCATCTACAAAATGTCGTAATCTCTCTCGAACATGGAGCGTCAGTATACAGGGTACGCAACCTTCTTTCTGCTGCCACCACTTCTGGAGAGAAGACTCCATTGATTTTCAAAATGAATCTGCTCCTGTCGCCAGGAGGGGGTGCTGTGCCTCGCTGGGCACTGGGCCTGCGCATACGATGGACTGCCGGCATTCTGAAAGCCGGTTGCGGCCATTGGGCACTTCTTCCTGCAATCAGGAATATTGTGTCCGATGGACCCTCTCGACACCTGCCCACTACCTACCTGCAGGTTGTGATCCTGAGTTTGAAAATGACTGGTCTAAAACATCTGGAGGAGACCGTCACTGAAGCACTATCAGTGAACATATAGCCTACTGGAAAAATGTACTCCAAACTGGATGCCAGTATCAGGCTTTAGTAAATGCTACTTTCACTGGAGTGAGTGTTGTGAACAACATTTATTACATGCTTGAGATGATTGTGATTCAGAAACTTCCATTGAGGATTTCCTGAGGGTTTGGCCTATTCTCAATGCCAACTGGATGATAACCTGCCTTATGAAGCAAGAAGTACACAATCACTACATCTGGGCAATCCTTGGGGCTATCTATTTCCAAGGATTTACATTGAGCTACAAGCATGGAATGACAGGGTAAATGATGCAGTAGTCAGGTTTCAGATACACATAGACAGAATATAACAAGCACGATCTTAGCCAGTGTGTTCCTCTGAAGGGTAATTTTGAAGTCTGGGAGCAAGCCTAAAGAGAATACAACATCATTCAGTGCTCTGCTGAATGAGAGGGTCTCAAAGGGCAGGAAGGAAAATATATATATTTATATATATGTAGCTACTTCAACCCGGCTACTCATTAAAATTCTTATTTTTAAAATGGCCAAGACTTTATTCTGATTAGCCATGATTCAAACCAGAGGAATTTCTAACCTTCAGACAAACAACAGAGACTCGTTATGTTTGAAAAGGTGCGAATGCCCTAATGCCACTCCCCCCCCCCCCCCCCCCCCCCCCCCCCGCCACCCCCGCCCCTCCACCATCACCACCACTACCACCATTACTACCACCGTACTCTGCCATGACTCCTGGAAACTGCACCATGCCATTTTACATTTCTCAAAAAGAATGCTGGCCACTGGAGACACTGTGGCCCTTAAGGAGAAAAGGGACCCTGCGCCTCCAGATTCCAAACATGGACATCCTTTACCCAGCACCCAGGAGAAGAAGTACTAGGTATGTGACATGACTTCCCCCAAGCTGCTAGAACCTGTAATATTGCCATGTGGAACTGAACTCAGGCAATCACAGTTTGACCTCAAAAGAGAAGAAAGACTCCTGGCAAGCAGTCTGACTCTGTCTAACCATTTTACCCTTGAGCAGGTTCGAGCAGAAAGAACTCTGTCCAGACAACCTGCCTGCCCCACTGAACCACTGGAACATTGGAACCTGCGTACTTGTGCCTTCAAATCAATGTGCCTTCTCCCATCGTAGATGTCCTCACTCCTGGAGAGATAGATCATCTGTCAACAGTCAGTCTGTTACCCTCTGATGAAATACCCCATTGGACTATTGATTCTGGACTCATGTTAAAGCATAACTTGTCTTTTTATTGTGGCCTGGCCCTGTGACCCATTATTTCCCTTATCCCTCTTTTAGCAGATGTTGCAAAACCACTTTCTTATATTTTGTGTGTATGTAAAATAAACCAAGCCTTTTATCTTATCAGATCTTGAGTTTACTGTTGGAGTTGCTCACAGAGGACTAAAACATTTCCAAATTTAAGGATTGGAGAAAATGCTCCACGACTATAAAGGGGGAAATCAAAAATCAAAAACACCTTTGCCGACAGCGTACTCACGCCTGCGGATTTCCCGATGGCGTGGGGGTACCCACAACGGGAAACCTTGGGCGAAATTCTCCGACCCCCAGCAGGGTTGGAGCCTGGGGCCGCCGAAAATCCGGCCCCCACTGTGGCAGAGATTCTCCGCCACCCGGGAAGTGGCGGTGGCGGGAATCTCGCCACTCCGATCGACGAGGCCCCTGCGGTGATTCTCCAGCCCGGATGGGCCGAAGTCCCGCCGCTGGGAGGCCTCTCCCGCCGCCGAGGTTTGAACCACCTCTGGTGGCGACGGATCGGCGGCGCGAGCAGGCCTCGGGGTCCTGGACGGGGGGCGATCGGACCCCGGGGGGGTGCCCCCACGGTGGCCTGGCCTGCGATCGGGGCCCCCCGCTCAGACTCCGGGCCAGTGCCCTGGGTGCACTGTTTCTCCTCCACGGCCGCCACGGCCTCCGCCATGGCAGAAGCGGAAGAGAAACCCACATCGCGCATGCGCTGGTGGTAACGGCAGCGGCAGCTGGCCGCTGACGTCACCGCCGGCGCATGCGCCGACCAGCAAAAGCCTTTCGGCCAGCCCCGCTGCCGGGGGCACCGGTGTTTTGCGCCAGTCTTCTGGTGCCAACCGCTCCGGCGCAGGGCTAGCCCCCAAAGGTGGGGAGGTCCGACCCTGGAGTGGTTGGCACCACTCCCCTACGCCGGGACCCTCCATCACGCCGGGTAGGGGAGAATCCCGCCCCTTATTAGCCGGCTGCCGGGACGGAGGATCTCGTTGCCGGCGGGGGCACACCGCACCAGAAAAGTGTGCGGGTGGGTGCTGGAGAATCCCTCCCCTTTATGTTTATAGATGGGTGGTGAGAAGGGAAATTAAGGCAGTTTACATCAATCCCCTCCCGTCTGTAACAGGAGCAATTCCTGAAATTCTGACAACAGCAAGGAGTTCTGGCGAAAATTATACAGAAAAACAATACTTACAGGTTTTACCCATAGAGGGGGGTTCTGTGTTTGTCAGCAGAGTCATACGTTCATTGCAGTATGGAACAAAACCATCCAGCTCATTGACGTCAATCCCTGTCACTGAAATCACAGAATGGAACTTGGTGGACAATAGGTTCTAAATAATAAACCACGCAGTGTAGAGATTGATCAAATATACTAACTGAAGGGAAATGTTGAATGGCAGTGTGCATTGAGTATTTGACTATCCTGTTCAACATAATTGAATACAAGAGGTATCCTTGGTAAATTTGGCAGTAAACTCGTCCTTGAGCTATCTAATAGAAACTTAAAGTGCGACTGAACATCAAAGAACATGACTATTAAATTCAATGAACTTGTCCAATAGATGAGACCCGAATATAAAGTGTGATCGCTCTGCAGATCATCAAAGAAGGATGAACTTATACAAATGTGTAAAAACTAACTTAAACAACAAACAACATTATATTATAAACAACATAAATGGAAGCAAAGATTGGGATAATTAGGCTCCTGAATCACTGTTATCGAACACCACATCATCAATGATGAGAGTGCATCGAAGAAGGCTGCACAGGATTTAAATTTTGAAGTAGAATACAGGAAAGCAAGGAAGCAATGACTAATGGTGGAGACCTTAAAGGAGACCTCTGGGCTGGGTCATTAGCTGATGGCGAAGATGAAGCATCGATCTCTGAGTAAGAGGATCGAAGCTGAATGTGCCTTTGCTCAGTACTCTTGGAAAGTGATGCAATAATGTCTGTCATGCTGCATACTGAGTTGCTCTAACTCTCTGGGATAATGATGTGGGGAAGCTGGCATTGGACTGGGGTGAGACAGTAACAACACCAGGCTAAAGTCCAACAGGTTTGTATCGAATCACTAGCTTTCAGAGAACAGCTCCTTCCTTAGGTGAGTCAAAAATCACCTGAGGAAGGAGCTGCGCTCCGAAACCTAGCGATTCAAAACAAACCTGTTGGACTTTAACCTCGTGTTGTAAGACTTCTTACTATGGAATAAGCTCAGTGCTGTACGGGTTCTGAGATAGGCCCAGTGCTGTATGGACACTGGGATAAGCTCAGTGCTGGATGGACTCTGGGATAAGTCCAGTGCTCGTTGGACTCTGGGATAAGCTCAATGCTGTATGGACTCTGGGATAAGCTCAGTGCTGGATGGACTCTGGGATAAGCTCAATGCTGGATGGACTCTGGGATAAGCTCAGTGCTGGATGGATGATGCTATAAATTCAGTGTTGTATAGATTCTGGTATAAGGTCAGTGCTGTATGGACTCTGGGATAAGCTCAGTGCTGGATGGACTCTGGGATAAGCTCAGTGCTGGATGGACTCTGGGATAAACTCAGTGCTGGATGGATTCTGGTATAGCTCAGTGCTGTATGATTCTGGAATAAGCTCAGTGCTGTGTGGACTCTGGGATAAACTCAGTGCTGTATGGATTATGCTATAAATTCAGTGTTGTATAGATTCTGGTATATGCTCAGTGCTGGATGGACTCTGGGATAAGGTCAGTGCTGTATGGATTATGCTATAAATTCAGTGTTGTATAGATTCTGGTATAAGCTCAGTGCTGGATGGATTCTGGGATAAGCTCAGTGCTGGATGGAGTCTGGGATACGCTCAGTGCTGGTTGGATTCTGGGGTAAGCTCTGTGCTGTATTTGATTTGATTTATTATTGTCACATGTATTAGTACACAGTGAAAAGTATTGTTTCTTGCATGCTGTACGAACAATGCATGCCGTACATATGGAAGGAAGGAGAGACTGCTGAATATAATGTTACAGTTAGAGCAAGGTGCTGAGAAAAGATCAACTTAATACGAGGTAGGTCCATTCAAAAGTCTGATGGTAGTGGGGAAGAAGCTGTTCTTGAGTCGGTTGGTACGTGACCTCAAACTTTGGTATCTTTTTCCTGGCGGAAGGAGGCGGAAGAGAGTATGTCCGGGGTGCGTAGGATCCTTAATTATGCTGGCTGCCTTTCTGAGGCAGCGGGAATTATTGATGGAGGCAACGGATGGGAGGCTGGTTTGCATGGTGGACTGGGCTACATTCAAGGGGCGGGATTCTCTCTTACCCGGCGTGACGGGGGGCCCCGACATAGGGGAGTGGCGCCAATCACTCCGGGGTCGGGCCTCTCCAAAGGTGGAGAATTCTCCGCACCTTTGGGGGCCAGCCCCACGCAGGAGCGGTTGGCACCAGAAGACTGGCGCAAAAAACCGGCGTCCCCGGCAGCGGGGCTGGCCGAAAGGCTTTCGTCGGTTGGCACATGCGCCGGCAGTGACGTCAGCAGCCAGCTGCCGCTGGCGTCACCACCGGCGCATGCGCGATGTGGGTTTCTCTTCCGCTTCCGCCATGGCGGAGGCCGTGGCGGCCGCGGAAGAGAAAGAGTGCACCCACGGCACTGGCCCGGAGTCTGAGCAGGGGGCCCCGATCGCGGGCCTGGCCACCGTGGGGGCACCCCCCCGGGGTCCGATCGCCCCCCGCCCCCCCCCCCCAGGACCCCGGGGTCCCGCTCGCGCCGCAAATCCCGCCGCCACCAGAGGTGGTTCAAACCTCGGTGGCCGGAGAGGCCTCCCAGCGGCGGGACTTTGGCCCATCCGGCCGGAGAATCGCCGCAGGGGCCTCGCCGATCGGAGTGGCGTGATTCCCGCCGCCGCCACTTCCCGGGTGGCGGAGAATATCTGCCACGGCGGGGGCCGGATTTCCGGCGGCCCCAGGTGATTCTCCGATCCTGCTGGGGGTCGGAGAATTTCACCCAAGACCTTTTGTAGTTTCCTGCGGTCTTGGGCAGAGCAGGCTCCGTACCAAGCAGTGATACAGCCAGAAAGAATGCATTCTATGGTGCATCTGTAGAAGTTGGTGAGGGTCATAGCTGACATGCCAAATTTCCTTAGTCTTCTGAGAAAGTAGAATCGTTGGTGGGCTTTCTTGACTATAGTGTCGGTATGGGGGGACCAGGACAGGCTGTTGGTGATCTGGACACCTAAAAACTTGAAGTTCTCGACCCTGTTTATTCGTTCCCATTGATGTAGACAGGGGCATGTTCTCAACTGCACTTCCTGAAGTCATTGACAATCTCCTTCGTTTTGTTGACATTGAGGGAGAGATTATTGTTGTTGCACCAGTTTACCAGATTCTCTATCTCATTCCTGTAGTCTGTCTCATCATTGTTTGAAATCCAACCTACTTCGGTGGTGTCATCAGCAAATTTGAAAATCGAGTTGGAGGGGAATTTGGCCACACAGTCATTGGTGTATAAGGAGTATAGTAGGGGGCTGAGGACACAGCCTTGTGGGGCACTGCTGTTGATGATGATCATGGAGGAGGTGTTGTTGCCTATCTTTACTGATTGTGGCCTGTGGGTTAGAAAGTTCAAGATCCAGATTTGGGCAGCAAGGTAGCATGGTGATTAGCATAAATGCTTCACAGCTCCAGGGTCCCAGGTTCGATTCGACTGGGTCACTGTCTGTGCGGAGTCTGCACGTCCTCCCCGTGTGTGCGTGGGTTTCCTCCGGGTGCTCCGGTTTCCTCCCACAATCCAAAGATGTGCGGGTTAGGTGGATTGGCCATGGCTAAATTGCCCGTAGTGTCCTAAAAAGTAAGGTTAAGGGGGGGTTGTTGGGTTACGGGTATAGGGTGGATACGTGGGTTTGAGTAGGGTGATCATGGCTCGGCACAACATCGAGGGCCGAAGGGCCTGTTCTGTGCTGTACTGTTCTATGTTCTATCCAGTCGCAGAGGGAGGAGTCGAGGCCAAGGCCACGGAGTTTAGAGATGAGTTTCGTAGGAATGATGGTGTTAGGGCAGCTCGGTGGCCTAGTGGTTAGCACAGCTGCCTCACGGCGCTGAGGTCCCAGGTTCGATCCCGGCTCTGGTTCACTGTCCATGTGGAGTTTGCACATTCTCCCCGTGTCTGCGTGGGTTTCGCCCCCACAACCCAAAAATGTGCAGAGTAGGTGGATTGGTCAGACTAAATTGCCCCTTAATTGGAAAAAATAATTGGGTAATCTAAATTTAAAAAGAAAAAAAAAAGGAATGATGGTGTTGAAGGCTGAGCTGTAGTCGATAAATAGGAGTCTGACATAGGTGTCTTTGTTATCTAGGTGTTCCAGGGTAGAGTGCAGGGTCATGGAGATGTTGTCTGCTGTGCACCTGTTGCAGCGGTAGGCGAATTGTAGTGGATCAAGGCAATCCGGGAGGCTGGAGTTGATTTGTGCCATGACTAATCTTTCGAAGCTCTTCATGATGATGGATGTCAGAGTCACCGGATGATAGTCATTAAGGCTTGACTTTATTTTGGTACAGAAGAAGGTTGTCTTCTTGAAGAAGATAGGGCCCTCAGATTGTTGTAAAGAGAGGTTGAAGATGTCTGCGAGTACCCCCGCCAGCTGATCCGCGCAAGACCTGAGTGCTCGTCCGGGTACCCCATCCGGGCCAGCGTCTTTCCGTGGGTTGACCTTCTAGGAGGCTGCTCTGACGTCTGCAGTTGCGATCCCAGATACAAGTTCATCTGCGGCTTCTGGGGTGGAGGGCTCGCTCTCGCTGACTTCTTGCTCAAAGAGGGCATAGAATGCGTTGAGCTCATCAGGGAGGGATGCGTTGGAGCTGAAGATTTTGCATGCCTTCATCTTGTAGCCCATTTTGTTTTGCTGACCTTGCCATAGATGGCGGGGATCTGTGTGGCTAGCCTGGAATCAAGCTTGATCCGGTACTGTCTTTTGGCACCTTGATGGATTTATTTAGATCATATCTGGCTTTCTTGTAGAGGTCAGGGTCACCTGACATGAACACCTCAGACCTAGACTTCAGCAAGCAGTGAATATCCGTGTTCATCCAGGGTTTCCGGTTGGGAAACACGCGGATTTGCTTCTTTGGCACACACAGTCCTCGACACACTTACTAATGAAGTCAGTTACTGTAGTGGCGCACTCATTCAGGCTGGTCGCAGAGTTTTTAAATACTGACCAGTCCACTATGGACTCTGGGATAAGATCAGTGCTGGATGGATTCTGGATTAGCTCAGTGTTGTATGGATTCTGGGATAAACTCAGTGCTGTATGGATTCTGGGATAAACTCAGTGCTATGGATTCTGGGATAAGCTCAGTGCTGTATGGATTCTGGTATAAGCTCAGTGTTGTATGGATTTTGGTATCAACTCAGTATTGTATAGATTCTAGGATAAGCTTAGTGCTGTATGGATTCTGGTATAAACTCAGTGCTGTATGGACTCTGGGATAAGATCAGTGCTGTATGGATTATGGTATAAGTTTGGTGTTGTATGGATCCTGGTATAAGCTCAGTGCTGTGTGAACTCTGGTATATTTTCAGTGCTGTATGGATGGACTTTGATATAAGCTCAGTGCTGTATGGACTCTGGTATAAGCTCTGTGCTGGATTGACTCTGAGATAAGCTCAGTGCTGGATGGACTCTGGGATAAGCTCAGTGCTGTATGGACACTGGGATAAGCTCTGTGCTGGATTGACTCTGGGATAAGCTCAGTGCTGGATGGACTATGGGATAAGCACAGTGCTGTGTGGATTCTGGGATAAGCTCAGTGCTGGATGGACTCGTGGCTGGCTCTGCTGCACAGCAGGGCAGGAAGAAAAATGGCAGGGCTATAGTGATAGGTGACTCGATCGTAAGGGGAATAGACAGACGGTTCCGTGGACGCAATCGAGACTCCAGGATGGTGTGTTGCCTCCCTGGTGCAAGGGTCAAGGATGTCTCGGAGCGGCTGCAGGACAATCTGGGGGGGGGGGGGGGGGGGGGGGTGAACAGCCAGCTGTCACGGTGCACATAGGCAGCAACGATATAGGTAAAAAACGGGATGAGGTCCTACAAGCGGAATTCAGGGAGTTGGGAGTTAAACTAAAAAGTAGGACCTCAAAGGCAGTAATCTCAGGATTGCTACCAGTGCCATGAGCAAATCAGAGTAGGAAAGTCAGGATAGATAGGATGAATGCGTGGCTTGAGAGATGGTGCAAGAGGGAGGGATTCAAATTCCTGGGGTATTGGGGCCTATTCTGGGGGAGGGGGGACCAGTACAAACCGGACGGTCTGCACCTGGGCAGGACTGGAACCGATGTCCTAGGGGGGTGTTTGCTAGAGCTGTTGGGGAGGGTTTAAACTAATGTGGCAGGGCGATGGGAACTGATGCAGGAAGTTGGAAGGTAGTAAAACAGGGACAGAAGCAAAAGGAAGTAAGGGGAAAAGTGCAAGGCAGAGAAGACATAGTCAAAAATCAAAAAGGGCGACAGTACAAGGTACAGTGACTGAGGGGAGCTCAGTGAATAGGCCCAGTAATACTAAAAGGAATAAAACTGGAGATGTTAAGATTCAAACAGAGGTGAAAAAACCAACATAAGTGTACTTTACCTGAATGCTCGTAGTATTCGGAATAAAGTAAATGAGTTGATGGCACAAATCATCGTGAATGACTATGATTTAGAGGCCATTACTGAAACATGGTTAAAGGATGGTCACAACTGGGAGTTAAATATCCGAGGGTATCAAACTATTCGGAAGGACAGAGTGGATGGTAAGGGAGGTGGTGTAGCTCTGTTATTTAAGGATGACATCCGGGCAATAGTAAGGGATGACATCGGTGCTATGGAGGATAACGTTGAATCCATTTGGGTGGAAATCAGGAATGGTAAGGTGAAAAAGTCACTGATAGGAGTAGTCTATCGGCCACCAAATAGTAACATTATGGTGGGGCAGGCAATAAATAAAGAAATAACGGATGCATGTAGAAATGGTACAGCAGTTATCATGGGGGATTTTAATCTACATGTCGATTGGTTTAACCAGGTCGGTCAAGGCAACCTTGTGGAGGAGTTTATAGAATGTATCCGCGATAGTTTCCTAGAACAGTATGTAATGGAACCTACGAGGGAACAAGCGGTCCTAGATCTTGTCTTGTGTAATGAGACAGGATTGATTCATGATCTCATAGTTAGGGATCATCTTGGAAGGAGCGATCACAATATGGTGGAATTTAAAATACAAATGGAGGGTGAGAAAGTAAAATCAAATACTAGTGTTTTGTGTTTAAACAAAGGTGATTACAATGGGATGAGCGAAGAACTAGCTAAGGTAGAATGGGAGCAAAGACTTTATGGTGGAACAGTTGAGGAACAGTGGAGAACCTTCCAAGCGAATTTTCACAGTGCTCAGCAAAGGTTTATACCAACAAAAAGGAAGGACGGTAGAAAGAGGGAAAATCGACCGTGGATATCTAAGGAAATAAGGGAGAGTATCAAATTGAAGGAAAAAGCTTATAAAGTGGCAAAGATTGGTGGGAGACTAGAGGACAGGGAAATCTTTAGGGGGCAACAGAAAGCTACTAAAAAAGCTATAAAGAAGAGTAAGATAGAGTATGAGAGTAAACTTGCTCAGAACATAAAAACAGACAGTAAAAGTTTTTACAAATAGGCAGCACGGTAGCATGGTGGTTAGCATAAATGCTTCACAGCTCCAGGGTCCCAGGTTCGGTTCCCGGCTGGGTCACTGTCTGTGTGGAGTCTGCATGAGGTTTGTGGAGTGTGCGTGGGTTTCCTCCGGGTGTTCCGGTTTCCTCCCACAGTCCAAAGATGTGCGGGTTAGGTGGATTGGCCATGCTAAATTGCCTGTAGTGCCCTAAAAAAAAGTAAGGTTAAGGGGGGGGGGGTTGTTGGGTTACGGGTATAGGGTGGATACGTGGGTTTGAGTAGGGTGATCATGGCTCGGCACAACATCGAGGGCCGAAGGGCCTGTTCTGTGCTGTACTGTTCTATGTTCTATATAAAACAAAAAAGAGTGGCTAAGGTAAATATTGGTCCTTTCGAGGATGAGAAGGGAGTTTTAATAATGGGAGATGAGGAAATGGCTGAGGAACTGAACAGGTTTTTTGGGTTGATCTTCACAGTGGAAGACACAAATAACATGCCAGCGACTGATAGAAATGAGGCTATGACAGGTGAGGACCTTGAGAGGATTGTTATCACTAAGGAGGTAGTGATGGGCAAGCTAATGGGGCTAAAGGTAGACAAGTCTCCTGACCCTGGTGGAATGCATCCCAGAGTGCTAAAAGAGATGGCTAGGGAAATTGCAGATGCACTAGTGATAATTTACCCAAATTCACTAGACTCTGGGGTGGTCCCGGTGGATTGGAAATTAGCAAACGTGACACCACTGTTTAAAAAAGGAGGTAGGCAGAGAGCAAAAAATTATAGGCCAGTGAGCTTAACTTCGATAGTAGGGAAGATGCTGGAGCCTATCATCAAGGAAGAAATAGCGAGGCATCTGGATAGAAATTGTCCCATTGGGCAGACGCAGCATGGGTTCATAAAGGGCAGGTCATGTCTAACTAATTTAGTGGAATTTTTTGAGGTCATTACCAGTGCAGTAGATAACGGGGAGCCAATGGATGTGGTATATCTGGATTTCCAGAAAGCCTTTGACAAGGTGCCACACAAAAGGTTGCTGCATAAGATGAAGATGCATTAAGGGTAAAGTAGTAGCATGGATAGAGGATTGGTTAATTAATAGAAAGCAAAGAGTGGGGATTAATGGGTGTTTCTCTGATTGGCAATCAGTAGCTGGTGGTGTCCCTCAGGGATCCATGTTGGGCCCACAATTGTTCACAATTTACATAGATGATTTGGAGTTGGGGACCAAGGGCAATGTGTCCAAGTTTGCAGACACCACGAAGATGAGTGGTAAAGCGAAAAGTGCAGAGGATACTGGAAGTCTGCAGAGGGATTTGGATAGATTAAGTGAATGGGCTAGGGTCTGGCAGATGGAATACAATGTTGACAAATGTGAGGTTATCCATTTTGGGAGGAATAACAGCAAACGGGATTATTATTTAAATGATAAAATATTAAAGCATTCCGCTGTGCAGAGAGACCTGGGTGTGCTAGTGCATGAGTCACAGAAAGCTGGTTTACAGGTGCAACAGGTGATTAAGAAGGCAAATGGAATTTTGTCCTTCATTGCTGAGGGATGGAGTTTAAGACTAGGGAGGTTATGTTGCAATTGTATAAGGTGTTAGTGAGGCCACACCTGGAGTATTGTGTTCAGTTTTGGTCTCCTCACTTGAGAAAGGAAATACTGGCGCTGGAGGGTGTGCAGAGGAGATTCACTAGGTTAATTCCAGAGCTGAAGGAGTTGGATTATGAGGAGAGGTTGAGTAGACTGGGACTGTACTCATTGGAATTTAGAAGGATGAGGGGGGACCTTATAGATACATTTAAAATTATGAAGGGAATAGATAGGATAGATGCGGGCAGGTTGTTTCCACTGGCGGGTGAAAGCAGAACCAGGGGACATAGCCTCAAAATTAGGGGAAATAGATTTAGGACTGAGTTTAGGAGGAACTTCTTCACCCAAAGGGTTGTGAATCTATGGAATTCCTTGCCCAGTGAAGCAGTTGAGGCTCCTTCATTCAATGTTTTTAAGGTAAAGGTAGATAGTTTTTTTGAAGAATAAAGGGATTAAGGGTTCTGGTATTCGGGCTGGAAAGTGGAGCTGAGTCCACAAAAGATCAGCCATGATCTCATTGAATGGTGGAGCAGGCTCGAGGGGCCAGATGGCCTACTCCTGCTCCTAGTTGTTATGCTCTTATGTTCTTATAAGCTCTGTGCCGGATGTACTCTGGAATAAGCTCAGTGCTGAATGGACTCTGGGATAGGCTCAGTGCTGGATGGACTCTGGGATAAGCTCAGTGAAAAAGAAAATGAAAATCGCTTATTGTCACGAGTAGGCTCCAAATGAAGTTACTGTGAAAAGCATGGGGCGCGATTCTCCCAAACAGGGAGAAATCGTAAGGCTGGCGTCAAATCCGGGCGGGTTTGACGCCAGCCTCCCCCTCCCCGACCGGGAACCGATTCTGGTCCCCGGTCGGGGCTAGCATGCCGCGGCCGTGAACTCCAGCATCGCGGGCTTAACGAATTTCGTTCAACCCGCTTGCCAGAGTTTGCGACTGCTGACGCATCGCATGACGTCAGCTGCGCATGCGCGGATTGGAAGACTCCAACCCGCGCATGCGCAGATGACGTCATCGCGTATTTGCGTGAAACCCGCGCATGCGCGGGCCGGGATGCCCCTCAGCCGCCCCGAGAAGTGATACAGCGGGGCGGCGGATGGACAAAGAGTGCGCGGGAATCGGACCCGATGCCCGCGATCGGTGCCCACCGATCGCGGGCCCATGGCACCCTTGGCACGGCCGTGGTACTGCCGTGCCAATCGGTGCCATGGTTGCCAAGATCGGGACTTTACGGCCGTTTTTACGAACGGCCAGACCAGGTGTGTTTGCCGTTCGTAAAAACGGCCGTAAAGGGCTTGGAATTCGGCCCATCGGCCAGCTGAGAATCGCTGCTGGCCGTAAAAAAACGGCGGCAGCGATTCGTGTCGGGAGTCGGGCGTGGGGGGCCGGGGGGGAGAATAGCGGGAGGGCGTCGGACTAGCGTGGCCGTAAAAATTTACGACCCCCGCTATTCTCCGCACCGTCATGAGTGCGGAGAATTGCGCCCCCGGACTCTGGGATAAACTCAGTTCTGTATGGACTCTGGGATAAACTCAGTGCTGTATGGATTCTGGGATCTGCTCAGTGCTGGATGGACACTGGGATAAGCTCAGTGTTGTATAGATTTTGGCATATGCTTAGTGCTGTATGGATTCTGGAATAAGCTCAGTGCTGTATAGATTTTGGGATATGCTCAGTGCTGTATGGATTCTGGAATAAGCTCAGTGCTGTATAGATTTTGGCACATGCTTAGTGCTGTATGGATTCTGGAATAAGCTCAGTGCTAGATGGACTCTGGGATAAGCTCAGTGCTGTATGGACATCCCCGGCCACGTCGAGGACCACCCCAGAATGCCTGGTTGGCTCTTTGGGGATAAGGGACCTGAGGACCTGGCTAATAACACCTGTACGGAGGCCAGTGACTGATCCGGAGACCTGATACAACAAGGCCCCTGTGGCCACCAAGGCTGTCATCGAGCGATGCATGGGACTCCTCAAAATGCCGGTCTATAAGCTTCGGCCGCTCTGGTGGTGCACTGCAGTACACCTCCAGAAGGGCCGGCCGCTATGTGGTTTGCTGCTGTGTCCTCTACAACCTGGCACAGCAATGGGGCAACATGCTGGAGATGGAGAGGCAGAAACGTGTGGACAGCTCCGAGGATGAGGATAAGTAGGCACTGGATCAGGAGGGGTTGGGGGGTTGAGGTAGGGAAGTGTAGTGATCTCTGTATGAAGTAATACATGATCAAGTAATGTTAAGCAAGTACAGACAAATGATGACTGGATGGACACACTACCAAGATGTATAAAAAGGTTGTCCCACTCTTTCCTCAAGAAAAGTGTGTTAGGAGTGGAGAGTACAGAAGGGAAACAGCTAGAGAGAAGAAGTTAACAGATCTTAGTATAAAGCAATATCGTACTTAATAGTTCAATCTATAGTTATTTGTTTGTTTACGAGTTAAGCATTGAAGTAAATAGTGCTCACTAGTTTATTTCATATTACTCATTAAATTATTTTGTCATCACCTGGAAGACAACATCTATATTTCGACAACTCGGCTAGACAAAAAGAGCAATATGTATATTACAAAATCATAATATTACAGGACCCATAGACCAGCCGGAGGATGGAGGACAGTCGGCAATGTTGAGGGTCCGGCAAGCCTGGAGAGGAAGGGGGCTCTCGCTCGCTTCACACAGGACATGGCCTCGTCTGTCATCGTAACCCCTCCCCCCTTACCTGCTCCCCCTTCACCCTCACCCCTTAGAATCACAGAATCCCTACAGTGCAGAAGGAGGCCATTCGACCCATCGAGTCTGCGCCAATCCTCTGAAAGAGTACCTTATCCAGAAACGAGTTCCACTCTATCCCTGTGACCCAATAACCACACCTAACCATTTTTGGACACGACGGGGCAATTTTGTACAGCCATCCCACTTAGGTGGGGTGTTTGCTAGAGCTGTTGGGGAGGGTTTAAACTAATGTGGCAGGGGGATGGGAACCGATGCAGGAAGTTGGAAGGAGTAAAACAGGGACAGAAGCAAAAGGAAGTAAGGGGGAAAGTGTAAGGCAGAGAAGCCATAGTCAAAAATGAAAAAGGGCGACAGTACAAAGTACAGTGACTGAGGGGAGCTCAGTGAATAGGCCCAGTAACACATAGAGGGATAAAACGGGAAGTAAAAACATTAATGGTAAGCGACGCGGCAGGTTGTTGCATGAAGATATGGGTTCAACGACAAGGAAAATTAAGAGAAAAGTTAAAAGGAAATATAACTTAGGAGAGGTTACTGATCGAGATGTTAAGATTCAAAACAGAGGTAAAAAAGCCAACATAAAGTACTTTACCTGAATGCTCGTAGTATTCGGAATAAAGTAAATGAGTTGATGGCGCAAATCATCGTGAATGACCATGATTTAGTGGCCATTACTGAAACATGGTTAAAGGATATTCACAACTGGGAGTTAAATATCCGAGGGTATCAAACTATTCAGAAGGACAGAGTGGATGGTAAGGGAGGTGGTGCAGCTCTGTTATTTAAGGATGGCATTAGGGCAATAGTAAGGGATGTCATTGGTGCTATGGAGGATAAGGTTAAATCCATTTGGGTGGAAATCAGGAATGGTAAGGCGAAAAGTCACTGAAAGGAGTAGTCTATAGGCCACCAAATAGTAACATTATGGTGGGGCAGGAAATAAACAAAGAAATAACGGATGCATGTAGAAATGGTACAGCAGTTATCATGGGGGATTTTAATCTACATGTTGATTGGTTTAACCAGGTCGGTCAAGGCAGCTTTGAGGAGGAGTTTATAGAATGTATCCACGATAGTTTCCTAGAACAGTATGTAATGGAACCTACGAGAAAACAAGCGGTCCTAGATCTTGTCCTGTGTAATGAGACAGGATTGATTCATGATCTCATAGTTAGGGATCCTCTCGGAAGGAGCGATCACAATCTGGTGGAATTTAAAATACAGATGGAGGGTGAGAAGATAAAATCAAATACTAGTGTTTTGTGCTTAAACAAAGGAGATTACAATGGGATAAGAGAAGAACTAGCTAAGGTAGACTGGGAGCAAAGACTTTATGGTGGAACAGTTGAGGAACAGTGGAGAACCTTCCAAGCGATTTTACACAGTTCTCAGCAAAGGTTTATACCAACAAAAAGGAAGGACGGTAGAAAGAGGGAAAATTGACCATGGATATCTAAGAAAATAAGGGAGAGTATCAAATTGAAGGAAAAAGCATACAAAGTGGCAAAGATTAGTGGGAGACTAGAGGTTTGGGAAATCTTTAGGGGGCAACAGAAAGCTACTAAAAAAGCTATAAAGAAGAGTAAAATAGATTATGAGAGTAAACTTGCTCAGAATATAAAAACAGATTGTAAAAGTTTCTGCAAATATGTAAAACAAAAAAGAGTGGCTACGGTAAATATTGGTCTTTTAGAGGGCGATAAGGCAGTTTTAATAATGGGAGATGAGGAAATGGCTGAGGAACTGAACAGGTTTTTTGCGTCGGTCTTCACAGTGGAAGACACAAATAACATGCCAGTGACTGATAGGAATGAGGCTATGACAGGTGAGGACCTTGAGAGAATTGTTATCACAAAGGAGATAGTGATGGGCAAGCTAATGGGGTTAAATGTAGACAAGTCTCCTGGCCCTGATGGAATGCATCCCAGAGTGCTAAAAGAGATGGCTAGGGAAATTGCAGATGCACTAGCGATAATTTACCCAAATTCACTAGACTCTGGGGTGGTCCCGGTGGATTGGAAATTAGCAAACATGACACCACTGTTTTAAAAAGGAGGTAGGCAGAGAGCGGGTAATTATAGGCCAGTGAGCTTAACTTTGGTAGTAGGGAAGATGCTGGAATCTATCATCAAGGAAGAAATAGCGAGGCATCTGAATAGAAATTGTCCCATTGGGCAGACGCAGCATGGGTTCAAAAAGGGCAGGTAGAATTTAGTGGAATTTTTTCAGGACATTACCAGTGCAGTAGATAACGGGGAGCCAATGGACGTGGTACATCTGGATTTCCAGAAAGCCTTTGACAAGGTGCCACACAAAAGGTTGCTGCATAAGATGAAGATGCATTAAGGGTAAAGTCGTAGCATGGATAGAGGATTGGTTAATTAATAGAAAGCAAAGAGTGGGGATTAATGGGTGTTTCTCTGGTTGGCAATCAGTAGCTAGTGATGTCCCTCGGGGATCAGTGTTGAGCCCACAATTGTTCACAATTTACGTAGATAATTTGGAGTTGGGGACCAAGGGCAATGTGTCCAAGTTTGCAGACAACACGAAGATGAGTGGTAAAACGAAAAGTGCAGAGGATACTGGAAGTCTGCAGAGGGATTTGGATAGGTTAAGTGAATGGGCTAGGGTCTGGCAGATGGAATACAATGTTGACAAATGTGAGGTTATCCATTTTGGTAGGAATAACAGCAAACGGGATTATTATTTAAATAATAAAATATTAAAGCATGCTGCTGTGCAGAGAGACCTGGGTGTGCTAGTGCATGGGTTGCAAAAAGTTGGTTTACAGGTGCAAGAGGTGATTTAGAAGACAAATGGAATTTTGTCCTTCATTGCTAGAGGGATGGAGTTTAAGACTAGGGAAGTTATGCTGCAATTGTATAAGGTGTTAGTGAGGCCACACCTGGAGTATTGTGTTCAGTTTTGGTCTCCTTACTTGAGAAAGGACGTACTGGCACTGGAGGGTGTGCAGAGGAGATTTATTAGGTTAATCCCAGAGCTGAAGGGGTTGGATTACGAGGAGAGGTTGAGTAGACTGGGACTGTACTCGTTGGAATTTAGAAGGATGAGGGGGGATCTTATAGAAACATATATAATTATGAATGGAATAGATAGGATAGATGTGGGCAGGTTGTTTCCACTGGTGGGTGAAAGCAGAACAAGGGGACATAGCCTCAAAATAAGGGGAAATAGATTTAGGACTGAGTTTAGGAGGAACCTCTTCACCCAAAGGGTTGTGAATCTATGGAATTCCTTGCCCAGTGAAGCAGTTGAGGCTCCTTCATTCAATGTTTTTAAGGTAAAGATAGATAGTTTTTTTGAAGAATAAAGGGATTAAGGGTTATGGTGTTCAGGCCGGAAAGTGGAGCTGAGTCCACAAAAGATCAGCCGTGATCTCATTGAATAGCGGAGCAGGCTCGAGGGGCCAGATGGCCTACTCCTGCTCCTAGTTCTTATGGCCTTATGTTAATCTGTACATCTTTGGACCGTGGGAGGAAACAGGAGGGCCTGGGGTAAACCCACGCTGACATGAGGAGAACATATAAACACAACCCAGACAGTTACTCAAGGCTGGAATTGAACCTGGTTCCTGTAGGAGTGTTATCAGGAGCTGAGTGATGAGCTGGTTTTTATGTGAGGGATTTCCCCACCTAACCGCAGTTCAGTTTACACAATGACTCGCGGAGACAGCAACCCTGAGGAGTGATTTGGATAAACTCCAAAACCAAGTCTGCTTTACATTGCTTCAGGTTGAACAGTTATACAATTTCCAAAAATCAGTAGCCCACCCCAGTTGGATTCGATCCAATCTTTGTAGCTGTAGATTTTACGTTGACCAATGAATTTTACTTGAGGCAGCATGGTGACTGCGTGATCAGCTCATGATTTAGCCGCATCCTGTTCCCTGGCCATCTGTGGTTTTTCAAGACCCTCTGTCCCGCTGTCTCTTGCTCTCCCCTACTCCCATTTCTCTCATCTCAGTTGGTTCCAGCTTGTACCATTGCCCGTCTGAGCGCGGGATACATGTGGTCTCATCCGTCGGGAACTCAGCATGGCAGCTGCGGACTCAGTCCAGCACCGCCACAATCGGGGGGAGGGCCGATCCACGGGCAGGGGGGGGGACATCATCAGGGGCTGGGGGCATACGGGGGGGTGGTCCAGGGTGCGCGAGACGGCCAAAGGGGGAGACTATTTTACGGGCCGGGTCCGGGAGCAGCCACCACCATGTAGCACAGCGCGGCCGCTGTCGCCCGTTGCCATGCGCATGCGTGGCCACGGACCTGCAATTCTCCGGGACATATCAGCAGCTAGAGCCGGGTGCTCCACGCTGACTTCCTGCTAGCCGCCAGCAAAACGGGGATTAGGTGGCCATTTTACGCCAATTTTGTCTGGGGTAAAACGCCACGGTTCCCAGGCCTGCGTGGGGACATAGCCCTAAAATCGGAGAATTCAGCCCATGGTCTGCATTTCCCAGGTGTGTGTATCCACTGCCGTGCTCTATGTTTCTCAGGACTGCAAATCCGTTGCTGCAGTCTGAATTTTTTATGACTGTATTTCCACTGCCATGGTTTGTGTTTCTCAGAACTGTGTATCCACTGCTGCGGTCTGTGTTTTACAGGACTATGTATTCACTGCTATGGTCTGCATGTCTCAGGAGTGCATATCCACAGCTGTGGTGTGTGTTTTTGTCAGGACTGTGGATCCACAGCTGTGGTCTATGTTTCATAGAATCCTAGAACCATAGTATTTACAGGACAGAAGAAGGCCATTCAGCCTATCGAGTCTGCACCAGCCCTTGGAAAGAGCACCCTACTTAAGCCCCACGCCTCCACCCTATCGCCCTTTATCCCCGTAGCCCAGTAACCCACCTAACCTTTTTGGACATGAAGGGCAATTTAGAACATAGAACATACAGTGCAGAAGGAGGCCATTCGGCCCATCGAGTTTGCACTGACCCACTTAAGCCCTCACTTCCACCCTATCCCCGTAACCCAATAACACCTCCTAACATTAATTAATCATGGCCAATCCACCTAATCTGCACATCTTTGGACAGTGGGAGGAAACCGGAGCACCCGGAGGAAATCCACGGGCACACGGGGAGAACGTTCAGACTCCATACAGACCGGGAATCGAACCTGTGACCCTGGAGCTGTGAAGCAACTGTGCTAACCACTATGCCACCGAGCTGCCCTTTCTCAGGACAGTGTAGCCACTGACATGGTCTGTTGCTCAAGACTGTGTATTCATTGCTGTGGCCTGTGTTTGTCTGGACTTTGTATCCACTGCTATGGTCTGTATTTCTCAGGAGTGTGGATTCACTGCCGTGGTCTGCATTTCTCAGGACTGTGTTTCTGCTGCCATAGTTTGTGTTACTGAGGATTGTGTATCCACTGCTGTGGCCTATGTTTCTTAGGACTGTACAATCACTGTTGTAGTCTGTGTTTCTCAGGACTGTGTATTCACTGCTGTGGTCTGTGTTGTTCAGGGTTGTGCATCCACTGTTGTGGTCTGTGTTTCTCAGGACTGTGTATCCAATGCAATGGTCTGTGTTTCTCAGGACTGTGCATCCACTGCCATGGTCTGTGTTTCTCAGGACTGTGTATCTCAGGACTGTGTATCCACTGCTGTGCTGTGCATTTTTCAGGATTGTGCATCCTCTGCTGTGGTCTGTGTTTTTCAGGTCTGTGAACCACTGCCATAGTCTGAACTTCTTAGGCCTGTGTATCCACTGCTGCAGTCCGTGTTTCTCAGGACTGTATATCTTCTTCCATGGTCTGTGTTTCTCAGCACTGTGTGCCCACTGTTGTGCTGTGCATTTCATAGGGCTGTACATCCAGTGCTGTAGTCTGACTTTCTCTTGGCTGTGCATTCACTGCCATTGGATGCATTTCTCAGAACTATGCATCCACTGCCCTGGTCTGTGTTTCTCAGGACTGTGTATCCGCTGTGCAACAAATGTTTTCCCTCATATCGCCTTTGGTTCTTATAATAATCATCTTAAGTCTGTATTCTTTGGTTCTCAATCCTTCCAGCAACGGGAACAGTTTCTCCCTATCATCTGTACCATCCAAGTTGCTGTTACTATTAGACAGAGTCAAACCTGGCTTGATAGATCCTAACTTTTGTTTTTGAAACCGTGAAGGAAAGTTATTGAATAAGTTCACAGGAGTTTGCTGGTGCACCTTTAATACAAGTAATACAATGTGAATTAAACAAGAAAAATGAGCTATGTTCCATGAGACGAAAAGATTAGAAATAGCTCAAAGCAAACACTGGAAAATGATTCAAATATTCACGATTCCTTCACCCCAGTTGTATCTTTGCACAAAATTTCTGAAATATAAAGCAGTTTGCAATATCCACCTCATACTCTAATATTTAGTACAACTATGTAGTGCATGTGAACCAACAGGCATCTAAGAACAGGCATATCACACTCCAAATTAAATGACAGATGTGACCAAAGCAGATTCTATGGATTTCCCAACCTCCCACCCAGATGCTTTTCACATTGTGAGACAAGTGGTCCCCTTCAGTTTTTCAGCAGTAGCAGCGAGAGCAGTAACCAGAGGGCTGTCGGGAAGGTAAGTTTCCCGCTTTAAAAACTTACCTTACAGAAGAAGCGGCCTTCAGTTTTTCAGCGGCAGCAGCGAGAGCAGTAACCAGGGGGCTGTCGGGAAGGTAAGTTTCCCGCTTTAAAAACTTACCTTACAGAAGAAGCGGCCTTCAGTTTTTCAGCGGCAGCAGCAAGAGCAGTAACCAGGGGGCTGTCGGGAAGGTAAGTTTCCCGCTTTAAAAACTTACCTTACAGGAGAAGCGGCCTTTGTTTTTTAACTAATTATTACTTTTTTCAGAGTTGTCTTTTTTGTTTCAGAGCAGCAGGAAACTGGAAGTCGGCCGTGAGGATTTCTGGGAAGGTGTGTAGTACCTGTATATAAGTTGGGCGGTTGCTAAACCTGAGACACTACTCTTGCAGTGTTCCCCACCCATCCCCCTCCTCTAACCTAAGGGGTTGAGTGAATATCAGGTAAGCTCTTCCTTTCTTTTTCTTGTTTCATCTAGAGGGGATGGCAGGGTAGGCAGTGGATTCCCTGTGGTCGTTCCCCTTAGTAACAAGTATACCACTTTGGATACTGGTGGGGGGAAATGACTTACCAGGGTAAGGGGGGGAGAGGGGTAGAACATTAGTCATTGGAGACTCCATAGTTCGGGGGATAGATAGGAGATTCTGTGGGAATGAGAGAGACTCGCGGTTGGTGTGTTGCCTCCCAGGTGCCAGGGTCCATGATGTCTCAGATCGTGTTTTCGGGATCCTGAAGGGAGAGGGGGAGCAGCCCCAAGTGGTGGTCCACATCGGTACCAACGTCATAGGTAGAAAAGTGGACAGGGATGTAAGGCAGGAATTCAGGGAGCGAGGGTGGAAACTTAGAGCTAGTACAAACAGAGTATTATCTCTGGGTTGTTACCTGTGCCACGTGCGAGCGAGATGAGGAATAGGGAGAGAGAGCAGTTGAACACATGGCTACAGGGATGGTGCAGGAGGGAGGATTTCAGATACCTGGATAATTGGGGCTCTTTCTGGCGTAGGTAGAACCTCTACAAACGGGATGGTCTGCATCTGGACCAGAGGGGTATCAATATCCTGCGGGGGAAATTTGCTAATGCTCTTCGGGAGGGTTTAAACTAATTCTGCAGGGAGTCGGGAACCTGAATTGTAGCTCCAGTATACCGGAAGTTAAGAGTAGTGAGGTCATGAGTCAGGTTTCAAGGTTGCAGGAGCGTACCGGCAGGAAGGAAGGTGGTCTAAAGTGTGTCTACTTCAATGCCAGGAGCATCCGGAATAAGGTGGGTGAACTTGCAGCATGGGTTGGTACCTGGGACTTCGATGTTGTGGCCTTTTCGGAGACATGGCTAGAGCAGGGACAGGAATGGTTGTTGCAGGTTCCGGGGTTTAGATATTTCAGTAAGCTCAGGGTGGTAAAAGAGGGGGGGGGGGGTGGCATTGTTAGTCAAGGACAGTATTACGGTGGCTGAAAGGACGTTTGATGAGGACTCGTCTACTGAGGTAGTATGGGTTGAGGTTAGAAACAGGAAAGGAGAGGTCACCCTGTTGGGAGTTTTCTACAGGCGTCTGAAAAGTTCCAGAGATGTAGAGGAAAGGATTGCAAAGATGATTCCGGATAGGAGCGAAAGTAACAGGGTAGTTGTTATGGGGGAATTTAACTTTCCAAATATTGACTGGAAACGCTGTAGTTCGAGTACTTTAGATGGATCTGTTTTTGTCCAATGTGTGCAGGAGGGTTTCCTGATGCAGTATGTAGATAGGCCAACAAGAGGCGAGGCCACATTGGATTTAGTACTGGCTAATGAACCAGGACAGGTGCTATATTTGGAGGTAGGTGAGCACTTTGGTAATAGTGAGCACAATTCAGTTACGTTTACTTTAGCGATGGAAAGGGATAGGTATATACCTCAGGGCAAGAGTTATAAATGGGGAAAAGCAATTATGTTGCGATGAGGCAAGACTTAGGATGCATAGGTTGGGGAAGGAAACTGCAGGGGATGGGCACAATTGAAATGTGGAGCTCGATCAAGGAACAGCTACTGCGTGGTCCTTGATAAGTATGTACTTGTCAGGCAGGGAGGAAGTGGTCGAGCGAGGGCACCATGGTTTACTAAAGTAGTTGAATCACTTGTCAAGTGGAAGAAGGAGGCGTCTGTAAAGATGAGACGTGAAGGTTCTGTTAGGGCGTTCGAGAGTTACAAGTTAGCTAGGAAGGACCTAAAGAGAGAGCTAAGAAGAGCCAGGAGGGGACATGAGAAGTCTTTGGCACGTAGGATCAAGGATAACCCTAAAGCTTTCCATAGCTATGTCAGGAATAAAAGAATGACTAGATTAAGAGTAGGGTCAGTCAAGGACAGTAGTGGGAAGTTGTGCATGGAGTCTGAGGAGATAGGGGAGGTGCTAAATGAATATTTTTCGTCAGTATTCACGCAGGAAAAAGACAATGTTGTTGAGGAGAATACTGAGACTACTAGACTAGAAGGGCTTGAGGTTCATAAGGAGGTGTCAGCAATTCTGGAAAGTGTGAAAATAGATAAGTCCCCAGCGCCGGATGGGATTTATCCTAGGATTCTCTGGGAAGCTAGGGAGGAGATTGCTGAGCCTTTGGCTTTGATCTTTATCATAGAATTTACAGTGCAGAAGGAGGCCATTCGGCCCATCGAGTCTGCACCGGCTCCTGGAAAGAGCACCCTACCCAAGGTTAACACCTCCACCCTATCCCCATAACCCAGTAACCCCACCCAACACTAAGGGACACTAAGGGCAATTTTATCATGGCCAATCCACCCAACCTGCACATCTTTGGACTGTGGGAGGAAGCCGGAGCACCCGGAGGAAACCCACGCACACACGGGGAGGATGTGCAGACTCCGCACAGACAGTGACCCAAGCCGGAATCGAACCTGGGACCCTGGAGCTGTGAAGCGATTGTGCTATCCACAATGCTACCGTGCTGCCCAATTATGTCATCATTGTCTGTAGGAATAGTGCCAGAAGACTGGAGGATAGCAAATGTTGTCCCCTTGTTCGAGAAGGGGAGTAGAGACAACCCCGATAACTATAGACCAGTGAGCCTTACTTCTGTTGTGGGCAAAGTCTTGGAAAGAGATAGGATTTATAATCATCTAGAAAGGAATAATTTGATGAGGGATAGTCAACACGGTTTTGTGAAGGGTAGGTCGTGCCTCACAAACCTTATTGAGTTCTTTGAGAAGGTGACCAAACAGGTGGACGATGGTAAAGCAGTTGATGTGGTGTATATGGATTTCAGTAAAGCATTTGATAAGGTTCCCTATGGTAGGCTATTGCAGAAAATACGGAGGCATGGGATTCAGGGTGATTTAGCAGTTTAGATCAGAAATTGGCTCACAGTAAGAAGATAGAGGGTGGTGGTTGATGGGAAATGTTCAGCCTGGAGTTCAGTTACTAGTGGTGTACCACAAGGATCTGTTTTGGGGCTACTGCTGTTTGTCATTTTTATAAATGACCTGGAGGAGGGCGTAGAAGGATGGGTGATTAAATTTGCAGATAACACTAAAGTCGGTGGAGTTGCGGACAGTGCGGAAGGATGTTGCAGGTTACAGAAGGACATAGATAAGCTGCAGAGCTGGGCTGAGAGGTGGCAAATGGAGTTTAATGCAGAAAAGTGTTAGATGATTCATTTTGGAAGGAGTAACAGGAATACAGGGTACTGGGCTAATGGTAAGTTTCTTAGTAGTGTGAATGAGCAGAGAGATCTCGGTGTCCATGTATATAGATCCCTGAAAGTTGCTACCCAGGTTGATAGGGTTGTTAAGAAGGCGTACGGTTTGTTAGCTTTTATTGGTAGAGGGGTTGAGTTTCGGAGCCATGAGGCCATGTTGCAGCTGTACAAAACTCTGGTGCGGCCGCTTTAGGAGTATTGTGTGCAGTTCTGGCCGCCGCATTTTCGGAAGGATGTGGAAGCATTGGAAAGGGTGCAGAGGAGATTTACCAGGATGTTGCCTGGTATGGAGGGATGATCTTATGAGGAAAGGTTGAGGGACTTAAGGCTGTTTTCGTTAGAGAGAAGAAGGCTAAGAGGTGACTTAATTGAGGCATACAAAATGATCAGAGGATTAGATAAGGTGGACAGTGAGCCTTTTTCCTCGGATGGTGATGGCTAGCACGAGGGGGCATGGCTTTAAATTGAGGGGAGATAGATGTAGGACAGATGTCACAGGTAGGTTCTTTATTCAGAGAGTAGTAAGGGCGTGGAGTGCCCTGCCTGAAAAAATAGTGGACTCGCCAACATTGAGGTCATTTAAATGGTCATTGGATAAACATATGGATGATAAGGGAATAGTGTAGATGGGCTTTAGAGTAAGTTCCCTGGTCGGCGCAACATCGAGGGCCGTAGGGCCTGTACTGCACTGTAAGGTTCTATGTTCTATGTCTCAGTAAATCTCTACGGATGGGAGTCTCTGTCCAGTGACACCAGAACTGGTTTGTGTCGAGTGGCCTGTCATCTGCAGGTCCTCATCGGGCAACATGTATCCCAATGATCACTCCCCTGAACCATGATGTCCTGTCAATGGTGGTTAACCTAGCTGCCCGGGCATCCTGGTGGGCGAGGTCCACATTGAAGTTGATGTACTCAGCCGCCTGGGCATATAGAGCGTCCGTGATGGTGAAGATTCACCTGTGCACCAAGCTCTGTGGGAGTCCAGACAGATCCCCACTCGGCGCCTGGCAGGACCCCGTGGTGTGAAGGTTCAGAGCGACTGTCACATTGATGGCCACCGGGAGCGGGTGTACTCCCCCATTCTCCCGCAGTGCCAGAAGCACTATGATCCGGCAGATATGTCGCACTGTCTCTTTGCTCAGCTGGAATCTTTGACAACAAGCCCGGCCCAGCAGGTCTTCGAATGACAGGCAGTGCCAGTACACACGATGCCTCATGTGGCATCTCCTTTGCACATCCTTCTCCTCAACCTATTGTGCGGCTGACTCTCCATCCTAAGCAGCTGCCTCCTGTTCCTCTGGGGCCGGCTCTGCTGCTGCAGCTTCCTCCTCCTCGAGAAGTGCCAGCTCGTACAGCCGCAGTGAATCCCCCTGGTTTGTAGTCACTAGGAGGAAGGCCTGCATTGTTGGTTGAATGCCAAAATCTGCAGGGAGTGAAAGACCGATATGTTAGCATGGTGCCCAACCCGGTCTGCTGGGTTACATAGTGGCCCCAGTTGGCACGGCGGACTATGCCTCCGCAACTGCCCCCTCCCCAATCCCCACACTCCTGGCCTCATCAGTACCCAGCACCATAGGAGCCTCTGGCCCAGGCTGCGTCAAAACGATTCTCCACCCAATCGCGTTTTGTCATTCTGTCGTTTCTGAGAAAATTCTGTCTCTCACATTTTATGATTGTGGGACATGTTGGTGGGAAATCCTGCTTTTTACAATATATAACTAATTCTTAACTATGTTGTGAATTGTATGTAACTCGGCAGTTCGATGTACTTTCTGTGTCTGCTACTGGAATAACAACCCTGTGTGCAAAACAAAAGGTTCATCGCCAGGTGTGGACTCAGAGACAATGGACTATTCACAAACTTTGCCCAAGGTCTGAATGCCTTTCAGATATCCCTGTTCTGCCCGGCTAGCCACAAGCTGAAGAATTAGCAACAACCGGAAAAGGCTGTAGATTACAGATTAATGGACATGGACTGAGATAATGGAGGACTAATTAGTTGCATGTAATGAATTGTGATGCAAATAAAGGCGATTGGCCTTATGTAAATGAGATTAAAAACTGATTTTGCTTTCAAATCTGTATATTAACCCGTGTGAACCTGAGCTTAAGTGAGAAAGAGTACTGTCTAAAGGCTGCGGAGCCTCAGGCCTTTCTCCCAGAATTCTGATATAATAAACTGCTTCTTTACTCATCCAAAAGTCCTTCGTGTGAATATTTTCACTTCTAAGACTGGCATCGGCTGATGGAAAGTTCCACTCATTGTTTTTCTATATTTTGAGTTATGTTTTGTCTGAGTGATTCTAAATCGGGAATGGAATGTGCTTGTGATGATAGGATCAGGTTATTTGCCTGCAGGGTTCCCCTCGATCACAAACACAGGTCGAGTAATTACGAGTTCATTTTGGATCACCTTATTGCAGTAGAATGTTCTGTACTGTTAAAGACAATACCAAACTCTAGCTGACAGACAAATGACAGGGGATGATAATGTTCACAGTATGGAACTCACAGCTCTGAGCCTACGATATACACAACCTTTCAGCATCCTGCACAAATGCTAATCAGTGTATCTAATGTTGCATGCTGTCACTTAGCACAGCTAACTTAATTAAAAATCAAGAAAATCTTTTTTAATGTCTCATAGTCTTGCTCCTCAGCAGCTACTCAGATCTGTCGCTGATACTTCATTGTTTGATACTTCTCAACTTACGACAGCTGGGAAGCCGGGCCTGGCTTTGTAATGTGCTTAGAGCAGAACTGACAGATCTGAATCAGCCTGGAGTCTGACAGATGCCTCTTCCCGAGGACAGACTGTCCATTCCTCCACAATCTGACACTGTCCCTAACCCAGAAACTGACAGACTGTCCCTAAACTAGAGTCTGACAGACTTTCTCTAACCCAGAGTCTGACAGACTGTCCCAAACCCAGAGTTTGACAGACTGTCCCCAACCAAGAGTCTGACCGACTGTCCCTAAACCAGAGTCTGACAGACTGTCCCAAACCCAGATACTGACAGACTGTCTCTAACCCAGAGTCTGACAGACTGTCCCAAACACAGAGTCTGACAGACTGTCTGTAACCCAGAGTCTGACAAACTGTCTCTAACCCAGAGTCTGACAGGCTGTCTCTAACCCAGAGTCTGACAGACTGTCCCTAACCCAGAGTCTGACAGACTGTCCCTAACGCAGAGTCTGACAGACTGTCCCCAACCAAGAATCTGACAGACTGTCCCTAAACTAGAGTGTGACAGACTGTCCCTAAACTAGAGTCAGACAGACTGTCCCTAAACCAGAGTCTGACAGACTGTCCTTAAACTAGAGTCTGACAGACTGTCCCTAACCCAGAGTTTGACAGACAGTCTCTAACCCAGAGTCTGACAGACTGTCTCTAACCCAGAGTCTGACAGACTGTCCATAAACCAGTCTGACAGACTGTCCCTAAACTAGTGTCTGACAGACTGTCCCTAACCCAGAGTCTGACAGACTGTCTCTAACCCAGAGTCTGAAAGACTGTCCCTAACACAGAGTCTGACAGACTGTCCCTAAACTAGTGTCTGACAGACTGTCCCTAACACAGAGCCTGACAGACTGTCCCAAACCCAGAGTCTGACAGACTGTCTCTAACCCAGAGTCTGACAGACTGTCCCTAACCCAGAATCTGACAGACTGTCCCTAACCCAGAATTTGAAAGACTGTCCCTAACACAGAGTCTGACAGACTGTCCCTAACCCAGAATTTGAAAGACTGTCCCTAACACAGAGTCTGACAGATTGTCCCTAAACTAGAGTCTGACAGACTGTCCCTAACCCAGAGTCTGACAGACTGTCCCTAACCCAGAGTCTGACAGACAGTCTCTAACCCAGAGTCTGACAAACTGTCTCTAACCCAGAGTCTGACAGACTGTTCCTAACCCAGAGTCTGACAGAATGTATCTAACCCAAAGTCTGACAGACTGTCCCTAACCCAGAGTCTGATAGACTGTCCCTAACACAGACCCTGACAGACTGTCCCTAACCCAGAGTCTGACAGACTGTCCCTAACCCAGAGTCTGACAGACTGTCCCCAACCCAGAGTCTGACAGACTGTCCCTAACCCAGAGTCTGAAAGACTGTCCCTAAACCAGAGACTGTCCCTAAGCCAGAGTCTGACAGACTGTCCCTAAGCCAGAATCTGACAGACTGTCCCTAACCCAGAGTCTGAATGACTGTCCCTAAACCAGAGTCTGACAGACTGTCCCTAAACCAGAGTCTGACAGACTGTCCCTAACCCAGAATCTGACATACTGTATCTAACCCAGAGACTGACAGACTGTACCTAACCCAGTGTCTGACAGACTGCCCCAACCCAGAATCTGAGAGACTGTCCCTAAGCCAGAGTCAGACAGACTGTCCCTAACCCAGAGTCTGACAGACTGTCCCTAACCCAGAGTCTGACAGACTGTTTCTAACCCAGTGTCTGACAGACTGTCCCTAACCAAGGGTCTGACAGACTGTCCCTAACCCAGTGTCTGACAGACTGTCCCTAACCCAGAGTCTGACAGACTGTCCCTAACCCAGTGTCTGACAGACTGTCCCTAACCCAGAGTTTGACAGACTGTCTCTAACCCAGAGTCTGACAGACTGTCCCCAACCCAGGGTCTGACAGACTGTCCCCAACCCAGAGTCTGACAGACTGTCCCTAACCCAGAGTCTGACAGACTGTCCCCAACCCAGGGTCTGACAGAGAGTCCCTAACCCAGAGTCTGACAGGCTGTCCCTAAACCAGAGTCTGACAGGCAGTCGCTAACCCAGAGTCTGACAGACTGTCTCTAACCCAGAATCTGACAGACTGTCCCTAACCCAGAGTCTGGTAGACTGTCCCTAACCCAGAGTCAGACAGACTGTCCCTAACCCAGAGTCTGACAGACTGTCTCTAACCCAGAGTCTGACAGACTGTCCTTAACCCAGAGCCTGACAGACTGTCCCTAACCCAGAGTCTGACAGACTGTCTCTAAACCAGAGTTGACAGACTTTCTCCCCGGTGCCATGAATCAGACAGATTTCAATAAAACCTAACAGGCTCACACGGGCTGGTGAATTCCTACAGACAGCAGTGATGAGAAGCCATTGGTGGGACTCTCTGTTCCGCTGCACCACCATGGACAATGTGATCCTCCATCCCGGCAGCCAGCCAATGAGATCACCCATTGTGGGCACCCCCATGCCATCGAGAATTCCACGGGGGTGAGTGCGCTGTCGGCGAAGGGGAGGATACTGCCGACAGAGAATCCTGCCCCAGTTGTTTCAGCTCAGAGTCCACAGATACGAATATAATAATAGCGAGGCTGTCGTCACACAACTTGCACACAACAATTCAATTGATCATTCTGCAGCTGCGGTCCATGTGTGTCTTACAAAACACTGGACAATGAGATCGGGGTATGGGACACCACAGTTCAGGCATAACTTTATCTTACTCATGTCTAACAATTTGTAGATGAGACTAATACGTGTTTGGTGATATAATAATAGCGTACATGCCTTTGTGCGATTGGATAGTTTAATTAAGCATGAGGACCTTTAATGGGATTGGTTAATTATTCTCATATACAATGCACGATGTTACAAAATCTGTCTGTACCATTCTTGAATCTGGTGTTATGGGCCAGGGTTTAGAGAACACCAAAGGATATCATGGAGTTCACCTGTTGGTAAGGTACTGTGTGTGACCTTCTCCACCCCCCAAAACCTCAGAGCCTCTGAAAGAGCCATTGTCCACAATGCACTCCCTACTTAAACTGGAATATCACACCTGAAAAGCAAACACAAATATGCTCACCTCTCACTGCATTTAAGTTCACTCAGCCAAACCAATCACGAAAGATAAACTTTTATCCCAGGAGCCCCCAATTTGTTATGAGCCAGGGTTTAGAGAACATCGAAGTATATCATGGAATTCACCTGACCCACAACGTTTAATAGATTTTGGTTATGGGGAGCACAAGGACCCACTTTACAGGTGTGATTCAACAGAGATTTAAAGTATTTTAAAAACCAAACAATGTTTATAAACCCACAGTAACCGTCTTACCAACTACCAACACTGATAACTCCCCAAAAATATACAATACTCAATAGATAACGCTTAGTAACTCTCCTAACAACATCCATCAGCCAAAACACTTTTTAACAAAGACAGTAGGTTTGAATTTTCTACAGAGAACAGTTATCACTTTTAAATTATCGAGTGATCTAAACACCTCGTTTAACATAGCGAGAGATAGGCCAGTATCCATCTGCTTGGTTTAAACGCAGCTCTCCAACTGAAAGTGAAACTAAAACACAGAGCCAAAAAGAGCTTCCAGCTCAAAACGAAAGTAAAAAGCAGAATTACATTCCAGCTCCACCCACACAATGACATCACTGCAGCCATTTGATAACACATTTTTCTTAAAGGGACTTCACATGACATCTCTCCCCAGAAACAAAACCCATCCACTTCAAGATGGTATCATTTTTAAACTTTTCACTTTCCTTTAAGACAGTAAATATTCATTTTTTTATACAGAACAAAACACGCAAACATTTATAAAAACATTGTCCATTTTAGTTCTTCTTCCTCCACCGAACCTGCTTCTCTTCATCACATTCATGACAAAGCATCGGCTATCACGTTTTCTCGTCCTGCCACATGTATTATTTTCAAATGAAATGGCTGGAACAATAAACTCCATTGAAAGAGTCTTGCACTGTTATTCCGGAATCACTCCTGATCAGTATATGGAATTGTGTCAGATGGATTGCTGGTAATATAGATTTGAAAATGTTGTAAAGCCAGCACCAAGCTCAAAGTCTCCATCTCAATTGTTGAATACTTCTTCTGGTGCTTATTTAATGTCTTTGAAAAATAACCAATAGGCCGCTCTAGTCCTTTTTTGTCTTCTTGTAAAAGCACCGCACCTAGGCCCACATCACTCACATCAACAGTCACTTTGAATGATTTTGTACAGTTTGGGATGGCCAACACAGGAGCAGTGGTTAACACAGCCTTCAGGCCATCAAATGCCGGTTGACACTCCGCTGTCCACTGAAATTAGCTACGCTTCTTTAGCAAGTCCGTCAATGGAGCGACCACACTGCACAAATTTCCGGTAAAATTCACTCATGCCAAGAAATCGCTTTATTTTCCTTTGTGTCAAGGATATTGGAAACTCTCCACAACTTTTGTTTTCACATCCCTTGGGACCATTCGACCCTGTCCGATTGTATGGCCAAGGAAAGTGACTTGGGGTTTTCCAAAATCACTTTTGGCTAGGTTTACTACCGATCCCGCCTCCTGAAGTCCATCAAAGAACAAAGAAAAGTACAGCACAGAACGTCCAAATTACCTAATAGCACGTCTTTCGGGACTTGTGGGAGAAAACCAGAGCACCCAGTGGAATCCAACATAGACACTGGGAGAATGTGCAGACTCTGCACAGTAACCCAAGCCAGGAATCGAACCTGGGACCCTGGTGTTTGCTAACCACTGTGTTACCGTGTCGATTTCTGGGAACTCAATGACGCCAGTTAAAAGTGGAATTTTTAAGCATGTCCTAGAAGAATGTGGAACACATGTGAGAATTTTATTGTTATCATAATCGCCCCCAGAAGGAGAATAAAGATTTTACAGATGGTAACGTGTTTGGGTGAGAACGTTTTTGAGATTTGAATTGAACAAAGAATAGATGATGCCGATGATGACAGTTGTTGGAAATTGGCATAAATGGAACAAAAAAAATGAATGAAATAAATAATTTAAGTTTGATAATGAAG
This sequence comes from Scyliorhinus canicula, assembly GCF_902713615.1. NCBI lineage: Eukaryota > Metazoa > Chordata > Chondrichthyes > Carcharhiniformes > Scyliorhinidae > Scyliorhinus > Scyliorhinus canicula. The sequence goes on along the minus strand of NC_052162.1, from coordinate 100,890,375 downwards.
GAGAATGGAGGATCTTGCTTATTATTTTAACAAGAGATTGTGAGCTCTGTCTCTTAGAAAGAATCTGTAGCCGCGAGAGACGGCTGATGATTAACTGTTTGAAATTTATAAGCAGGGAGACTCTGTCTGTTTCATTTGTTTTATGTGGATGTTCGTATGTTTGTGTTATCATTGTTTTGGGCTATGTTTGTTAAAGTTCATCTTTCTGGGAAATTAACCTTGATGGGAGTTTTTAATTGCTGGCATTCTGTAAGTTTACCACAGAACCACATGGATGCTTAAGTAATTCATTTTGGTCATTGTAGCTTTAAATCACTTGATATGCTTCACTGCCTGTGTAGGAATGATATGTGTGTGTTGTCTGTTTCAAGCTTTACTGTTTTCAGCCTGATTTTGTGATTTTTGAGATCATAGTTTAAGTCAAACAGCTAACGAAGGGAAGTTTAGTTAAAAAAAAACTATTTTGCATGGTTACCAACCAGAAGTCATGGGCGGGATTCTCCCGTACTCGGCGGGGCAGGGGGTCCCAGCGGGACGGAGTGGCGTGAACCACTCTGGGGTTGGGTCGCCCCAATGGTGCGGAATCCTCCGCACCTTCAGGGGCTAGGCCGGCGGCGGAGTGGTTTGCGCCCTGCCTGCCGGCGTGGAAGGCCTTTGGCGCCGTGCCTGCCAGGTCCGAAGGGACTCGGCTGGCCGGCGCGGGACCGCGCATGCGCAGGGGGACGTCAGCGGCTGCTGACGTCATCCCCGTGAATGTGCAAAGCGGGGGTTCACCTTCACGTCGGCCATCGCAGAGGCTTACATGACACAGACACAGGGAGAATGTGCAAACTCCCCACGGACAATGACCCGGGGCCGGGATCGAACCCGGGTCCTTGACGCCGTGTGGCAGCTGGGCTAACCACTGCAACATCTGCCACCCAGGTTACTTGTTAGGTTGAAACAAAGAAGGATGGTGTTATAATATTGTCCAATTGAGAACTTTGCTCCACCCTTTTTCAAACCAGCAAGTTCAAACTCTTGCCTGTTAACAGCTGATGATGTATTTATAATAATAATAATCTTTATTGTCACAAGTAGGCTGACATTAACACTGCAATGAAGTTACTGTGAAAAGCCCCTAGTCGCCACATTCCGGTTCCTCTTCAGGTACACGGAGGGAGAATTCAGAATGTCCAAATGACCTAATAGCACGTCTTTCAGACTTATGGGAGGAAACCGAAGCACCCGGAGGAAACCCACGCAGACACGGGAGAACGTGCAGACAGTGACCCAAGCCGGGAATCAAACCTGGAGCTGTGAAGAAACAGTACTACCCACTGTGCTACCATACTGCCTATATTTTTACAGGAATTGGAGATTACAAAGTTTGAGGTTTGAAATGTCAGATATGTTCCTATTAATTAAACCATTTTTGCCCCAATCAGAATGGATCTTTCGCGTTTTACTTTACAGGTAACTACAAGCGAATTGCAGTCGCTACAATAATACGTAAATGTATTTGTAGACTTTCAATATTGAAGCAATAGTCTGCCCATTCTAAAATCTAGTGGGTGGGGGGGGGGGGTGCAAATAGTGAGAAGTTGCAAAAGACAGAATAGATGAAGGAGTGCAAGGTCACATTCACCAGTCTTAAACAGGTTCGAGCAACAGCACCGGCATTAGAACTGCCAGACTTGACTTGCCCCCTTCCACGTGTATGGCCATAATAATGGGAATTATTACACTGTTGTAGTCACCCAACAATATGGAGATTATAAGCAACTTGTAGCCTATTATCCTAACAAGCAATCAATAGTTGCTGCTGGATGTAGAAAATCCATATAGAACACCCCTTTGCACAGATTCTGGACATGGGAAGGTTGAAAATGATCTCAGAAGCTAGAAGGACTCAAGGGGAGTGTCTGTTACTTAAATGGGTGGGTTACAGTAGTTAGGAACAAGAGAACAGCCCAGTGGGATATGTGACCATTGAGGAAAGGAATATGTATGTGATGTGCAGATTGAAGTTGAGGAAGTGAATAGGGTAAGGGAAGAGCAGAAAGAGGAGGCCAGTGTGACCCTTTTGGTCAAAAGGTTATGGGCGGAGTGAAGGAAGAGCCAAGGATATGCCGGACAATAGTCGAGCAAGGCGACGACTTTAAAAGTGGAATCCATCTGACAGGTAAGGAGAACGACGATGATGAAAAAACTGACATTTAAAGTGGTTTTAAGAGGACAATAAAAAAAAGCCTGCACACAGCTTAGGCGGTTTCCATGGATATAAGGACAAAGATTATTTTGAAGACGAGATGAAATAGACGTTAATGGAAAGCTGAAAGCCAACAACTCTGTTATTTGAATTTGGGACAATTTTTTGGATGTGAAAGAAGAATAGTAATATAGCAAGTTACCTTCAAAGAAATGTCATTAAAGACAAAACATGTTACTGCCTGAATCAAATACAAGTGTTTGATTTCTGTCTTAAAGATGTTATAAAGCTATTTTATCGGACTGCAAAAATTCTCCAGTGCCGTGATTGGGATAGGAATAAGTAATTGACGTAGATAATTGAGACAGGAAATCAAAACAGCAAATGGAAATTGTAATATTGGGTACAATTCAATAGAATATTTCAATCCGGAATTGATATATATATATATATATATACAGAGAGAGAGATGGGAAAAGGGGAAAGTCTGAAGGAGGTTCGTAAATTGATAAACATTCTCTCGGTAATGCTTGTGTCCTTGTCTATGTTTTTATTTAAGAGAACAAAATTTGATACTCTGGCCACCACCCTGAGACATCGCAACCATACATGGAGAGATAAACAACAACTTTGAGATCATTTGGTAAGATCACCAAGAGTTCAAGAATGTGTGGCATAGCATTTGGGGCACTGCACAAGATGGGTTAGCTGTGAAGTAACCGATAGGCAAGAAACCAGTTCAAAACCGAACCTTTCAAGGGTTTGAAATTCCTTGCCTTTGTGCACTAAAGAATAGGTCCCATGCATGCACAACACTGACAAACAGCATGGCATGAAATGGTTAATGAGGTCAATAGAGTGCAACAAACATCTTTCAGTTATCAAGGCACTGACACATACTCCAGAGAGAAACTGATTTTAAAACTATCGGGATAAATTAAATATATCAATACCTGTCAAAATGAGCAAAATTATAGTGAAAGGGTAAATCATTTGGATAGGAACAATTAAGGGCCTGGCAGCAAATAAACCTGATGAGGAGTATCCACAAGATGGATACATATGAATGGAGAATATTGTAAGTCCATGCACGCTGTTATTCTGAATGACATTGAGTGAGATAATCTGTAAGGGGTAGTGTCAGAGAGAAAGGGGTATCAATTGAATTAGAACATAGAACATAGAACAGTACAGCACAGAACAGGCCCTTCGGCCCTCGATGTTGTGCCGAGCCATGATCACCCTACTCAAACCCACGTATCCACCCTATACCCGTAACCCAACAACCCCCCCTTAACCTTACTTTTTAGGACACTACGGGCAATTTAGCATAGCCAATCCACCTAACCCGCACATCTTTGGACTGTGGGAGGAAACCGGAGCACCCGGAGGAAACCCACGCACACAGGGGGAGGACATGCAGACTCCACACAGACAGTGACCCAGCCGGGAATCGAACCTGGGACCCTGGAGCTGTGAAGCATTGATGCTAACCACCATGCTACCCTGCTGCCCCAACAATTATTCAGAGATACAACAGATGATGGAATAAAATTCAATTAAACACATTGGGCGGGATTCTCCTGAATCCCCGCGATGGCCCGACAACGGCGTAAAAAACGGCGTGAATCACTCTGGTGTCGGGCCGATCGGAAGTTGCGGAATCCTCCGCACTTCCAGGGGCTAGGCCGGCGCCAGAGGGGTTGGTGCCGCGCCAGCCGCCGCCAAAGGGCCGGCGCAAGTTAGCGCATGCGCAGAACCGCCGCCGTGGTTCCGCGCATGTGCAGACCGGCCGGCGTTTTCTAGCACATGCGCAGGGGGGTGTCTTCTCTGCGCCGGCCCCTGTAGGGCTCTGCCATGGCCGGTGCGGAAAGAAGAAGTGCCCCCATGGTACAGGCCCGCACCGATCGCAGGCCAGGCCACGGTGGGCTCCCCCCCGGGCCGGATCCCCCGCGCCACCCCCCCCCCAGGACCGCACCAGCTGGCTTTACACCTAGGTCCCGCCGTGTGGAACCATGTCCAATTCACGGCGGTGGGACTGGCCAGAAACCGACGGCCGCTCGGCCCATCGGGGCCCGGAGAATTGCCGGAGGGGCTGCTGCCAACTGGTGTGGTGTTGATCTCCGCCCGAAAGCCGGCGCCGGAGAATACGGCAGCTGGCGTCGGAGCGACGGGTCAGGATTCACGGCGCTCCCAGGGGATTCTCCGACCCGACGGGAGGGTCGGAGAATCCCGCCTAAGTTATCTGAAGAGGGAACTGAAAAAAAAGGAAGTGAATTTTCTCCCTGCACAAGTCAACCCACTCAAGGGCTAGAGAAAAAAACGTGATCACGAATAGTAATGAGACAGGGGGTGAGGGAATAAGATCTCACCCTGTGAAGCTGGACCATTTTATAACTCACAAGTTGAAATGATATTTAATCCCCATAAGAAGGAATTAATCAAATTAATAACATAGCAATTGGTCAAATTTTAAGTGATTTGTGTGTGACAATGACATGGCTGAAGACAGTCACATGCCCACACAGGTGGAAACACAATAAGGCACACAGCAGTAGAGTTAGAACATAGAATCACAGAAAAGTAACAGCACAGAAGAAGACCATTCAGCCCATCTTGTCCATGTCAGCTCAAGGACCAATGAAGAACATTCCATATGCTTTCTTAACCACCTTGTCTGCTTGACCTGTGTACTTGTACATCAAGATCTCTCACTTCCTTTACCCCTCTGAGTATATTTCCATTTATTGTGTACTCCCTACAGCTGCTTTACCTCCCTAAATGCATGGCCACACACTTCTCTGTGTTAAATTCCATCTGCCACTTTATCGCCCACTCCTCCAATCCACCTATGTCCTTTTCGAGATGATAGCTATACTCTACACTGTCAACCACTCGGCCAATCTTCGTATCGTCTGCAAATTTTCCAATCATGCTCCCCATGATCATGTACAAACCGGTAATATTTAACACAAACAGTAGGGTACCAACACTGAGTCCTGTGAAACACCACTTAAAACAACTTCCCAATTGCAAGGGCAGCCATCGACCATTACCCTGTATTTCCTGTTACTAAGCCAACTTTTTATCCAGTTTGCAACATTGCCCTGTATCCCATGGGCTTTCACTTTCTTGACCAATGTGCTGTGTGGGACCTCGTCAAATGCCTTGCTAAAATTCATGTACACAACATCCACTGCACTACCTTCATCAACGTTTATTGTCACACTAATCTTTATTAGTGTCACAGGTAGGCTCACATTAATACTGCAATAAAATTACTTTGAAAATCCCCTAGTCGCCACACAGTGTTCGGGTACACTGAGGGAGAATTCAGAATGTCCAATTCACCTCACAACAGTTTCTCAAAGAATTCAATCAAATTTATGAGGCAAGACCTTCCTTTAACAAATCCTTGCTGACTATCTCTGACTAGTTCATACCTTTCTATGTGACAGTTAATCCTATCTCTCATGATTGATTCTACTAAATTGCCCACCACTAACATAAGACTAACTGGCCTAAAATTGTTTGGCATTTCCTTCGATCCCTTTTTAAACAATGATATCACGTTTGCATTTCTCTAGTCCTCCGGTACCTCCACTGCGTTGAGTGAGGATTGGAAAATCATCCACAGAGCATCTGCCACCTCCTCGCTGAACTCCTTCAGTAGTCTCAAAATAATCCATCGCCCGTGTCGACTTGGCAACTTTCAAGGATTTCTATTCTTTGAATACATCCTCTCTCTTTAGGATTGTCCCATCCAGTATGTCACATGCTGCTCCTTGACTACTATATAATAATAATCACAAGTAGGCTTATATTAACACTGCAACAAAGTGAAAAGCCCCTAGTCGCCTCATTCCGGCGCCTATTCGGGTACAAGGAGGGAGAATTTAGAATGCCCAAATTACCTAACAGTATGTCTTTCGGGACTTGTGGGAGGAAACCGGAGGACCCGGAGGAAAGCGACGCAGACAAGGGGAAAGCGTGCAGACTCCGCACAGACAGTGACCCAAGCCGGGTATCAAACCTGGCACCTGGTGCTGTGAAGCAACAGTGCTAACCACTGTGCTACCATGTCACCCATCTTTATCATCCTTTTCAGATATCAGATGATATCTGTATCATCCTTTTCCTTTGTAAACCAGGTACAAAATTATTAATTTAAAACCCTTCCCACAGCCAGTTCTCCATTTCACCTCTGATAGGTCCCACTTTTTCCGCAATTGACCTTTTACCATTAATATATTGATAAAACATCTTTGTATTTTCTTTGACTTTCCTTGCTAATCTTTTTTCATGCCCTCTCTTTGATTTCCTTATTTCCTTTTTTTTCTCCTACTGTTATTGCCCTCTTGTTCTTACAGGCAGAAGTTTTGCTCCATATTTGCTCTTCTATCTCCCTTTCACAATTTTGAGGTCTGTAGCATACTCCCAGTAGTGTGACTGCCTCTTTTTTATTCCTGAACTCAACCCATAAAACCTCGTTTGTTGACCCGATTAATATATCGTCCCTTCTCACAACTGGAATTGATTCTTTAACCATTAGTGTTCAACCCCTCTTTTTTTACCTCCCACTCTATCGTGTCTGAAGACTCTGTGACCAGGTTTATTGAACTGCCAATTTGCCCCTTCTTTAGCCAGGTTTCCTTTATAGCAATGACATCCTGCTGCCATGTGTCTACTTCTGCTCTTAACTGATCTACGTTATGATGGGCAGCACGGTAGCATGGTGGTTAGCATAAATGCTTCACAGTTCCAGGGTCCGAGGTTCAGTTCCCGGCTGGGTCACTGTCTGTGCGGAGTCTGCACGTCCTCCCCGTGTGTGCGTGGGTTTCCTCCGGGTGCTCCGGTTTCCTCCCACAGTCCAAAGATGTGCGGGTTAGGTGGATTGGCCATGCTAAATTGCCCGTAGTGTCCTAAAAAGTAAGGGGGGGGGGTTGTTGGATTACGGGTATAGGGTGGATACATGGGTTTGAGTAGGGTGATCATTGCTCGGCACAACATCGAGGGCCGAAGGGCCTGTTCTGTGCTGTACTGTTCTATGTTCTATGTGGGGCATCAAATGCCAAGGCCATCTCAGCCTCAAAGTGTGAAATCAACTTTAAATGATTTATTTTAGTTAATACATAATCTAAGTCTGTCAACTCAATTTGATTTTAGAGTGAATTCTGGGATAAAGCTCATCCCATGACTCGGTCTGAGCATCATACTCAAAACTGACAGGGGAGAAACATCATATGCCTCAAGGGACTGGTATATGTCTAGGTTGGGCACGATTACTCGGACAAAATATCTACCTTCCTCACACTTAAGTCCATTGTGCGAAGGAAAACAAATAGTAAAACATTCAGCCTTGTGCATCGAATTAGTGCAGTTTAACTTGTGGTGTTTATTTACACACTTTGCAAACATTTTTGACTTCTTAAGTTTAGAATTAAGTTCTGTAATTCAGGATTTTTCAAACTCAGGGCCGTGACTTTTAGGGAACTGTGGACCTGCACGCCCAGATCCTTCTGTATGTTAATGTTCCTAAGGGTTATAAGCCTTATAGTATAATTCATACCTAGATTTGATCCTCCAAAATGCATCTCTTGTCCGGATTAAACTCTATTTGCCATTTCTGTGCCCAAGTCTCCAATTTATCTCTCTCCTGTTGTATCCTTTGACAATCCTCGGCATTATCAGAAACTCCACCAATCTTTGTGTCATTGGCAAACTTACTAATCAGACCGCAAAATTTTCCTCTGGATCATTTATATATACTACAAACAACAGAGGTCCCATCACTGATCCCCCGCGGTCACACGGGATCAGAGGTGAGGTGGTAAGATGGATACAGAACTGGCTCAGTAGCAGTAGAAGGGTGATTTTCGGAATGGAAGGTTGTGACTAGCCCCACCTAACCATTGAACACTCAGGGGAAATTTAGCATGGCCAATCTAAGTATGAGACCACTCCCGTTCAAACAAGATTCACCAATTATTGAGTTATTAAAATGACAGCAGAAATGACAGTTAATCAGATATTAGATACAGTCACTTCACAGTGGAATACTGAATCTCATTCGCTTGGGGCTTTCTCACTGAAATTCATCTTTTTCTCATGTCTATATTCTTTCTGATGTGGGCGTTGGACTGGGGTGGGCACAGTAAGAAGTCTTCCAACACCAGGTTAAAGCCCAACATGTTCGTTTCAAACACTAGCTTTCGGAGCACTGCTCATTCACCTGAGGAAGGAGCAGTGCTCCGAAAGCTAGTGTTTGAAACGAACATGTTGGACTTTAGCCTGGTGTTGTAAGACTTCTTACTATATTCTTTCTGCTTCTGGTATCATTGAAAATCAGGCCTTATTAACACTTTCCAAATCACAGCCACAGCCTGACCAATGGTATCCCCGAACTATGATTAGTCCATGACTGTGATTAGTCATCTAATCATAGTAGATGATTAGTTTCTGGTTGGCAATGTGAGGCATGTGCAATGCATGGTCATTTGCTGATGCCAATTCTTCCAGGATGGGAAGCATGATTATTCCATTGCATTGTCTCAGACTTTACATAGTTAGTGTGAATTCCAAAATAAATCACACACACTTGGGGCAGGTTGCTCCACCCCGCTGCACCTGTTTTTGGGTGTGGCACCGCCCCCCCCCCCCCCCCCCCCAATCAGCAGCGGGATCCTCCATCCCAGCAGCCAGCCAATGGAGTTTCCCATTGTGGCCAACCCTACGCTGTTGGGAAATCCGCAGGCCTAAGTGCGCTGCCGGTGAAGCGGAGGATCCTGCCGACAGAGAATCCAGCCCTTAGTGTCTGTGAGTGTTGTTGCTTCGATCAGTTTTTAAATGTCTGTCTGCTTTTTGGACGGTCTCCTGCTGGGTGATATATTTCACTGTGGCTGTTGTGTTTAGAGTAGCTATTTTACTTTTAGTACAGATTGCAAAGCTATTTATAATTTTAAACAAACTGATTTCAACATAATGTAGGGGATTACGCAGTAGGTAACAGTCAAAAATCGACACAAAGTGTGCGTAATATAAGTGGATTACAATCATGAACATTTAAAGGTGGGCTGTATAAAATATTTTTCCACATTCAGTTATGGTTGGTACAGTCTCAGCGATTAAAGTCAATGGATTGGATAGTTCCAAAATGAATGATCCACGAACAAGAGTTAAACGTCATATGAGAGTGTACATCCTCTGTGCATCCTTTGTTTCTGTATCATAACTTAGTTAAGCTATTAACTCCCAGACTGCTCTTGCATCACCTGGAGCCTGGGCTTGGACACCTGCGCCGGGAGAGATGTCTGCATCAGGTTCCAAATTGCCCTCCTCCACTTGTGGTATCAAGTCATCTTGTGGGTCAAAGCTCAGTCCACGTTGAACAAAAAAGTTGTTCCCCGCACTGCATCTGTCATAAGTTTCATCGTCATTGTTAAGGCAGTGCAGTTGTTAGAGTTCTTCTTCAGGATTTTGTTCAACATTTCACAAAGTATCCCATTGTTTCCTTGCTGAGGCACGGTTTCCTGGCAGACATCTCCTCTGACATCATTTCATATGATGTCCTTTGTCTGCAGAAGGAAGCCATCTGGCCGATCGAGTCTGCACCCACATCCAAAAGAGCACTCTGCACAGGTCCACATCCCTGCCCTTTCACCATAACCCCACCTAACATTTGTACACTAAGGGGCAACTTATCAAGGCTAATTCACCTATCCTGCACATCTTTGGACTGTGGAGGAAACCGAAGCACCAGGTAAACGGCGGTGGCACAGTGGCACACTGCTGCCTCACAGCACCAGGGACCCGGTTCAATTCCACCCTTTGTTGACTGTCTGTGTGGAGTTTATACGTTCTCCCCACAGTCCAAAGGTTTTCCTCCCACAATCCAAAGATGTACAGGTTAGGTGGATTGGCCATGCTAAGTGGCCCCTTAGTGTCCAAGGATGTACAGGTTAGGTTCTGGGGATGGGGGAGGGAGCGAGTGGACCCAGGTAGGGTACTCTTTCAGAGGGTCGGTGCAGATTACAACTTTCTTCCTAATTCCCTGAAATCCCGCTGCAGGACCTCATCAATCTTCCTGCCTATGTCATTAGTACCAATATGTACCACGACCCCTGGCTGTTCACCCTTTTCCTTCAGAATGCCTCCTGCCTGATCAGAGACATCCTGGACCCTGGCACCAGAGAGGCAACATACCATTCTGGAGTCTCTTTCACATCCACAGAAGCATCTATCTGTGCCCCTGACTATAGAGTCCCCTATAACTATTGCTCTTCTGCTCTTTGTCCCATCGGGCTTAACAACAGAGCCAGCCGTGCTACCACCGCTCTGGCTGCTGCTATTTTCCCCTGTTAGGCCATCCCCCCAACAGTATCAAAAATGGTATGCTTGTTAGAGAGGGGGACAACCACAGGGGATTCCTGCGCTGACAGCCTGCCCTTCTAGTGGTCACCCATCTGTCTGCCTCCACCTTGGGTGTAACCACATCTCTAAAACTCCTGTCTATGACACTTTCCACCATCTGCATGCTCCTAAGTGCATCCAACTGCTGCCTCAACCGATCCATGCTGTCTGTGAGATCACTTCAAAGGAATGTGTAAGTCAGCAATAATGCTGAAATTGAGGTGATGTCCCAGAGGACTGGAGAATAGCCAATGTTGTTCCTTTGTTTAAGAAGGGTAACAACAATAATCCAGGAGCTACAGGCCGGTGAGCCTTACTTCAGTGGTAGGAAAATTACTGGAGAGAATTCTTTGAGATAGGATCATACCCCCAATTGGACATATTAGCGAGAGGCAGCACGGTTTGGTGAAGGGGAGGTCGTGTCTCACTAACTTGACAGAGTTTTTTGAGGAAGTCACAAAGATGATAGATGCAGGTAGGGCAGTGGATGTTGCCTATATGGACTTCAGTAAGGCCTTTGACAAGGTCCCTCATGGCAGAATGGTACAAAAGGTGAAGTCACATGGGATCAGGGGTGAGCTGGCAAGGTGGATACAGAACTGGCTAGGTCATAGAAGGCAGAGAGTAGTAATGGAAGGGTGCTTTTCTGATTGGAGGGTGTGACTAGTGGTGTTCTGCGGGATTCAGTGCTGGGACCTTTGCTGTTCATAGTATATAGAAATGATTTGGAGGAAAATGTAACTAGTCTGATTGGTAAATTTGCGGACGTCACAAAGGTTGGTGGAATTGTGGATAGTGATGAGGACTGTCAGGGGATACAGCAGGATTTAGATCGTTTGGAGACTTGGGCAGAGAGATGGCAGATGGAGTTTAATCCGGATGAATGTGAGGTAATGCATTTTGGAAGGCCTAATGCAGGTAGGGAATATACAGTGAATTGTAGAACCCGCAAGAGTATTGACAGTCAGAGAGATCTAGGTGTACAGGTCCACAGGTCACTGAAAGGGGCAGCGCAGGTGGAGAAGGTAGTCAAGAAGGCATACGGCATGCTTACCTTCATTGGCCGGGGCATTGAGTATGAAAATTGGCAAGTGATGTTGCAGCTATATAAGAACCTTAGTTAGGCCACACTTGGAGTATAGTGTTCAATTCTGGTCGCCACACTACCAGAAGGTGTGGAGTCTTTAGAGAGGGTGCAGAAGAGATTTACCAGGATGTTGTCTGGTATGGAAACATCAGCTGTGAGGAGAGGTTGAATAAACTCAGTTTGTTCTCACTGGAACGACGGAGGTTGAGGGGCGACCTGATAGAGATGTACAAAATTATGAGCGGCATGGACAGAGTGTATAGTCAGAGGATTTTTCCCAGGGTAGAGGTGTCAATTATTAGTGGGCATAAGTTTAAGGTGTGAGGGGCAAGGTTTAGAGGAGGTGTACGAGGCACGTTTTTTACACAGAGGGTAGTGGGTGCCTGGAACTCACTGCCAGAGTAGGTGGTGGAAGCAGGGGCGATAGTGACTTTTAAGGGGCATCTTGACAAATACACGAATAGGATGGGAATAGAGGGGTACGGACCCCGGAAGTGTGTAAGATTTTAGTTTAGATGGGCAGCATGGTCGGCACAGGCTTGGAGGGCCGAAGGGTCTGTTCCTGTGCTGTACCTTTCTCTGTTCTTTGTTCTTTAAGTGATGCAGTAGTCTTGACCCTTGAATGGAATTACTTGTGTTCTTTTTCATAGTCTGAGGGGAACAGTAAGGACTAATTATTATAGATGAGCAGTTTTTAATTATATGTTCTTCACTTATCTATTAATTAATCTGTCAAAACCACAGCTGGATTGCATGTATTTAACAATCTGTAGGATCCTGCGAGTGAACATGCAGCACATCAGGACTCAGTTCACAGGGTCCCGAGTGATCACTGAGTTTGATCATGTCACGAGAAAGCTCTCCAAATGGACATGTGTGAGGATAAGAAATTGACTTCCACCGTTAGAAATTAGAAACTATGTCAAGATTTGATTGAGCAAATGGATAAAGAAAGGATGCAGAATCACAGGAATATGACTGGCCAACAGAAGAAGGAAATATTTCCTCATCTGGGGGATTACTGGCAGTAGGAAATTGATGGCTCAAATGCCCAATTAGCCAGAATTACTTGAATGTATACAATGTACCAACTGATTAGATAGAGGCTGAATCCAGGTCGAAAAGATCAAGAGGCCAATAAAGAGGCGCACTTTGGGATGCAGAGCACAAAGTAAGTTTTCAGTGTAAAAAGTGGGAAAATATTGTTGTTCCCTGAGTCCCGCACTGTCAGAGTAATGTCACTGCTGAATGAAGTGGTCATGGGGGCACACGCAGCACTTAGTTTTATTTTATGTTACAGAAACCACTTGGATGTAGACACAAATGTGTCATGTTATGCTATTAAGGGAGCACAGGGAAGGAAGACCAAATGTACAATGAAAAGCAAATTGGCAGGGGAGCAGGGAAGAGTATTTATGTGACACACCAACATCTGAATCCCATGGACACCCAGTTGATAACACCTGATTGTGGAGGCAGCTTTGCTCTGTACCTAACCCAGTGCTGTACCTGTCCTGGGAGTGTTTGATGGGGTCAGTGTAGAGGCAGTTTTACTCTGTATCTAATCCTGTGCTGTATCTGTCCTGGGAATGTTTAATGGGGCAGTATAGAGGTAGTTTTAATTTGTATATAGCCCTATTCTGTGCCTATCCTGGGAGTATTTGATGGGGACGGTGTAGAGGCAGTTTTACTCTCTATCTAACTTGTGCTGCACCTGTCCAGGGAGTGTTTGATGGGGATTATGTAGAGGCTGTTTTACTCTGTATGTAAACCCTGCTGTACCTGTCCAGAGAGTGTTTTTTTAAAGACATTTCGAGTACCCAATTCTTTTTTTCCAATTAGGGGCCAATTTAGCGTGGGTAATCCACCAAGCCTAAACATATTTTGGGTTGTGGGGACCAAACCCACGCAAACACGGGGAGAATGTGCAAACTCCACACAGACAGTGACCTAGAGCCGGGATTGAACCTGAGACCTCAGTGCACCGGGTGTGTTTGATGGGGACAGTGTAGAAGGAACTTTACTCTCTATCTAACTTGTGCTGTACCTGTCCTAGGAGTGTTTGATAGGGACAGTGTAGAGGGGGTTTTATTCTCTATCTAACCCCGTGCTATACCTGTCCTGGGAGTGGTTGATGTGGACATTGTAGAGGGAGCTTATTCTGTATCTAACCCCGTGCTGTATCTGTCCTGGGAATGTTTGATGTGGACAGTGCAGCGGGAGCTTTACTCTGTATCTAACTCCATGCTGTACCTCCTGGGAGTGTTTGATGTGGACAGTGTAGAGGGACTGTTTCTCTAAGAAAAAGAAGATTGAGAGGTGATTTGGTAGAGATGTTCGATATCATGTGGGGACTGCATGGAATAGAGAGGGAGAAACTGTCCACATTGGCAAAAGGATCAAGAACCAGAGGACGTGGACCTGAGGGAAGGAAGGTCATTCTTTCACAATGGGAATTGCTGTAGCGTGAATTGATTTCCCACAAAATGTCAAGCAAAGGTTGTAATTAATAGTGAGTTGTCTAAAGATTGGAAAAGGAAGAATGTAACCGATCCATTGAAAAGGTTATGGGAATGGTATAAGCAACACAAGGGGAAAGCTAGCATCAGGTCAGCCACATTGGTCCGAGTGGCTGTCGTTTCCAGCATTCTTTGATGTGATTCTATATACTTGGTGTGTGCTGAAAGCTATGAAGCCCAGTTGTCTCTTGTGACAAACCTTTACTCCAAGTGCCCCCGGCTGAAAGCAATGTATTGCTTTCCTTGAATAAACTTCGGTGGTACACACTCCAGAGAAGCTGCTTTCAACTGACTTAAAATGTGCTCCTGGCCTGGTGACAAACTGAGACCTGCATGTTGTATAAGGCTGGTGTGTGTATCAATCTCCTCTTCTCTTGGTCTTCCTTTCCCTCATCCACTGTTTCTTTCTTTGTCTTTGTTTATCTATCTCTGTCCTTTTACCTCTCTCTCTCCCATTTCTTTTAATCTGTCTCTTTTCCTGGGTCTCTCCCCCTTTCTCTCTCCCTCTCTCTCTCAGAGGGTCACTTTTTACTTGTTTAACTATTTCCTCAGTGTTTTTCACACTTGGCCTCATTTACCCACTGTATCTCAGCTTGTCTCACTCTCACTGATCCTGCAGGTCGCTTTTTGTGACTGTTTCTGTTTCTTTTTATCATGCTCTCTGCCCTCATCTCTTCCTGTCTCAGTCTCTCTCTCAGGTAACTATAGCTCTCTGTTGCCCTCTGTCTCTCTTTATCTCTATCAATATCATTGTTTTCGTCTCTCTCGGTCTGTCTATCATACTTTTTACGTCTCTTGTTATTGTAATCTCTGCCTTTATCGCTCCCCCTGTCTCTCTATTTCTCACTCTCTGCCTCTCCCTTTGCTGACCTTGAACTCCACCCTCTCATTCACCTCAATGTGAGTCAGATTTCTAACTCTGAGGACAGACGCTCTTTAGCTTCTCATTTGCTAGAATATTAGAGACTAGGATTTGTTTCACTAATACTTCACCTATTCCCCAGCAGAGAGCACTGCAGCATTCAGTATCAATTCCAACCCAACAATGCCGTGTGTGTGAGGCAGATACATTCACAACTCAGAATTTTGTATGTTCATTAAGACGTGAGTTGAATGGAAACAATGACTGACATGGGTGATTTGGCCAGTCACAACGTCACAGCAAAGTGACTGCTACATTTATCACATCATGGTTCAGTCGGAAAGATAAAAAGATATCCAAATGCTCCCAACTCCAAGGAAATACCAACAAGTCATAGTCTCCACAGCATGCTCTGGGGTGGTGGGATTACACATTAAAAGTCAGCTCTGACAATTTTCACAAAATGTAAATGTAAATATTCTACTGTTAAATAAAAGCAAAATAATGCAGATGCTGGAGATATGAGATAAAAACAGAAAATGCTGGAAATAAATTCAGCAGGTCTGGCAGCATCTGTGGAGCGGGGAACAGAGTTAAGGTTATAAATCGTATATGGACTCTCCCTCCATAGATGCTGCCAGGCCTGCTGAGTTTTTCCGCAGCATTTTCTGTTTTTACATTGTGCTATTAATATTGGGAAAGGAACATTAAGCAGGCCATTCAGCCCTTCAAATCTACTGAGATCATGGCTGATCTGATTGTGGCCTTAACTCCATCTTCCTCCCAGAAGCCTTGTGTTGGATCCGAGCAGAGTGACCACAAGGAACGAATGTTCCGAGACAAAAAGAAAGGTTTAACCATGCACACAATACTCACTCCAATCCCGAAAGGTATTCTCCAACACCCCGGCCCACATCCAGGCCGGGGGTTTTATGCCAGTCAGGCTTACCATGTTAACGGAAGCCCCGTCCCTTTAAAGGGGAAGTTCATATTCTGCCGAGGTCACAGGGAACCTAATAGTCCACACCCCATGGCCTCCGTGAGGGATATAACAGCTTGCCTCCCTTGTCTATCAAAGGTCCCTCCAACTCAGCCTTGAATATTTTCAAAGACCCAGCCTGCACTGCTCTCTGGAGAAGAGAATTCCATAGACTAACGACCCTCTGAGAGAAACAAAACTTCCTCATCTCTGTCGTAAAAGGGAAACCTCTTATTTTTAAATTGTCTCCTCAACTCTAGCCTCCCCCACAAGAGAAAACAGCATGGATACAGACACAACCTATTCAACCGTTCTTCATAGGATAAGCCCCTCATCCCTGGAATGAGTCAATGAACTTTCTCTGAACTGCTTCTAATGGAATTATATCCTTTCTCAAATAAGGAGGCCAGAACTATACAGGCTATTTCAGATGAGGTCTCACCAAGGCCTTTAACAGCTGCAGTAAGAATGTCCTACTTTTAGATTCCACCCCCTTGCAATAAACACCAACATTCCATCTGCTTTCCTGATCACTTGCTGCATCTGCAGACTTTTCCTGATTCATGTACCAGGACACCCAGATCCCTCTGTACCTCAGAGTTCTGCAATCTCTCTTTATTTAAATAACATTCTGCTTTTCTATACTACCTGCCAAAGATGGTGCCGGAGCATGGCAACTCTCTGCGAGCTCTCCCTAATAGATCCACTTTTTTCTTTTATTTCCTTTTCTTTTCATGTCTGTAATGATCTGTTGAGTTGCTCGCGGAAAAATACTTTTCCCTGTACCTTGGTACACGTGACAACAAACAAATCGATCCAAACTGGACCAAGTACACATTTCCCTCATTATAGGCGGCCTGACAAATTTTTTGTCCATTCATTTAACCTGCCACATCCCTTTGTACACTCTTTACCTCCTCTTCACAACTTAGTTGGTGTCATCGGAAAATTTAGCATCCGTACATTTATTTTTCTTGGCCGGGATTCTCCGTCCATTCACGCCAACGAGATTCTTCAGTCCTGCTGCAGTGAAGGAGCTTTGGCTGAGCTCCAGATACTCCATTCCCGCTGGCAACGATGGCAGGAATGATCTCCGATCGGAGAATCCCAGCCCTATCCAATTCAATAATATTGATTTTAGGATCAGGAAACAACTGTGATACTCTCCCCAAAGCAGCAACCTGCATCACCCAGAAAAAAAACACCTGCAAGTTCTGCTCCAAATCACATGCCACCCCGACTCAAAACACTGGAGGCCGAATTTCCTCTGCTATTCCTCTGCTGGTGGACTGACAGACTGACAGATTCATAGACTGTCACTTGACATTGACTGTGATGCAGCACTAACATGCTTCCATGTCTTTGAGCTCTCTTTCCAGCTTTCCTTTCCATTCGATTGGTACCGAAGGAATTTGGGATTGTTCCTCCATTTTGTCTTGGTCAGATCAGACTGTCTGTTAATTCAGTTGAACTTCACTTTGGACAAAACATGCAAACCAGTCATAACCTAAAGGGGCTAGCCCCTCTTAACTGCTATGCTCACTCCCAAGCGTAGCTCATGGCCATCTGACATTGGTTCCTGCTCATTAACAGTTGCTGTTCTATTTGCCTCCAGAATAGCTTATGACTTTCTGACAGAAATTTCATTAACTTTTGCCTCAGCAATATTTGTCCAGTTGGTCGGCGAATATAACTTAGAGGCAATGAACGGGGGACTCTGCTTGAGATAACAGAACATGTAGGATTTGCTAGATATGTATGACCCGAATGACCTCGCTGAATGAGACTTTCATTGAACCAAAATGCAGTTTGTGATACCCATTGATTCAAGGCCTGAGACCAGGTGAACGCAGGACAGACAATTATAACAGGAATGTTAATCCATCAAGGAAACTGGACTGTTCATCTTTTGCTATCAGCCGAAACAGCAATTAATAGAGGACAGGTATCAGAGACCTGAAGTAGAATCACAGATGCTAACATAATGATCTATCTTCTAAGTGTTACAAAGAAGTAATTACTTTGTCTCTGTATTGGACTTTTTAATAGTATATGGTTAGCTTGTAATGACACATGTTTTAGCTGTTGTTATTGTCCGACACTATGTATTAACTAAAACAGATGTAGGGAGTGGTGTAGAAAGTCACATTATAAACTGTGATTAATGCCATACATTTATGTTCTGAATTCACTCTGTATAATCTTATAAATCGTAATAATCATGGATACACACTTACGTTAATGCTACACCTTGTATAACCTTAAGTATAATTTGTATTACACCAAGCATTACAAAATATTCTGTGAATTAGGAGTGGTGACCATATTTTCCTTTGTATTAAAATTAAAATGGCCTAGAACAGCTTTTTAGGTTTGCAGTAAGAAGCTAGTTCATGGCCAGATAGTTGATAAGACAGAATTTGTTTTCATAAAATCCAAGCTGCTGACATTAGCCGTTATCGGAGGGAAGGAATTGGAAGCCATAAATTTATTTTGCATATGATGGAGTTTCCGGCTAGCAAATGCCTAGATGCGTGACCTATCATCAATTCTTAAGGTCATGGGAGACTCCTCGGATACTAAGAATAATAGTGTCACAATGGGGATCTTGAGGGTCTTGAATAAACATTACTTATTAGGAAGAGGCCAGGCTGCAGAATAATGGGAGGAGTAAAGAGGGGTGATCAGGACTGTCTGAAATGTATATAACCTGTGCTCTTGTGTCTGTAAGCTGAGATGAATTTTGTCTGACTCTTTACCTACAGGGTAAGGCAGACCTGCTCTCCTGGCCATTTAAAATCTCCAAGGAAGTCCGTAGCAGAATTTACCATGCCTGATCCTAGTCTACTTTTCCGAGTCTAACAGTAGTTTGTGGAGGATGATTCATTGGTTCCAGTACTGCGACAATAATGATGCTATGCTCAAAATCTCCAAAGCACCCAACCATCTCATCAAAACATTCTGGATCCATTGGTACCAGATCTTTCTTACTTCTGATTGGAGAGTGCTTTTCAATGAATGACACAAAACTTCAACACTCAGTGGCACCTCCTTCATCTTGTGGTTTACTATGATTAGCAGAAGCTCTTCACAACCTCAGGATAGCAGAAACAACTGTTTCACTGATGTCTGACATACAGTTAATGCCTTTTCTTTGTGTGTCCCTCTCATTTGGGTTGTTCCTAGTTGTTAGATCACAGCTTCCCTATATATCATCAGTGTGATGTTTTGTTTCACAGCAGCTTCCTTTGAGTAACCATTTCCTTTCAATTTTTCAGGAAAGATCTTCTGGTACAGTTTGAGTGAGGTGATATTACTCTGTGCTCCAGTATCAATCTTCAGCTTCTGATTTATGGTGTGGACTTATTTCTCACCCACGTCCTGATCTGAATGCGTGTGTGAACATTCTTTCTCTAGGAACTGCCACATCCAGATGTTTCATGCAGTTGTTTGGTGCCCATGCCCATGGTGGCTCAAACCCATACTCATCTTCCAGTGTCTGAATGTTTTAGTGCTTTGATGCCTCTCATTTTCTCTATTGCGCTGTCTCTGATACTCCCTTTACCATCTTCTTTCTTCATTCTGCACATATTTTCCCAGTGATTGGGCTTTCCGCAAACTCTACAGATTGATCCCGATTCCTTCTGTCTGTGAACTCATGGTCATCCCATGAAAGGAAAAGGCTATAAATATAGAGCTCCAAGATTTAAAAGAGGGATTCTCCTATGAAGTAGGTATTAAAAATTAGAAGCAACATTCATCTGCTGGATAAATGTTTAGAGGTAATTTAACGTACCTGGGCATGATTATGTGCACAAGGTCACTAGCTTCCCATGGTATAGGATATGGTATAGAACATACAAAATAGAACATACAGTGCAGAAGGCGACCATTCAGCCCATCGAGTCTGCACTGACCCACTTAAGCCCTCACTTCCACCCTATCCCCGTAACCCAATAACCCCTCCTAAGCTTTTTGGACACTAAGGGAAATTTAGCATGGCCAAACCACCAAACCTGCATGTCATTTGACTGTGGGAGGAAACCGAAGCAGCCGGAGGAAACCCATGCAGACACGGGGAGAACGTGCAGACTCCGCACAGACAGTGACCCAGTGGGGAATCAAACCTGGGACCCTGGCGCTGTGAAGCCACAGTGATAGCCACTTGTGCTACCGTACTGCCCCGATATCCTCTAACACAAGGCAGCTCTGAAAAAAATAGGAACTGGCCCTCAGCAAAACATTGATAAATTGTCTGATACCACAATCTTCCAATGAATAAGCTTAAGGATGACCGAAAATCATTTGTTAACTGAATCCTGAAATATGAATTTCACAAGGAAGTGACAACCACCTGCACCTCTCAATATTGTCTTTGATTGAAGGATGATGGCTATTACAAAGGATGTCATTCAGCGTATCCTAAGAGTGAAGAAATGTCTCCTTATCTCAGTCTTAAATGGTCCGCCTGTTATTCTGAGACTGTGTTCCCGGTTCTAGATTCACTAGCTCGGGGAAACATCCGATCCACATTTATCCTGTCAACCTCTGTAAGAATTGTGCAAGTTTCAGTGAGATTGCTTCTCATTATTCAAAACTGAAGGGAGAATGTTATAACCTGCCTGCTTATCACTGGCTGGGGACTAATGGCAATCCCACAATCCTTGGGAGTATGAGCTTCCCCAATGAGGGGGATGTGGAGAAATCATTAGCAGATCCCCTGCACAAATAAAGCTGGCCAGTTTGGAACCAGCTTGAGGAGAATGAGCAGCAAGGGAAGTTGCTGCTGTTGTTGTATATATATGTTCTTGTAAATAAATGTTATTTCTTTCTATCCTTCAACTCGTGCTGGATTCTTCGTAGCCCTCACAAATGAGAATACAGACACAGTTTACCCACTCTCTCCCTCATAAGACAATCCCACTATCCAAGATGATAGTCTTATGAACATCGACTGTACTCCCTCGATGGCAAATATATCCTTTCTTAGATAAGGAGACTGCAACTGTTCACTATACTTCAGGTGTGGTCTCACCAAGTCTCTATACAATTGCAGTAAGATATCTTCACTCCCATACTGTAATGAAGCTCGACATATCATATGCCTTCCTAATTGCTTGTTGCACCTGCATGTTAGCTTGCAGTGACTCATGAACAAGGACACCCAGGTCCCTTGGAAATCAACACTTATCGACCTCTCACCATTTAAGAAATGCTCTGCCTTTCTGTTTCTTTTCTACCAAAATTAACAACTTCATACTTATTCCCATTATATTCCGTCGGCCATGTTCGAGCACATTCACTAGCCAGTCCAGGTCCTTGTGAAGTCTTCTTTCCTACTCCTCACAACTTACATTCTCAGCAAGATTTGAGTCTACAGAACTTTTAAAGTGGACAAAGTAGTCAAGAAAGCATACAGAACGCTTGCCTTCATTCGACGGGGCATCGATTATAAAATCTCGCAAGGCCACACTTTGAATATTGCGCACAATTCTGGTCGCCACACTACCAGAGGATGTGGAGGATTTGGAGAGGGTGCAGAGGGAGTTTACCAGGATGTTGCCTGGTCCGGAGGGTGTTAGCTATGCGGACAGGCTGAATAGACTCGGACTGTTTTCATTAGAAAGACGGAGGTTGAGGGGTGACCAGATAAAGGTCTACAAGATTATGAGGGGCATGGATAGAGTGGATGGGCAGGCACTCTTTCCCAGGGTGGAGGGGTCAGTCACCAGGTCAGTGGGGCAAAGTTTGGAGGAGATGTGAGAGGGTGGCGAGTGCCTGGAACACGTTGCCATTGGGAGGATGTGGAAGCAGATACATTAATGGCGTTCAAAGGGCATCTCGACAAGTACATGATAGGATGGAAATAGAGGGAAATGGTGCAAGGAAGTGCTGAGGGTTTTAGCCAAGGATGGTATCATGACTGGTACAGGCTTGGAGGGCCAAAGTGCCTCTTCCTGTGCTGTATTATTCTTTGTTCTTTGTAAAGGGAGATAAAAGCTGTGATTATGAAAATTCTGATGAGGTCCAGGTAGTTCTGGCACTTGCTGCCTGTGAGAAGGCAGCCCTGCCCTGGGCCTCGGCCACTGCCTGCACAGAATACCCCAGGCCTTGGACACGCTGATCCATAGCCGAGACCGTCACCCCCAATGCCTCCACCATGGACACCACCCATGCGGTGTTGGCCTGGATGGTATGCACGGCCAGCACCACCACCTTCTCCTGCACGCGGTTGGATTTCTCTAGCTGTGCCCACAGGTGCTGGATTCTCACCGACAACCCCTCGTGTGGTCCCTGGCTCTCTGACTGCATCTCCACTAATGCTGGGACTGAATTTTCCAGAAACCCGGGACCCACCTGGACGGCAGCTGGTTCCTGTGGCCGGCCTGCCTTCCGACTGTCGGGCCCCTTGGGTGCTCTACCTCCACCTGCTGTACCGGAACCAATGTGTAGTGTGGACCAGATAGTGTCCCAGGAGCCTCATCAATAACGTGCCCAACCGAGGTGATAGTCTCTGGGATGGTGGAGGCTGTTGGAGACAGCTGTGACGGGCAACCATTGTCATCCTCCGACCCGATCTCCGGGGTGTCCTGAGTCTCGGTCGGAGAGCTGGTGTTCGGGCTGCTCTCCCTGTCAGTGCTCAGCTGTCTGAGGGACAACGGCTCTGCCACTGGTGGTGGGGGGCTCCGGATTTACCCGCCCCATCTGCGGCAGGTCCTGCGAGACACAAGATGACATGTATGATTTTACCTCAAGCCGGGCAGGAGTGGAGGGGGTGGTGAGGGTGATGTGGGGGTGAAGGCGGTGTGGGATGGCTGATATCCGGTGATCGTGGTGTGAGGGTGTGGGGGTGGGGGGCTGGAGGCTGGGGGTGAGGGGGGAGTGTCTCAACATGTGTCTTGGGAAACCGCAACTCAGCAGGGTCTCAGTTCCTGGCCCGTGACCGCATTCCAGCCTGTGTGACCTCCTTTCCTCTGGGGCACTGGTTACGTTCAGGAATCTCTGCTCGGGCACCGTGAGGGACTGCAGGTCTGGTGGTCCCCCTCCAGTCTTCTCCCAGCAGTCGTGTGTGGCCTTCTCATGGGTGGTGGTTTGGGGGGGTGGGGGTGGGGGGGGGGGGGGGTGGGGGGGGGGGGGGGGGGGTGGGGGGGGGAATGGAAACACAGACATCAAAAGTTTTAGGCCGTCCACTACATGCAGCCCAGGGTTTGGGTAGATTGTGGCCACAGTGGCATGAGTGCTGGCATGTGGGAGGGTAGGGGGTTGACCGTCTGCGGCCGGGGGGGGGGGGGTGGTTATACGGGTGTGTGGTGCCAGGGGCACGGAGCAGCCAAGTCATCCTGGCTGCCCTGAGAAGGTTGTGCAGTTTCTTCCTGCACTGGATGCCGGGTCCAGATGACGTTGCCCAAGGTGCTGACAGCCTCTCCCACCTGTGCCCAGGCACGGCGAATGGTGGCGCCTGGCAACCTTCCTACCGGGCCGGGGTACAGGATCACCCGCCTCTCCTCCATCGCATTCAGGAGGGTCTCTAGCCCAGCGTCCCCTGAACTGTGGCGCTGCTCTCCTTGCAGCCATCTTGTTGGCTGGGACGGTATGTTGGGGGAAGCACCGTTTAGGTGCGGCTGCAGCATATGAGCCTCATGAGTGCCAAACACGGGCCTGATGAATCCGGCACCGTTGTTTGGAATTGATTGTGTTCCACGTGGCACCAGTGATGGCCCATTTAAAGTAGCTGAATCGGTGCGGAGGTTGCGCGATTTTCCTGTCGTAAAGCTCCACACTTCCTCCGCTGGCGTCAAAACGTTGCCTCAAAAACGGAGAATCAAGCCCTGTATTTTTTCAAGAAGCAGTTTGACATAGAACTTTGAGCAAAGGGGATCAAAGGATATGGGGGGGGGGGGGGCAATATGGGGAGGGGGGGTGGGCAAGTCGGGATTAGGCCTGGGCGATCAGCCATGATCATAATGAATTGTGGCAGGCTTGAAGGGCTGAATGGACTCCTGCTGCTGCTATTTTCTCTGTTTTTATGTTTCACTTTTAGAGGAACATGTTGGCGCTGACCTCTCAGTATTTCACTTTTGAAAAACTTCCACTTTCCTAATGTAGACCTATCTGCAAATAGTTGCTCCCAGTTTATGTTTGCCAGATCCTGTTTAATGATATTGAAATCGACCATCCCTTAATTCAGATACTTGATTTCTGGACTACCCTGATCTCTTTCCATAATGACCTTGAAATTTACAGAATTACTACCCCAAAATGTTTGCCCATTGACACTTTGGTAACTTGCCCAGCTTGTACAGGCCGCACCTGCCCCACAAACTATCCCAATGATCTAATGATCAATGATCCAAAGATGTGCGGGTTAGGTGGATTGGCCATGCTAAATTGCCCGTAGTGTCCTAATAAAAGTAAGGTTGGGGGGGGTTGTTGGGTTACGGGTATAGGGTGTAGGGTGGATACGTGGGTTTGAGTAGGGTGATCATGGCTCGGCACAACATTGAGGGCCGAAGGGCCTGTTCTGTGCTGTACTGTTCTATGTTCTATGATCTAAAGCCCCCCCCCCCTCCCCAACCATAAATTCATCTGACTTATCTTCCTATTCCTATACTCAGTAGCACATAGCACTGGAAGTAATCCAGAGATTAGACCGTAGATGTCCTGTTCTTTAATCCATAAACTAATGCCCAAAATGCTTGTTGCAGGACCTCCTTCTTTTTTCTGCCCATGTTGTTGGTACCACTGTGTACCACGGACATTGGCTGCTCAACTTCCTCCTTCAAAATACCCTGCAGCCAATCTGAGACATCCCTGACCCTCGCGCCAGCGGGGCAACATACTGTTCAACAGTCTAATTCACGGCCACAGAAATGCTCCCCTGACAATCAAGTTCCCTATCACTAAAGCTCTCCTAGTACTTTTTCACCCCTCCTTTGCAGCAGGACCAACATGGTTCATAAACATGGTGCCATAAACATGGCTG
Source organism: Scyliorhinus canicula (assembly GCF_902713615.1). Lineage (NCBI taxonomy): Eukaryota > Metazoa > Chordata > Chondrichthyes > Carcharhiniformes > Scyliorhinidae > Scyliorhinus > Scyliorhinus canicula. The sequence goes on along the minus strand of NC_052162.1, from coordinate 100,865,345 downwards.
TCGCTGCTTTCCCCTAGAGGCCAATCTCCCAACAGTATCCAACATGATACATCTGCTTGAGATGGGGATTGTCTCAGAGAACTCCTGCACAATCTGCCTACACCTACTATCATTTAAGTGGTCACCCAACATGTTTCCGCCGGTGCGAACATTGCTTGCAGTGTGACCAGCTTGTTAAACGTGCTATCCATGATGCCCTCTGCACTACAGAAGCTCCATAGTGTATCCACCCGCAGCTCCAGTCACAAAATGTCATTCAGAAGCTGCAGCTGAAATGAAAAAAATGAAATGATGGCCACACTTCCTGCGTTTATGGTCACCAGAGACACTGGAAGGGTCACTGATTTCCCACATATTGCAGGAGGAGCATTCAACAGGGCTGAATTATCTTGCCATATCCTTGAACTGAGCATTTAGTTTTTCCCTTAAATTTAGATTTGCAAGGGAACTTCCTCTACTTTAAACTCTAGCTAAACTAAAGCTAACGTCCCTGAAAGGTTTACAGAAGGGAAGATACACCTGATTTTTGCATCACCAGTCGTCAGCCTCCATTGCTGCACGTCACTTTCAGAATTGTGACGTCAATTTGAGCTCATTTTGCCATTTTTTTAGCTCTGGAGTACTCTGCTCCGCCTCGTTGCTTCTTCACGCGTCAGCTCCCAATTGTGAACCCACCAACTTCAAGCAAGCATCTAGTCACAATTATTTAGCCATACACACTACTAATCAAATCCGTTCCCTTGTTCAATCTCGGAGATTATAAAACTCAGCCGTGTCCACTCATGGCCAGAATGAAGCCAAGATCCATTCTTGTAATTTATAGCTCTACCTCCTCCCTCTTTAACCTTATTCTCTGTTTTCACCAAACACCAAGAGGCATCCACAGTGCATAAAGCAGTTGTGCACTGCTGTGTGAGTATTGCTTAGTGCTGTACACTGCTGTGTGAGTATTGCTTAGTGCTGTACACTGCTGTGTGAGTATTGCTTAATGCTGTACACTGCTGTGTGAGTATTGCTTAGTGCTGTACACTGCTGTGTGCAGTACTTGCTTAGTGCTGTACACTGCTGTGTGAGTATTGCTGAGTGCTGTACACTATGTGTGCAGTACTGCTTAGTGCTGTACACTGCTGTGTGTGTATTGCTTAGTGCTGTACACTGCTGTGTGAGTATTGCTTAGTGCTGTACACTGCTGTGTGAGTACTGCTGAGTGCTGTACACTGCTGTGTGTGTATTGCTTAGTGCTGTACACTGCTGTGTGAGTATTGCTTAGTGCTGTACACTGCTGTGTGAGTACTGCTGAGTGCTGTACACTGCTGTGTGAGTATTGCTTAGTGCTGTACACTGCTGTGTGAGTATTGCTTAGTGCTGTACACTGCTGTGTGAGTACTGCTGAGTGCTGTACACTGCTGTGTGAGTATTGCTGAGTGCTGTACACTGCTGTGTGAGTATTGCTTAGTGCTGTACATTGCTGTGTGAGTATTGCTTAGTGCTGTACACTGCTGTGTGAGTATTGCTTAGTGTTGTACACTATTGTGCAGGTACTGCTGAGTGCTGTACACTGCTGTGTGAGTATTGCTTAGTGCTGTACACTATTGTGCAGGTACTGCTGAGTGCTGTACACTGCTGTGTGAGTATTGCTTAATGCTATACACTATTGTGCAGGTACTGCTGAGTGCTGTACACTGCTGTGTGTGTATTGCTTAGTGCTGTACACTGCTGTGTGAGTATTGCTTAGTGCTGTACACTGCTGTGTGAGTATTGCTTAGTGCTGTACACTGCTGTGTGAGTATTGCTTAGTGCTGTACACTGCTGTGTGAGTATTGCTTAGTGCTGTACACTGCTGTGTGAGTATTGTTTAGTGCTGTACACTCTGTGCGAGTATTGCAATACTCACACAGCTGTACACAGCACTAAACAATACTCACACAGCAGTGTACAGCACTAAGCAATACTCAGACAGCATTGTACAGCACTAAACAATACAGGGTAGACTACAGAGGATGGCCGACCGCCGGGAACTCTGGGTACTTATAACCCGCCTCGGAGGCGGGGCCTACTTGCCTCTTGACCAATTAGAGAGCAGTCACATGACTAGTTCCAACCATCGGACGAGAGGCACATGACCAGCCAGAGCCAATGGGAAGTCAGCGCTCTGCACCAATGGCAGTGCTCATAGCCATACCACCACATTCACCCCTTGTGGAGAAAGAAGGCGGGGGGGGGTTGTATGAGCAACGGAAATCGATAACGGTGGGCTGCCCACTGGCTCGTGGCGAAACAATACTACTACTACTAACAACAGAATAACACAAAATGTCCAAAAAAATCCCATGGCCGCATCAGATGGAGACGATCAGCCTGTCGGGTGCCCGTGGTGTTCTGGTGGACCGTCGCAGTGGAGCCGGTGACGTCGGGCCGATGGTCGTCCTTGCCTCCGGTAGCGTCGGTCGTGATGTGTCTCCGTACCCCGGGCCGGTGGTGGAGATACTGTAATCGGGGGAGATGGGGCATGTGCGCTGGGTCGTGGGGGCGCTGGGGGGAATTGGGATTTGGGGGGAGGTGTTGATGTAGGGGGAGAAGGCCGCATGCCGGCGGGTGCCAGGTCCCGAAGCAAGACCGTATCCTGCCGACCGTCGGGATACTCCACGTATGCATATTGCGGGTTGGCGTGGAGTAACTGGACTCGCTCAACCAACGGGTCGGACTTGTGCACCCGCACATGCTTCCGGAGCAAGATGGGCCCGGGGGTGGCCAGCCAGGTCGGGAGAGGGGATCCTGAGGACGACTTCCTAGGGAAAACAAGACGACGTTCATGAGGTGTTTGATTAGTGGTAGTACAGAGGAGAGACCGGATTGAATGCAGGGCGTCGGGAATGACTTCTTGCCAACAGAGAATAGGGAGATCTCTGGACCTTAGGGCCAGCAGGATGGTCTTCCAAATGGTGCCATTCTCCCGCTCGACCTGACCGTTACCCCGGGGGTTATAACTGGTCTTCCTGTTAGAGGCTATGACCCTGCTGAGCAGGAATTGACGCAGCTCGTCGCTCGTCGACCCCCGGTCGTTGTGGATGTACATGGGGTAACCAAACAGGGAGAAGATGGATAGGAGGGCCTTTATGACGGTTGTTGTGGTTATGTCGGGACAGGGAATGGCGAAGGAGAAGCGAGAGTACTCGTCGATAACACTCAAGAAATATGTGTTACGGTTGTTGGAGGGGAAGGGAGGCGGTCAATCTGAGCACTGGCGCAGTTACGGCGGGATAGGGCATCGGAAGGCTCGTTGAGCTGCCCAGGACGATACAAGATATCGTAGTTGTACGTGGACAACTCGATCCGCCACCGCAAGATCTTGTCGTTCTTGATCTTGCCCCTCTGTGCATTGTCGAACATGAAAGCTACTGACCGTTGGTCTGTGAGGAGGGTCAACCTCCTGCCGGCTAAATAGTGCCTCCAATATCGCACCGCTTCGACTATGGCCTGTGCCTCCTTTTTCACCGAGGAATGGCGGATTTCGGAAGCGTGGAGGGTTCGTGAAAAGAAGGCCACGGGTCTGCCCGCTTGGTTCAGGGTGGCCGCCAGAGCTACGTCAGACGCGTCGCTCTCGACCTGGAATGGGAGGGACTCGTCGATAGCATGCATCGTGGCCTTTGCGATATCCGCTTTGATATGCGGCTAAAGGCCTGGCGGGCCTCCATCGACAGGGGAAAGGAGGTGGACTGGATGAGGGGGCGGGCTTTGTCGGCGTAGTTGGGGACCCATTGGGCGTAGTATGAGAAGAAGCGCAGGCAGCGTTTGAGGGATTTGAGGGAGTTAGGGAGGGGAAGTTCCATCAGGGGGCGCATGCGTTCGGGATCGGGGCCTATCACTCCGTTACACACTACATAGCCAAGGATGGCTAGACGGTCGGTGCTAAACATGCACTTATCCTTATTGTAAGTTAAATTAAGGAGTTTTGCGGTTCAGAGGAATTTTTGAAGGTTGATATTACATAGAATTTACAGTGCAGAAGGAGGCCATTCGGCCCATCAAGTCTGCCCCGGCTCTTGGAAAGAGTATCCTGCCCAAGGTCAATACCTCCACCCTATCCCTATAACCCAGTAACCCCACCCAACACTAAGGGCAATTTTGGACACTAAGGGCAATTTAGCATGGCCAATCCACCTAACCTGCATATCTTTAGACTGTGGGAGGAAACCGGAGTACCCGGAGGAAACCCACGCACACACGGGGAGGATGTGCAGACTCCGCACAGGCAGTGACCCAAGCCGGAATCGAACCAAGGACCCTGGAGCTGTGAAGCGATTGTGCTATCCACAATGCTACCGTGCTGCCCTGATGTCGTGTCCTGCTGGTCGTGGCCGCAGATGGTGACGTTATCGAGATACGGGAAGGTGGCCCGTAAACCGTGCTTGTCGACCATTCGGTCCATCTCCCGTTGGAAGACCGGGACTCCATTTGTGACACCGAATGGAACCCTAAGGAAGTGGTAGAGGCGCCCATCTGCCTCAACCGCGGTGTACTTTCCGTCACTCGCGCAGATGGGGAGCTGGTGGTAGGCGGACTTAAGGTCCACCGTGGAGAAGACTTTGTACTTCACAGTAGCGTTATCCGACCACTAGGGGGAGTAGCTCTGGGAATGCTCAGGAGTTTGTACAGGGCTCCACCCTTGGCTCCGCCCAGGACTCCTCCCCCTGGACTGCTGTATACATACCCTTGTCCAGAGCCAGCCTGCCAGTTCATCGAGAGTTCAACGGGTAACAGGCTGGCTCTGTAGTAAGTAGATTAAAACCACTGTTCATACCTTAAAGCACGTGTCTAGTGAATTGATGGTTCCATCAGTGCTATGCGAGTATTCCTTAGTGCTGTACACTGCTGTGTGAGTATTGCTGAGTGCTGTACACTGCTGTCTGAGTATTGCTTAGTGTTGTACACTGCTGTGTGAGTATTGTTTAGTGCTGTACACTGCTGTCTGAGTATTGCTTAGTGTTGTACACTGCTGTGTGAGTATTGCTTAGTGTTGTACACTGCTGTGTGAGTATTGCTTAGTGCTGTACACTGCTGTGTGAGTATTGCTTAGTGCTGTACACTGCTGTGTGAGTATTGCTTAGTGCTGTACACTGCTGTGTGTGTATTGCTGAGTGCTGTACACTGCTGTGTGAGTATTGTTTAGTGCTGTACACTGCTGTGTGAGTATTGCTTAGTGCTGTACACTGCTGTGTGAGTATTGCTTAGTGCTGTACACTGCTGTGTGTGTATTGCTGAGTGCTGTACACTGCTGTGTGAGTATTGTTTAGTGCTGTACACTGCTGTGTGAGTATTGCTTAGTGCTGTACACTGCTGTGTGTGTATTGCTGAGTGCTGTACACTGCTGTGTGAGTATTGTTTAGTGCTGTACACTGCTGTGTGTGTATTGCTTAGTGTTGTACACTGCTGTGTGAGTATTGCTTAGTGTTGTACACTGCTGTGTGTGTATTGCTTAGTGTTGTACACTGCTGTGTGTGTATTGCTTAGTGTTGTACATTGCTGTGTGTGTATTGCCCTAGTGATGTACACTGCTGTGTGAGTATTGCTTAGTGCTGTACATTGCTGAGTGAGTATTGTTTAGTGCTGTACACTGATGTGTGAGTATTGTTTAGTGCTGTACACTGCTGTGTGAGTATTGCTTAGTGCTGTACACTGCTGTGTGAGTATTGCTTAGTGCTGTACACTGCTGTGTGAGTATTGCTTAGTGCTGTACACTGCTGAGTGAGTATTGTTTAGTGCTGTACACTGCTGTGTGTGTATTGTTTAGTGCTGTACACTGCTGTGTGTGTATTGTTTAGTGCTGTACACTGCTGTGTGAGTATTGCTTAGTGCTGTACACTGCTGTGTGAGTATTGTTTAGTGCTGTACACTGCTGTGTGTGTATTGTTTAGTGCTGTACACTGCTGTGTGTGTATTGTTTAGTGCTGTACACTGCTGTGTGTGTATTGTTTAGTGCTGTACACTGCTGTGTGAGTATTGCTTAGTGCTGTACACTGCTGTGTGAGTATTGTTTAGTGCTGTACACTGCTGTGTGTGTATTGTTTAGTGCTGTACACTGATGTGTGTGTATTGTTTAGTGCTGTACACTGATGTGTGAGTATTGTTTAGTGCTGTACACTGCTGAGTGAGTATTGCTTAGTGCTGTACACTGCTGTGTGAGTATTGCTTAGTGCTGTACACTGCTGTGTGAGTATTGCTTAGTGCTGTACACTGCTGTGTGTGTATTGTTTAGTGCTGTACACTGATGTGTGAGTATTGCTTAGTGCTGTACACTGCTGTGTGAGTATTGCTTAGTGCTGTACACTGCTGTGTGTGTATTGTTTAGTGCTGTACACTGATGTGTGTGTATTGTTTAGTGCTGTACACTGATGTGTGTGTATTGTTTAGTGCTGTACACTGATGTGTGTGTATTGCTTAGTGCTGTACAGTACTTGTGAGTGTTATTTTATACACTGCTGTGTGAGTATTGTTCCATGCTGACAACTGCTGTGTGAGTATTGCTTCGTGCTGTACACTGCTGTGTGAGTATTGCCCTAGTGCTGTACACTGCTGTGTCTGTATTGCCCTAGTGATGTACACTCCTGTGTGTGTATTGCTTAGTGCTGTACATTGCTGTGTGAGTATTGCTTAGTGCTGTACACTGCTGTGTGTGTATTGCTTAGTGCCCCGGAGCTGGGCCTTGCATCTGGAGGAGCCAGTAGCTGACCTGTTTGGCAATGCCCATGTGGCCCCTGTTTGCATTCCAATACAGAGGAATGGTTATATGCTCCAAATGGAGCTGGATACTGAGCGGCTGTTCCTGGGGTGGCGCAGAGCACTTTTAATGTTACAAATATGCGGTGCTTTTTTTTTGTGTTTGGCTGACACAACGGCTCATTTGGTCACTTCTCCAGGGGAACGACTGAATATTGTGGGGTCCACCCTGATTCCGTTGGTTTATGGGCACCAATAAGTGTGATAAGTGCGTCTTCCTTTCTTTGCTGTGCAAGGCAATGGTACTAGCCTGTTGGGTCACGATTGGCTCCACCAGCCGCAGTTGGATTGGCAGTATATCCTCCCAGTAGGGTCTGGCTGTCTGTATGCGGTGCTGAGAAAGTTCCCTGAGGTTTCCCAGGCTGCTTTGGGTACCATTGTTGTGGTTGTGGTTAATCTCCAGATTGACTCGGAAGCTCAGCCCCGATGTTTTTGTGCCCGGCTGGTTCTCTACAGTGGAGTCGGTTGAGACAGACATTCGGCATTTGAAAGGTTTGGCACTATTCACCGTGAGCCTTTGCTGATTGGGCAGTGTCTATTATCCCGGTCATGAAGCCTCAGCAGAGATTATAACTTGACAGTGAACACAGTTTCGTGATCATCTACTCTGCACGTCTTTGGGTTGTGAGGTGAGATCCACGCAGACAAAAGGAAAATGTGCAAATTCCACACGGACAGTGAACCTGCAAAGGGATCCAACTCAGGGCGTCGACACTATGAGGTAATAGTGCTAACCTTTTGTTACCCTTTACCTCACATTGAAGATTTATATGCAACATTTGGTGGTGGCTGTACGTTCCTGAAATTGGATTTGAACAACACTTATACACATCTGATGCTCGTTGAATCTTTCCAGAAGTACATCAAGATTAGTATGCACAAGGAATTCCATGAGTACACCCGGCTTATGTTGAAAATTTCCTTGGTGTGTGCAGAATTCCAGCGTGTCATGGAGAACATCCTGCATGGATTTCTGCGCGTTACGTTTTACTTAGGCAACGTGTTAGTCACAGGGGCTATGGAACAAGAACATTTGCAGACCCCCGATGTGGTGTTGAAACAGTTTTCTGAATATAGGGTGCCCGCCCCGAACAAAGTGTGTGTTTCCCACTAATGAAGTGGTATATTTGGTCTATTTATCGAGAAGGCATCGGCAATCAAAATGGTCCCCGTACCGCGGGACGCCATGGAACTTTGCTCTTTCCTTGGGTTAATTAATTATTATGTGCACTTTATTCTGAATTTGGCTACCGCCCTCACCCTTTTTCTTGATTTTAAAAAAGCACTACCCTTGGGCTTTGAGCAAGGCCCAGGATGCAACGTTTAACAGGGTGAAGCGGTGGTTGTCTTCTTTAGGGGTGTTGTTACTTTTTGACTCCACAAAACCACTATATGTCATGTGTGATTCTTCACCAGATGGCATTGGGGCAGCTCCATCCCATTGAATGGACCATGGCTGTGACCGTCTGATCGCTTTTGTCTGCTGGACGCTGACTGCGGCTGAAAGAATATATGCTCTGATCAAAAAACAAAGGTCTGGTGGCCATATTTGGTGGAAAGCAATTTCATCAGTATGTCTATTGCACCATATTTTAACGTCACCAACCATAAGCCATTGCTTGGCCTCTTTCATGAAGACAAGGCAATCCCACCAATAGCATCTGCAAGAGATCAGCACTGGGCTGTTATTGGCTTCTAACAAATACGCTTTCGAGCACCACCCAGGTATCCAGATTATGCATGCTGAGTGCACACATACTATAATAATAATAACCTTTTATTTTCACAAAGCCCCTAATTGCCCCATTCCGGCGCCCTGTTTCAGGTAAGCTGGCATGGGAATTTAACCCGCGCTGCTGGCCTTGTTCTGCATCACAAACCAGCTCTATGTTCATGCATCCAAGATTGCTAGATATGCAATGCAATAATCATGCTCTGAGGCATGGCATGTGTGGCCTTGAGGAGGAACTTGAGAGTTCAGGAGCATGGGGTGGGAACAAGTAACAAGGCTAATCGCTCATTTGAAATAGCCTTCAGCTATGAAGCTAGAGGTTGCCCACAATCAAAGGAAGTGAAATTGACTTCCAGCATTGAAGCTACAGCAAGGTTCTGGCCTCGAAGTAGGATAGACAGGCTGCAGCTGTGGTTTCCCCGGTTATGGGTCTCCGCAATATTTAATGATGGCTTGAATGCCTCACAGACACAAAGCTCCTCATCTCCCCAGCCCAGGGCGACCCCTCAATAGAAATGGATACTCACCTCCTTACTTCCCTTCAGTAGCATTCATGTTTTAGAAAAAGAGTCCTAAACCATGCCACACGTGACTTCCCATTGGGGAGTCGGGTAATTCACGGGAGGCCGCTGCATTCGACTTCAATCTTTTAATAAGATTCTAATGTATGCATATTAGGGTTAATGATAATCACACCATTTTTGGGCGAGATCCGGAACTCGCCATCAGGAGTGAATCACAAAATGGTTTGTCCTGATTTTGCTCTATTCCTCGATTTGCCCGGCATGTCCGAATCTGCGCTGGGCGCAACTCGGTCTCTGAATCGTGCCCATACTGTCTAAATACAAGTTGCTGTTGTAATCGTTATTGAATTGAAGGAACAAATAGAAATCAATAGGTTTGATCGAATAAGCATGACCAGGATGTGGCTGTACCGTGACGAGGGTTGTGAACTAAATATTTCAGGGTAGTTTACTTTTGGAAACAGCTGGCATAATAGAAAAGGAGATGGAATAACCCTGATTATAAAGGATGTGCTAAAAGCTGGAGCGAAAAGGAGGTTAGACCAAAATGTGGAATTTAAATTTAATTAATAAATCTGGAAGTGAACATTTGTCTCAGTTGAACAAAGAACAGTACAGCACAGGAACAAGCCCTTCGGCCCTCCAAGCCCAGACTGACCATGATGTCTGTCGAAACTAAAACCTTCTGCACTTCCTGGGTCCATATCCCTCTATTCCCATCCTATTCATGTATTCATCAAAGTGCCTCTTAAATGCCCCTATTGCAGCGCATTCCAGGCTCTCACCACCCTCTGTGTAAAGTCTTCCCTTGCACATCTCCTCTCAGTTCCCCCTGGTACCTCGAACCTATGTCCCCCGAGTAATTGACTCTTCCACCCTTGAAAAAAGCATGTGACTATCCACTCTGTAATGGATCATGCCGCCACCAACTCATGCAGCCACCAAAGGTTTTCGTAAAACCCCACCTGATTTCCTTTCGGGCAGGAAATCTGCCATCTTACGTGGTCTGGCCTACATGTGACTCCAGGCCCTCTGAAATGGCCAAGCAAACAGTTCAGTTCAAGGGCAATTAGGCATAGGCAATAAATATTGGAACAGCGATGCCCACATTCCACAAATTAATAAAAAAAGGTTCCCTAATCTATTTTGCTCGATATGTTGTGAACTCATATGGAATAACTCTAAGAAATAACAAAGGTGGTTGATAGGCTCCTAACAGTAATCATACTGTTAGGCAGAGTATCAACCAGGTAATTAGAGGAGCAAGTAACAAAGGTAATACAATAATTGTGGAGGGTTTTAGTCTTATAGACCAGACAAACCAAATCAATAAAAGTAACTGGAATGATGGCTTTTATGGAGTACATTTGAGATGGCTTTCCAATTCGATATATTGAGGAAACCACCAGGGGAATAGACTTTTTTTACATAGAGTACTGTGCAGTGAGACAGGATGCCAACATTTTCATATTCTCATAGTGAATGATTCTCTGGGGAAGAGTAATCACAATATGATGGATTTTTTAATTAAGGTTGAGAGTTGTATGTTTAAGAAATAATCGAATTTTAAACAAAACGAATTATGGAAGAAAGGGGGCGAGTTTGCAGAGAGTGTGGGAAATTACATTAAAAAATATAATGGCAGATAACTAGCGGCAAACATTTAGATAAATAATTCATAATTCTCAATGAATAAACATTCCCTTGAGGAATAAAATCTCCACTGGAGAGGTAATGGTGCTGTGACAAATGAGAGAAGTCGAGGACAATCTTAGATTAAACAAATAGGTTGACAAAGTTACCGAAAGGAGCAGTAAACCTGAGGATTGGCAGTGTTTTAAACATCAGTGAGGATGACTGAAAAATGATTCAGAGTTAGAAATGTGAGAGAAAACTAGCAGAAATTTAAAAACTGATTGTAAGACCTGCGAGTCGGTGGAGAGGAAATTATCAGCAGATGTAAATGGGTCTCATAGAAGCAGAGACAGGAGAAATTATAATGGGGAATAGGCAAATATTTTCTATCTATCTTCACTGCAGAAGATACAAAGAACATTTGCAGAAAAACAAAGGAGGGTGAGAAACTGAAAGTAATTAATATAAATGATGAAAACAACTGCAGAACTGAATGGTTTATGGCTCGAATCGGTCTCTCACATGTGCAGGATGCCAACAACTCCACACTTCTAGCAATCCAGGCTCCTTCAGATTACCCAAGAGTATTAATTAACCACGAGGATTTCCACTCCACCATTGTGCACAGATTTGTTTTGTAGCTAACATGATGCTTTCCAGACTTCCAGACATCTTTATGCCTCAAGGCAGACTACTGACTGAGACAAGAGACACCCACTTAAAATGTGACTGATTAAGCCTCACCAAAAGTTGGTAAAAAAGGCCGGGAGTATGACAGTACATAACTATCAATTGGAAATGAACAGAGCATCCTGAAGGTGCGTTTCAGGTTCCTGGACTGATCTGGATGTGCGCCAGCCACAGTTTCCTGAATGTTCACCACAAAATCACAGAGATTTTATAGCACAGAATTAGGCCATTTGGCCAATCATTTCTGCACGGCTCTCCAAAGGAGCACCTAGTGCTATTTCCCTGCCCTGTCCCCAATCCCTTGGGATACACTACCTTAGCGTGTATGGGAGGCAGGTTCAATCAAGAGGGAATTAGATTGTTTTCGGAAAAGGAAGACTGCTACAGGGATAGAGGAAGAAGTGGGGAGTGGCACTTGGTGAATTGCTACTTGGAGAGCTAGTACAGACACAATGACCTCCTGTGCGTAACCACTTGTGATTCTGTGAATAATATTTATGTTCTTCAAACAGAAAGTTACCAATATGTCAACGGATGAAATTCTCTGCCTTGTGACGCCGCAAACGTGAGACGTGATCGGGCGGAGAATCGAGCATGCGGCCAAATTCGAGGTCTGCGCACTGCGCCGATTCTGGTGACATCATCCGATCCTTACTGGTGGCAATAACAAGGTCTGTTCCCCGCACTGGCAGCGGCATGCAAAACAGATATTTGCATGCATTTAAATGTGATTAACGGGTTGGACACTGTATGCTCCGCCCTTCTGCGTTGCTCCACCCCTCTCAGGTGGAAATCTTGCGGGCGCGAATTGCTGTATTTATAAACATGGTCAGGACGCCAAGGCTGTGGAAAGGGAGCGTGGGCTAAAAAACACTGAAGAGCCAGTGAAAACTGTCAGGCTTGTTGGCAATGGGTTCCTGGGCCGGGAGCAGTAGCGGGTAGTGACAGGTGCCAAGAGGGTGGTGGTTGATGGGAAATGTTAAGCTTGGTATCCAGTTACTAGTGGTGTGCCACAAGGATCTGTTTTGGGGCCGCTGCTGTTTGTCATTTTTATAAATGACCTGGAGGAGGGCGTAGAAGGATGGGTGAGTAAATTTGCGGATGACACTAAAGTCGGTGGAGTTGTGGACGGTGTGGAAGGATGTTGCAGTTACAGAGGGACATAGATAAGCTGCAGAGCTGGGCTGAGAGGTAGCAAATGGAGTTTAATGCAGAAAAGTGTGAGGTGATTCGTTTTGGAAGGAGTAACAGGAATGCAGAGTACTGGGCTAATGGTAAGATTCTTGGTAGTGTGAATGAGCAGAGAGATCTCGGTGTCCATGTACATAGATCCCTGAAAGTTGCCACCCAGGTTGAGAGGGTTGCTAAGAAGGCGTACGGTGTGTTATCTTTTATTGGTAGAGGGATAGAGTTTCGGCGCCATGAGGTCATATTGCAGCTGTACAAAACTCTGGTGCTGCGCGTTTGGAGTATTGCATACAGTTCTGGTCACCGCATTGGAAAGGGTGCAGAGGAGGTTTACCAGAATGTTGCCTGGTATGGAGGGAAGATCTTATGAGGGAAGGCTGAGGGACTTGAGGCTGTTTTCATTAGAGAGAAGAAGGTTAAGAGGTGATTTAGAACATAGAACATAGAACAGTACAGCACAGAACAGGCCCTTCGGACCTCGATGTTGTGCCGAGCCATGATCACCCTACTCAAACCCACGTATCCACCCTATACCCGTAACCCAACAACCCCCCCTTAACCTTACTTTTTAGGACACTACGGGCAATTTAGCATGGCCAATCCACCTAACCTAATTGAGGCATACAAGATGATCAGAGGATTAGATAGGGTGGACAGTGAGAGCCTTTTTCCTCGGATGGTGATGTCCAGCACGAGGGGACATCGCTTTAAATTGAGGGGAGATAGATATAGGAGAGATGTCAGAGGTAGGTTCTTTATTCAGAGAGTAGTAAGGGCGTGGAATGCCCTGCCTGCAACAGTAGTGGACTCGCCAACAGAAAGGGCATTCAATTGGTCATTGGATAGACATCTAGACGATAAGAGAATAGTGTAGATGGGCTTTAGAGTGGTTTCACAGGTCAGCGCAACATCGATGGCCGAAGGGCCTGTACTGCGCTGTTATGTTCTATGTTCCATGTGCCCCCTTCGGGATCCGGATGGCCTGGCTCAGACTGCCACTGCTGCAGTCTGTCTTTTGGTGCTACTTACAGGCTCCTGATTGCTCACACTGCTGAGTGCTGCCTGTGTCCTTTAAATGCTCAGAAGGCCTCTGTTCATCTAGGAGTCCACCCAGGCCGCTCCTCTGGACACCCTCATACCTCAGTTGGACCGTCATGGGCCAAGGTTAATCAGGAACCCACCAGGTGTTGATGGGCTCCTGATACAACTCAGAAGTGCTGCCTTATTGTGGAGAAAGAAGGGGATCACCTGAGCTCACACCAACCAGAGGACACCTGCAACGCAGCCTTTGGAACCCTCCCTGGCAGAGAATTTACGAGCCCCCCCCCCACCCCTCCGGACCACCAGCTGTCTCCTCGTAGAGACTGGCAGTGTTGACTGCTTCTGCCACCACCTCCCAGGCAGTGCTCAGGAGGGCAGACTGGAAACTGAAGCCCATGCTGGGGAAGAGGGTGGCCATCCACACCTCACTGACATGGAGATGGCATCCACTCTGGACTCCCGACCTCAGGGGGGCAGGTCTTCTGTGAGTCATCATAGTGTCTCCAGTGAGTATGTGGTAAGTGGAGCACTTAAAAACAGCTCCAGTTGCCTGTTTCTTTGGCATTAACTTCAGCCCTAGGGGTTAGAACGCCCACTGGGCTGGAAATTGCTCAGAATCCGCACCAGCAGAGTACTGGCCCAATAGCATGTCCTGAATTGCTCCACAAATTGCGCTCCCAACATGATCGTGAAGTGCACATAATTCAGTCCTGGCGTCAACACTTGGGGCACGATCTAATGGCTGCATTGGCTGGCTGCGAATCCGCACAATCCAGTTAGATGGTGAGAGATGGAAAAATCGAGAACTATGCCAGGCGCTGGTCGGTTTCTGATCTCACCAGCCCGCTCCCATTGGCGAGATCCCGATCCCACTGCGGCATGGCGAGAAACCAATAGTCACCAATTAAGGGCGATCTACATCCCATTTAACGGGAAGGACTCCTTTGAACGGCCTCACATGATCTAACCTGGATGGGCAGCACGGTAGCATTGTGGATAGCATAATTGCTTCACAGCTCCAGGGTCCCAGGTTCGATTCCGGCTTGGGTCACTGTCTGTGCGGAGTCTGCACATAGAACATAGAACATAGAACAGTACAGCACAGAACAGGCCCTTCGGCCCTCGATGTTGTGCCGAACAATGATCACCCTACTTAAACCCACGTAACCCGTATACCCGTAACCCAACAATCCCCCCATTAACCTTACACTACGGGCAATTTAGCATGGCCAATCCACCTAACCCTCCCTGTGTGTGCGTGGGTTTCCTCCGGGTGCTCCAGTTTCCTCCCACAGTCCAAAGATGTGCAGGTTAGGTGGATTGGCCATGATAAATTGCCCTTAGTGTCCAAAATTGCCCTTAGTGTTAGGTGGGGTTACTGGGTTATGGGGATAGGGTGGAGGTGTGGACCTTG
Source organism: Scyliorhinus canicula (assembly GCF_902713615.1). Classification (NCBI taxonomy): domain Eukaryota; kingdom Metazoa; phylum Chordata; class Chondrichthyes; order Carcharhiniformes; family Scyliorhinidae; genus Scyliorhinus; species Scyliorhinus canicula. Next base: position 100,850,344 of record NC_052162.1, on the reverse strand, counting down.
GGTAGGGTGCTCTTTCCAAGAGCCAGTGCTGACTCGATGGGCCGAATGGCCTCCTTCTGCACTGTAAATTCTATGTAAACCTGACTCTTAACTGCCCCCTCAAGGGCAATTAGGGATGAGCAATAAATGCTGGCTACCAGCGATGTCCACATCCCATGAATGAGGACAAAAAGAGAATTGGCTGCTGTCGGGATCGGAGGAGTGAGTAATCATCTTCGGTTTCGGGCAATAGGCCACATTTGGAGTATGGCGTACAGTTCTGGCCACCATATTATCAGAAGGACGTGGAAGCTTTGGAGAGAGTGCTGGACGTGGAAGCTTTGGAGAGGATGTTGCCTGGTCTCGAGGGTGTTTTCTGTGAGGAGAGGTTAAATAAACTAGGATTGTTTTCACTGGAAAGACGGAGGCTGAAGGGAGACCTGATAGAGGGCTACAAAATTATGAGAAGCATAGACAGGATGGATAGTCAATCAGCAGCAACCCCAGTGCAGGGGGGCGGGAAGCCTACTGGGGCAACGGGCCCAGTAGAGGAGATAGATACTGTACTGGAGACTCCAGTACAGTACAGAACATGGTAAGATAGTTAAGGTCACTTTAAATAGAAACAATGCTTGCACCATAGAAAATGCAAATCTAAACAAGGTAGAGAGCAAAACAATCTGGGATAGAGGTGAACAAATTATTCAAAACAGCAGCTCGGGTCAACAGAGCAAATAACAATGCTAACACAGTCCTTTGACTTATTCGTAAGTGAATAAAATTCAAAAGTAATGAAATTATGTTAAACTTTTACAGGATCCCAGTTAGGCAACATGCAGAGTGCTGTGTGCTGTTCCAGTCCCCATTATATCAAGAGTTTGCAGATGATATGAAGATTGGCAGAGTTGCTGATAGTGCCGAGGATTGTCAGAGGGTACAACAGGATATAGATAGATTGGAGACTAGGGCACAGAAATTGCAGATGAAGTTTAATCCGGACAAATGTGATTTTGCAGGATCAAATCTAGGTATTAATTGTACTGTAAATGGCAGAACCCTTAGGAACATTAACATACAGAGGGATCTGGGCATGCAGGTCCACAGTTCCCTATAAGGGGCAACACAGGTGGCCAAGGTGATTAAAAAGGCATATGGCATACTCACCTGCATCAGCCATGGCATTGATTACAAGAGTTGGGAAATAATGTTGCGGCTATATAAAACCTTGGTTAGGCCACATTTGGAGTATTGCGTGCAGTTCTGGCCACCATATCGTCAGAAGGATGTGGAAGCTTTGGAGAGAGTGCAAAGAAGGTTCACCAGGATGTTGCCTGGTCGCGAGGGTGTTTGCTATGAGGAGAGGTTGAATAAACTAGGATTGTTTTCTCTGGAAACACGGAGGCTGAGGGGAGACCTGATAGAGGGCTATAAAATTGAGAGCCACAGACAGGATGGATAGTCAAAGGCTTTTTCCAAGGGTGGAAGTGTCAATTAAAAGGGGGCACAGGTTGAAGGTGAGAGGGGGAAAGTTTAAGGGAGATGTCTGGGGTACTTTTCTCACACACAAACTGGTAGGTGCCTGGAACGCACTGCCAGAGGATGTAGTGGAAGCAGGCACATTAGTAGCATTTAAGAGGCATGTGGATGGATACATGAATAGGGAGGAAATAGAGGGACACAAACCGAGTAAGGGCAGAAGGGTTTTTTCCAGTTACGGCATCATGATCGGCACAGGCTTGGAGGGCTGAAGGGCCTGTTCCAGTGCTGTAATTTATTTGTTCTTTGTAGGACTGGTGAATGTGAACAAGAATGTGAATGTGAACTGGAGATGTGAACGAGTTGCAAGTGTTTGGAGACTATTTCTTTGAAAAGAGGAGATTGAGAGGTGACTTGGTCGAGGTCCACACGCACATAGTGCTGATAAGGATTATTTACCCAGCGACAGTGAAGGCTGGGTGAGAAGAGAACATTTCCACTTGTGGGAGAAGTCAAAATTCAGGAGCAATAAATGCAGAATGTTACTAATAGGTTATTACATTGGGGAAATAGGGCCAAGTTTCTTTAGTCACAGAGAATGTGGAACTCATGACCACACACAAAATGGCTAAGACGTCTGAGCTTTCAAAAATAAACTGGATGAGTAGAGGCGAGAAATTGGAAAAGAAAGATTTCCCGAAAGACTGAGATCAGGCAAATGGAATGGGTGGAGACTCATTTACATCTATCATAAGCATACTTTTTGATCTTCATCTTTTATCTCTATCTCTTTTGTTATCCAGAAATTTCCCTTTCAGGGGAATATACCTTGACTGTACTCAAACTCTCTCTTCTTGAAGGTAGCCCATAGTTCGGCTACTGTCTTTTCTGTGACTTTTGATACCAATTCCAAATCCAATATTCTCCCCAGATGCATTTTTAATAGACTTCTCTGAGTTAATTATTTTTACCCGGGATTGTTTTTTGTCTTTTTCCATAGTCAGCCTAAATCTGATACAATAATAACTGTCCACAAATGGTTCTCCTGCTGACACTTGATCCACTTGTCTCACCTCATTTCCAAGATGTGGAGATGCCGGCGTTGGACTGGGATGAGTACAGTAAGTAGTCTTCCAACACCAGGTTAAAGTTTAACGTGTTTGTTTCAAACAGTAGCTTTCGGAGCACTGCTCCTTCCTCAGGTGAATTCACCTGAGGAAGGAGCAGTGCTCCGAAAGCTAGCGTTGGCCTGGTGTTGGAAGACTTCTTACTGTGCCCATTTCCAAGAACCAGTCTTTGTGCAGGTCAAGGAGAGACAGCCCGAGTAAGACATATCCAGAGTGGGAATTGGAAATTCAATCTGCCTGTTAATTCATTTCTAGTTTCGTACTGTTTCTGGTTTTTAAAGTATATATAAGTGCTTACCTAAGATTAAATGTTTGTATTGTTTGACTCTTGTACAGTACAATTTCCTTTGTTTTTCACCATGGAATCTTGTGGCTTCATTAAATAACTGTGGTTTCAGTTTTCTTTTATTTTAAAAAAGATTACTGGTTTCCACCAAGATCATAACAATATCAATGAAAATGATTAAAGCTGCATGGTAGTTTGTGAGGTCAATTAATAAACCAAATACTATCCTACACTTTCTTTATGAAGATTTTGCGTGCAAAGGCAGAGAGGTGAGCTTAAACATGCCTAGAACACTGGTTCGGCCTCAACAAAGGATTATATCCAGTTCTGAGCACCACACCCAAAGAAAGTTAACTTGGTTTTATTATAAAGAACAAAGAACAAAGAAAGGTACAGCACAGGAACAGGCCCTTCGGCCCTCCAAGCCAAACTTGCTGCCTGTCTAAACTAAAATCTTCTACACTTCTGGGGTCCGTATCCCTCTATTCCCATCCTATTCATGTATTTGTCAAGATGCCCCTTAAATGTCACTATCGTCCCTGCTTCCACCACCTCCTCTGGCAGCGAGTTCCAGGCACCCACTACCCTCTGTGTAAAAAACTTGACTCGTACATGTATCTCCTCTAAACATTGCCCCTCGCACCTTAAACCTATGCCCCTACTAATTGACCCCTCTACCCTGGGAAAAAGCCTCTGACTATCCACTCTGTCTATGCCCCTCATAATTTTGTAGACCTCTATCAGTTCGGCCCTCAACCTCCGTTGTTCCAGTGAGAACAACCCGAGTTTTTTCAACCTCTCCTAATAGCTAATGCCCTCCATACCAGGCAACATCCTGGTAAATCTCTTCTGCACCCTCTCTAAAGCCTCCACATCCTTCTGGTAGTGTGGTGACCAGAATTGAACACTATACTCCAAGTGTGGCCTAACTAAGGTTCTATACAATTGCAACATGACTTGCCAATTTTCATTCTCAATACCCCGGCCAATGAAGGCAAGCATGCCATATGCCTTCTTGACAACCTTCTCCACCTGTGGTGCCTCTTCCAGTGATCTGTGGACCTGTACACCTAGATCTCTCTTGAGGGTTCTACCAGTCACTGTATATTCCCTACCTGCATTAGACCTTCCAAAATGCGTTACCTCACATTTTGCCAGATTAAACTCCATTTGCCATCTCTCTGCCCAAGTCTCCAAACGACCTAAATCCTGCTGTATCCTCTGACAGTCCACATCACTATCTGCAATTCCACCAACCTTTGTGTCATCTTCAAACTTACCAATCAGACCAGTTACATTTTCCTCCAAATCATTTATATATACTACGAACAGCAATGGTTCCAGCACTGATCTCTGTGGAACACCACTAGTCACAGCCATCCAATCAGGAAAGCACCCTTCCATCTGCCTTCTATGACCTAGCCAGTTCTGTATCCACCTTGCCAGCTCACCCCTGATCCTGTGTGACTTCACCTTTTGTACCAGTCTGCCATGAGGGACCTTGTCAAAGGCCTTACTGAAGTCCATACAGACAACATCTACTGCCCTACCTGCATCAATCATCTTTGTGACCTCCTCGAAAAACTTGATCAAGTTAGTGAGACACGACCTTCCCTTCACAAAACCATGCTGCCTCTCGCTAATACGTCCATTTGCTTCCAAATGGGAGTGGATCCTGTCTCGAAGAATTCTCCTCCAGTAATTTCCCTACCACTGACATAAGGCTCACCGGCCTGTAGTTAGCTGGATTATCCTTGCTACCCTTCTTAAAGAAAGGAACAACATTGGCTATTCTCCAGTCCTCCGGGACATCACCTGACGACAGTGAGGATCCAAAGATTTCTGTCAAGGTCTCAGCAATTTCCTCTCTTGTCTCCTTCAGTATTCTGGGATAGATCCCATCAGGCCCTGGGGACTTATCTACCTTAATATTTTTCAAGACTTCCAACACCTCGTCTTTTTGGATCTCAATGTAGGAGAGGTTGAATAGGTTGGGCCTTGTACTCATTGGAATTTAGGTGACCTTGTTCAGACATATCGGATTCTCAGGGTGGTTGACAGGTTAGATGCTGAGAGGTTGTTACCCCTTGTGGGAGAGTCTAGGACCAGCGGGCATAATCTCAAAGTATTGGGTCACCCATTTAAGAAATGAAATGAAAAATGAAAATCGCTTATTGTCACGAGTAGGCTTCAATGAAGTTATTGTGAAAAGCCCCAGTCGCCACATTCCGGCGCCTGTCCGGGGAGGCTGGTACGGGAATTGAACCGTGCTGCTGGCCTGCCTTGGTCTGCTTTCAAAGCCAGCGATTTAGCCAAGTGAGCTAAACCAGGGATGAGGAGGAATTTCTTCTCTCAAAGAGTAGTGAATCTATGGAATCTGTGGAATTCTTTATCGCAGACGGCTGTAGAAGCTGGGTCGTTAAGTATGTTAAAGTCTGAGATAGACAGATTTTTTTCATCAGTTAGGGGATCAAAGGTTATGGGGTAAGGCGGGAAAGTGGATTTGAAGGTTATCACATCAGGTCAGCCATGATCTCATCGCATGGGGGAGCAGACTCGATGGGCTGAATGGCCTCCTTCTGCTCCTACATCTTATGGCCTTATAGTCTCACTTTAGGAAAGGGCAGAAAAGATCCATGAGAACGGTTTTAGGGATAAGGACTTCAGCTATGTAGTCAGATTAGAAGGGCTGTTACTGCTTTCCTAGGAGAAGAGAATGTTAAAAGGGAATTTGATAGAGATATTTAAAATCGCGAGGGGTATAGGCAGAGTCGATAGGGAGAAACTGTTCCAAGTGTCAGGAGGGTCGGGATTAAGAGGGCACAGATTTAAGGTACTTGGTATTTAACAGGAATCAGATTATCATCTGAAAAGGAGGAATATGCCATGTTATGGTCGGAAGGCGGGAGAATAGCACCAAGTGATGAGCTTATTTTGCACACTGGGCTAAATAGCTGGCTTGCAATGCAGAACAATGCCAGCAGCGCGGGTTCAATTCCCGTACTGGCCTTCCCAAACAGGCGCTGGAATGTGGCGACTAGGGGCTTTTCACAGTAACTTCATTGAAGCCTACTTGTGACAGTAAGCGATTATTATTCTTATTATTTGGAGAATCCGTGCAGTTATGATGGGCCGAATGGCCTCATTCTGCACTGTAACAAATCTGTGGGGCTGAATTCTCTGCCGTTGGGATTCTCCACTTTGCCAGCAGCCTGTGGGTTTCTGTGGGGCTGCCCCAAAGTGAGAAACCCCGCTGACCAGCTGGTGAAACAGAATCCCGACGGTGTGCCACACCAGAAACCTGGTGCGGCGGGACGGACAAACCCGCCCGTGACCATCCATTTCCACCTTGTTCTGTATCAGGAAGGTCTCCATACCCGTATACACCTGGACCCAGGTTTGATTTCACCCTTGGGTGGCTGTGTGTGGAGTCTGCATATTCTCCCCTTCTCTGGGTCGGTTTCATCCGAGTGCACCGGTTTCCTCCCACAATTCGAAGATGTGCAGGTTAGGTGGACTGATATGCTAAATTGCCCCTCGGTGGGTTTACGGGGATAGGGTGCGTGATTGGGCCTAGGTGGGGTGCTCATCCAGGGGGTCGATGCAGACTCGATGGGCCGAATGGCTTCCTTCTGCCCTGTATGGGTGCGAAGCAGAATAGGAGAGCTCTCGGTTTTACCCATGGATGAGGCTTCCCCAGGTTGCAAGACACTGTCGAGAGCCCTGTCATAGCACTGTGTGTTCACCATAACCAATCCCTAATGTCCAGCTGCTTTCTGAGCACGGTCTCCACATCCTGCAGCTCTGACAGGCACATCTGCAGAGGTGACCTACACTGAGAGCCATGATGCTTTCCTAGATATCACCAAGGAGACAGATAATAATTCTGCTGCCTAGACCCCCACGTAGGAGCTTTTCATAACAGCCCTGATTTGTTCAGAGTCACTCGAGAGACTAAAGGTATGTGCCCTCTCATTCTATTTCTGATGTATGTTCTCTCTCCTTGGCTTTTCTCCAAATATTAGCTTTGTCCTTGATGCCTTTCCCTGACCATATGGTAGTCCTCAAGCTGTGAGACTGCACCATCTCTCTGTCCTCTGTACCTGCTGCACTCCTGCAGAGGGGTCCCGGAATGGTAAAGCCGGGAAAGTGGGAGCTGAGATAAAACAACAGCTATGGGAGCTGAGATAAGTAACAAGAGTCATAGAGGTTTACAGCACAGAAAGTGGCCCTTCGGCCCATCTTGTCTGCGCTGGCCATTAAGCACCTATCAATTCTAATCCCATTTTCCAGCACTCGATCAGTACCCTTGTAAGCTATGGCATTTCAAGAGCTCATCTAAATGCTTCTTAAATGTTGAGGGTTCCCGCTTCTACTAACATTTTAGACAGTGAGTTCCAGATTCCCAACACCCTCTGGGTGAACAAGTTTGTCCTCAAATCCCCTCCACGTGTGGGAATGGGAGCTGGGATAAAACAGCAAGATAAACTTGCAAAATGATGACTCAGCACATGGAGCCGGTGAGCAGTGTGAAATATTGAAGGTAACTATGCGGTTTTCAATCTCCTCCAGCTGTCGATGCCTCCCACTCACTTAGTCGGTCACCCAGGACACACAGAAGGAGCCACCTCCAGTGTCCGGGTCAAAGTTCATCCCTCAATCAAATTCACAAAAACAGACTATCTGGTCATGGTGACATTACTGTCTGTGTAAGCTTGCTGAACACATTGCCTACTGTGTTTCCTACATTAAAACAGTCACTGCACTTCAAAATATGCTGCTGCTGAAAGGTCACAACCTGAGACGTGCCCCTACGGAGATGTTATGAGACTTGCCGAGTATTTCCAGTGGTTTGGTTTTATTTTGAAATATATTTCATCGGCTGTAAGCCACTTTAAAAATAAAGAACAAAGAACGATACAGCATAGCAACAGGCCCTTCGGCCCTCCAAGCCTGTTCTGGTACCACATTGGCCAAAACCCTCAGCACTTCCTTGTGCCGTATCCCTCTATACCCATCATTTCCATGTGTTTGTCGAGATGCCTTCAGAACGGCGTTAATGTATCTACTTCCACAACCGTTCCCTGGCAACGCGTTCCAGGCACTCACCACACTCTGCGTAAAAAACCTGCTTCGTATGTCTACCTCTAAACTTTGCCCATGGATCTTAAACCTATGCCCCATGGTGACTGACCCCTCTACCCTGGGAAAGAGTGCCTGCCCATGCCCCTTATAATCTTGTAGACCTTTATCAGGTTGCCCCCTCGACCTCCATCGTTCTAATGAAAACAGTCTGAGTCTATTCAGCCTCTCCACATATTTAACACTCTCCAGACCAGGCAACAACCTGGTAAACCTCCTCTGCACCCTCTCTAAAGCCTCCATATCCTTCTGGTAGTGTGGGGACCAGAAATGTGCGCAATATTCCAAGTGCGGCCTTACAGTTCTATACAACTGCAGCATGACTGGCCAGTTTTTATACTCGATGCCCCATCCAAGGAAGGCCAGAATTCCGTATGCTTTCTTCACTACCTTGCCCACTTGTGTTGCTACTTTCCAAGATCTGTGGAACTGTACGCCCAGATCTCTCTGACTTTCTATATTCCTAAGAGTTTTGTCATTTACTGTATATTTCCCCGCTATGTTAGACGGACCAAAATGAATTACATCACATTTGTCCATATTAATCTCCATTTACCATTTCTCTGCCCAAGTCTCCAATCTATTTATGTGCTGTTGTATTCTCCGACAATCCTCAACACTATCTGCCACTCCACCAACCTTGGTGTAATCTGCAAACTTACTAATCAGACCAGCTGCATTTTCAAAGAACAAAGAACAAAGACCAATACAGCACAGGAACAGGCCCTTCAGCCCTCCAGACCCACACTGGCCATGATACCAACCTTTGCCAAAACCCTCAGCACTTCCTTGTGCCGGATTCCTCTATACCCATCCTATCATGTATGTGTCAAGATGCCTTTTGAATGCCGTTAATGTATCTGCTTCCACAACCTCCCCTGTGAATACTTTCCAGGCACTCACCACACCCTGCGTAAAAAGACCTGCCTCGCACATCTCCTCTAATCTTTGCCCATGGACCTTAACGCTATGTCCCCTGTTGACTGACCCCTCCACCCTGGGAAAGAGTGACTGCCCATCCGCTCTATCCATGCCCCTCATAACCTTGTCACCTTTGATTTCCTCAAAATCATTCATGTATACTACAAACAACAGAGGCCCCAGCACCGATCCCTGTGGAATACCACTAGTTACAACCTTCCATTCAGAAAAACATTCTTCTACTGCTACCTTTTGCCTTCTGTGACCGAGGCAGTTCTGTATCCATCTTATCACCTCACCTCTGATCCCGTGTGACTTCATCTTTTGTACCAGTCTGCCATGGGACACCTTGTCAAAGTCTTTACTGAAGTCCATGTAAACAACATCCATCACCCTCCCCTCATCAATCATCTTTGTCACCTCCTCAAAGAACTCGATCAAGTTAGTGAGGCACGACCTCCTCTTCACAAAACCAAGCTGTCTATCGCTGATGAGTCCATTTGTTTCCAAACGGATATAAATGCTGTCTCTGAGAATTCTCTCCAATAATTTACCTACAACCAACGTGAGGCTCACCAGCCTATAGTTTCCTGGGTGATCCCTGCTATCTTTTTTCAACAGCGATACCACATTAGCTATTCTCTAGTCCTCTGGGTTCTCACCTGCAGCCAATGAGGATACAAAGATGTCAGTCAAGGCCCCAACAATTTCCTCCGTTGCTTCCCTCAGTATTCTGGGGTAAATCCCATCAGGTTCTCGAGTCTTATCTACCTTCATATCTTTAAAAAAAATCTAATACCTCCTTTTTGATGTAAACATGACCCAGACTATCCACACACCCCACCCCAGAATCACCTTCCACAAAGTCCTTTTCTAAGATGTGCAGTTTTCAAAAGAAGCATAAATACAAGAGAGATTGGATAGGTTGGGGTTATTTTCTGTATCCCCCATCCACAGAGAAATCTTCACACCTCTTCCTCAACCGGACCTCCTGACCCAAATGGATACGGCCTCCATTGACTTGACCACTCTTTCCTGGCTCCCCATGACCTGATCAACCCCCACCAAACCAACCGGACCCTATTCCCAATCCCATTCATCCCGACTGGGATTTAAATATCCGAGGGTATCAAACTATTCGGAAGGACAGAGTGGATGGTAAGGGAGGTGGTGTTGCTCTGTTATTAGAAGGATGACATCCGGGCAATAGTAAGGGATGACATCGGTGCTATGGAGGATAAGGTTGAATCCATTTGGGTGGAAATCAGGAATAGTAAGGCGAAAAAGTCACTGATAGGAGTAGTCTATCGGCCACCAAATAGTAACGAGATGGTGGGGCAGGCAATAAACAAAGAAATAACTGATGCATGTAGAAATGGTACAGCAGTTATCATGGGGGATTTTAATCTAAATGTCGATTGGTTTAACCAGGTCGGTCAAGGCAACCGTGAGGAGGAGTTTATAGAATGTATCCGCGATAGTTTCCTAGAACAGTATGTAATGGAACCTACGAGGGAACAAGCGGTCCTAGATCTTGTCCTGTGTAATGAGACAGGATTGATTCATGATCTCATAGTTAGGGATCCTATCGGAAGGAGCGATCACAATATGGTGGAATTTAAAATACAGATGGAGGGTGAGAAAGTAAAATCAAATACTAGTGTTTTGTGTTTGAACAAAGGAGATTACAAGGGGATGAGAGAAGAACTAGCTAAGGTAGACTGGGAGCTAAGACTTTATGGTGGAACAGTTGAGGAACAGTGGAGAACGTTCCAAGCGATTTTTCACAGTGCTCAGCAAAGGTTTATACCAACAAAAAGGAAGGACGGAAGAAAGAAGGAAAATCGACCGTGGATATCTAAGGAAATAAGGGAGAGTATCAAATTGAAGGAAAAAGCATATAAAGTGGCAAAGATTGCTGGGAGATTAGAGGACTGGGAAATCTTTAGGGGGCAACAGAAAGCTACTAAAAAAGCTATAAAGAAGAGTAAGATAGAGTATGAGAGTAAACTTGCTCAGAATATAAAAACAGACAGTAAAAGTTTTTACAAATATATAAGACAAAAAAGAGTGGCTAAGGTAAATATTGGTCCTTTAGAGGATGAGAAGGGAGTTTTAATAATGGGAAATGAGGAAATGGCTGAGGAACTGAACAGGTTTTTTGGGTCGGTCTTCACAGTGGAAGACACAAATAACATGCCAGCGACTGATAGAAATGAGGCTATGACAGGTGAGGACCTTGAGAGGATTGTTATCACTAAGGAGGGAGTGATGGGCAAGCTAATGGGGCTAAAGGTAGACAAGTCTCCTGGCCCTGATGGAATGCATCCCAGAGTGCTAAAAGAGATGGCTAGGGAAATTGCAGATGCACTAGTGATAATTTACCGAAATTCACTAGACTCTGGGGTGGTCCCGGTGGATTGGAAATTAGCAAACGTGACGCCACTGTTTAAAAAAGGAGGTAGGCAGAAAGCAGGAAATTATAGGCCAGTGAGTTTAACTTCGGTAATAGGGAAGATGCTGGAATCTATCATCAAGGAAGAAATTGCGAGGCATCTGGATAGAAATTGTCCCATTGGGCAGACGCAGCATGGGTTCGTTAAAGGCAGGTCATGCCTAACTAATTTAGTGGAATTTTTTGAGGACATTACCAGTGCAGTAGATAATGGGGAGCCGATGGATGTGATATATCTGGATTTCCAGAAAGCCTTTGACAAGGTGCCACACAAAAGGTTGCTGCATAAGATAAAGATGCATGGCATTAAGGGTAAAGTAGTAGCATGGATAGAGGATTGGTTAATTAATAGAAAGCAAAGAGTTGGGATAAATGGGTGTTTCTCTGGTTGGCAATCAGTAGCTAGTGGTGTCCCTCAGGGATCTGTGTTGGGCCCACAATTGTTCACAATTTACATTGATGATTTGGAGTTGGGGACCAAGGGCAATGTGTCCAAGTTTGCAGATGACACTAAGATGAGTGGTAAAGTGAAAAGTGCAGAGGATACTGGAAGTCTGCAGAGGGATTTGGATAGGTTAAGTGAATGGGCTCGGGTCTGGCAGATGGAATACAATGTTGACAAATGTGAGGTTATCCATTTTGGTCGGAATAACAGCAAACGGGATTATTATTTAAACGATAAAATATTGAAGCACGCCGCTGTTCAGAGAGACTTGGGTGTGCTAGTGCATGAGTCACAGAAGGTTGGTTTACAAGTGCAACAGGTGATTAAGAAGGCAAATGGAATTTTGTCCTTCATTGCTAGAGGGATGGAGTTTGACTAGGGAGGTTATGTTGCAATTGTATAAGGTGTTAGTGCGGCCACACCTGGAGTATTGTGTTCAGTTTTGGTCTCCTTACTTGAGAAAGGACGTACTGGCGCTGGAGGGTGTGCAGAGGAGATTCACTAGGTTAATCCCAAAGCTGAAGGGGTTGGATTATGAGGAGAGGTTGAGTAGACTGGGACTGTACTCGTTGGAATTTAGAAGGATGAGGGGGGATCTTATAGAAACATTTAAAATTATGAAGGGAATAGATAGGATAGATGCGGGCAGGTTGTTTCCACTGGCGGGTGACAGCAGAACTAGGGGGCATAGCCTCAAAATAAGGGGAAGTAGATTTAGGACTGAGTTTAGGAGGAACTTCTTCACCCAAAGGGTTGTGAATCTATGGAATTCCTTGCCCAGTGAAGCAGTTGAGGCTCCTTCATTACATGTTTTTAAGGTAAAGATAGATAGTTTTTTGAAGAATAAAGGGATTAAGGGTTATGGTGTTCGGGCTGGAAAGTGGAGCTGAGTCCACAAAAGATCAGCCATGATCTAATTGAATGCGGAGCAGGCTCGAGGGGCCAGATGGCCTACTCTTGCTCCTAGTTCTTATGTTCTTATCCCACACCCTCCTGATGTCAGTCTTCCACACCCAATATCCGACTCTCATCCCCTCGCCCCCGCCCGATGCCTGACCCCCAACCAGCCCTGACTTCCCCATTCACCTGCCACACCCTCACTCCCTGGTATTTGAAACCACTCCCCACATCCCATCTCCTTATCTTAGATAATTACCTTCTTCCCAGCCTGTTATTTTCAATAGAACATTTCAACTCACCTGCTTCACAACAGTTAGTGCTGTAAAGCGGGGCATGTCCACCTTCGACTCTGAGCCGGGGATGTGCTGCGCTGCCTGAATGTCACCTGGTCTGAGTCAGGAAGGTTGAGCGAGATAGGCGATTAAAACTTTTAGCACAGCTAAGTTTGTATGGAGTGGCAATCTGCTGCTGAAACCCACTCCGAGGAAGTTATGGCCCGCTACTAACCTTTCTTCTATAAGAAGGTTCATTTAGATCTGAAATGTTAACTCTGTTTCTCTCTACACAGATGCTGCCAGACCGGCTGAGTATATCCAGCATTTTCTCTTTTGAATAATTATTCTTTCTCTCTCTCTCTCAGATGCTCCCAGAGCTGCTCACCATATTTTGCTCTTGTAAACTTGATTTAAGAAAACTCCAGTGAATCACCTAAGGGTTATTACACGGGGCCAAGTCTCGTTGAACATGAGCTTCCCCCTAATAGGAGCTGCCTCATCAGTGGGAGTGTGGGGGCTGGGCACGGGTATCATAGAATTTACAGTGCAGAAGGAGGCCATTCGGCCCATCGAGTCTGCACCGGCCCTTGGAACGGGCACCCTGCCTTAGCCCACACTTCCACCCTATCCCAGTAACCCCACCTAAACGTTTTCAACACTAAGGGCAATTTAACATGGCCAATCCACCTATCTGGAAAGGTAGTCCCACCTGGGACCGGTGTGCATAGAATCTTCCTTTTGTTGTTCATAAAATCTTTGTCCCTTACGCTTCTTGTGTGGCCGCTTCTTGAACTGGCGACAAGGTGGGTTAAGTTGAGCTGCAGATGCCGCTATTTTTGCTGTACCTGGCCACCTCTCTGGAGGCCTTTGGAGGTTATTTTGCCTATAACAGTGATGCCGCATTTTGGGAAGTTAGAGGCGTTTGACGCAGGTACCAAGAACTGGTCACAGTATGTAAAGCGTATGCGTTATTTTTTCTGGCCAACGCCATTATCAGTGATGAACGCCAGACTGCGATTCTCTTCATGGCTTGCAGTGCGTCCACCTTTAGTGTGGTAAAGAACTTAACATACCCCGCCACCTCAGCTGGACCTCCAGGGGGCCGTGGAAATTGCTCTGTCGCGAGAAAGCGCAGAACAGGATGTACAAGAATTATAGAGGGTGGACGTCCTAAGCTTAGGCCGCACCCCCCTGGCTGGGCAACCCTGTTTCTCTGCTCTGGACTGTGACCCGCCAGGGGATGGCACAGTAGCCTAGGACCACTAGGAGACTGAGTGGGAACTATCTCCCGATCTAGATGGGGACAACCCTGGGCATTGTGGGATGTGTGGTTGGTTTGGTCGCAGAGAGCGGTGTCGACAGGATGGTCCGTCCATCCGTCGTCCTGCCAGGCCTAGCAGCCCATCTTGGTCCTGCATCCTTTTCATGGAAGAGCCCACAGATGATTGTCCACACCTGAACTGCGTTTCCGCATCCAAAACTGCCCCATTAAGGTCACGGTTGATGTCAATGGTCACCCATTACTAATGGATCAGGGCACAAATACTGCCATCTCAGTTGTCGGTCAGCATATTTTCGAGAAACTCCAGACGGGAGAGCAGCTCCTGCCATTGTAGGACACCAAGGCTCAGTTGGCCACATACACCTGGGAGCTGCTGGGCATTGTTGGAACCACTGTGGCCCCGGTGGTTTAGGTGCAACAGTCTGCTTGCCTACCCCTGGTCATGGTGAGAGGTGACGGCCCCAGTTTGCTTGGCCGTGACTGGTTACAATGCCTCTGCGTAGACTGGCAGCAGGTGTTCCGGATGGGTTAGTGGAGCCCCGAAGTTTTCAGGACTGGACTGGGCACAATCCGTGAGGCATTGGCAAAGGATCCTGCGGCACAACCAAGATATTTTCGTGCTCGCCCAGCCCCTTACGCGCTGCTGCCTAAGCAGGAAGAGGAGCTCCACCGGCTCAAAGGTTTGGGGGTCATCCGACCGGTGACATTTGCGGATTGGGCAGCGCCGTTTGTCCCTGTTATGATTAGTAAGTTTGCAGACGACACAAAGGTTGGTGGAATTGAGGATAGCGATGAGGACTGTCAGAGGATACATCAGGATTTAGGTCATTTGGAGACTTGGCCAGAGAGATGGCAGATGGAGTTTAATCCGGACAAATGTGAGGTAATGCATTTTGGAAGGTCTAATGCAGGTAGGGAATATACAGTGAATGGTAGAACCCTCAAGAGTATTGACAGTCAGAGAGATCTTGGTGTACAGGTCCACAGGTCACTGAAAGGGGCAACACAGGTGGAGAAGGTAGTCAAGAGGGCATACGACATGCTTGCCTTCATTGACCGGGGCATTGAAGATAAAGCCCTCGTGCCGGAAGGAGAAATGGAACTACATTTGTTCCTGTGATTTGTCAATTATAATAGGCGCCCCTGCACAGTCTTCTCAAGAAGAATATGGTTTGGGCAGGGGGCCAGCCCCTGGAGGCGGCAAATGCTGAACTGAGATGACAGCACACTTCTGCTCAGCTGCTGACTCATTTCGATCCCGCAAAGCCAATTTTGGTCATCAGTGATGCCTCACCATACGGCATCAGCACTGTATTGTCCCATCAGGTGAATGACGGTCAGGAGCACCCAATCGCTTTTGCTTCGATGATCCTTGCTGTGGCTGAGCGCAACTATGCCCAAATAAAGAAGGAGGGTCTGGCCGTGATATTCGCCATCAAAAAATTCCACATCTACGGGCTTCGATTCACAATATGGGCTGATCACAATCTGTTGGTTTCAGTTTTTCAAGTAGGACAGGGTCATTCCTCCGATTGCATCATCCAGAATTTAACGGTGGACCCTCATACTGGCTGCGTTCCAATACGTGCTGGAACAGCGGGATGCAGATAGCGCACGTGGATGCTTTGAGTAGGATTCTGCTCCCGACGATGCTGCTAATGTCCCCCAGGGCTGACAAGGTCATCACTATCATGCATTTCATGGACATATTGCTGGCCACTGTCGCCCGGATATGTACATAGACCCAGACCGATCCCATGTTATCCAGGATTCAACATATTGTCTTAATCGGAGCCCAGCGGCCCGCCCTTCCCAGCGAACTGAAGGCATTTACAACTGAAATTGCCAAATTCAGCATGGAAGATGGTATACTCCTTTGGGGGACATGCGTGGTGGTTCCACAAAAAGGGCAAGGCCCCATCTTAGTGGACCTCCACAATGAGCACCCCAATGTGTCAAAGATGAAAATGCTTGCTTACGTCTGGTGACCAGGTCTAAACGCGTCGATTGAGTGGCTCGCCCACCAGCGTGGCGTACGCGAGGAGAAGTAGAACCTCCCACCTGCAGCACCACTTCACCCCTGGGGTTGGCCGGGCTGCCCGTGGGTACACCTCCATGCAGATTTTGCTGATGCTTTTCAGGGGCCCATGTTTCTCCTCCTTATTGAAGGTGGTTGGACATCCACATGATGCCATCAAAATGTTGCGGGTAACAGTAGAGAAGCTTTGGCTCTCGTTTAGCATTCACGGTATTCCAGAGGTACTGGTCTCTGACGATGGGATGCCGATACCAGTGTGGAGTTCGGAAAATTCATGAGGACCGATGGCATACGCCACATACGTACTGCCCTACATCACCCCATGTCCAATAGTTGGGCCAAGTGGGTGGTCTAGACATTCAAGCGTGGAATAAGCAAGCAGACCACATGGGTCCACGATATGTGACTGGCTTGCTTAATTTTCTGCCGGTGCCATGCAGCAAGGCACCGGCAAGGCATCGGTAGAACCTCTTATGGGTTGTCAGCTTCAGGCTCGCCTCAGCCTCAATTTGTCCAATATTGGCGGGAGGATATGCCACGGACAGGTGCAGCTGGAGGTTGCCCTGCTGAGCATTCCCCACCCAGGTGGTTCTCACTGGGCGACACAGTCCACGGGCACAATTTCGGTGATGGTGCCAAGTGGATATCGAGAACTATCGTCCAACAGACCGTGCTGGTGTCGTACCGAGTTGGTGTGAGGGACCGTGAGTCAAATGGGTGCCTTGATCACCTCCGTAATAGGTGTTGTGTTTTGTACAATGCCCTTCTGGCATGGCCCCGGACACCCTGACATCGCCATCGCCACATGCACCATCCCGGGGGGGGGTCTCGGTGATGAGATGCTAGATGCCGGGTTTTCGGACTCCGAGATGGGGGTGCCACCGCAGGATGTTGCCAGTGATGGTTCTCCTGATGACCAACTGACGACGGTGGGACCACCTTGACGATCGACAAGGAGGCGTTGGTCACCTGACTGCTGTATGCCATCTGACCCTGACCTGACGCCACCCAAGCTGCAACCACGAGCAAAAAGATGCAGGGTTCCCCCATCGTGCATCCCATGGATGGATGCACTTCTCTCACTTTGCAGGGGCGGAAGCGTGCTGTAAACTGCACAAGACCCAAGGGGCCGGGCAGATTAGGCTCCCCGTGAGTCTTGTATAATATGAGCTTACCTGCTGAGGGGGCAGAGCTCCCTCATCAGCAGGGGAGCAAATCAAGATATAAAAACTCCGGCTGGGAGCGGCTAGTCTCTTCAGGGAAGAGTGTACAGAGACGCTTTGTTTTGCTGTTCATAAATCTTTCATTCCTTACGCTTCCTGTGTGGCCGCTCCTTGAACTCAACACAATACCACTTCATAAATTCACGTTCTTTGCTTTGCTATTGAACTGATTTAAAACAAGATCACGACTCTTTAATTTAAACTGCAGAACGCAGTTGCAATTTTCAGCTGTAATCCAATTAAATCAAAGTGTTTTGAAGGAGTTCAAATGAAACTACTACCAGATACCATAGCAACTGGAAGTTGTTGTACTTCAAGGCTGAGTCTTATCATTTTGTAAAAATAAACTCCTTCTGGTTTTACAGTTAGGTGAATAAACTTTAGCCAAAATTCATTCACACCGGCATCGTCAATTTAAAATGTAATCTACAAATTTTCTCCAATTCTGAATATACAATCTGAAAATAAAATGAACTCCCTCAACAATCATATTCGCAATTTGATGCAGCTTAAACGCATTCACTCCTCTAATGGATTCTGAACTCCGTGAACACCAAGTTTCTTCTTATGTGACAGGTGTAGAAGACATACAGCATGCTTGCCTTCATCGGACGGGGCACTGAGTATAAAAATTGACAAGTTATTCTGCAGCTTTATAGAATCATAGGCCACACTTGGAATAGTGTTCAATTCTGGTAGCTACACTATCAGAAAATGTGGAGGCTTTAGAGAGGGTACAGAAGAGGTTTACCAGAATGTTGCCTGGTATGGAGGGCATTAGCTATGAGGAGCGGTTGAATAAACTCTGTTTGTTCTCCCTAGAATGATGGAGGTTGAGGGGCGACCTGATAGAAGTCTATAAAATTGTGAAAGGCATGGACAGAGTGGATAGTCAGAAGCCTTTTCCCAGGGTGGAAGATTACTCGGGGTTTAATGTGGGGCAAAGTTTAGAGGAGATGTGCGAGTGAAGTTTTTTACGCAGAGGGTAGTGGATGCCTGGAACTCGCTGCTGGAGGAGGTTGTGGAAGCAGTTACGATTGTGACGTTTAAGGGACGCCTTGACAAATGCATGGACATGATGGGAATAGAGTGATATGGACCCGTGAAGTGTAGAAGGTTTTAGGTTAGATGGGCAACATGGTCGGCACAGGCTTGGAGGACCAAAGGGCCTGTTCCTGTGCTGTACTTTTCTTTGCTCTTTATTCTATTCCCAGGCTGCGATTTTAAGGATTATTTTCACAATTTAAATCAGCTGGCCGGGTGCATCTTCACATCACAAAGACAGGATGACAGAGGATTAAACTTCTTTTAGCCATGTTAAACATTCCAAAGTCAGCAACTTCCACACATTCACACACACACATTCATACAAAGATTCCCAGGGAATGTTAGACAATCCCATTCCATTGTCACCTTCTTCCACAGTTCACATCACTGCTTGAGGGGTTTGGTGTATTTCTGGATGCCTTACTTCCTGACCCTGTTCTCATATCTTGGTGCGGTTGTTACTTTAAAAAAAATAAATTTAGATTACCCAAATCTTTTTTTTCCCATTTAAGGGGGCAATTTAGCATGGCCAATCTAACTAACCTGCACATCTTCATGGGTTGTGGGGGTGAGACCCACGCAGATATGGGGAGAATGTGCAAACTCCAAACAAACAGTGACCTGGGGCCGGGATCGAACCCGGGTTTTCGGTGCCATGAGCAAGCAGTGCTAACCACTGCGCCACCATGCCGCCCTGGTGCGGCTGATACATGCTAACAGTCTCCATCCATCAGCTTCTATCTTCGATATTTGCCCACAGCTATTCTAGATTCTGTTTGCTCAACAAAGGCTATGGGTGACCCAAATAATTCTTCTATCGTGTGTGCAGACTGGGTGGTCATGTGGACGTTGGGACGCAGCGTGTAGAAAAAGACGTCATGTGTTGGAAGTGGGGAGGGTTCTCACAGAGCACGGCAGGAACATAACATGTAACAGCTGCTCAGTTACTGTAGATAAACATTCACTCTTTGTTAGGACCCTGGTCGGACACAGTGTTACGGGTTGGCAGGAATGCACAGAGCTTCACCACATCGAACCGCTCACGTTGGTGAAAACATTGCAGGCAATTGGGCAAAATTCGAATAAGAGTGCTGCATCGACTGCGGTGCCAGCCCATCAGACAAATCAAAGTATTCATTCTCGTAAATTGAGCAGGTCCCGAGTCAGGTGAGAAATACAAGTCTTCTATTTTTCAGATGGAGGAAGAGGAGGGTTCCGAAATATTGCTGTAAATGCTCGAGCATATATGCATGTCTGTAAAGAATATCATACTGGATAGACACACCTTTAATACTAGCGACCAAGTCTATTCAGTCGTACACTTGCGACTTTAAGAATTCTGGCATTTGGCACCCTCACTGATGAACCTGTGAGAGATCGCATTGTGTGTGGGGTCCACAGCAATGTTGGCTGCAAGCAGCTTCTTTGTGAGAAAGACCTAATATTGATCTAATGTAAATCAGTAATCTAATGAAAGATCTGCCATTGGTATCTGCGTGCTGTGTTGGAAGGAAGCAGCAGGGAGTTGAGGTGGGAAACATGTTTTCACAATAACCAGGGCATGTCCTGCCACAGCTGCAGCGACCATCGCTCACAGAGCAGAACTACATGTCTGAGATTAGAAAGCTTTGTAACAAGTGTGGCAAAGGGAGCTATTTACAGCAGGGGCTGTTTAGCACCGGGCTAAATCGCTGGCTTTGAAAGCAGGCCTGCAGCAGGGTTCGATTCCTGTACCAGCCTCCCCGAACAGGCGCCGGAATGTGGCGACTTGGGGCTTTTCACAGTAATTTGAAAGCCTACTCGTGACAATAAGCGATTTTCATTCATTTCATATTTTGCAAAATGCTGCAGATTTAAACCACAGCAACCTCCCTATACCACTTACCACGTCACAGCTGGGTCTCTGCTGCTGGTTCCAGAGTGTGAACAGGGTAAATGGGTTGGAGTGTAATCAGAGTAGCCAAGGCACAGAACCTCCATAGACACTTTATTGTGAGAATGACCACAACATTACTGTGATGGGAGGCAGGGTGACGCAATAGTTAGCACTGTTGCCTCACG
The DNA here is from genome assembly GCF_902713615.1 of Scyliorhinus canicula. Taxonomy (NCBI): domain Eukaryota; kingdom Metazoa; phylum Chordata; class Chondrichthyes; order Carcharhiniformes; family Scyliorhinidae; genus Scyliorhinus; species Scyliorhinus canicula. The sequence goes on along the minus strand of NC_052162.1, from coordinate 100,829,687 downwards.
GTACCGAGGTCCCGGCCCTGGGTCACTCTCTGTGTTTGCACATTCTCCCCATGTCCTGCATGGCTCTCACCCCCACCCTAAAGATTCAAGGCAGGTGGATTGGCCATGCCCCTTAATTGGAAAAAAAAATTGGATAATCTAAATTTTGAAATAACACCATCACTGAGAAGAGTGAGATTTTCCCCACATTAAACAGAGCCTGCGGCAATGCAAAACTAAAAGTAGAGATTGACATGGGGCAAAGTGTAATGTCCTGCCCAGGAAGTTGTTATGGAAAATTGAACTATATGCTGCATCAATCCTAACACTCAGGTGGACGTCGTGTTATAGGGCGGACAAACCATCCACATGGATGTGACCACTCTCCATTGCACACAGGGCGGCTTCAAGTTTCATGTAATTGACCAAAATGTGCAACTGCTCTTGGATCGTCGGGGCAGCATCACACTGGGGATCATCCACCTTGGTACAGACGTGCACACTCTGCAACACCAGGCTCCAGAAATGATAAAGGACAAAGACCTCTCCGGCTGAGACATCATTGGGAAGCTACCAGTAATGTACCATATGAGACTCGATGATTTGGTATCACCAACAGTCTGTGCTCCAAGGAGAACGTCAGTAGACATGAAGCGGAAAATAGTCAATTAGCTGCATCGGAAGATGACATTGGGTGTCATAACTCTCACAGAGGAGGCCACAGAATGGATTTCAGCAATGGTGACTGCAGTAAAGAATGATGGGACGGTCAGGATCTGCATTGACCCAGTTCACTTAAACAAGGCACTGCTCTGATCTCATTACCCTCTGAAGACAGTGAAACAGGTGATAATGCCAAGGCTGTTAGCATCTTAGGTGTGAAATTCAGGTTCCGGAAAATCCTGCTAGATGAAGAATGCTTGAAACTCACCACCTTCATGACTTCGGTAGACAGATACCGTTTCCTCCACATGCCCCATGGGAGCTACACTGGCAGTGAGGTCTTCCAGTGGTGAATGGAGCAATTCTTTGCAGGTCAACTCTATGAAATCATTGTTGGTGACATCCTGGTTTGGGGTCGCACTCTGCAAAAACATGATGACCATCTTGTCCTCGACAGAATCAGGAGCACAGTTAAAGTTCAACCCTGCTAAATCTAGATTCTGGGTTAAACAGGTTCCTTACATGGGTTACTTCCTCACAGCCAATGGGGTGAAGCCAGATCCAGACAAGACAACGGCTATCTGACAGAATGATCATCCCTGTGGCAAGCGTGCTTTATAGATCTTCCTTGGGTGTGATTCAGTGACCACGCTGGGCCCGGTGCGCGACTTCCCAGCGGGAAGTTACCCAGGCATCATTTAGATTGTTCTCCAAAATGTGAAGCTGACGCAATGGCTACAGTGGGAAAGTGAGTCACTATTTCCATTTTCTGGCATGCAGATCAAAGGCACCGGAGCTGCTGCCCCTCAGCGGGGTTGGGATCGGTCGGGGGCCTGAAGTATTCCCGGTCGGGGTTCATCCCTGGGCCAGGGGGCGAGAGGTTTTGCATCTGTGAGGCCTTCAAGCCATCTTTAAACGTAGGCTGCTGCTTTCTGCACCATCTGGCCTATGATACCCTTGATGGATGTCCTCTGGAGGGCCTGGAGCTGGGGAGGTCCTGTCTGACTTTTTGGTGTTGTAGTGACCTGTATATCTGCTGGTATGTAAAGGGTTAACGACTGTAACATAGTATTAGACAACCACTAGATGGCAGCACTGAATTCTGCCATCGCACTGCTGTACGATCCTGTCATATCCAAACTGGCTTGTCAGACGATGAGACAACTTCATCTTGTAGCAAGTGCAGCAATTCAGGCCAAAGCTCTATATAGCAAAGCAGAGGAGCAACATTTGCCAAAGATAGGATCGACCAGTCAGCCCACACTGGACACCTTTCATGATTTACTGAATAAACTTGGTATATAAACTGAACTCAGTGGATCTTCCTTCCTCTTCATATCAGGAGTGACTGGACAGCAGAGTGTTAGAGAGATGTAGCTTAGTTGGCACATGTAGTTAAGTATAATTAATACTTCTTCTGATTTACTTTATCATCAGTTATTATTCTGCAGAGTGAACAAATGTATTAGTATTTAATTCGTTATTCATTAAATATCATTAGCTTTAAATTGAAGATTAGTAGTTTCATTGAATTCTAACCATCAGACCATTCTGGAAGTAAGGCAAAGAGTAACGACGTATTATGATCATGTAATAAAACAGGTGTCACTGGCGTGGCCATGCCATCCTGTTCTGCCCGCTACCCTTAAGGTGCACTGGTGTTGGAGGAGGGATTCAGAAGAATGGGAGACCACCGTAGTTCCTCGGTAACCGGCCTCAGGTTGGCCTCCAGAACGTCTCCTCCCTGACGGGGCCTGTATGACCCTGGGGGACTCGATCGTAGAATCATAGAATTTACAATGCAGAAGGAGGCCATTCAGCCCATCAAGGGGAGGCGCTGGTATACTGAGGGGAGGCGCTGGAATACTGGGGGGAGGCGCTGGTATACTGGGGGGAGGCGCTGGTATACTGGTATTGTCACTGGACTAGTAAACCAGAGACCCAGAGTAATACTCTGGAGACCCAGGTTCAAATCCCACCACAGCAGATGGTGAAATTTGAATCCAGTAAAAATCTGGAATTAAAAATCTAATGATGGGGGCAGCACAGTGGCGCTATGAGGGATGGACAATAAATGCTGGCACGAATATTTTGTGGGCAGCACGGTAGCATGGTGGTTAGCATAAATGCTTCACAGCTCCAGGGTCCCAGGTTCGGTTCCTGGCTGGGTCACTGTCTGTGCGGAGTCTGCACGTCCTCCCCGTGTGTGCGTGGGTTTCCTCCGGGTGCTCCGGTTTCCTCCCATAGTCCAAAGATGTGCGGGTTAGGTGGATTGGCCATGCTAAATTGCCCGTAGTGTCCTGAAAAGTAAGGTTCAGTGGGGGGGGGGGGGGGGGGGGGTTGTTGGGTTACGGGTATAGGGTGGATACGTGGGTTTGAGTATGGTGATCATTGCTCGGCACAACATTGAGGGCCGAAGGGCCTGTTCTGTGCTGTACTGTTCTATGTTCTATGTTCTAAGTCTGCACCGGGCCTTGGAAAGAGCACCCTACCTAAGTCCACACCTGTAATCTATCCCCATAACCAAGTAACCCCACCCAACCTTTTTGGACACTAAGGGCAATTTAGCATGGCCAATCTTACTAACTTCCACATCTTTGGACTGTGGGAGGAAACCGGAGCACCCGGAGGAAACCCATGCAGACACGGGGAGAATGTGTAGACTCCGCACAGACAGTGGCCCAAGCCGCAAATCGAACCTGGGACCCTGGAGTGGTGAAGCAACTGTGCTAACCGTTGTGTCACATTGGTGCCCATATTCTGCTCGATGGTTGGAGGAGCAGCTGGAGTAAGCTCCAGAGGCCTCTGAGTCATCTGGCACTGCCAGTCCTGGATGCTCCCATTGTCTGCAAATTGGTGTTAACGCCCTCAGCGTTAGTGACTTGGCTGCGCTCTGCGGTAACTTCACTACGTCCACCTGCATCTGGGTCACGTCCCTCAGCAACTGTGACATGATGTCGAGGCCGTCAACCATGGTCGTCACAGACTGAACAATACCTTGGAGCTACTACTCAACACGCGGACGCCGTACTTCGGATTTTCCATTGTGGCCACCATCCTCCCAGTGTTGGCCTCGATGCCATGCATTGTCAGCACCTTCGCCCACGGCTGAAGCCTTTGGGACTCCTCCAATTCGCATTGTAGTCGCTGGAACATGGCTGACACCCCCTCCTGAATCTCATGCCTGGGCCCTAGCATCTGCATCAGCTCCCGGAGAACCTTGTCCAGAGACTCGGCATCTGGCTGGGACCCAGCTGCGTCTTGGGATCCAGCAGAACTCTGACTGCAATCTCCCTTAAATGTACCATCCTCCAACTGATGTGCATCTCTAACCACGTGGTGCTCATCAGATTGTGCCCCTATCCACTAATGTCACCCACTGAGGTATGTGTCTCTGTGCTGGTTCAAGGTGCGGGCAGTAGCTATGATCTCTCCTCAGAGCTCTCCTCAGAGATGTCCTCTTGGATGGCGGTGGAGAGGATGGAACTGGATAGTCCGGCCTCATCAGACAGAAATCCTGTGAAATAATGGACATGTGGCCAATGAGAGGGAAGGATCATTTTGTCTGACATATATAACTCACTTGAGACAGGTCGTCTGGATGAAGGCGTAGTGGATCCTCACCTCTCTGACACAGCCCAATTTCGCTGTAGGTGACTGCTCTCTCCTCGGGCAAGCACGGGATTTTCATAGGGGATGAGGACTCGAATCTCTGGGGGATCTTATAGAAACATATAAAATTATGAAAGGAATAGATAGGATAGATGCGGGCAGGTTGTTTCCACTGGTGGGTGAAAGCCGAACTAGGGGGCATAGCCTCAAAATAAGGGGAAGTAGATTTAGGACTGAGTTTAGGAGGAACTTCTTCACCCAAAGGGTTGTGAATCTATGGAATTTCTTGCCCAGTGAAGCAGTTGAGGCTCCTTCATTAAATGTTTTTAAGGTAAAGATAGATAGTTTTTTGAAGAATAAAGGGATTACGGGTTATGGTGTTCGGGCCGGAAAGTGGAGCTGAGTCCACAAAAGATCAGCCTTGATCTCATTGAATGGCGGAGCAGGCTCGAGGGGCCAGATGGCCTACTCCTGCTCCTAGTTCTTATGTTCTTATGATGGGAATAGAGGGATATGGATCTCGGAAGTGTTGAAGGTTTTAGGTTAGACGGACAGCATGGTCAGCGCTGGACCTATTCCTGTGCTGTACTTTTCTTAGTTCTTTGTCCTTTGAGGGCTTTTCCAGAGACTTACTACTCACCACTTACCAGGCAGATTGTTAGGAGGACTATTCTTTCCCCTTACTGGATCGAAGAACTGAAGGAAATCCTACAGACAAATTTCAGATGCAGGCAGCTCGACGATATGATTACGAAAAGCTGTCATGAGTCCTCAGAGGAGCTTTCCCATGAGCACCACACATTTGGCTCTATGAGAAAGGAGCTAATTGTACAAGATGGACTGGCACTGTGTAGTCAGCGATTTGTCTTCCCCAACTCCCTGCAGCGATACTCCAACCAGCAACATCACCAAGGTGGCAGCCAGATACGGAGTAAAGAAATCCCGATGCTGGCCCTCAAGGTGCAAACGTGGCGAGGGAAGTATCCAGATGTGCACCATACAACGCATTCAAGCCGCATTAAACCAAAGACATACTGCACCTATATGACGTCCCGGATCTCCCATGGTCGCTTATAGCGACTGATATCTTCAAATGGAATGGTAAACAGAACTTGGTCCTTGTCAACTTGTACTCTGGTTGGTTCGAAATCGACCATCTACCGGACATAAAGAGCAACACAGTTAGAAGCAAGCTCACGAGACACTTTGCCACTCACGGCACCCCACAGCACGTAACTTATGTTCCGGGCAGCACGGTAGCATGGTGGTTAGCATAAATGCTTCACAGCTCCAGGGTCCCAGGTTCGATTCCCGGCTGGGTCACTGTCTGTGCGGAGTCTGTACGTCCTCCCCGTGTGTGCGTGGGTTTTCTCCGGGTGCTCCGGTTTCCTCCCACAGTCCAAAGATGTGCGGGTTAGGTGGATTGGCCATGCTAAATTGCCCGTAGTGTCCTAAAAAGTAAGGTTAAGGGGGGGGTGTTGTTGGGTTACGGGTATAGGTTGGATACGTGGGTTTGAGTAGGGTGATCATGGCTCGGCATAACATTGAGGGCCGAAGGGCCTGTTCTGTGCTGTACTGTTCTATGTTCTATGTTCTATGTAACAACAAACAATGCTCATCAGTTCAGATCCAGACAGTTTTGGGATTTTGCACATCACTGGACTTTGAGCACAGCACAAGTAGTTCCCTATACCCACCGTCCAATGGCATGGTAGAAAGGGAGCTTGTGTTCAGCCAAGCACCTGCTTGAGAAATGTGCCCGAGATCACACAGATTACTCTGCTGCACTCCTGAGCCTGTGAAATGTGCCCAGACAGGGCCTGTCCTCTTCAGCACAGCAACTGGTCTCCAGGTGGGCCGGGACCACGATTCCTACTGCCAAGGCCCTCTTTCAACCAAATGTTGAAATCAATGTGAGTGACAAAGGCGAAAAAGGTTTATGACCGAAATGCTCACACACTTTGTCCTCTGGAACCTGGTCAAATGGTCAGGATTTAGGCCACAAACAGCCATGACAACTTGGTGGTGGTGTATAGCCATGCCCCACAGACAAACATGATGCGGAGATGCCGGCGTTGGACTGGGGTGAGCACAGTAAGAAGTCTTACATCACCAGGTTAAAGTCCAACAGGTTTGTTTAAAACACGAGCTTTCAGAGCACTGCTCCTTCCTCTAGCTAGTGTTTGAAACAAACATGTTGGACTTTAACCTGGTGTTGTAAGACAACAGACAAACAGCTATGTGGTTGCCTTGGGTGGATATGTACAAATCAGTGTCACTTACTGCAGTAGCTGAACCAGCATCATCACGCATTCAAGCCGCATTAAACGAAAGACATACTGCACCTATATGACGTCCCAGATCTCCCATGGTCGCTTATAGCGACTGATTTCTTCAAATGAAATGGTAAACAGAACTTAGTCCTTGTCAACTTGTACTCTGGTTGGTTCGAAATCGACCATCTACCAGACATAAAAAGCAAGCTCATGAGACACTTTGCCACTCACGGCACCCCACAGCACGTAACAACAGACAATGCTCATCAGTTCAGATCCAAACAGGACCCCATGCATTCAGTCTGCAATCCAGGCCTACACACCAGAGTAAATGGAGGCTCCTCCAGAGGCCGAAATAGCAGGCCCTGAAGCCACTGCGTACATTGTAACTGGGCCAGATGCCATCCACACTGGGGACACCATCCCAGGGGCATCTCTAGTGTAAGAGGGGGACTAATGAATAGAGTTTGATTACAGCGATTTATTAGGGCAGACAATAAATCTAGTTTGTTCAGGAAGTCTTTAATTGTTTTCTAACTTCAAAAGTGCAGCATAGTATATTAGAACAGGAGAGGAAAATTCCATAGTCAGGATGAAGATACCAACCAACAACACACTGACGTGGCAAAAAGACTCAAACAGGGCAGCACGGTAGTATAGTGGTTAGCACAATTGTTTCACAGCTCCAGAGTCCCAGGTTCAATTCCCAGCTTGGGTCACTGTCTGTGCGGAATCTGCATGTTCTCCCCGTGTGTGCGTGGGTTTCCTCCGGGTGCTCCGGTTTCCTCCCACAGTCCAAAGATGTGCAGGTTAGGTGGATTGGCCATGCTTAAATTGCCCTTAGTGTCCAAAACTGCCCTTAGTGTTGGGTAGGGTTACTGGGTTATGGGGATAGGGTGGAGATGTAGGCCTGGGTAGGGTGCTCTTTCCAAGAGCCAATGCAGACTCGATGGGCCGAATGGCTCCTTCTGTACTCTAAATTCTATGATTCTATGATTCAATGCTAATTAAATGTTTACAAAGCGACAAAAGATGCCTGCGAGACACTCAATAACATGTTTTTCAGTCTAACTGGTTCATTAGAGACCATCACTTATTAATTATTCACTTATTAATTATTTGATACTATATTTGTAATCAGTTAAGGTAAAGGGTAAAAATGGCAGGAGATCCCAGACCCGTGTTATGCTCCTCGTGCTCAATGTGGGAGTTCAGGGACGTGGCCGATGCCCCTGACTCCTTCATGTGCGGGAAGTGTGTCCAGCTGCAGCTCCTGTTAGACCACATGATGGCTCTGGAGCTGCGGGTGGACTCACTTTGGAGCATCCGCGATGCTGAGGAGGTCGTGGATAGCACGTTTAGTGAGTTGGTCACACCGCAGATTAGAATTGGTGATGGAGACAGGGAATGGGTGACCAAAAGGCAGAGAAAGAGCAGGAAGGCAGTGCAGGTGTCCCCTGCGGTCATCTCCCTCCAAAACAGGTATACCGTTTTGGATACTGTTGGAGGAGATGACTCACCAGGAAAAGGCAGTAGTAGCCAGGATCATGGCACCATGGCTGGCTCTACTGCACAGAAGGGTGGGAAAAAGACTGGCAGGGCTATAGTCATAGGGGATTTAATTGTAAGGGGAGTAGACAGGCGTTTCTGTGGTCGTAAACGAGACTCCCGAATGGTATGTTGCCTCCCGGGTGCTTGGGTCAGGGATGTCTCCGATCGGCTGCAGGACATACTGAAGGGGGAGGGTGAACAGCCAGTTGTCGTGGTGCATATAGGCACCAACGATATAGGTAAAAAAAGGGATAAGGTCCTACAATCAGAATTTAGGGTGTTAGTAGATAAATTAAAAAGTCGGACCTCACAGGTAGTAATCTCAGGATTGCTACCAGTGCCACGGGACAGTCAGAGTAGAAATTCAAGAATAGTCAGAATGAATACGTGGCTTGAGAGATGGTGCAGGAGGGAGGGGTTTAGATTTTTGGGAAATTGGAACCGGTTCTGGGGGCGGTGGGACCATTACAACCCGGATGGTCTACACCTGGGCAGGACTGGAACCAATGTCCTAGGGGGTGCTTTTGCTAACACTGTTGGGGAGGTTTTAAACTAATGTGGCAGGGGGATGGGAACCAGATTAGGGAGTTAGAGGTCAGTAAAGAAGCAGCAACTAAAGCCAGTAAGGTACGAGACAATAAACTCAATGTGACTAAGGGGAAGAGTAGACAGGGAAGAGATGATGAACGCAAAGGGACAGGTGGTCTGAGGTGCATTTGTTTTAATGCGAGAAGTGTAGCAGGTAAGGCAGATGGATCAGTACCTGGGAATATGATGTTATTGGTATTACTGAGACTTGGTTGAGGGAAGGGCAGGACTGGCAACTGAATATCCCAGGGTATAGATGGTTCAGGAGGGATAGAGAGGGATGTAGAAGGGGTGGAGGAGTTGCATTATTCGTCAGAGATGATATCACAGCTGTGGTTAAGGAGGGCACGATGGAGGATTCGAGCACTGAGGCAATATGGGTGGAGCTGAGAAATAGGAAGGGTGCAGTAACATTGTTGGGACTTTACTACAGACCTCCCAAAAGCGAGCATGAAGTAGAGGTACAAATATGCAGACAGATTATAGAAAAATGTAGGAGCAATAGGGTGGTTGTGATGGGAGATTTTAACTTCCCCAACATTGAATCTGATTCGTGTAGTGTTGGAGGCGTAGATGGAGCAGAGCTTGTAAGGAGCATCCAGGAGAGTTTTTTAGAGCAGTATGTAAATAGTCCAACTCGGGAAGGGGCCATACTGGACCTGGTATTGGGGAATGATCCCAGCCAGGTGGTTGATGTTTCATTTGGTGATTACTTTGGGAATAGCGATCACAATTCCATATGTTTTAGAATACTCATGGACAAGGACAAGAGTGGTCCGAAAGGAAGAGTGCTAAATTGGGGAAAGGCAGAGTATACCAAAATTCGGCAGGAGCTCGGGAATGTGGATTGGGAGCAGCTGTTTAAGGTTAAATCCACATTTGAAATGTCGGAGTCTTTAAGGAAAGGTTGATTAGAGTGCAGGACAGACATGTTCCTGTGAAAATTAAAGGTAGAAATGGCAAGATTAGGGAACCATGGATGACGGGTGAAATTGTGAGACTAGCTAAAATGAAAAAGGAAGCATACATAGGATCGAGGCAACTCAAAACTGATGAAGCTTTGGAGGAATATCAGGAAAGTAGGACAAATCTCAAACGCGCAATAAAGAGGGCTAAAAGGGGTCATGAAATATCTTTGGCTAACAGGGTTAAGGAAAATCCCAAAGCCTTTTATTCGTATGTAAGGAGCAAGAGGGTAACTAGAGAAAGGATTGGCCCACTCAACAACAAAAGAGGGAATTTATGCGTGAACTCAGAGGAAATAGGTGAGATTCTTAATGAGTACTTTGCATCGGTATTCACAAAGGAGAGGGACAAGACGGATGTTGAGGCTAGGGATGGATGTTTAAATACCCTAGGTCAAGTTGTCATATGGAAGGGGGAAGTTTTGGGTATTCTAAAAGACATTAAGGTGGACAATTCCCCAGGACCGGATGGGATCTATCCCAGTTTACTGAGGGAAGCGAGGGTTGAAATAGCTGGGGCCTTAACAGATAAGGGGCAGCAGGGTAGCATGGTGGTTAGCATAAATGCTTCACAGCACCAGGGTCCCAGGTTCGATTCCCGGCTGGGTCACTGTCTGTGTGGAGTCTGCACGTCCTCCCCCTGTGTGCGTGGGTTTCCTCCGGGTGCTCCGGTTTCCTCCCACAGTCCAAAGATGTGCGGGTTAGGTGGATTGGCCATGCTAAATTGCCCGTAGTGTCCTAAGGTTAAGGGGGGGGTTGTTGGGTTACGGGTATAGGGTGGATACGTGGGTTTGAGTAGGGTGATCATGGCTCGGCACAACATTGAGGGCCGAAGGGCCTGTTCTGTGCTGTACTGTTCTATGTTCTATGTTCTATATCTTTGCAGCATCCTTGAGCACGGGTGAGGTCCCGGAGGACTGGAGAATTGCTAATGTTTTCCCTTTGTTTAAGAAGGGTAGCAGGGATAATCCAGGGAATTATAGACCTGTGAGCTTGATGTCAGTGGTAGGCAAAATGTTGGAGAAGGTACTGAGGGATAGGATCTATTCACATCTGGAAGAAAATAGACTTATCAGTGATAGGCAGCATGGGTTTGTGCAGGGAAGGTCATGTCTTTCAAACCTAATAGAATTCTTTGAGGAAGTGACAAAGTTAATTGATGAGGGAAGGGCTGTAGATGTCATATACATGGACTTTAGCAAGGCGTTTGATAAGGTTTCCCATGGCAGGTTGATGGAAAAAGTGAAGTCATATGGGGTTCAGGGTGTACCAGCTAGATGGATAAAGAACTGGCTGGGCAATAGGAGATAGAGAGTAGTGGTGGAAGGGAGTGTCTCAAAATGGAGAAGGGTGACTAGTGGTGCTCCACAGGGATCCGTGCTCGGACCACTGCTGTTTGTGATCTACATAAATGACCTGGAGGAAGGTATAGCTGGTCTGATTAGCAAGTTTGCAGATGATACTAAGATTGGTGGAGTTGCACATAGCGAGGAGGCCTGTCAGAGAATACAACAAAATATAGATAGATTGGAGAGTTGGGCAGAGAAATGGCAGATGGAGTTCAATCCAGGCAAATGCGAGGTGATGCATTTTGGAAGATCAAATTCAAGAGCGGACTATATGGTCAATGGAAGGGTCTTGGGGAAAATTAATGTACAGAGAGATCTGGGAGTTCAGGTCCATTGTACCCTGAAGGTGGCAACGCAGGTTGATAGAGTGGTCAAGAAGGCATACAGCATGCTTGCCTTCATCGGACGGGGTATTGAGTACAAGAGTTGGCAGGTCGTGTTACAGTTGTATAGGACTTTGGTTCGGCCACATTTGGAATACTGCGTGCAGTTCTGGTCGCCACATTACCAGAAGGATATGGATGTTTTGGAGAGTGTGCAGAGGAGGTTCACCAGGATGTTGCCTGGTATGGAGGGTGCTAGCTATGAAGAAAGGTTGAGTAGATTAGGATTGTTTTCGTTGGAAAGACGGAGGTTGAGTGGGGACCTGATTGAGGTCTACAAAATTATGAGAGGTATGGACAGGGTGAGTAGCAACAAGCTTTTCCCAAGAGTGGGGGTGTCAGTTACAAGGGGTTACGATTTCAAGGTGAGAGGGGGAAAGTTTAAGGGAGATGTGCGTGGAAAGTTTTTTACGCAGAGGGTGGTGGGTGCCTGGAACGCTTTATCAGCGGAAGTGGTAGAGGCGGGCACGATAGCATCATTTAAGAGGCATCTAGACAGGTATATGAACGGGAGGGAACAGAGGGAAGTAGACCTTGGAAAATAGGCGACAGGTTTAGATAAAGGATCTGGATCGGCGTAGGCTGGGAGGGCTGAAGGGCCTGTTCCTGTGCTGTAATTTTCTTTGTTCTTTGTTCTTAACAAACTTGTTTTCCCAGACACCACCTTTGAGACCCTCAGTAAAATCTTTTTCAGTCTAGCCTTTTTTGCTAAGACCAAAAGATGCAGACACAACCAACAGTTCTTGTGTCAGTTCTAGGGGGCAGCACGGTAGCATGGTGGTTAGCATAAATGCTTCACAGCTCCAGGGTCCCAGGTTCGGTTTCCGGCTGGGTCACTGTCTGTGCGGAGTCTGCACGTCCTCCCCGTGTGTGCGTGGGTTTCCTCCGGGTGCTCCGGTTTCCTCCCACAGTCCAAAGATGTGCGGGTTAGGTGGATTGGCCATGCTAAATTGCCCGTAGTGTCCTTAAAAGTAAGGTTAAGGGGGGGAGGGTTGTTGGGTTACGGGTATAGGGTGGATACGTGGGTTTGAGTAGGGTGATCATGGCTCGGCACAACATCGAGGGCCGAAGGGCCTGTTCTGTGCTGTACTGTTCTATGTTCTATGTTCTATGTTCTAACAACAAGAGAGGAGATTTGGGAAAGAGCTATAGAAACGTAAGAGAAGAAAATACTCACTCCATCTGGCTGGACACCTGCAACTTTTTGCAGTGTAAAATCTGAACCAGACAATGCTCAATGTAAATAATGCCTTGCCCACATGATCTACAATGTATAAATATCGCATAATTTTTCAGTTGGGTAGAATCAGCTCCAGAGACCCTTCTTTGAGGTTGTGCTTGCTAATAAACAATCGTTCTGTATCTGTGTCTCCTCAAATTACTTTGTATAACAGTCTAGCACTGCACACCAGCGCTGCCAACTGGCACAATGACACAGTCTGTGCATCTGAGTAAACCAAATGCTGGGGGCTGGATTCTCAGATTTGGACACTATATCCCCACGACGTCATGAATACGGTGGAAGATGGGCAGGCACTGAAAGTGGAACAAGAACCTCGGAAGCACCGTCATTTTGACGGACTGAACCCTCCCCGCCAACGACAATGGCAGCATGTCCCACCTCTTGAACATCCATCTGATCCACAAGCCTGGTAAAATTATGCTTGTGAAGAGTCCCCCAGTCCCTGGCCACCTGCACCCCCAGGTACCTAAAACTCTCCCCCACCCTCCTAAGCGGGAGCCTACCAATCCCATCCTCTTGGTCCCCAGGGTGCACCACAAACACCTCACTCTTGCCTAGATTTAGTTTATAGCCTGAAAAGGTCCCAAACTCAGCTAGCAGATCATCGGCATACAACGACACCCACCGGGTCCGCCACATACAGCAGCAGGTCATCGGCATACAACGACACCCTATGTTCCTCCCCACCCCGCACCAAATCCCTCCACTTTCCCGAATCCCTCAACGCCATTGCCAACGGTTCAATTTCCAATGCAAATAACAAGGGGGACAGGGGGCAACCCTGCCTGGTCCCTCGGTAAAGCTGGAAGTACTCCGACCTCCTCCCATTCGTGGCCACACACGCCATCGGGGCCTCATATAGCAGCCTCACCCATCTAATAAACCCTTCACCAAATCCAAACCTCCCCAACACCTCCCATAAGTACCGCCACTCCACTCTATCGAAGGCCTTCTCTGCATCCAGCGCCACCACTATCTCAGCCTCCCCCTCAATCGCCGGCATCATGATGACATTCTACAACCTCCACACATTCGTGTTCAGCTGCCTTTCCTTAACAAAACCTGTCTGGTCCTCGTGTACAACCCCTGGCACACAGTCCTCAAGCCTGGTGGCCAGGATCTTTGCCAGCACCTTGGCATCCACATTAAGAAGAGGTATGGGCCTGTATGAACCACACTGCGGCAGGTCCAGGCTGGCTGGCACTGCCCAACCTTTTGGGGTACTACTGGGAGGCCAATGTGTCAATGGTGCGTAAATGGGTGATGGGGGGGGGGGGGGGGGCGGCGTGGAAAAGAATGGAGATGGCGTCTTGTAGAGGTACGAGCCTGGGTGCCTTGGTAACGGCGCCGCTGCCGCTCTCTCCTAAGAGGTATACCACGAGCCCGGTGGTGGCGGCGACCCTAAGAATCTGGGGACAGTGGAGATGGCAGAGGGGGGAAACAGGGGGCTCGATGGAGGCTCCATGAGGTGGAAACCATCGGTTCATCCCAGGGAACACCGAGGGGGGATTTAGGGTGTGGTATAGGGTGGGCATCAGTAAACTGAGGGACCTGTTTATTGGCGGGAGGTTTGCGGGCCTGGGGGAACTGGAAGATAAATTTGGGCTCCCCAAGGGAACATGTTCAGATACTTGCAGGTAAAGGCGTTTGCTAGGCGACAGGTGGAGGAATTTCCTTTGCTGCTCTCGCGGGGGGCGATGGACAGAGTGCTTTCGGGGGTGTGGGTCGGAGAAGGGAAGGTGTCTGACATTTATAAGGTAATGCAGGAGGTGGAGGAGTCGTCAGTGGAGGAGCTGAAGGCTAAATGGGAGTGGGAACTAGGGGAGCAGATAGAGGATGGGACTTGGGCGGATGCCTTGGAGAGAGTCAACTCTTCCTCTTCATGTGCGAGGCTTAGTCTCATCCAATTTAAGGTGCTGCATCGGGCCCATATGTCTGTGACTCGGATGAGTAGGTTCTTTGGGGGTGAGGACAGGTGCACCAGGTGTTCGGAGAGTCCAGCGAACCATGCCCATATAAGAACATAAGAACTAGGAGCAGGAGTAGGCCATCTGGCCCCTCGAGCCTGCTCCGCCATTCAATTAGATCATGGCTGATCTTTTGTGGACTCAGCTCCACTTTCCGGCCCGAACACCATAACCCTTAATCCCTTTATTCTTCAAAAAACTATCTATCTTTACCTCAAAAACATGTAATGAAGGAGCCTCAACTGCTTCACTGGGCAAGGAATTCCATAGATTCACAACCCTTTGGGTGAAGAAGTTCCTCCTAAACTCAGTTCTAAATCTACTTCCCCTTATTTTGAGGCTATGCCCCCTAGTTCTGCTGTCACCCGCCAGTGGAAACAACCTGCCCGCATCTATCCTATCTATTCCCTTCATAATTTTAAATGTTTCTATAAGATCCCCCCTCATCCTTCTAAATTCCAACGAGTACAGTCCCAGTCTACTCAACCTCTCCTCATAATCCAACCCCTTCAGCTCTGGGATTAACCTAGTGAATCTCCTCTGCACACCCTCCAGCGCCAGTACGTCCTTTCTCAAGTAAGGAGACCAAAACTGAACACAATACTCCAGGTGTGGCCGCACTAACACCTTATACAATTGCAACATAACCTCCCGAGTCTTAAACTCCATCCCTCTAGCAATGAAGGACAAAATTCCATTTGCCTTCTTAATCACCTGTTGCACTTGTAAACCAACCTTCTGTGACTCATGCACTAGCACACCCAAGTCTCTCTGAACAGCGGCATGCTTTAATATTTTATCGTTTAAATAATAATCCCGTTTGCTGTTATTCCCACCAAAATGGATAACCTCACATTTGTCAACATTGTATTCCATCTGCCAGACCCGAGCCCATTCACTTAACCTATCCAAATCCCTCTGCAGACTTCCAGTATCCTCTGCACTTTTCACTTTACCACTCATCTTAGTGTCATCTGCAAACTTGGACACATTGCCCTTGGTCCCCAACTCCAAATCATCAATGTAAATTGTGAACAATTGTGGGCCCAACACGGATCCCTGAGGGACACCACTAGCTACTGATTGCCAACCAGAGAAACACCCATTTATCCCAACTCTTTGCTTTCTATTAATTAACCAATCCTCTATCCATGCTACTACTTTACCCTTAATGCCATGCATCTTTATCTTATGCAGCAACCTTTTGTGTGGCACCTTGTCAAAGGCTTTCTGGAAATCCAGATATACCACATCCATCGGCTCCCCGTTATCTACTGCACTGGTAATGTCCTCAAAAAATTCCACTAAATTAGTTAGGCATGACCTGCCTTTTACGAACCCATGCTGCGTCTGCCCAATGGGACAATTTCTATCCAGATGCCTCGCAATTTCTTCCTTGATGATAGATTCCAGCATCTTCCCTATTACCGAAGTTAAACTCACTGGCCTATAATTTATGTTCTGGGCATGCCCGGCACTGGAAGAATTCTGGAAGGGGGTGGCGGGAACGGTGTTGAGGGTGGTTGGATCCAGGGTCAAACCAGGTTGGGGACTCGCGATTTTTGGAGTTGCGACGGAGCCGGGAGTGCAGGAGGCGAAAGAGGCCGGTGTGCTGGCCTTTGCGTCCCTAGTAGCCCGGCGGAGGATCTTGATGCAGTGGAAAGTGTGGAGACCTGGATCATTGACATAGCAGGATTTATAAAATTGGAGAGGGTCAAATTTGCCCTGAGAGGGTCAGGACAAGGGTTCTATAAACGGTGGCAGCCTTTTCTGGACTTTCTGGCTGAAAGATAGGTATTTTGGGCAATAGCAGCAGCAATCCGGGTGGGGGGGGGGGGGGGGGGGGGGAAGGAGGGTGTTCTTTATTGTTTCTACTGTTTATATTTTTTCTTTTTTTTTTCTATGGTTATTTAACTTAATAGAACATAGAACATGGAACAGGCCCTTCGGCCCTCGATGTTGTGCCGAGCAATGATCACCCTACTCAAACCCATGTATCCACCCTATACCCGTAACCCAACAACCCCCCCTTAACCTTACTATTAGGACACTACGGGCAATTTAGCATGGCCAATCCACCTAACCCGCACATCTTTGGTCTGTGGGAGGAAACCGGAGCACCCGGAGGAAACCCACGCACACACGGGGAGGACGTGCAGACTCCACACAGACAGTGACCCAGCCGGGAATCGAACCTGGGACCCTGGAGCTGTAAAGCATTTATGCTAACCATCATGCTACCGTGCTGCCCCACAATATTGTGTTAATTTAAGTTGGTGTTAATATGTTTTGTTTTTCATTGAGGATGGGTGAATATTTATGACTGTTATCATTATTGTTATTGTTGGTATTTTATTGCGGTTCGTTGTTGTTGTATAAATACAAAATTTTTCAATAAAAATTATTTTTTTAAAAAATGAATACGGTGGAAAACTGACACAAAACGGCCATCGATTCCCCATTTTGCTGGGGACTAGCAGGAAGTCAGCACCGAGTTCCCGGCCCTAGCTGTCAATGCGCCCCGGAGAATTGCCAGGTCTGTGGCCGTGCCATGCAGCATGGCAGCGGTCGCTCGGAGACCAGACCACAAAATAGTTCCCCCCCTTTGGCCAACTCATGCGTCCCAGACCGCCCCACCACAGTGCCCCCAGCCCCAAATATGTCCAGCCCTGCCCGCAGATCAGCCCACTCCTGACTGTGGCGGCGCTGGACTGAGTCTGCAGCCACCACGCTGAGTTCCTGATGGGTGAGACCACACGCGACCCACTCGGGAACTCGGCTGGTTGGGGACGGAATATCACGGGGCGAGCCTCAGCCAACATTCGATGACCGTGGATATAGCATGCGGCGCACTCTCCGAGTATGTTGCTTTTCAAGTGGCGGAGCATCGCAAAAGTGTCGCCACGTCCCCCATTTTGGCACCCATTGTGCTTTAAAAGGTGGCTGTTGGGGATGGGGGTTGGGCGATGTGCCAGCTGCGGCAGCCCAATCAGTGTTTCGCACAATGTAACTAGTTATGTGTTGTTAGCTGTTTATCCTAAACAATGTCCCCTGTTTACTTTTTGCTGTTCATAACCTATTTGTTCAAGTGTGGAGTATCTTTTTAAGATGTGGTTATGCTTCATAGAATTCTTACAAAATCCCTACAGTGCCATTCGGCCCATCGGGTCTGCACCTACCCTTCGAATGAGCACTCCGCCCACTTACCAGTATCCACCTCACTCTTTCACCGAAAACCCATGACACATCCCTGGATATTAAGGGGCAATTAAGCATGGCCAATCCACCTAACCTGCACGTCTTTGAACTGTGGGCGGAAACCGGAGCACCTGGAGGAAACCCACGCAGACACGGAGAGATCGTGCAATCTCCGCACAGACAGTTAACTGAGGCCCGAATTGAACCCAGGTCCCGGGCGTTGTGAGGCAGCAGTGCTAACCACTGTGCCACCGTGCCACCCACAGATGGAACTTTATTCCTAACTCCTCGAACAGTCATACAGGTGTGTCACTCTTCCTGCTTATCTGTGAGCGTCTGACTCTTTACATGTTATCAGAATACCAGCTTACTTATGGCCTTGCATATTAGGTATGTGGGTCTCCTAGCAACTAGATCGTTATCCGGGTATAGAATGATTCTTGATCTGTGTGTTTTTCATTGTTCTGCAATTTTAGTATTTACTGTCTTTGAATTACTGAGGCAAGATTCACTACATCCTCCCCATCAACATTTTTCTGTATATTTTCTCTGTAGTTGCAATACTGTAGCAAAGCAAGCTTGACATACCTGACCATTAGTGCCACACTGTAATACACTAAAACCTGTCATTCTGCTGAATTCTGTCATGCCTATTATTTGATGCAGGCCTGTTACACACATTATTCAAACTCATTTTCTCATGTTTATAGCTAGTTCTGTCACATCAATCATTATACATAATTCTGTAACACCTAGCATTATGTCTTACACATATATTTAACATCAGTCTATTCTTTGACCTAATTCTGCCACATCTATCATTCTGTGGAAGTTTGTGGCAGGTATTATTCTAAATAGTTCACTAACTCCTTTTACACCCATCAGTCCACCAAATGCCATCATACCTAGCATTCTAATGAAGTATTGCACCTATTGTTTCACCGAATTATCTTACATCCATTGTTCTAACAAACTCTGTCATACAAATTATTCTACGTGTTTCTTATATTATGTCTACTCCTTACTCTGACAATACTATCACCGAACTAAACCAGCCCTAGGTACTGGGAATGACAAAGGCACACTCTACCCAGTCAGCCCTGCAAAGATCTCCTCCTTAGTATGTGCCAAAATTGGGAGAGCTGCCCCACAGAATAGACAAGCAGCCTGAAACAGTCGTACTCGCTGAATCATACCCAACAGCCAATGCTCCAGACTCCTCTGTTACCCATCCCACTACCAGAACAGACCCACCACGTGGCAACGCAGTGCTAGAGGCGGCTGATGCAACCATCAATTCGCATGAGACGGAGAGTTGAAGTGAACAGTTGTTTTAATCAGCTAGAACTGTGCCTGCCTGTGACTGCTCTGCACTGAGAGCCACCTACAGGGCAGCAGATCTATATACCTCTCCCGAGGGTGCGGAGCCAGGGGTGGAGCCCACAGGTCACCAACAAGATACAATGCAATGTAATGTAATACAATGGTCCATAGGTGGCACCCACCAGGGCATCAACATAGTACACTTAATGTAATGTAATACAGCGGTGAATGGTTGCCGTAATACATTCACCACATTCACCCCCTGTTAAAAAAATTGAAGTCCAGCGGGGGTGAAGTGGCTCACAGGTTGAGTCTGTCTGGCACCTTGATCGTGCGCTGCAATCGCCTGAGCTCTGGTTTCTCTGTGGGCACGGGTATTGAACTCGTCGCTGCAGGCACGGGTGTTGACTCCGGGAGCGTGTCTTCTAGAGCTTCATTCCTGTAGGTCGGCGATGGGGGGAGGGGGTGTAAGTAGAAGGGGTGTAGGCCATGCAGGGGCGGGGGCGATGTTCGGGGTAGGGTGGGGGGAGGGGAGGTTAGGTGATGGTCATCGGGGAACCTGCGGGTGCCAGGTCCCGGAGGGAGACTATATCTTGTCGGCCGTTGTAGTCTGTCACGTAGGCATACTGGGGGTTGGCGCGAAGGAGCGAGACCCTCTCGACCAGGGGGTCGGACTTATGGCTCCTCATGTGTTTTCGGAGGAGTACAGGCCCTGGTGTCGTCAGCCAGGACGGAAGCGAGACCCCGGAGGTAGATTTCCTAGGGAAAACAAATAGGTCATGAGGTGTCTCATTCGTGGCCGTGCAAAGGAGTGACCTAATGGAGTGGAGCGCGTCGGGGAGGACCCCCTGCCAGCAGGAAACTGGGAGACTCCTAGACCATAGGGCCAGGAGGATGGCCTTCCATACCGTTGCATTCTCCTTCTGCACCTGTCCGTTTTCTCGGGGGTTGTAACTGGTAGTCCTACTCGAGGCGATGCCCTTACCAAGCAGGTACTGACGCAGTTCGTTGCACTGCGGCACTGTAGCACAGTGGTTAGCACTGTTGCTTCACAGCACCAGGGACCCAAGTGAGACTCCTGGCTTGGGTTAATGTCTGTGCGGAGTCTGCACGTTCTCCCCAAGTCTGCGTGGGTTTCCTCCGGGTGCTCCGGTTTCCTCCCACAAGTCCCAAAAGACGTGCTGTTAGGTGAATTGGACATTTTGAATTCTCCCTCTGTGTATCCGAACAGGTGCCGGAATGTGGCGACACGGGGCTTTTCACAGTAACTTTATTGCAGTGTTAATGTAAGCATACTTGTGACACTAATAAAGATTATTATTGTACAGTGTGGAGGTAGTTTTTAAAAAATAAATTTAGAATTAGAATTAGAACAGTACAGCACAGAACAGGCCCTTCGGCCCTGAATGTTGTGCCGAGCAATGATCACCCTACTCAAGCCCACGTATCCACCCTATACCAGTAACCCAACCACCCCCATTAACATTATTTTTTAGGACACTAAGGGCAATTTAGCCTGGCCAATCCACCTAACCCGCACATCTTTGGACTGTGGGAGGAAACCGGAGCACCCGGAGGAAACCCACGCACACACGGGGAGGACATGCAGACTCCGCACAGACAGTGTCCCAGCCGGGAATCGACCCTGGGACCCTGGAGCTGTGAAGCATTGATGCTAACCACCATGCTACCATGCTGCCCAATTAGAGTACGCAATTCATTTTTTTTTCCAATTAAGGGGTAATTTAGCGTGACCAATCCACTTACTCTGCACATCTTTGGGTTGTGAGAGCGAAGCCCACGCAAACAAGTGGAGAATGTGCAAACTCCACATGGATGGTGACCCAGAGTCGGGATTGAAAATGGGACCTCAGCACCATGAGGCAGCAATGCTACCCACTGTGCCACCATGCTGCCCGTGTGGAGGTAGTTAACCTGGGAGTTATCAACATTGACTCTGGAATTCATGAAGTCTGGAATATCACTAGTTCAAACATGACATCAAGGCAGCATTTGGCCAGGTGTGGCATCAAAGAGTCCGAGCAAAACTGGAGTCAATGGAAATTGGGGTAAAGCTCCCCACCAGTTGGAGTCATTCCTCGGTTACCATTAATTAGATACTGAACTGGACCGGCCATTTAACTGATGTGGCTACAAGAGCAGATCAAAGGCTGGAATTCTGTAGAGAATAACTCACTTCCTGACTTGTCAAAATCTATCCATCATCTACAAGGTACAAATCAAGAGTGTGATGGAACACTCTCCACTGACTAAATGAGTGCAGCTCCAACAACATGAAGAAACTTGACAACATCTAGGACGAAGCAGCCTGTTTGATTGGCACACCATCATTCACTCACATAAAAGGATAAGAAACAGGCCGGGAGTGGGAATCAGAACAGTAAGCCAGTATGTGGATACACCGACTAGGAAAACCCGATCCAACCCATCAACCTTCTCTGTTCCGCCTCTAATATGAGTATATTCTTCCTTAAAGATGGAGACTAAAACTGCACAAAGTATTCCTGATGTGGTCTCAGCAAAACCCTGTACAACTGGAGTGAGATGTCTCCATTCTTGTTCTCCAATCTCCTTGTGATAAAGGCCAACATTACATTTGTCTTCCTAATTGCTTTATGCACCTGCATGCAAACATTCTGGGATGGATTCTCCGTCAGCGGGTTCCTCCACTTCGCCGGCACACACTCACACTCACAGAATTGGAAAGACGTCCCACAACCGCCGAGAGCAGGAGAAGACAGGAGGGCTCCACCGAAGAGAGACTCTCCTGAGTTGCGGTTCCCACGTGTCAACCCCCCCCCCCCCCAACACCACCCCCACACCACCATCACCCCTACACCATCCTCACCCTCTGCCTCACATCACCCTCCCCCTACCCTCACCTCCACAGGACTCTTACCCTACACCACCCCCACCGTCACCACCCCCACCTCCTCCCACACGCTTACCCCCAATCCCCCCCCCCCCCCACCACGACCACCACCCCAGGCCCACGATCTAATCATGAATCTTGTCTTGTGTCTTCCAGGAGCAGCTGGAGATGGTGTGGGTCCATTCATTGACCCCCGCCCCCAGCCAGTGCACATCCGGAGCCCCCCCCCCATGAGCCAAGCAGCGACGACTAGAGCAGCTCGGGTGGCAGCCCTCCGCCCGAGACTGAGGAGACCCCGGAGCTCGAGTTCGAGGATGACAGTGATTTTCCGTCACAGCTGTCTCCAACAGCATCTACCATCCCAGAGACAGTCACCTCGGTTGGGCATGTTAGTGAAGAGGCTCCTGGGACACTACCTGGTGCGTACCACACAGCTGAACCAGTACAGCAGGTGGAGGTAGGAGCACTCGAGGGGGCGGTTGGCCCCAGGAACTAGCTGCCTTCCAGATGGGTCTCGGGTTTCTCGGACAGACAGTCCCATCGATTGTGGAGACGCAGATGCAGCGCTGGGGATTGTTGGTAAGCATCCAGCACCTGCAGGTGCAGTTGGAGGAGTCCAACCATGTGCAGCAGCAGGAATATGTGCCTTCATTGGATGGGGTATCGGGTATAAAAACTGACAAGACATACTATAGATGTATAGAACCTTGCTAAGCCCGCATTTGGAATATTGCACAAATGTCTGGTCGCCACACTATCAGAAGGATTTGGAGACTTTGGAGAGGGTGCAGGGGTGGTCTAGAGGGTGTTGGCTATGTGGAGAGGCTGAATAGACTCAGACTGTCTTCATTAGAAAGACGGAGGTTGAGGGGTGACCTGATGGATGTCTACAAGATTATGAGGGGCATGGATAGAATGGATGGGCTGGCACTCTTTCCCAGGGTGGAAGGGTCAGTCACCGTGGGGCATAGGTTTAAGGTCTGTGGGGCAAAGTTTAGAAGAGATGTGCGAGGTATGTTTTTTTCAGAAGGTGGTGAGTGCCTGGAATGCGTTGCCAGGGGAGGTTGTGGAAGTAGATACATAGATTATCATAGAATTTACAGTGCAGAAGGAGGCCATTCGGCCCATCGAGTCTGCACCGGCTCTTGGAAAGAGCACCCTAACCGAGATCAACACCTGCACCCTATCCCCATAACCCAGTGTGTGTTTTGGACACTCAGGGCAATTTATCATGGCTAATCCACCTAACCTGCACATCTTTGGACTGTGGGAGGAACCCGGAGCACCCGGAGGAAACCCACGCACACACAGGGAGGATGCGCAGACAGTGACCCAAGCCAGAATCGAACCTCGGACCCTGGAGCTGTGAAGCAATTGTGCTAACCACCATGCTACATTAACGATGTTCAAAAGGCATCTTGACAAACAGATGGGTAGGATGGTTTTCGAGCGATATGGTGCAAGGAAGCACTGAGAGTTTCAGAAAATATTGGTATCATGACCAGTACAGGCTTAGTGGGCCGTATTCTTTCTTGTTCTTTGTTCTTTTACGTAGGGTTCAGGCAGGTACGGGAGACAGATTTCCTCTCTATGTTAGACCTACCAAAATGCATTGCCTCACATTTGTCTCGATTAAACTCCATTTGCCATTTCTCTGTCCAAGTCTCCAAACTATCTATATCCTGCTGTATCCTCTGACAATCCTTAAAATTATCTGCCACTCCATGATGTCATCCGCGAAGTTACTAATCAGATCAGCTACATTTTACTCCTAATCGTTTATTTAGACCACAAACATGATCTCCCCTTCCCAAAACCATGCAGTCTATTGCTAATGACTCTGACTCCACCACCTCTGCTGGCAGTGCATTCCATGCACCCGCCACTCTCTATGTAAAGAACCTGCCTCTGACATCTCTCCTTTCTTCCTCCAATCACCTTAAAATTATCACCTCTCATGACAGCCATTTCTGCCCTGGGGAAAGGTCTCTGGCTATCCATTCTATCCATGCCTCTCATCCCCTTGTACACCTCTATCAAGTCATCTCTCTTCCTTCTTCGCTCCAGTGAGAAAAGCCCTAGCTCCCTCAGCCTTTCTTTATAAGACATGCCCTCCAGTCCAGGCAGCATCCTGGTAAATCTCCTCTGCACCATCTCCAAAGCATCTACATCCTTCCTATAATGAGGCGACCAGAACTGGACACAATATTCCAAGTGTGGTCTAACTAGGGTTTTATAAAGCTGCAAAAAAACCGTGCGGCTCTTAAACTCAATCCCCCTGTTAATGAAAGCCAACACACCATATGCCTTCTTAACAACCCTATCAACCTGGGTGGCAACTTTGAGGGATCCATGTAAGTGCACCCCAAGGTCCCTCTGTTCCTCTACACTTCCAAGAATTCTGCCTTTAACCCTGTATTCAGCATTCAAAATCTACCTTCCAAAATGAATCACTTCACATTTATCAAGGTTGAACTCCATCTGCCATTTCTCAGCCCAGCTCTGCATCCTGTCAATGTCCTGTTCTTACCTGTTGTTACCTACACTATCTACAACTCCACCAACCTTCGTGTCATTGGCAAACTTACTAACCCACCCTTCCGCTTTCTTATCAAAGTCATTTATAAAAACTACAAAGAGCAGAGCTCCCAGAACAGATCCCTGCGGACACCACTGGTCACCGACCTCCAGGCGGAATACTTTCCATCCACTACCACTCACTGTCTGCTTTCAGCCAGCAAATTCTGTATCCAGATAGCCACATTTCCCTGTATCCCATGCCCCCGGACTTTCTGAATGAACCTACCATGGGGAATCTTATCAAATGCTTTAATGAAATCTATACACACCACATCCACTGACCGACCTTCATCAACGTGTTTCCTCACATCCTCAAAGAACTCAGTGAGGCTTGTGAGGCATGATCTGTCCCTCATAAAGCCATGCTGACTATTTTTAATCAAACTATGTTTTTCTAAATAATCATAAATCCTGGACGGGATTTCCCCCCCCCCCCCCCACCACCGCCGGGTGGGAGAATCGTCGGAACGCCGCGTAAATCGCGCCACACCGCCCCAACCCCCGCATGCGATTTCCCACCCCCCCCCCCCCCCCGAAACCAGCACCACGCAAATCGTGACGTGCCGCTCGGAGAATCGCCGCAAACGCAGAAATCGCCTCCCACACTTCCCGTAGTAACCTTGGGTATATCCTGTCTGGTCCAGGGTACTTATTTATCCTGATGCTTTACAAAATGTCCAGCGCATCCTCCTTCTTAATATCAACCTGTTCGAGCCTATTAATCTGGTTCACGCTGTTCTCATGAGCAACAAGATCCCTCTCTCCAGTGAATACTGAAGCTAAATATTCATTTAGGGCCTCCTCCATCAGACTCTAGGTACAAGTTCCCTCTAATCATGGTGTTTGTGTGTGTGTGTGTTGGGGGGGGGGGGGGCGGGTTGGGGGGGGGGGTACTCACCCTGCCATGACGAGGTCATTGACCTTCTTTTGGCATTGGGCGCCTGTCCTTGGTGTTACAGCCACAGCGCTGACGGCCTCTGCCACCTCCCTCCTGAGGCGTGGAGCGACCCTGTGGCCGTGTCCCCCATAGCCCCCATCCCCCATATCCCCATTACATAGCCCCCATCCCCCATAACCCCATCCCCATATCCCGCATCCCCCATATCCCCATATCCCACATAGTCCCCATATCCCCCATATCCCTCATATCCCCCATCCCCCATATCCCCATCCCCATATCCCGCATCCCCCATATCCCCATATCCCCCATAATCCCCATATCCCCCATATCCTTCATATCCCCCATCCCCCATATCCCATCCCCATATCCCACATCCCCCGTATCCCCATATCCCCATAACCCCCATATCCCCCCACCCCCATAACCCCCCTATCCCGTATCCCCCATATCCCCATATCCCCCATAACCCCCATATCCCCACCCCCCATATCCCTCATATCCCTCATCCCCCATATCCCCATAACCCCCATATCCCCATCCCCATATCGCCATATCCCCCATAACCCCCATATCCCCATATCCCGTATCCGCCATATCCCCCCACCCCCATAACCCCCATATACCCTATCCCTCATATCCGCCATCCCCCATATTCCCCCTTCCCCCATATCCCCCAGTTCTCCCATATCCCCCATATCCCCCATTTCCCCCTTGCCACCGATCCCTGTCTGTGTGTCTAACCATGCATGCGGTATTGTGTATTGCAGGACCAAGCGTCGAGGCCCCAGTCCCCGCGGATGCCGACCGCCCCAGGACGATCCAGGGCGGCCATGAGACAGGGAGAGACCCGGCCCCTCCAACATATGATGCCCCCAGGACGCCCCAGGGTGGCCACAAGTCAGGGGGAAACCCGGAGCACCAGGGAGACAACACCCCCATCTCGTGCGAGTGCCGGCGGGCCAGACCCAGCGACGAGGGGGGCAGCCACAGGCCCCAGTCGCAGCCGACGCAGGACAACCCCTACCCAGGACACCCCTACCCAGGATGCCCCTACCCAGGACACTGACGCACAGGACACTGACGCAGAGGACACTGACACACAGCGGATGGGTGGACAAGAACCACCACTCCAGGGGACCATGGACTTTGGGTCGGATGAGGACTACGACATTACGCCATTGCTTTCTCCGACACCCTCCACCATCGCAGAGACACTCACCTCGATTGGGCACTTTAGCAATGGGGCTTCTGGTACACTAACTGGTGCAAACAACACAGCCGTACCGGTACAGCAGGTGGAGGTAGGAGCTGAGGGGCCGGGAGGTCGGAGGGCATCCCGGCGCGAGCAACCATCTGCCGCTCAGACGGTTCCCGTGTTCCTGGAGTTACCAAACCCACCCATAGACCCGATGCAGCCACGGACCAAGAAACGATCGAAGGGGGTGACGGCTGGCAGTTGCAGACGAAGGTGGAGGAGTGGCGCCGGTCATATGTGCCACCCAGGCTGAAACTGCAAGGATGGTGTCCACGGTGGAGGCAATGGGGGTGACGGTGTCAGACATGGGGAGCAGTATGCAAGGCCTGCGCTTTCCGTGCAGGCAGCGTCTGTGGCCCAGGACATGGCTGCCCTCTCACAGGAAGCAATGAGCCAGAGTCAGCGGCAGATCGCAGAGGCCCTCAACGTTGTGGCCCAGTCCCAGCAGGCCATCGCTGAGAGCATCGGTACCATTGCCCAGGTGCTGGCCGGCGTCGCTCAGACACAGACAGGGATGGCCAACTCCCTGAGCTCCATGGCTGCAAACCTACAGACCCTTGTCAATATCAGCACGGGCCTCCAGGACTGGCAGTGCCAGGTGTCAGGTGGGCGTCGGATGGTCGGTCCGTTCGCATCCCCAACCCATCGGGCACCCCGAGGGAGGGGGAGGTGCTGGGGCCCAGTCTGGGTCCCCCTGTAGGGGAGGTCCCGGAACACCGCAACACCTCGGACTCCTGCCCCCCCCCCCCTCCCCCCCTGTACAGACTCTGTATTTTAGTGTATTGATTATCAAAATTATACAGACTCTGTATTTCAGTGTATTGATTATCAGAATTATACAGACTCTGGCCGCGATTCTCCGCTCCCCACGCCGCGTGGGAGAATCGCGGGAGGGCCCCCCGACTAAGTTCACGCCCCCTGGCGCCTCCCGCGATTCTCCCACCCCCGCTTGGAAGAATCGCCGCTCGCCGTTTTTCTCGCCGAGCGGCGATACTCCGACCCGGATGCGCCGAGCGGCCTGCCGTTCGCGACCGGTTCACGTCAACGGCAACCACACCTGGTCGATGCCATCGTGAAAACTCCATGAGATGCCCGTTTGGGGCTTGTAGGGGCCTGGTGGGGAATGAGCACCACGAATGTGCTCGGGAGGGGACAGGCCGGCCGTCTCAGTCGGACGCACTATTTCCATTCCGCCGCCCCGCAAGATCAAGCCGCCGCGTCTTGCGGGGCGGCTGAGGGGAAAGATGGCCACCGCACATGCGTGGGTTGGAGACAGCCCTCTCGCATCACTCTTGGCGCGCCGCCCGGCGGCCGAGAGTTATGGAGCGCCGCTCCTAACCCCGTCGGGAGGGGAGAATAGGGGGCGAGGAGCTGCCTCCGAGGCCGTCGTGAAACTCGGATTTTTCCCGGGAGAAATTGCGCCCTCTGTATTTCAGTGTATTGATTATCAGAATTGTACAGACTCTGGGTGGAATTGATAAAGGGACCCGCACTTCTGGTTGGGAGCCACGCATGCGCATGGCGGTGGCCTTTGGCGGCCGCTCCGCGCGACATGGCGGACTCGCACCACGGAGCAGCCCTGAAAATATAGGCATCCCCGAGATCACGTGCACCCGCAGATCGGTGGCCTCTGTAGCCACCTGGGTTGGCCACTTCCCTAGTTTAAAATGGAGATTCGCAAAGAACACAGGGAAAAATGCACAGGCTCAGAGAAGCAAGCAGTTTGCAAAGTTTTCCTGTATATTCGACTTGCAGAAAGCAGACAGCATTGAAACCAGCAATCTGAATATTAATGAGTGATTCCCGGGCACAATGGTAACAATCGAGAACGGTCAAAACAAGTCAGACTCCTCGGCGCCAGCAGGAGTCCAAGACAAAAGAGGCTAACGAGCACCCAAGGAACGCCCAACGATCAGGGAACAACCCCAGTATTGGGGAATTCAAACCGATCGATTGGGACATGATCCAATCAATTGGAGGCAGGAACGGGGTCCGCCCAAAAGGGGCACGAAGCCCCTGGGGCTTATAAAAGACAGGTCCCAAGTTCAATTCACCCTCTTAGCCGGCCCTCTCAGCAGAACATCTTAGCAGCTTGGAAGAACTCTTGACCGTGAGAAGGAGAGGCCTAGCTAACAGCTACACCGACAAGTAAGTGTCCAGTCAACACACACTACGAGATAGGCCCTCCTGACCCTTAGTCCGTACCAGTTGGAAGCCCGCAGCCCCAGGATTGAACAAGAGGCCATTGTTCCCTGACCCAGTGGATTATTTTCCAAAGATAAGTATTGGCCTGTAGTGGTAGAGATTTGTAGTGTTTATGCATGAGTAGCGATTAACTGTGTATATAATAAACGTGTTTTGATTTGAACCTTACTAATTGGTGTACTGAGTCATTGATCAGCACTTGAACTTGAACCTCGCGGCGGTATCATAAAGATACCTGGCGACTCTAGAGCAAGGTAATAAAACAGAGCCAATTGAGTGTAAAGCCCACTCACCAGAACGAGCAACACCCCCGATCGTTAGCCTGGCCATCCCTGAGGCCTCCCCCCCTGGTAAAGCATCCCCCGGCCCCACCAGGGTGGCCGCGGACTGAGTCCGCAGACGCCGACGACCGTTCCCGATAGGCAAAACGTGGTTCGAACCATGTCGTCGGGAACTTGGCCAATTTTCGTCGGTAAAACGCGGAGGTGGGCCTCTATCGATGGCCCCCTACCCACACCGCATAGACCGCGCATGCGTGATCTGCACCGATTCTCTGTGGACCGGAGGGGCATTGCGCCAGTTTCAGGCGTAAAGCCCATTCTCCACCCCCGCGCCGATCGCGATTTTGGCGCGGAGCCTCGGAGAATTCCGCCCAGTGTTTTTCACTGTATTTCTTAGTGGGATTACACAGACTCAATTTCAGTGTATTGATGAACAGAATTACACAGATTTAGTATTTCACTATATTGATCATTGGGATTACACAGACTCAGTATTTCAATGTATTGATCATCTGGATTACACAGACTCATTATTTCAATGTATTGATTACCGCGATTACACAAACTCAGTATTTCAATGTATTGATTACCACGATTACACAAACTCAGTATTTCAATGTATTGATTACCGCAATTACACAGACTCAGTACTTCAATGTATTGATAATCGGGATTACACAGACTCAGTATTTCACTGTATTGATCATCGGGATTATACAGACTCAGTATTTCAATGTATTGATCATCGGAATTACACAGACTCAGTATTTCACTGTATTATCATCGGGATTACACAGACTCAGTATTTCAATGTATTGATCATCGGGATTACACAGACTCAGTATTTCACTGTATTGATCATCGGGATTACACAGACTCAGTATTTCAATGTATTGATCATTGGGATTACTCGGACTCAGTATTTCACTGTATTGATCATTGGGATTACACGGACTCAGTATTTCAATGTATTGATAATTGGGATTACACAGACTCAGTATTTCAATGTATTGATCATCGGGATTACACAGACTCAGTATTTCAATGTATTGATTATCTGGATTACACAGACTCAGTATTTCAATGTATTGATCATCGGGATTACACAGACTCAGTACTTCAATGTATTGATCATCGGGATTACACAGACTCAGTATTTCACTGTATTGATCATTGAGATTACACAGACTCAGTATTTCAATGTATTGATCATCGGGATTACACAGACTCAGTACGTCAATGTATTGATCATCGGGATTACACAGACTCAGTACTTCAATGTATTGATCATCGGGATTACACAGACTCACTATTTCACTGTATTGATCATCAGAATTACACAGACTCAGTATTTTAATGAATTGATCACCGGGATTACACACACTCAGTCTTTCAATTAATTGATCATTGGGATTACACAGACTCAGTATTTTAATGAATTGTTTATGTGCATTACATATACTATTTTGGAAGTGACTTGTCTCATACACGTTTAGTGATATTGAACCAGAATGACCAGAGAGCTCCGGCAAGCCAGCAAAATAACAATTGGTGGAAACTGGAGGCATAAACTGTTTTTTCATGGAAAAAACAATTGTCTGCATTTGAATAAAAGAATGTACATCTGATCATCTGAAACAAATTAGAATGAAACTACACACAGTGAAGGGAAATAGGGTAAATTTGTAGATGGTGCTCCTTGTATCAGTTACCATAGTAATGGAAAATCCCCTTTATAATTTCTCAGTAGGTATTAAGTGCTCCAGATAAACAGGATTTTCTCCGACGAATGTTAATAGAATTGGAACAAGGCTCAGTTTAGTGTGTGAAATACTGTTATGTCTGAACTGAGTGTGGCAAGTGTGTAATGGATTAAAATATGTGTATGACTGTTCTTGTGCCTGTGCATATACGGATGTGAGGATGTGTGTGAATATTTATATGTATGTTTTTATGCTTGAATGAGTGGTGGGATGTGTGTGTGTATGTGTTGGTGTGTCTTTGTTTTGATGCTTGTATGTTATTCTTTCTGTTTTTTCTGTGTGGGTTTTGTACAAGAGCATGTTTATGTGTGTGCATATTCATGTTTCTCTGTGTGTGTCTGTGAGTGTTTTTGTGTATGTTTCTGTGTGTGCGCTGCTGTATGTGTGTGTGTGTGTGTCTATGTTTCTGTGTGTGTGTGTGTGTGTGTTTCAGTGTGTGTGTGTGCATTTCTGTGTGAGTGTGGTTGTTTCTGTGTGAGCATGTGCATTTATGTGTATATTCCTATGTGTACATGAGTGTGTCTGTGTTTCTGTGTTTTTTTAATTCATTCATAGGAATTGAGCATTGCTGGCTTGGTCACATCCCTCAGAGTCAACCACATTGCTGTGGGTCTGGAGACACATTTGGCCAGACCAGGTAAGGATGGCAGATTTACTTCCCTAAAGGACATTAGCGAACCAGGTGGGTTTTTACAACAATCGGTTTCATGGTCATCATTAGACTTTTAATTCCAGATTTTTTGTTGGATTCAGATTCCACCATCTGCCCGGGCAGGATTCGAACCTAGAGCATTACCCTGGGTTTCTGGATTATTAGTCTAGTAACAATGTCACTACACCACTGCCTCCTGAGTGTGTGTGTGTTTCTGGGTATATTTTTCTGTGAATGTTTGTGTCTCTTTGTGGCTGTTTCTGTGTGTGTATGTTTCAATGAACAAATAAAAACAAAGAACCATACAGCACAGGAACATGCCGTTCCTGAGTATGTGTAAGTGCTTCTCTGTGTGTGTGTATAAGTGTTTGTGTGTGTGTGAGTCCGTCCATTTGTGTGTGTTTCTTGTGTGTTTCTGCACGTGTGTGTTTTTGTGTGCGTATTTCTGTGTGTATATGTTTCTGTGTGCACCTGTTTCTGTATGTGCATGTCTCTGTGTGTGTGTTTCTGTGTGTGCTTGTTTCTGTGTGCCATTTTGGTGTGTGAGTGTTTCTGTATGTACGTGTTCTGTGTGTGGATGTTTCTGTGTTGAGTGCATGTTTCTGTCTGTGCGTGTTTCTATCACAGTGTGTTTATGTGTGTTTTTCTATGTGCTCATATATCTGCAGCGTGTGAGAAAGAAAATGTGATGCAAATCTTTGTGTGCCTGTAAGTATTTCAGTTTGTGTGTTTCTGCCTATGTTTCTGCATGTTTCTGTGCATGCATGTCTTTATTTGTGTGTGAGTAAGTGTGTCTGTGCATCCTCTGATTTGAACAGGTCAGACATCACTGAATCCACCTCCGGGGAATCTGATGTGCCACTGTCAGTGGGGGAGAAAAAGCAGCAAACATATATAATCTTCTCTTTCTAGAAACAACATCTCCCAGACACACTGTGGGATATTAGTGAGACTGCAGCAGCACGAGGATATGTATTTAAAAAAAAATCCCGGCACTGGTAAGAGCTGAGCGATTGCTTATTGTGTAGTCTGCTTGCAGTGGTAGTCTGGCTGCTGTTTGAGCTGAATGCAGTGTGCTCAGTCAGAGGAGAGGAGATGTTGGAATTTGTGATTCCAATCACAGACAAAATAATAATCAAGGATTGTCTGAAAAAAGTCATCATCTTCAAACGTCAGTATCCAGCTTGTTGGAAGAGTCAGAGTGCAATAACTATGGATCTGGAAATGTGTTAATGCATGGGGTCTGAATCCAACATTTTGGAATCTGAACTGAATCAATTTATTTGAAAAATACGTTCTGAGGTTGAACTACAGAAGGGACGGTTCCACAAAATGTCTTAGAGGTCTAGCTACAGAGAATGAAGAGAGAGGGAGTGAGAGAGAAAGAGAGGAATAACCAGGAATACAGGATGGATGAAACAAAGTATTTGTTGCCAGATATCCAAAGGGTGTTGTGAATATAAATCATTTTTAAAGGTGAGCAGTATTACATACTAGTTTAAAATTCTTTTTGTGTTTGAAAATATTGTAAAACATTCAGTCAAACTATGAGGCAAAACTTGGGCCCCGCAGGGAAGAATGATTCTGGCTGTATTCTTAGAATGTGCCATTAACATATCATGTCCAGCGAGTCACAAATAAGTCCCTCATGAAAATAATAATTCAGCAATTCGATGTGATGACTTTGATTCTGAGCTATCAGTTAGGGGCTTTAAAATATGTTCAACAAAACACCCCAAAAATGATGTTCAAAATTCAAGTTCACAAAAGGAGATGCTTATTTTTGTTGCTGGGCTGTACTGAGCCTGGATTAATGTTTTTTTTTAAAAACACTGTTAAAAACTGTCATAAACTTATAGCTCAGGGAATGTTATGTAGCCCCAAGCAGAGAGACTGCATTTAAAAAATGTACCTATAATTGATCATTCATCCAACTGATTGTTTATAAAGAAACAGAAATCTCTTCCAAATCATGTACATGTTTCTGCTGCTCTAATCACTGCTGGATTCATTTCTGCAGCTTCCCCCATAAATTCAGTGTATAGCACAGGCTGCCAACCCTGTTTGACTTTTCATTGTGCTTTTCATGGTCGGATATGATGTAGACATGCATGCAGTAAAAATGATTGGGCATTACACTGATTGAGCCAAGTGTTTGTGGCATTTGCAAATTTAAAATAGAATTTTGGTGTAGGATTTGAAGATTTGATCAGTTTTAATTGTTGCAACAAGGCAGGTATTTTCCTCCCCACTGCTGCTATGTTTATGTTGTGCACATCTGCACCTCGTTGTATTTTGTCACAGTAGGAGCTCAGATGGGCTCATCTGATTGCTTGTAGACATGGTGCGGACTCTGAATACACCAGCTGTCAAAAGCATCCCAGCCCTCAGAGTTGACAAAAAGTGACCTCTTATTTAACGCAATGTAATTGTGAGTACAGACCTTATGCACACCCCAACATTAAACATTTTGTCCTCTTTCTGTTTGGCAACAAAATAAACGACTGACGTGATTTACTGTATAAATGTCTTTGATTTATTTCTGAAATCCAGTAGCACTGACTATACAGCAGGCACAACTCACAGTTGTTTCTAAGCAGCAGTGTCAATAATCAAACAGAGACAACTAACCAAGGTGCTTATTTGAAATGCAAAATATCCCCTCACTATACAATTTAAGGAAACACGCTCTCGTACGAGATATGTTTATCCTTTCATTGGCCTGTTCACAAACATCTGCACATTTAACACGTTCTAAATCTTGGTGTAATAATGAGCTTTGAAAACACTGTTTGACAAAGGCCAATACCAGAAGCCCAGTCACAGTAATCCTGTCACGGTTGAAGAATCACTAGGTTCTGGGAAGGCATTGTTTTGTGCCCATCTGATGTCGTTAATGCCACATGACTATGATGTCATTGGTGACACATTACTTTGATGTCAGTAGTGTCACATGGCCGTGATGTTATTGATGCCACGGGGTTATTATGTCATTGATGACGCAGGGCTATGATGAACTTAATGACACAGGACTATGATGTCACTGGTGACACATTACTTTGATGTCACTTGTGTCATATGGTTATGATGTCTTTGTTGATACTGGGTTATATGTCACCGATGACACTTGATTTTGTTGTCACTGATGATAAATTGATTTGCTATATTAAAGGCACAGACTAGGTTTTCGCTGACAACACTGGGATGAAATATTACAGTGGATGCATGGCAATGTCTTTAGTAATATCACATGGCTGGATGGCTGGTACTGAAGTGCCCCTATGACATGGCTGTGATGTCTTTCGTGGAGAATTGTCGTGCTATAATTGGGACCCATGAATGTTATTGAAGGTTCTGACGTGATTATGATGTGAAAGATGCAGCATTATATTATAGAGTGGCCACAGTACAGCAGGAGAATATTTAACTTTCACAGACCATGCAATCTCTCAGCAAGAGCAATTGCAGCGAGTCCATCTTTTTTGCCCTATTCATGATTCTGGCAATGATGGCACAAGGATGTGATGTCACCCAGTGCAGATGAATGTCATGTTACTGTAAGAAACACTTTGTGACATCAGATTATAATTGGTTGCAGTTTGATTGATGGCACCTGACTGAGGTATCAATGATGTCACATAACTGTGGTATCACTGATGTTACCTGGATATGATGTCAATGTTGTCACATGCCTGTGGTATCACTGATGTCACATGACTATGTTGTCAATGGTTTCACGTGACCGTGGTATCAGTGATGTTGCCTGGCTATGATGTCAATGATGTCACAAGGCTGTGGTATCACTCATAGCACATGCCTGTGGTATCACTGATGTCACATGGCTCTGATGTCAATTATGTCACTTGTCTGTGGTATCGCTGATGTCACCTGGCTATGATGTCAATGATGTGACATGCCTGTGGTATCACTGATGTCACCTGACTGTAATGTCATTGATGTCACATTGGCGTGCTACCAAAGGTGGCACATGGTTGGAATGTCACTGCTGATGTTACGTGGCTGTGGTGTCACTTATGGTACATGGATCTGATGTCATTGCCAGGACATGGCTGTGATATAATTGATGTCTTAGGGATACGGTATCAATGAGAGCACATGGCCTTTGACATCAATAATCAGACCTGTCTATGATGTTATCGATAACACATGGCAATTTGTCATTAATAACATTTTGTCGTGATGCCAGAGATCGCAGATGGTTGTGATGTCAATGATGGCAAATGGTGCTGGTGTCATTGGCATCATATGGCCCTGATGTCACAGGAAATTCATTGCAGTGATGTAACAAATGATACAATTAACGTAAAGTTATAAATTGTATATAACTGTATTGTGATTGATGACACATGGCTGGAATTTCAGTGACATGCAGGAACATCGGAATATGGGAGGTGGGGTAGGCCATTCTGGTTTGCAGAAAATGTGGCTGTTGTCATTAATTGTCAGGCCCTCATTAGCAACGGTATTTTGAAGGTCAATCCAGAGTGGATCAGGAACCCATTCATGGAACACAGCAACAGGAGTAGGCTATTTGGCCCATCAAGCCTGCTTCACCATTCAGTTAGACCATGCCTGATCACCTACCTCCCTCAATGCCACTTTCAAACGCTATCTCCATAACCCTTGATGTTATTGGTATCTAGGAATCTATCGATTTCTGTCTTGAACATGTTCAATGACTGATATTCCACAGCCCTCTAGGGTAGAGAATTTCAAAGATTCCCCACCTTCTGAGTGGAAATTCCTCACCATACCAGTCTTAAATGCCCCATCCCTTATAATGAGACTGTGTTCCCTGGTTCTGGACTCATGAGCCAATAACCCTGTATGAATTTTGTAAATTTCAAGAAGGTCACCCGTCATCCTTCAAAATTCTAGAGAATACAGGCCCAGTTTCTTCACTCTCTACTCATAAGACATTAATCTGGTGAATCTTCCTTGTACTCCCTCTATAGCAAGTATATCTTTCCTTAGATGGAGACCAAAACTGTACATAAGTGTGGTCTCACCAAGGCTCGATCTAATTGTCGCAAGACATCTTCACTCTTGCACTCAAATCTCCTTGCTATGGCAAGGTATACAATTTGCCTTCCTTATTGCTTGCTACACCTGCCTGTTCGATTTTGGTGCCTCATGAACAAGGGCACCAGATCCCTTTCGACACCAATACTTTCTAACCTCTCGCCATTTAAGAAATACCTTTCTGTTTCTTTCCACCAAATTGGAGAACCTCACACTTTTGTCGCATTACAATTGTATAAGGTGTTAGTGAGGCCACACCTGGAGTATTGTGTTCAGTTTTGGTCTCCTTACTTGAGAAAGGACATACTGGCGCTGGAGGGTGTGCAGAGGAGATTCACTAGGTTAATCCCAGAGCTGAAAGGGTTGGATTATGAGGAGAGGTTGAGTAGACTGGGACTGTACTCATTGGAATTTAGAAGGATGAGGGGGCATCTTATAGAAACATTTAAAATTATGAAGGGAATAGATAGGATAGATGTGGGCAGGTTGTTTCCACTGGCGGGTGACAGCAGAACTAGGGGACATAGCCTCAAAATAAGGGGAAGTAGATTTAGGACTGAGTTTAGGAGGAACTTCTTCACCCAAAGGGTTGTGAATCTATGGAATTCCTTGCCCAGTGAAGAAGTTGAGGCTCCTTCATTAAATGTTTTTAAGGTAAAGATAGATAGTTTTTTGAAGAATAAAGGGATTAAGGGTTATGGTGTTCGACCCGGAAAGTGGAGCTGAGTCCACAAAAGATCAGCCATGATCTCATTGAATGGCGGAGCAGGCTCGAGGGGCCAGGTGGCCTACTCCTGCTCCTAGTTCTTATGTTCTTATGTTCTTATATTTCATCTGCTATGTTCTTGCCCATTCACTTAGCCTGGCCAAGTACCCTTGAAGCCTCGTGACTTACTGCCACTTAGTTTTATGTCATCAGCAAATGTCACAGTAGAAGACGCAAAAAGCATTCCAAGAACATTAGAAAAGCAGGGGTCAAAAAGGAAAAAGGAACTTAAAACAATTACATTCACTGCAGAGAAAGTACGAGGAAAACTAACGGGACTAAAATCTCCTGGACCTGATAGCTTGCATGCTAAAGTCATAAAAGAAGTGGTTGCAGAGTTAGTGACCGAACGTATCCGGGAATTCATGCCAGCAGGATCTGCGGGACCTGCCGACAGCACGCCTCCATTGTGCGTTTCCCAGCAGTGAGGGGTGCATTTAGCAGGAAACTCCATTGGCAATGAATTTAGGGGCCTCACGGTAGCATGGTGGTTAGCATCAATGCTTCACAGCTCCAGGGTCCCGGGTTCGATTCCCGGCTGGGTCACTGTCTGTGTGGAGTCTGCACGTCCTCCCCGTGTGTGCGTGGGTTTCCTCCGGGTGCTCCGGTTTCCTCCCACAGTCCAAAGATGTGCGGGTTAGGTGGATTGGCCATGCTAAATTGCCCGTAGTGTAAGGTTAATGGGGGGATTGTTGAGTTACGGGTATACGGGTTACGTGGGGTTGAGTAGGGTGATCATTGCTCGGCACAACATCGAGGGCCGAAGGGCCTGTTCTGTGCTGTACTGTTCTATACAATGGCGAGGCCAGAGGATTCCGCCACCAGCCAATGGCGGGTCGCCTCCGCGAAACACATGGCCGATTGCGTGGGAAATCCCACCCAGTGAATTAAACAGTTATGATCTTCCAAAATTATCCAGATTCTGGAAAGGGTCCAGCAGAGTTTTGCTGCAGATGAAGAAAGGAGCAAGACAGAAAGTAGGAAACTATAGGCCACTTAGCCTAACGTTAACCATTGGGAAAATGCGGGAATCTATTGTTATTTTTCTTTATTTTTCAAAAAATTTAAAGTAACCAATTCATTTTTGTTCCAATTAAGGAACAGTTTAGCATGGGCACTCCACCTACCCTGCATATGTTTGGGTTGCAGAATGTGCAAACTCCACAGGACAGTGACCCGGGGCCGGAATCGAAGCCGAGTCCTTGGCGCCGTGAGGCAGCAGTTCTAACTACTGCGTCACTGTGCCGCCCTTAGAATTAATTGTTCGGGAGATTCTGTCAGGACATTTCGAAAATCCTAATACAATCAGGCAGACTCAACATGGTTTTGTGAAGGGGAAATAGTTTTTCCAAACTTTATAAGAGTGTTTTGAAGATGTAACAAAAAGGATGAGCAAAGGGGGAGATAATAATAATAGTATTTTATTGTCACAAGTGTGAAGTTATTGTGAAAAGCCCCTAGTCGCCACATTCTGGAACCTGTTCAGGTAAGCTGGTATGGGAATTGAACCCACGCTGCTGACCTTGTTCAGCATCACAAACTAGCTGTCTAGCTCACTGAGTTAAACCAGATATATTTGGATTTCCAAAAGGTGTTTGATAAGTGCCTCATGAAAGGTTGCTACACAAGATTAGACTCATACAGTTGTTGATGATATATTAACATGGACAGAAGATTGGGTCACTAACAGGAAACAATGAGTCGGGATAAATGATTTACTTTCAAGTTGGCAAACTGTAATTAGTTGAGTGCCATAGGGATCATTGGTGAGGCCTCAATATTTATGGTCTATATTAATGAGTTGAATGCAGAGACCAACTGAAATGTAGCCAAATTTGCTGATGATGCTGTTGCAGACAGGTGACAGGATCAATTAAAACAGCCCTGATTTCCCCGCTCTCTACACATCCATGAACGCTAAGATGTTTTTAAAACTTGATTTCTGCCTTAATAAATGGTGGCTTATTTCCCCCAACATTTAAACTTGGAAATGCTCCAATCCTCACTGAATAACATGCACAGCAAACCCGAGGTAAGATAAAATTAAAAGGCTTGGTTTATTTCAAAAACACACGTGAGAGAGGGTTTTGTGACGTGCATCCCTGTTACATTCACACAATAAACGGGGGATAAGCAAAAAGGTTCAGGACATGACCAAAATAAAATACAGGTTAGGCCTTCACACGTGTCCAGAGTCCAGAAGGTTGGCCGGGATTCTCCAACCCCTCCCCCCCGCCGGGTTGGAGAATCGGCGAGGGATGGCGTGAATCCCGCCCCCACCGGTTGCCAAATTCTCCGGCGCCATCCCCCCCCCCCCCCCCCCCGGCGATTCCCCGGCCCGCGATGGGCTGAGTGCCCGTCCATTTTTTGCCGGTCCCGCCGGCGTAAATTAGAGTAGGGCCTTACCGGCGGGAGCTGGCGGTGCAGGCGGCCTCCGGGGTCCTCGGGAGGCGAGGGGGGGATCTGGCCCCAGAAGGTGCCCCATGTTGTCCTGTGTTCAGGGCCCATCGATCCGCGGGTGGGCCTGTGCCATAGGGGCATTCTATTCCTCCGCGTCGGCTGCTATTCCTCCGCGATGGCCGACGTGGAGATGAACCCCCCCCCCCGCGCATGCTCTGGGATGATGCCAGCACACACTGGCGCTCCCACACATGCGCCAAGTCACGCCGGTCGGCGGAGGCCCTTTGGCGCCGGTTGGCGTGGTGCCA
This sequence comes from Scyliorhinus canicula, assembly GCF_902713615.1. Taxonomy (NCBI): domain Eukaryota; kingdom Metazoa; phylum Chordata; class Chondrichthyes; order Carcharhiniformes; family Scyliorhinidae; genus Scyliorhinus; species Scyliorhinus canicula. The sequence continues at coordinate 100,789,543 of NC_052162.1, read as the reverse complement.
AGTCCCTTCCCCTCTGTCCGGCGCGGCGCAAGCCACTCCAGCGCCGGCCTAGCCCCTGAAGGCACGGAGGAATCCACACCTTTGGGGCGGCCCGACGCCGGAGTGGTTCATGCCACTCCTTCCTGCAGGAGTTGCCCAACCCGCCGAGTCCCGCAGAATCCCGCCCAAGATATCTAATGGAATGTTCCTCCTGCGGAGAAGTTGATGGATTGTAGGGTGATCCATCTTTCCGAAGCAAGACTTCCATGATGAGAGCAGGCACATCGAGTGAGTTAGTCTTGGAGGGATAAGTTCCAAGGTTCCAGCAAATGGCAGGTTTGATGAGCGCCAGAGGGCAGCTTTCAGCTGCCACTTGTTTGATGGTAGATATAGATACATAGAAGATAGGAGCAGGAGGAGGCCTTTTGGCCCTTCGATCCTGCTCTGCCATTTGTCACGATCATGGCTGATTATCCCACTCAATAGCCTAATTCCACCTTCTCCCCATAGCCATTGACCCCATTGTCCCCAAGTGCTATATCCAGCCGCCTCTTAAATATATTCAATGCTTTAGCATCAACTATTTCCTCTGGTAATGAATTTCACAGGCTCAACAATCTTTGTGTGAAGAAATGTCGCCTCACCTCTGTCTGAAATGGTTTACCCTGAATCCTCAGACTGTGACCCCTGCTTCTGGACACACACATCATTGGTAGAATCTTCCCTGCATTTACCCTGTCTAGTCCTATAAGTCTCTCAGAGATTCCCCCCTCATTCTCCTGAACTCCAGCGAGAACAATCCTAACCTAGTCAATCTCTCCTCATATGACAGTCCCGCCATCCCTGGAATCAGTCTGGTAAACCTTCGCTGCGCTCCCTTGAGAGCAAGAACATCCTTCCTCAGAAAAGGAGAACAAAACTGCACACAATATTCCAGGTGCGGCTTCACCAAGTCCCTGTACAATTGCAGCAACACTGTACACTGTACACAAAACCTCTGGACATGAAGGCCAACATACCATTAGCCTTCTTTACCGCCTGCTGCACCTGCATGCTTACCTGCAGTGACTGGTGCAAAAGGACATCCAGGTCCCACTGCACACTCCCCTCTCGCAATTTACAACTATTCAGGTAGTAATCTACCTTCCTATTTTTGCTTCCAAAGTGAATAACCTGACACTTATCCAAATTATACTGCATCTGCCAGTGATTTGCCCACTCGCCCAATCTGCCCAGATCATGCTGTAGGATCCCTGCATCCTCGTCACATTTCACCCTCCCACCTAACTTGGCATCTTCTGCAAACTTTGAGATGTTGCATTTTGTAGCACAGGAGTTCTGTTCTCAATGGAGGTCAAACTGTAACTGCAGAGTTCACAGTTCCACAGGGCAATACTACAGTGCAGCTGAACAAAGGATGGCTGGAACTTTGAGGTTTTCCTTGGAGTCAGGATTTCTTTTGTTCTTGGAGACACTGGTTTTGGGTTGACTAAATGTTGAAACCATTGAGTTAGAACAATTAATGCTCCGGCCAATAGCACCATTATTGGAGGGTTAGGGCTTACACAATGCCTTTGCTCATAACTGGCTGGGGCAGACGGTTCATCTGCGAGGACATTGTATTAGCTTAGCTGGAATGGTCACGCTGTGTGAGGAGTGTTGAGGTGTGAGCCTTTGCTTGCTCTGAAACCTCTGGAAGTCAGCATGTGACCAGCTGCAACCATCTTGACAACTCAGCAATTGTACATTTTTAAAAGCAGTAAAAAAAAAACTTTTTAAAGTAGTCCAGTTGGTGAATGTATGTATGTGTATTTTCCTTCATGCCTCGACTGTGATAAAACAAAGTTAAGTATGTCGCACGTCATGAGGACACAATTTGCAAAGTGATCTGGATAGATTAAGTGAATGAGCAAAACATTGGCAGATGTGGTATAATGGCAAAAAGTGTGAGGTTGTCCACTTTGGCAGGAATTACAGAAAAGCAGAATATTATTTAAATGGAGAGAGAGTGTTTAATGCTGCAGTACAGAGGTGTTTTGTATCTATATCATAAAATGTTAGCATGCAGCTACAGCAAGAAATTGGGAAGACACATGGAGTGTTGGCCTTTATTGAAACTTAATTACCTGCAAAGACTCGCATTCAAAGTATCGTGTTGCATCATTGACTTTGTCCATATATGTGTTTCTGGAGCTCACCTTTTCATTCACCTGAGGAAGGAGCCGCACTGCGAAAGCTAGTGACTCCAATCAAACCTGTTGGACGTTAACCTGATGTGGTAAGACTTCCTACTGTGCTCACCCCAGTCCAACTCCGGCATCTCCATATCATTTACATAGATTTACATAGAATTTACAGTTTATAGATTTTATAGAATTTATAGATTTAAGGAAGGATATTATACTTACATTGGCAGCAATTCAGAGGTCACTAGCTTGCTGCTGGGATGAAGGAGTTGTCTTATGAGAAAAGGGTGAGCATGTTGGACCTATACTTATTGGAGTTTAATGGTTTAGAGATGATGCACTGGATTCTCTGTTTGGGAGATGTTGTCCTGCCAGAGCTGAATTACATCAGTTTTTTTACGGTCCCCTAGTGGTTGTGAAGTGGGATACAATTCAGTGTTCCATGCCTTGCAAATTTATTCATGGTGTGGAATACGAGGGATTATAATACGAGGGTCGTTATTAAAGACAAGACTTGGAACATACATTGCAGAAGGAGGCCATTCGCTGATCAAGTCTACACCGACCAACTTAAGCCCTCACTTCCACCCTACCTCCATAACCCAATAACCCCTCCTAACCTTTTCAGTCACGAAGGGCAATTTATCATGGCCAATGCTCCTAACCTGCACGTCTTTGGTCTGTGGGAGGAAACCGGAGCAACCAGAGGAAACCCACTCAGACACGAGGAGAACGTGCAGACTCCGCACAGACAGTGACCCGGCGGGGAATCGAACCTGGGACCCTGGCGCTGTGAAGCCATAGTGCTATCCACTTGTGCTACTGTGCTGTCTAATCTTGAGCAGTTGGCCCGATAGGAAGGTCCCGCAGTCGGCCAACACTCCCGCATCACAAATCAGCCCCGAACCCCACCGGCTATCATAAATCGGCCCCAAACTCCACCTTCACTGCACGGCAGCATCCACCCCAGATTGCATGGGTTGCCCCCCGTACCCCCAAATATGGGGGTGACCCGACTCGACCCACCCTCCAGGGTCCCCTGTAATAGGGGAAACCCCCGCACAGGGATCCCTGTCGAAAGCAACCCCTTCCACAGACAACCCCCCCCCCCCCCCCCCCACAGGGGGGGGGGCAGTATGGTAGCACAAGTGGCTAGCACTGTGGCTTCACAGCACCAGGGTCCGAGGTTCGATTCCCCGCTGGGTCACTTTCTGTGTGGAGCCTGCACGTTCTCCTCTTCCCTGCATGGGTTTCCTCCGGGTGTTCCGGTTGGGTTATGAGGGCTTGTGGGTCGGTGCAGACTCGATGGGCCCAATTGGCCTGCACTGTTTGTTCTATGTTCTATGTTGACTCACAGAGCTTCGTTAATCTTTGAAACTCTCTTCCATTGGGAGCTGGCTCAATGAATATATTCAAGACTGAGATAAATTCTTGATTGACCAGCGAGTGAAGGGTTCTGAGTAACAGGCAAGGAAGTGGGATTAAGGCCACAATGAAATCAGCCCTGATTTTATTGAATGGTAGAGCAGGATTGATTGGCCCAAAGGCCAACTCCTGTTCCTATTTCTTATATTCTTACGAAATTCACAAATAAAACCTGGATAAGTACGTGAAAAGACACATGGTTCTAGGTAGAAATAAGTGGTTTGGAGGGGATCTGAGAAAACATTCTTTTCACCCAGGAGATGTCGCCTGAGAGGGTGTCGGCGGTAGGTACACTCAACATTGAAGAAGCATCTGGACCAGCACTTAAATCGGCAATGCATTGGCTATGGACCAAGTGCGGGTAAATGGGATTAGTATAGACATGGTGGGCCGAAGGGCCTGTTTCTGTGTTTTATGACACAATTACTCGATGACTCTAATATCATTAATGATATTAGGCTGAATTGACATTGGTGAGTTTATGGATTGTACATGGCTGCCGTGTCACTGATGAAACTAACTTGAAGACAGGTGGTTGTTGTTCCATTTGTGACACATGCCTGTAATTTCACTGATGACATGTTGCTATGTTTCATGCACATGGTTGTAATTTCAGTGTCTTTTCACTGCTGACAAATGCCAGTAGCTTTGTTTGTGACACTGCTGTAATTTCACTGATGGCACATAGCTGGAATTGAATTGATGGCACAAGGCACAAAAACCCAACTGGAAAAGTGAATCAGCCATTGGCTAAAAAATTAAGTTTACAAATGTGTTTGATCAAAGGAAGCAGTCGCCAGAAAAAGTGGTGAATCTGAGAATCGGGAGCAATTTAGAATCCGGCAAAGATGGAGCATTTCCGAGAGGTTATTTGTATTTTCCTTTGTGAAGACAGAACTAAAGTAGTTGTTTACTTGCTCTGCGTTTTCCTAATTCTCCATTATGAGTTCTCCTGTTTCGGACTGTAAGGAACCTACATTTGTCTTCACTAATTTTTTTTATTACATATTTATAGAAGCTTTTACAGTCCTCTTTTATGTTACTTGCAAGTTTGCTCTCATTTTCTATTTTTGAAAAAAATGAAAAATGAAATGAAAATGAAAATCGCTTATTGTCACGAGTAGGCTTCAATGAAGTTACTGTGAAAAGTCCCTAGTCGCCACATTCCGGCGCCTGTCTGGGGAGGCTGGTCCCCTCTTAATAAATCTCTGTCCTCCTTTGCTGAATTCTAAACTGCCCCCAGTCCTCAAGCTTACTACTTTTTCTAACAACTTTATATTACTCCTCTGGAGCTAATACTATCTTTAATTTATTTTAGAATCTATGGTTGGGCTGCTTTTCTTGTTGCGTTTTTGCAGCAGAAAGGAATGAATAAATGTTGCAATACATACATCTGTTCCTTAAATGTTTGCCATTGCCTATATATCGTCACGTCTTTAATGAAGTTCCCTCATCAAACTTAACTAACTCATGCCTCATGCCTTGGTAGTTTCCTTTGTTTAAATTTAAACCCTAATTTCAGAACGGACTTCCTCACTTTCCATCCAAATGGAGAATTCTATCTTGTTCTAGCCACAGTTCCCTAAAGGACCTCGCACAACAAGATTATTAATGAACCCCTTCTTATTGCACAATTGCAAATTGAGGATAGCATATTCCCTAGTTGGTTCCATGACATACTGGTCTAAAGGAAATCTCCGTACGCACTCCAGGAATATATCTACCAAAATACTGTATTTAATTTGTTTTGCCTAATCTATATGTAGATTAAAATCACCCATATAATATTTTGACAAAGAGTCATTGGACTCGAAACGTCAGCTCTTTTCTCTCCCGACAGATGCTGCCAGACCTGTTAAGATTTTCCAGCATTTTGTCTTTCGTTAAAGTCACCCATAATTATTGTAGCACCCATGTTACATATATCTCAAATTTCCTATTTAATGCCCCGCTACCACTACTGTTTGGAGGCTTTTAGACAACTTCCACTTACTTTTTCTGTCCCTTATGTCTTCCTAACTCCACCCAGGCTGATTCTCCATACAGATTTTCTGAGACAATTGTACTATTGTACTGATTTCATCCTTATCTAGCAAGACCACCCCACCTACCTTTTTGCCTGCCCTTCCTAAATATCAAGTATCCTGGATATTCAGTTCACAGCCTTGGTCACCTAGTAGCCACGTCTCTGTAATTGCAATCATATTATAGACGTTTAGATCGGTTTGCACTATTAATTCATCTATCTTATTGCAAATGCTCAGATACAGTGCCTTTAGGCCAACAGCACTAGCAAATACCCCTGCGAGGATATTGGTCCTAGTCCTGCTGGGGTGCACACTATCTAGATATTAGCTCTGACAATGTGAAATCTGGATGGGTAGAGTTCAGAAATACCAAGGGACAAAAAATATTAGCGTGTGTCATTATATAGACCAGGGGTGGGCAAACTACTGCCCGCCCGCCAAAGGTCTTTATGCGGCCCACCAAGTCATTAAAAAAAAATTAAAAACATTTTTTTTTTTTTTTTTAATTTTTAAATTTTTTTTAAGGTTAATATGGGGGGGGGCTGTTGGGTTACTTACTGGTATAGGGTGGATACGTTGACTTGAGTAGGGTGATCATTGCTTGGCACAACGTCGAGGGCCGAAGGGCCTGTTTGGTGCTGTACTGTTCTATGTTCTATATGAGGCGCCCAGAATTATTTTACTTAATATACTATGCGGCCCTTTAAAATTGTGAATTTCTGAATGTGGCCCTTGCACGGAAAAGTTTGCCCACCCCTGATTTAGACACCCAAACTGCAGTTGGGAATGGCATTAAGCAAGAAATTAGAGATGCATGTAACAAGGGAATATCGGTCATTATGGGTGATATTATTCTTCACATAGATTGGGCAAATCAAATTAGCCAGAATGCCGTAGAGGAGGAATTCCTGGAGTGTATATGGGATGGTTTTCTTGACCAATATGTGGAGGAACCAACTAGAGAGCAGGCCATCTTAGACTGGTAACTGTGTAATGAGAAGGGAAGTCATTGCCAATATGGCTATATGAGACCCCTTGGGGATAAGCGACCATCCCATGATAGAATTTTTATCAAGATGGAGAGTGATGTAGTTGATTCGGAGACTAGGGTGCTGGATCTTAATAAATGGAACTATGAAGGCATGAGGCGTGAGTTGGCCTTGATAGATTGGGGAGAGTTACTTAAAGGGTTGACAGTTGATAGACAATGGCAAACATTCAAGGAACTCATGGGGGAACTACAGCAACTGTCATTCCTGTCTGGCACAAAAGCAAAGGGAGAAAGAGGGCCAATCCATGGCTTACAAAGGAAATTAGAAATAGTATACGATACAAGGATTGGCCAAGAAAAATAATAGGTCTGAGGATTGGGAGCAGTTTAGAATTCAGCAAATAAGGAAGAAGGGACTGATTAAGAAGAGGAAAGTACAGTACGAAAGGAAGCTTGCAGGGAACATCAAGACTGACATTAAGAGTTCCTATAGGTATGTGAAGAGAAAGAGATTGGTAAAGAGAAATGTAGGCCCCCAACAGACAGAAACAGGGGAATGTATAATAAGGGACAAAGAAATGGCTGAGCAATTGAATACATACTATGGTTCTGGCTTCCGACATGTCATGCCAATATTCAAAAAGGGAAGTAGAGAGAAAGCATGGAATTATAGACCAGTAAGCCTTTTATCAGTAGTGGGGAAAATGCTTGAATCCATTATCAAGCACTTTATAGCAGAACATTTAAAAAGCAGTGGCAGGATCAGTCACAGTCAGCATGGATTTATGAAGGGAAAATCATGCTTGACAAATCTGGTGGAATTCTTTGAAGATGTAACCAGTCCAGTTGACAAGGGGGAGCCAGGCGATGTGGTATACCAGATGTGGTGTATTTGGACTTCAGAAGACATTTGACGAAGTCCCGCATAAGAGATTATTGTGCAAAATTAAAGTGCATGGTATTGGGAGAAATGTATTGAGGTGGATAGAAAACTGGTTGGCAGAGAGGAAATAAAGAGTAGGATAATGGGTCCTTTTCAAATTGGCAGGGAGTAACTAGTGCGGTATCACAGGGATCGGTGAAAGGACCCCATCTATTCACAATATATATTAATGATTTGGATGAGAGAACAAAATGTAACATCTCAAAATTTCCAGATGATAGCAAGTTAGGTGGAGAATGAATTGTGACGAGGATGCAGGGATCCTACAGCATGATCTGGACAGGTTGGGCGAGTGGGAAAATCAATGGCGGATGCAGTATATTTTGGAAAAGTGTGAGCTTATTCACTTTGGAAGTAAAAACAGGAAGGTAGATTACTACCTGAATAGGTGTAAATTGGGAGAGGGGAGTGTGCAGCGTCCTTGTGCACCATTTGTAGGTGCAGCAGGAGGTAAAGAAGGCTAATGGTATGTTGGCCTTCATTGTGAGAGATTTCCAGTATAGAAGCAGGGATGTGTTGCTGCAATTGTACAGGGCCTTGGTGGGTCCACACTTGGAGTATTGTGTACAGTTTTGGTCTCCTTCTCTGAGGAAGGATGTTCTTGCTCTCGAGGGAGTGCAGCGAAGGTTTACCGGACTGATACCTGGGATGGCGGGACTGTCATATGAGGAGAGATTGAGTAGGTTGGGACTGTTCTCGCTGGAGTTCAGAAGAATGAGGGCGTATCTCATAGAGACATAAAATTCTAACAGGACTAGACAGGGTAGATGCAGGCAAGATGTTACCAATGATGGGTGTGTCCAGAACCAGGGGGCACAGCCTGAGGATTCAGATAAACCATTTCAAACAGAGATAAGGAGACATATCTTCACACAAAGAGTGGTGAGCCTGTGAAATTCATTACCACAGGAAGTAGTTGATGCTATAACTTTGAATATATTTAAGAGGCAGCTGGATATAGCACTTGGGGAGAATGGGATCAAAGGCTATGGAGAGAAAGCAGGATTAGGCTATTAAGTTGGATGATCAGCGATTATCGTGATGATTGGCGGAGCAGGCCTCCTCCTTCTCCTATCTTCTATGTATCCAAGTATCCATCTTGTACAGGCCCCATCTTCCCCAGAATCGGTCCAAGTGCCTCAGAAATCCAAGTCCCTCCCTCCTACATCAGCTCTTCAGCCACCCATTCATCTGGTCTATTCTCCCCTACCCGTTCTCGCTAGCACGTGGAATTGGGAGTATCCTGAGATTACTACTCATGAGAGCCTACTTTTAAATGTATTTGCTGGCACCTTGTATTCAGCTTTCAGGATTTCAACCCTCTTTTTACCAACGTCGTTGGTACCGATGTCTCCCACAACCTCTGGCTGTTCAGCCTCCCCTTCAAGATGTCCTGCAGTCATCCAGCGACATCTTGACACTGGCACCAGGGAGGCAACATACCATCCTGGGGTTACGTCTGCAGCCAAAGAAATGTCTGTTTGTTCCCCTGACAATAGAACCCACTGCTCTTCCACTCTTTATTTTCTTTCCCCGCTTGCAGCTGAGCCACTCATGGTATCACAGACCTGTCTCATACTGCATTCTCCTGAGAACAGTATCCAAAAGCAAAACTTGTCAGAGAGGGAGATGGACCCAGGGGCTCCTGCAACACCTTCCCAGTGCTCTTGCTCTGTCTGGCAGTTATACATTCCCTTTCGGGCTGTGCATTCTTTACCTACGGTGTGACCACCTCACTGTATCTGCTGCCCACGAAGATCGCCTCCTATTATAAAGTAAGGGGAGGAGCCCACCATTCATAGTGAACTGAAGAAGTTAAGGATTGCATCAAACACAAGGAAATATAATTTCACTGCACAAAGATGAGTGGCAGGTTAGATGATAGGTCAGAATACAAAGAAACGCAGATGTTGTCTAAAAGGCTAATCAGGAAAATATAATTAAAGTATGAGAGGAAGCTAGATAGGAATGTAAAAATGGAGAGTACGAATTTCTACTGGTACATAAACAGGAAAAAAGTAAGAGGGTGCTGGTCCTCTAAAGGCATTCCCGTTACAGCCTCCCCGAACAGGCGCCAGAATGTGGCGACTAGGGGCTTTTCACAGTAACTTCATTTGAAGCCTACTTGTGACAATAAGCAATTTTCATTTTCATTTTCATTTCATAAAGTGTAAGAATTGGGCATTAATAGTAGATAATGAGAAGATGGCAGATGGAATGAACAGATATTTTGCTTCTGTCTTTACTATAGAGGAGACAAAAAAGATTCCAGTCGTAACTGTAAATCAGGAGATGAAGGGGAGAGGGTGTGGTAGTCACCACTGTTGTATTTTATTGTATATACTCCACTGCATACGAGGGTATTCTTCTAAGGCCCCTGTACTACCGGTACGGGGGTAGATCCCTGCCTGCTGGCTCTGCCCAGTAGGTGGAGTATAAATGTATGTGCTCTCCGAGCTGCAGCCATTTCGGCAGCAGCTGCAGGAGGCCACACATCTCTGTGTAATAGAGCCTCGATTACCCGCTACTCTCGTCTCGTTGTAATTGATAGTGCATCAGAGGGGAACTTGGTGAAATTACAATCACTGTGGAAACTGTAATGAACAAACTGATGGAGATGCAGCTGACAATTTTCCGGTCCTGATGGACTTCATCCAAGGGTCTGGAAAAAGGTGGTTAATGAGGTAGTTAATGTGTTGATATTAAATTTCCAAAATTCGTTAAATTCTGGAAAGGTTCCATCAGACTGCAAAGTACAAAATTCTCCTCTATTCAAGAAGGGAGTGAGACACAAAACCGCAAACTGTAGGCCTGTTAGCTTAACTTCTGTCATGGGGGAAATATTAGAATTGATCATTAAAGAGGTTATAGCTGGACACTTAGATAAGCTCAAGATAATTGTGAAAAATCAGCATGGTTTGTGAAAGTGAAATCAATTCATTGAAATTCTTTGAAGGAGTCAGTTGTGCTGTGGATAAAAGTTAGCCTCTAAACGTACTGAACTTGGAATTTGTAAGGATCCTCCCATTTAAACCTTGTTTGTTCCCTGTTTTCTCCTTTCTTTTGCTTCTTTTATTTGTGCTATTACAATTTTCTCCATGGATGATTAATGGGCTGTGCCTTTAATGTCGACTTTACCCTTAATTGAATACAACAAAATATAGATAGATTGGAGAGTTGGGCAGAGAAATAGCAGTTGGAGTTCAATCCAAGCAAATGCGAGGTGATGCATTTTGGAAGATCAAATTCAAGAGCGGACTATATGGTCAATGGAAGGGTCTTGGGGAAAATTGATGTGCAGAGAGATCTGGGAGTCCAGGTACATTGTAACCTGAAGGTGGCAACGCAGGTTGATAGAGTGGTCAAGAAGGCATACAGCATGCTTGCCTTCATCGGACGGGGTATTGAGTACAAGAGTTGGCAGGTCATGTTACAGTTGTATAGGACTTTGGTTCGGCCACATTTGGAATACTGCGTGCAGTTCTGGTCGCCACATTACCAGAAGGATGTGGATGCCTTGGAGAGGGTGCAGAGAAGGTTCACCAGGATGTTGCCTGGTATGGAAGGTGCTAGCTATGAAGAAAGGTTGAGTAGATTAGGATTGTTTTCGTTGGAAAGACGGAGGTTGAGGGTGGAGCTGATTGAGGTCTACAAAATTATGAGAGGTATGGACAGGGTGGATAGCAACAAGCTTTTCCCAAGAGTGGGGGTGTCAGTTCCAAGGGGTCACAATTTCAAAGTGAGAGGGGGAAAGTTTAAGGGGGATGTGCGTGGAAAGTTTTTTACGCAGAGGGTGGTGGGTGCCTGGAATGCTTTACCAGCGGAGGTGGTAGAGGCGGGCACAATAGCATCATTTAAGAAGCATCTAGACAGGTATATGAATGGGAGGGAACAGAGGGAAGTAGACCTTGGAAAATAGGAGACAGGTTTAGATAAAGGATCTGGATCGGCGCAGGTTGGGAGGGCCGAAGGGCTGTTCCTGTGCTGTAATTTTCTTTGTTCTTTGTTCTTTGTTCTAATTCGAGCCTAGGCTGGTTTAAACTGAAGATTGACCTGCGACCCTAAGGCAAACCAGTCTGCATGAAACTGTCTTTAACTCAAAGCAGCAGTTTCCAGAGGGTTGTGCTGCCTTTGTTTCAAACAATCGGATTCCAGAACGATTTGACTGACACCAGTGGTGACTCAGATTGATGGACTTGGGTGGCAGCTTGGCTGGATTGAAGATTGGCTGGTTGGCAGAAAACAGAGAGTGTACAAAAATGGGTCTTTGTCTAATTGACAGGATGTAATAAGTGGAATCCCACACGGGTCTGTGCTAGGGCCTCACCTTTTCATGATTGATGACTTGGACTCGGGAACAAAGGCATAGTAGCTAAATTTGTAGATGACACAAGATTAGGCAGGAAAATATGTTGTGGAGAAGGTTGCAGATGGATGTAGATAGTTTGAGTGAGTGGGCAAAAATCTGGCAGTTGGCATATAATATAGAGAAATGTGAAGTTGTTCACTTTGGCAAGAGCAATATGGAGTAAAGTAATCCTTTAAGTGAAAAGGACTGCAGAATTCAGAGGTGCAGAGGGATCTCAGTTCATGAGTTACAAAATGTTAGTATGCAGTAGCTGCAAGTAATTAAGAAGGCTAATGGAATTTTATCCTTCATTACGACGGGAATTGGATTTTATGTTTCAGTTATAAGGGGCATTGGTGAAACCATGGACGGGATTCTCTGATCCCGTGGCTAAGTGTGGACGCCATCGGAAACGCCGTCCCATTTCTCGATGGCACCAACATGGCCCCAGGATCAGCAATTTGGGCGCTGGAGGGGTTCACGCCGCTCCAGCTGCTATTCCGGCCGTGGAATGGGCGCCGGGGGATGCACGCATGCGCAGTGGGTCCAGCACGAACCCGCACATGCACAGTCCCACCGGCGCGATTTCCGCGCATGCACGGTGTCTCCATCGTACGCTCCGGCCCCGACCCAGGAGTACAGGCGCCGGCGCGGAAGAAAGGAGGCCGGGAGACAGAGAGGCCAGCCCGCCAATCAGTGGGTCCCGATCGCGGACCAGGCCACCCCCCCCCTCCCTCCCCCGGGCAGCGAAGAGCTTCCAACTCTATATGCCGATACGGCCCGGAGCATTGCCGGGTCCGTGGTCATGCACGTGCACAGCGGCGGCCTGCAGCGGCTGCGCCATGCCTCTTGGTGGACTCATCCCGCGGACGCGGACCGCAAAAATAGTACCCCTCTTCGGCCTCTCGCGTGCCCAGGACCACCGCTCCACAGTGCCCCAAGCCCCGAATGAAGCACCCCCTGCCCGCAGATCGGCGCTCCCCGGCTGTGGTGAGTCCGCAGCTGCCGCGCTGAGTTCACGACGGATGAAACCATGAGACTCCCACGCCTTCGGGAACTTGGCTGGTTTGGGACGGAGTATCGCGGGTACGGGCCTCAGTCAATGTAAGGAGGGCGTGTATACCCCGAGAGTATGCTGCTTTTCAGGGGGCAGCGCATCGTGAAAGCGGCATCGGCCCTGATTTTGGCATCATCGGAGATTCTCCGCCTCGTCACCAAATGCGATTTTGGCGTCGGGAATGGAGAATCTAGCCTAAGGTCTTGGAGAGATGTGATGCTTTTAATACATGGAATCTATGAAGTCAGAGATTATGGAAATACGAGTGTAGTAAAATAATATGGAAAAGATTTGGCAACAGTTATAGTGTTGGTGTTGAAAGGATTAATGTGTGGAACTGTATAAACAGCACTGCCCATGATGGTGATATAAAAGAGGCACATGTCCCAGAGTCCTAGCTTCAGCAGAATAACACCGAGCCATGTATATCCGTATATAGATTCTTCAGTTATATCTAATACACCAGCTATTGTTTAGATATACCAACGTCTCAAAAATCTTTCCTCAATCAGTCACTACTAACATACAACACTGGTTGACCAGAATGTTCCCTGGTACCATGGGATGAGGAGAGATTGAGCAAACTGCCTGTAATCTTTAAAGTTCCAAAGAATGAGACGTGATCTCACTGAAACTTTGAAAAATACATTTTAAGTGCCCAATTCTCTTTTTTCCTTGAGGGGAAATTTAGCGTGGCCAATCCACCTACCCCGCAGATCTTTGGTCTGTGGGAGTGAGACCCACGCAGACGTGGGGAAAATGTGCAAACTCCACACAGACAGTCCCCTGGTGCTGGGATCATACCCGTGTCCTCTGCGCCATGAGGCATCACTGCCAACCGCTGCGCCACCTTGCTGCCTCTATCTTGCTGAAAATTAATCACATACACCTTGTGACTTACACCCCCTGTAAGATCTTTATAACACGTTTCCCTTGGCTGGTGGGTCTTGAACCAGGGAACACAGTCTCAGAATAATGGGCAAGCCATTTAAGACTGAGATAAGGAGGAATTTCCTCACTCAGAGGGCTATAGAAGCTCAGTCATGGAGCATGTTCAAGACAGAAATCAACAGATTGCTGGATATTAATGACATCAAGGGATATGGAGGAAGTGGGGAAAGTGATGTCCTGGTAGATGATCAACCTCAGTCCAACTGAATGGCAAGGCAGGCTCGATGGACTGAATGGCCATCTCCTGCTCTTGTCTCCTATGACACATGACTGTAATTTCAGTCATGTCACATGACTTAAATATCAATGATGACATGTGGCTTTAATTTATTAATAACACAGGGCAGTTTCATGGATAACATGTAACTAATTGACATATGGTTGTAATTTCATTGACGAAGCAAGACTGTAATTTCACTTGGTTCTAATTTCATGGGAACGTAGGAACAGGTGTAGGCCATTAAGCCCCTCGAGCCTATCTTTGCTGAACAAAAACCTGTCCTATGTGACATATGGCTATCTGATGACGTATGTCGGTGAGTTCATTGATGGCACAAGGCTTTAGTTGTATGAATGGGCTTTTGATGTAGATGAACAGATGGCTGCAATTTCAAGATTCATGTGTGAAATATCATTGGTAATACAGAATTCCACTGTTGAAACAATGCTGAAATTTCATTGATGTCACATGCCTGTAACTTCACTGATGAAGCAGAGCTGTACACTCGCTTTACGACACCTGGCTAATTTCATCAATCTAACTGATGGCAAACTTACCACTGATGGAACAAGTCTGTAATCCAATTGATGACACACACCCGCAATTTTGCTGCTGACAGACAGCTGAAATATCATTGATTAGACATGCCTGTCATTTCAATTTTCATGACATTTAAGACCTCACTTAAACATATGTTCACCGGATTCTCCTGGCACATGGGACTCAATGGGCACACCTGTGATACCTCACCAAAGTGCCATTTAGTACTGCTTCACACAAACGTCGATCAATGGACACCCCTGGGTGGTCGAGGATAGCATGGCGCCTTGGCACATCCCCTGGCACTTGGGCACCTTGGCACTGCCAGCCTTGCATTCTGCCAGTGTCACCTGGGCACCCTGGTGCTGCCAGGATGCCGGTTGGCCCTGCCAGGCTGGCAGGGCACTACCATGATGCTAGGCTCGCGGTGCCATGGTGCTCGGTTCACACTGTCAGGGATCAGACCCAGTTAGACTTTAAAGACTAAGGGGGGAGAGATGGCCGATGATGGGGTGGCGGTCAGAAATAGTGGGGGGGGGAGAGCTGAAATGCTCTTGATGTTACATTGCTATAATTTCACTGATTTCACCTGACTGTCATTCCAATGAAAGATATGCTCGATTCTCTGCCTCCCGCCTCCGGGAGAATCCAGCACCGGGCAAAAAATGGTATTGATGCTTTGCCCCCATCTCATTCTGAAGCTCCAGTCCCCTGTTGGCGGCAGCATCAAGATTCATGCCCCATCAGCGGGACGATGCAATTTGGTCAATAGGGCAGCACGGTAGCACAACTGGATAGCACCGTGGCTTCACAGTGCCAGGGTCCCAGGTTCGATTCCCCGTGCGGAGTCTGCATGTTCTCCCCGTGTCTGCGTGGATTTCCTCCGGGTGCTCCGGTTTCCTCCCACAGTCCAACGACGTGGAGGTTAGGAGGATTGGCCATGATAAATTGCTCTTAGTGACCAAAAACGGTTAGGAAGCATTATTGGGTTACAGGGATAGGGTGGAGGTGGGGTCTTAAGTGGGTCGGTGCAGACCTGATGGGCCGAATGGCCTCCTTCTGCACTGTATGTTCTGTGTTCTATGTAATTGGACCCATCTGCATCCTATTAATGGGCCGGGCACCCTGGGCTGGATTCTCCGGTCGCTGACGCCGGAATCGCGTTCAACGAATGTCCAGAGAATCTCAGTTCCTGACCAAATCGGGGCGGCGCCACTTTCGCGATGCTCAATCCTCTCTAAATCATGGCGCAGCACTGCAGGCCACAGACCCGGCAATTCCCCGGGGCGTACCGGCAGCTAGAGCCAGGCGCTCTACACTGCCATCCTGCTAGTCCCCAGCAAAATGGGGAATTGGTGGCCGTTTTGCGCCAGTTTTTCTGATGCAAAATGGCACCGTTCCCACGTCGGTTTGGGGACATAGCCCCAGAATTGGAGAATCCAGCCCCTTATTCTTCAAGTCCACCTGATTCTCCAGTCTTCCGGGCTGGGATTCACTTGGGCGAGAATTGGCAAAGTATTTATCAACATGGCCCTGACACGGTGGACCTTATGGTGAGCCAATGGACTAACTCTCCAAGGGAGTTTCTCGCAAAGCCCATCAGATGTCAACCTCCCCCCTACAATGTAAATTCTGCCTGCCTCCCCATTATAGAGACCCACACCAGAAACCCCAAATTATAGAGACTCCGGTAGAAATCCCCTTCCCCCCCATAAAAAGAACACCTGCCCGGAAGCCCCCCAGAAAAAGGATCACTGCCTGGCGCCCTCAGATGAGAGATCATGCCTCCCCCCCACCCCCCAATAAGAGTGACCTCTGCTGGGAAGCTAGAAAGCAGTCCTGATAGAGACAGTGAAAAAAAAAGAAATGCTGGCTCAGGCTTAGGAAGTAGCACCTGCAAATTCCCCAAAAACAACCACGTCAGCTGTGTTTAAACCCCTTCAGATCTTTGATCTGCAAGGTTTTTATTCATATTTATGGGCAATTGATTTTACTAGGCTGTGATTGACAGCTTCCACAAACACCCAGCTGCCAGGATTGTTTACTTCATCCCCTTCACGCTCCAGTGGAGTACAAGTAGTCAGCTGAAAGGAACTGCAATATTTATAAACATCTACCTCTGACTGGCAGCGCTTGGACCACTTCAAATATAATTAAGTGCTCTCACTTCCTGTTTTTCTCTGCAGAAAGCACTTAACTGACAGAAAGCTATCGTTCATAGCTAGATGTTTATAAACATTGTGATTAGTTTCACTGCTGATGAAAGCCCGAGAATAATATTGCTGATGACAGGGCTGTAATGTTACTGATGACACATTGCTTTAAATTACTGATGCCCTGGAGCTGTAATATTGCTGATGACACCGGGCTGCAATATTACTGTTGGCACAGAACTGTAATATTATTGAATACACAGGGTTGTCATATTGCTGATAAGACAAGGCTGTAATATTGCTGATGACACAAATCTGAAATATTGTAGATGCCACAGGGCTGTAATATTGCGGATGACAGGGCTGTAATGTTACTGATAACACAAGGCTGTACTGTTGCTAATGCCACAAAGCTGCAATTTTGTAGATGACACAATGCTGTAATATTGCTAATGATGACAGAGCTGTAATATTGCTGATGACACAGAGCTGTAATATTGCTGATGACACAGAGCTGTAATAGAACATAGAACAGAGAACAGTACAGCACAGAACAGGCCCTTCGGCCCACGATGTTGTGCCGAGGAATGATCACCCTACTCAAACCCACGTATCCACCCTATACCTGTAACCCAACAACCCCCCCCTTAACCTTACTTTTTAGGACACTATGGGCAATTTAGCATGGCCAATCCACCTAACCCGCACATCTTTGGACTGTGGGAGGAAACCGGAGCACCCGGAGGAAACCCACGCACACACGGGAAGGACGTGCAGACTCTGCACAGACAGTGACCCAGCTGGGAACCGAACCTGGGACCCTGGAGCTGTGAAGCATTTATGCTAACCACCATGCTACCGTGCTGCCCCAATATTGCTGATATTGCTGATATTGCTAATATTGCTGATGACACAGAGCTGTAATGTTGTAGATGACACAGAGCTGTAATATTGGTGATGACAGGGCTGTAATGTTACTGATGACACACCTGTAATATTATTGATGACAGAGCGCTGTAATATTGCTGATGACACAGAGCTGTAATATTGCTGATGACACAGAGCTGTAATATTACTGATGACAGAGTGCTGTAATATTGCTGATGACACAGAGCTGTAATATTGCTGATTACACAGAGCTGTAATATTGCTGATGACACAGAGCTGTAATATTGCTGATGATGGAGCGCTGTAATATTGCTGATGACACAGAGCTGTAATATTACTGATGACACAGAGCTGAAATATTGCTGATGACACAGAGCTGTAATATTGCTGATGACACAGTGCTGTAAAATTGCTGATGACAGAGCACTGTAATATTGCTGATGACACAGAGCGCTGTAATATTGCTGATGACACAGAGCGCTGTAATATTGCTGATGACACAGAACGGTAATGTTGCTGATGACACAGAGCTGTAATATTGCTGATGACACAGAGCTGTAATATTGCTGATGACAGAGCGCTGTAATATTGCTGATGACAGAGCGCTGTAATATTGCTGATGACACAAAGCTGTAATATTGCTGATGACACAGAGCTGTAATGTTGCTGATGACACAGAGCTGTAATATTGCTGATGACAGAGCACTGTAATATTGCTGATGACACAGAGCTGTAATATTGCCGATGACAGAGCGCTGTAATATTGCTGATGACACAGAGCTGTAATATTGCTGATGACAGAGCACTGTAATATTGCTGATGACACAGGGCTGTAATATTGCTGATGACACACAGCTGTAATATTGCTGATGACAGAGCACTGTAATATTGCTGATGACACAGGGCTGTAATATTGCTGATGACAGAGCACTGTAATATTGCTGATGACACAGACGCTGTAATATTGCTGATGACACAGAACTGTAATGTTGCTGATGACACAGAGCTATAATATTGCTGATGACAGAGCTGTAATATTGCTGATGGCACACATCTGTAATATTGCTGATGACACAGAGCTGTAATGTTGCTGATGACACAGAGCTGTAATATTGCTGATGACAGAGCGCTGTAATATTGCTGATGACAGAGCGCTGTAATATTGCTGATGACAGAGCACTGTAATATTGCTGATGACACAGAGCTGTAATGTTGCTGATGACACAGAGCGCTGTAATATTGCTGATGACACAGAGCTGTAATATTGCTGATGACACAGAGCTGTAATATTGCTGATGACACACAGCTGTAATATTACTGACGACACACAGCTGTAATATTACTGATGACACAGAGCTGTAATATTGCTGATGACACAGAGCTGTAATATTACTGATGACAGAGCGCTGTGATATTGCTGATGACACGAGCTGTAATATTGCTGATGACAGAGCTGTAATATTGCTGATGACACAGAGCTGTAATATTGCTGATGACACACAGCTGTAATATTACTGATGACAGAGCACTGTAATATTGCTGATAACAGAGCGCAGTAATATTGCTGATGACAGAGCGCTGTAATATTCCTGATGACACAGAGGCAGTATTTGGGGCAGCATGGTAGCATGGTGGTTAGCATAAATGCTTCACAGCTCCAGGGTCCCAGGTACGATTCCCGGCTGGGTCACTGTCTGTGCGGAGTCTGCATGTCCTCCCCGTGTGTGCGTGGGTTTCCTCCGGGTGCTCCGGTTTCCTCCCACAGTCCAAAGATGTGCGGGTTAGGTGGATTGGCCATGCTAAATTGCGCGTAGTGTCCTAAAAAGTAAGGTTAAGGGGGGGGGTTGTTGGGTTACGGGTATAGGGTGGATACGTGGGTTTGAGTAGGGTGATCATTGCTCGGCACAACATTGAGGGCCGAAGGGCCTGTTCTGTGCTGTACTGTTCTAAGTCTAAGTTCTAAGACACCCTGTAATATTGCTGATGACACAGAGCTGCAATATTGCTGATGACACAGAGCTGTAATAGAACATAGAACAGAGAACAGTACAGCACAGAACAGGCCCTTCGGCCCACGATGTTGTGCCGAGGAATGATCACCCTACTCAAACCCACGTATCCACCCTATACCTGTAACCCAACAACCCCCCCCTTAACCTTACTTTTTAGGACACTATGGGCAATTTAGCATGGCCAATCCACCTAACCCGCACATCTTTGGACTGTGGGAGGAAACCGGAGCACCCGGAGGAAACCCACGCACACACGGGAAGGACGTGCAGACTCTGCACAGACAGTGACCCAGCTGGGAACCGAACCTGGGACCCTGGAGCTGTGAAGCATTTATGCTAACCACCATGCTACCGTGCTGCCCCAATATTGCTGATATTGCTGATATTGCTAATATTGCTGATGACACAGAGCTGTAATGTTGTAGATGACACAGAGCTGTAATATTGGTGATGACAGGGCTGTAATGTTACTGATGACACACCTGTAATATTATTGATGACAGAGCGCTGTAATATTGCTGATGACACAGAGCTGTAATATTGCTGATGACACAGAGCTGTAATATTACTGATGACAGAGTGCTGTAATATTGCTGATGACACAGAGCTGTAATATTGCTGATGACACAGAGCTGTAATAGAACATAGAACAGAGAACAGTACAGCACAGAACAGGCCCTTCGGCCCACGATGTTGTGCCGAGGAATGATCACCCTACTCAAACCCACGTATCCACCCTATACCTGTAACCCAACAACCCCCCCCTTAACCTTACTTTTTAGGACACTATGGGCAATTTAGCATGGCCAATCCACCTAACCCGCACATCTTTGGACTGTGGGAGGAAACCGGAGCACCCGGAGGAAACCCACGCACACACGGGAAGGACGTGCAGACTCTGCACAGACAGTGACCCAGCTGGGAACCGAACCTGGGACCCTGGAGCTGTGAAGCATTTATGCTAACCACCATGCTACCGTGCTGCCCCAATATTGCTGATATTGCTGATATTGCTAATATTGCTGATGACACAGAGCTGTAATGTTGTAGATGACACAGAGCTGTAATATTGGTGATGACAGGGCTGTAATGTTACTGATGACACACCTGTAATATTATTGATGACAGAGCGCTGTAATATTGCTGATGACACAGAGCTGTAATATTGCTGATGACACAGAGCTGTAATATTACTGATGACAGAGTGCTGTAATATTGCTGATGACACAGAGCTGTAATATTGCTGATTACACAGAGCTGTAATATTGCTGATGACACAGAGCTGTAATATTGCTGATGATGGAGCGCTGTAATATTGCTGATGACACAGAGCTGTAATATTACTGATGACACAGAGCTGAAATATTGCTGATGACACAGAGCTGTAATATTGCTGATGACACAGTGCTGTAAAATTGCTGATGACAGAGCACTGTAATATTGCTGATGACACAGAGCGCTGTAATATTGCTGATGACACAGAGCGCTGTAATATTGCTGATGACACAGAACGGTAATGTTGCTGATGACACAGAGCTGTAATATTGCTGATGACACAGAGCTGTAATATTGCTGATGACAGAGCGCTGTAATATTGCTGATGACAGAGCGCTGTAATATTGCTGATGACACAAAGCTGTAATATTGCTGATGACACAGAGCTGTAATGTTGCTGATGACACAGAGCTGTAATATTGCTGATGACAGAGCACTGTAATATTGCTGATGACACAGAGCTGTAATATTGCCGATGACAGAGCGCTGTAATATTGCTGATGACACAGAGCTGTAATATTGCTGATGACAGAGCACTGTAATATTGCTGATGACACAGGGCTGTAATATTGCTGATGACATACAGCTGTAATATTGCTGATGACAGAGCACTGTAATATTGCTGATGACACAGGGCTGTAATATTGCTGATGACAGAGCACTGTAATATTGCTGATGACACAGACGCTGTAATATTGCTGATGACACAGAACTGTAATGTTGCTGATGACACAGAGCTATAATATTGCTGATGACAGAGCTGTAATATTGCTGATGGCACACATCTGTAATATTGCTGATGACACAGAGCTGTAATGTTGCTGATGACACAGAGCTGTAATATTGCTGATGACAGAGCGCTGTAATATTGCTGATGACAGAGCGCTGTAATATTGCTGATGACAGAGCACTGTAATATTGCTGATGACACAGAGCTGTAATGTTGCTGATGACACAGAGCGCTGTAATATTGCTGATGACACAGAGCTGTAATATTGCTGATGACACAGAGCTGTAATATTGCTGATGACACACAGCTGTAATATTACTGATGACACACAGCTGTAATATTACTGATGACACAGAGCTGTAATATTGCTGATGACACAGAGCTGTAATATTACTGATGACAGAGCGCTGTGATATTGCTGATGACACGAGCTGTAATATTGCTGATGACAGAGCTGTAATATTGCTGATGACACAGAGCTGTAATATTGCTGATGACACACAGCTGTAATATTACTGATGACAGAGCACTGTAATATTGCTGATAACAGAGCGCAGTAATATTGCTGATGACAGAGCGCTGTAATATTCCTGATGACACAGAGGCAGTATTTGGGGCAGCATGGTAGCATGGTGGTTAGCATAAATGCTTCACAGCTCCAGGGTCCCAGGTACGATTCCCGGCTGGGTCACTGTCTGTGCGGAGTCTGCATGTCCTCCCCGTGTGTGCGTGGGTTTCCTCCGGGTGCTCCGGTTTCCTCCCACAGTCCAAAGATGTGCGGGTTAGGTGGATTGGCCATGCTAAATTGCGCGTAGTGTCCTAAAAAGTAAGGTTAAGGGGGGGGTTGTTGGGTTACGGGTATAGGGTGGATACGTGGGTTTGAGTAGGGTGATCATTGCTCGGCACAACATTGAGGGCCGAAGGGCCTGTTCTGTGCTGTACTGTTCTAAGTCTAAGTTCTAAGACACCCTGTAATATTGCTGATGACACAGAGCTGCAATATTGCTGATGACACAGAGCTGTAATATTGCTGATGACACAGAGCTGTAATATTGCTGATGACACAAAGCTGTAATATTGCTGATGACACAGAGCTGTAATATTGCTGATGACACAGAGCTGTAAAGTTGCTGATGACACAGATCTGTAATATTGCTGATGACAGAGTGCTGTAATATTGCTGATGACACAGTGCTGTAATATTGCTGATGACACAGTGCTGTAATATTGCTGATGACAGAGCTGTAATGTTGCTGATGACAGAGCGCTGTAATATTGCTGATGACACAGAGCTGTAATATTGCTGATGACACACAGCTGTAATATTACTGATGACACACAGCTCTAATATTACTGATGACACAGAGCTGTAATATTGCTGATGACAGAGAGCTGTAATATTACTGATGACAGAGCGCTGTCATATTGCTGATGACACGAGCTGTAATATTGCTGATGACAGAGATGTAATATTGCTGATGACACAGAGCTGTAATATTGCTGATGACACATAGCTGTAATATTACTGATGACAGAGCACTGTAATATTGCTGATGACACAGCTGTAATATTGCTAATGACACAGAGCTGTAATATTGCAGATGACACAGAGCTGTAATATTGCTGATGACACAGAGCTGTAATATTGCTGATGATGGAGCGCTGTAATATTGCTGATGACACAGAGCTGTAATATTGCTGATGACACAGAGCTGAAATATTGCTGATGACACAGAGCTGTAATATTGCTGATGACACAGTGCTGTAAAATTGCTGATGACAGAGCACTGTAATATTGCTGATGACACAGAGCGCTGTAATATTGCTGATGACACAGAACGGTAATGTTGCTGATGACACAGAGCTGTAATATTGCTGATGACACAGAGCTGTAATATTGCTGATGACAGAGCGCTGTAATATTGCTGATGACAGAGCGCTGTAATATTGCTGATGACACAAAGCTGTAATATTGCTGATGACACAGAGCTGTAATATTGCTGATGACACAGAGCTGTAATGTTGCTGATGACACAGAGCTGTAATATTGCTGATGACAGAGCACTGTAATATTGCTGATGACACAGAGCTGTAATATTGCCGATGACAGAGCGCTGTAATATTGCTGATGACACAGAGCTGTAATATTGCTGATGACAGAGCACTGTAATATTGCTGATGACACAGGGCTGTAATATTGCTGATGACACACAGCTGTAATATTGCTGATGACACAGAGCTGTAATATTGCTGATGACAGAGCACTGTAATATTGCTGATGACACAGGGCTGTAATATTGCTGATGACACACAGCTGTAATATTGCTGATGACAGAGCTGTAATATTGCTGATGCAACAGTGCTGTAATATTGCTGATGACAGAGCACTGTAATATTGCTGATGACACAGACGCTGTAATATTGCTGATGACACAGAGCTGAAATATTGCTGATGACACAGAGCTGTAATATTGCTGATGCAACAGTGCTGTAATATTGCTGATGACAGAGCACTGTAATATTGCTGATGACACAGACGCTGTAATATTGCTGATGACACAGAACTGTAATGTTGCTGATGACACAGAGCTGTAATATTGCTGATGACAGAGCTGTAATATTGCTGATGGCACACATCTGTAATATTGCTGATGACACAGAGCTGTAATGTTGCTGATGACACAGAGCTGTAATATTGCTGATGACAGAGCGCTGTAATATTGCTGATGACAGAGCGCTGTAATATTGCTGATGACAGAGCACTGTAATATTGCTGATGACACAGAGCTGTAATGTTGCTGATGACACAGAGCGCTGTAATATTGCTGATGACACAGAGCTGTAATATTGCTGATGACACAGAGCTGTAATATTGCTGATGACACACAGCTGTAATATTACTGATGACACACAGCTGTAATATTACTGATGACACAGAGCTGTAATATTGCTGATGACACAGAGCTGTAATATTACTGATGACAGAGCGCTGTGATATTGCTGATGACACGAGCTGTAATATTGCTGATGACAGAGCTGTAATATTGCTGATGACACAGAGCTGTAATATTGCTGATGACACACAGCTGTAATATTACTGATGACAGAGCGCTGTAATATTGCTGATAACAGAGCGCAGTAATATTGCTGATGACAGAGCGCTGTAATATTCCTGATGACACAGAGGCAGTATTTGGGGCAGCATGGTAGCATGGTGGTTAGCATAAATGCTTCACAGCTCCAGGGTCCCAGGTACGATTCCCGGCTGGGTCACTGTCTGTGCGGAGTCTGCATGTCCTCCCCGTGTGTGCGTGGGTTTCCTCCGGGTGCTCCGGTTTCCTCCCACAGTCCAAAGATGTGCGGGTTAGGTGGATTGGCCATGCTAAATTGCCCGTAGTGTCCTAAAAAGTAAGGTTAAGGGGGGGGGGTTGTTGGGTTACGGGTATAGGGTGGATACGTGGGTTTGAGTAGGGTGATCATTGCTCGGCACAACATTGAGGGCCGAAGGGCCTGTTCTGTGCTGTACTGTTCTAAGTCTAAGTTCTAAGACACCCTGTAATATTGCTGATGACACAGAGCTGCAATATTGCTGATGACACAGAGCTGTAATATTGCTGATGACACAGAGCTGTAATATTGCTGATGACACAAAGCTGTAATATTGCTGATGACACAGAGCTGTAATATTGCTGATGACACAGAGCTGTAAAGTTGCTGATGACACAGATCTGTAATATTGCTGATGACAGAGTGCTGTAATATTGCTGATGACACAGTGCTGTAATATTGCTGATGACAGAGCTGTAATGTTGCTGATGACAGAGCGCTGTAATATTGCTGATGACACAGAGCTGTAATATTGCTGATGACACAGAGCTGTAATATTGCTGATGACACTGAGCTGTAATGTTGCTGATGACAGAGTTCTGTAATATTGCTGATGACAGAGCGCTGTAATATTGCTGATGACAGAGCGCTGTAATATTCCTGATGACAGAGCACCGTAATATTGCTGATGACACAGAGCTGTAATATTGCTGATGACAGAGCGCTGTAATATTGCTGAAGACACAGAGCTGTAATGTTGCTGATGACACAGAGTTGTTATATTGCTGATGGCACAGAGCTGTAATGTTGCTGATGGCACAGAGCGCTGTAATATTGCTGATGACACAGAGCTGTAATATTGCTGATGACAGAGTGCTGTAATATTGCTGATGACACAGAGCTGTAATGTTGCTGATGACACAGAGCTGTAATATTGCTGATGACACAGAGCTGTAATGTTGCTGATGACACAGAGCTGTAATGTTGCTGATGACACAGAGCTGTAATGTTGTTGATGACACAGTGCTTTAATATTGCTGATGACACAGAGCTGTAATATTGCTGATGACACAGAGCTGTAATGTTGCTGATGACACAGAGCCGTAATATTGCTGATGACACAGAGCTGTAATATTGCTGATGACACAGAGCTGTAATGTTGCTGATGACACAGAGCGCTGTAATATTGCTGATGACACAGAGCTGTAATATTGCTGATGACACAGAGCTGTAATGTTGCTGATGACATTGTTGTAATGGGAAGAGCCTTGTGCTTTCTCTGTTGTCCAGCTTAGTGACAGGTGGGCATTTAACCAGGCAGGTCTGGCTGGAATACACTGCCTGGAATACACTGGCTGGAATACAGGGCGGGTGGAGGGGGTGGTTGCCTCACAATTACGTAGGCAGGTCAGGTATCTTTCATGCATCAGTACAGACTCAATGGGCTAAAGGGCCTCTTCTCCACTATTATTCTGTTTGTCGTGAACTGCAACACTTTTATCTTCCCACCTTCCATCAGAATTAAGTTCTGGATGTGAAGGCCCTCGACCTGATGCCAGTTGAGAATATTCAGCAGCCAATTACAATCCAAATATAGGCCTCACCCCTGCACCCAGCTGCAGGCGGAACTAACACAACAGTTGCTGTCCTGTGAGCAGCTTGTCACCTCCGTGAGGGGGGGAAAGGGTGTGTTTCCTCAATTGAGGTTTTGCCACACCCTGGGCTAGTGAGCAGTCAATTCCAGCCCCACAGATCCTGGAGTCACAACTCAATGAATGAACCAATAATTCATGTAAAATTATTTGGCCCTTGGCTGCCCAATAATTTATAGTCACCAGGTTTGTAAGTTGAAACGCAATTAATATTTATTAATAATAGAAGAAAAGATTAAGGGCGGAATTCTCTGCTCTCCACGTGGCGTGGGAGAATCGTGGAGGGCCTACCGACATTTTTCACACACCCCTGGCGCCCCCAGCATTTCAACACGCCAGCAACCACACCTGGTCGCTACATTTGTGAAACGGGCGCCAGATGCCCATTTGGGGCATCTAGGGGCCCGATTGGCACGGGGGTACCACGACTGTACTCGGGAGGGGACAGGCCCGTGATCGGTGCCCACCGATCGTTGGCCAGCATCCAAAACGGACTCACTCTTTCCCCTCCGCCACCCGGCAAGATCAAGGCTGAGGTGGCTCAGGAGAAAGACGGGCACCGCGATGAAGTCATCTGCGCATGCGTGGGTTGGAACCGGCAACCCGCGCATGCGCGGATGACCTAACAAATGCGTCGTTTTGCGCGTCATTTCCAGCGCGATGAGGTTGCGGCCGGGAAAGACGGAGGCCCGCTCCTAGCCCCCCGGGTGGAGGTGAATTAGGTGTGGGGAGCGGGCTCCGAGGCCGTCGTGAACGTCGGCCGATTTCACGACGGCCATCCCGATTTTTATCAGGAGCGGAGAATACCGCCCATAATATGCAGTGATTATGATAAAATAACAGCACTCAAACCTACTACTACCACCCATCTAACTGTCCCACCCTCCACCCACGCGCACAAGACAGATGCACAGAGGGATGGAAATAATAAGGGTTAAGTTGAGGATTTCTTCAGTTCACCTTCTTCCCAGTATGCATATTGTTTAAAGTCTCTAACTTTGCAGTCTGCACTCGTGTTTCAGCAGTTTTTAAAACACTGAACTCACACATTCCCTGGAGTGGCAGAGACTTTGCTTCCTCCAGCTATTCTCTTAGCTCGTGCGTTCTTCTCCTGGCCCTGTTTTCAGGAATCAAACGCTCAGAGGCTTATTGGAGAGAAAGAGTTGGCTGGATCTTTTGATGCGAGGCTTAGCAGTTGTTTT
The DNA here is from genome assembly GCF_902713615.1 of Scyliorhinus canicula. NCBI lineage: Eukaryota > Metazoa > Chordata > Chondrichthyes > Carcharhiniformes > Scyliorhinidae > Scyliorhinus > Scyliorhinus canicula. The sequence continues at coordinate 100,761,637 of NC_052162.1, read as the reverse complement.
TACAGCCGGGTATTTCACCTCCGCTACCAGAATTCAAACTGAAAGGAAAAATGGAACCTCATGGCTCTGAAGAACATTCCAGAGATGTCAGAACCAATCACCACTGGTTAGAGGCAAAACGCAACCTTGTCATAGAGTATTAGAATCATACAGCACAGAGAGGGGCCCCTCCGTCCATCTCATCTACACCGGTCAAAAACAACCACCCCATTCTAATCCCATTTTCCAGCACGTGGCCCATTGCCTTGTATGCCTTGGCATCACAAGTGTATATTTAAATACTTCTTAAATGTTGTGAGGGTCTCTGTCTTCACCACCCTTTTAGTCAGCCAGTTCCAGACTCCCGTCACCCTATGGGTAAAAATGTTTTTTCTTCACATTCCGTCTAAATCTTCTGCCCTTACATTAAATCTATGGCCCTTGGTTATTGACCCCCTCCACAAGGGGAAATGCTTTTTCCTATCTATTCTATTTATACCCCTCATCATTTTATATGTACCCCCCCCCCCCCCCCCCCCCCTCAGTCTCCTCTGCTCCAAGATAAACAATCCAATAATTTTCCATTGCTAAAACTCTCCAGTCCAGGCAACATCCTGGTAAATCTCCTCTGCACCTTTTCCAGTGCTATGACATCCCTCCCATTCCAGAACTGCACACAATGCTCCAGCTGTGGCCTAACCTATACAGTGATAGCATAACCTACCTTCTTTTAAACTGTCTTGCCTAATGGCAAGTGTAAAAAATGCTTTCTTAACCACTGTAGCCACCTGCTCTGCTAACTTAAGGGACCAGTGTACATGCTGATCCTTCTGATACTCAGTGCTTTCCATGTATTACCTTGCCTTTCCCTAGTCCATTGCCTCCCACTTATCCTGATTGAATTCCATTTGCCACTGATCAGCCCATCTGACCAGCCCCGTCTATATTCCCTGTAATCTAAGGCTGTCCTCCTCACTATTTACCACCTCACCAATTTTCGTATCATCCTCAAACTTACTGATCAACTCTCCCACATTACTAAATCATTGATATAAACCACAAACAGAAAGCGCCCAACTCTGATCCCTGTGCGACCCCACTGGACACAGGTTTCCCGTCAGAAAAACATCCCTCGACCATCACCCTCTGCATCTGCCACACAAACAATTCTGGAACCAATTTGCCAAATTTGCTTGGATCCCATGATCTTCGCTATCAGTCTCTAATGTGAGACCTTATCAAAAGCCTTGTCGAAGTCCAAGTAGATGACGTCCAATGCATTTCCCTCATCTACACACTTGGTCACTTCTTCGAAATATTCAATCAAGTTGTTCAGACATGAACTCCCCTTCACAGAACCATGCTGACTGTTCTTGATTAATCCCTGCCTCTCCAAATGCCAAATGCAGATTAATTCTGTCTCTTAGAATTGCTTCCTAAAGTTCCCTTACCACTGAGGTTAGCCTGACTGGACTGTGGTTCCCTGGTTTATCCCTTCCTCCCTTCTTGAATAATGGTACCATGTTGGCTATCCTCCAGTCCCCTGGAATCTCTCCTGTGGCCAGAGAGGGATTGAAAATTATTGTCAGCACCTTTGCTTTTTCCTGCCTTGCCTCACTGAACAGCCTGGGATACATTTCATCTGGCCCTGAAGATTTGTCTACTTTTAGCCTGCCAGACCACTCAGAACCTTCTCTCTGTCTATGTTAATCTCTTTCATTTTATTACAGTCCTTCTCCCTGATTTTCATACACACACGGTCCCTCTCACGAGTGAACACTGACACAGTGTATTCATGTGAACCCCACCTACCATCCTCTGGCTCCACACACAAATTACTACTGTGGTCCGAAATGAACCCTATTTTTCCTTAGTTATCCTTTTACCCTGAATGTAAAACAACTTAGGATTTTACTTTATTTTTATCTGCTATTGGATTTGGATTTGTTTATAGTCACATGCACCGAGGTACCGCGAAAAGTATTTTTCTGCGTGCAGCTCAAACAAGTATTTCGTACATGAAAAGAAAATACATAATAGGGCAACAGAAGGTACACAATGGAAAATCCTTTCATGTCCCTTTTTGCTCTCCTAATTTCCTTTTTAAATTCCCTCTTGCACATTCTACACATTCTGTACACCTCTCGGGCTCCTGCTGTTTTGAGCCCTCAATATCTGTGTCCCTTTTTCTCCTGATTCAATGCTAGATATGCCTCAATATCCAGAGCTCACTGGATTTTTTGGTCCGACCCTTTTCTTGAGTGGAATGTGTTAGCCCCGCATTCTCCCTATTTCCTTCTTGAATGCTCCCAATCCACTCTGGCCAAATCATATCTGATCTTATTAAAATTGGCCTTCCCCCAGTTTTGAAACTTGTTGAGCCAGCTCATTGGCCGCCAGCCAAGTCCATCAATCTGAGTCACCGCTGATGTCTGTCAGTCAATTTGTTCTGGAATCTGCATGGTTGAATTAAAGGCAGCATGGCCCTCTAGAATCTGCCAGTTGGAATTACAGACAGCTTCATGCAGACTGCCTCCTTACGATCACAGGACAATCTTCCATTTAAACCAGCCCAGCTGCTGCTTGAATTAAAGGCAAATCCACATTAAAAAGGCAAAGTCCATCAATCATCCATGGACCAAAAGTTAAGATGTTAGTAGCAAAAAAATAACAAAAAGGGGAAAGCAGGAAACAAGTGTTTAAAGAGGAGAATCCTTACAAAAGGCATGCAGCTGCTATGCAAGCATCCGTACATCTGCTCTCTCTTCGTACCCTCACTTCACTTACCTTGTTCTCCCGGGTCACTTCCCAATCCTGGGACTCCAGGTGGGCGAGGATTCTTCCAGCAGCTTCCATGCCGTCCTCCATGCTGGTGCCGACTGAAAAAGAGATGGCGGCCTCTGTTTGGGCTGGCAGCTCTCACCAGGGGACCTAATTCCAGAAGAGAGTCTGTCCTTGGCCTTGGCATTGCTCGATTGGCACATGGGTTGGTAGGCTTTCTGGAGCAGAGGCAGTGTGGATCGCTCGCTGGCTCTCCAGCCAGCAGACAAGACCCCTGGTGCCTCTGACCCGGCCTGTATCATTGATGATATTTCACTAAAACACATGACTGAAATTAAATTAATGAGACATGTCTGAAATATCAATAACACAAGCTGGAACACGTAGGTAGCACATGACTATACTTCCATTGGCTGTAACTTCACAGAAGACTGATTTATTTTATTTTTGATGACAAGTGGCTGTAATGGGAATGTGGTGGGGAGATGGTGGGGAGACGGTGGTGTAGTAGTATAGTCACTGAATGAGTTATCCAGAAGACCCAGAGTAATGTTCTGGGCACCCAGGTTGAAATCCTGCTACTGCAGATGGTGAAATTTGAACTCAATAAAAACCTGGAATTAAAAGTCTAACGATGACCATGAAACCATTGCCGATAGTTCTCTAATGTCCTTTAGGGAAGGACATAAGAACATAAGAACATAAGAACATAAGAACTAGGAGCAGGAGTAGGCCATCTGGCCCCTCGAGCCTGCTCCGCCATTCAATTAGATCATGGCTGATCTTTTGTGGATTCAGCTCCACTTTCTGGCCCGAACACCATAACCCTTAATCCCTTTATTCTTCAAAAAACTATCTATCTTTACCTTAAAAACATGTAATGAAGGAGCCTCAGCTGCTTCACTGGGCAAGGAATTCCATAGATTCACAACCCTTTGGGTGAAGAAGTTCCTCCTAAACTCAGTCCTAAATTTACTTCCCCTTATTTTGAGGCTATGCCCCCTAGTTCTGCTGTCACCCGCCAGTGGAAACAATCTGCCCGCATCTATCCTATCTATTCCCTTCATAATTTAAAATGTTTCTATAAGATCCCCCCTCATCCTTCTAAATTCCAACGAGTACAGTCCCAGTCTACTCAACCTCTCCTCATAATCCAACCCCTTCAGCTCTGGGATTAACCTAGTGAATCTCCTCTGCACACCCTCCAGCGCCAGTACGTCCTTTCTCAAGTAAGGAGACCAAAACTGAACACAATACTCCAGGTGTGGCCGCACTAATACCTTATACAATTGCAACATGACCTCCCTAGTCTTAAACTCCATCCCTCTAGCAATGAAGGACAAAATTCCATTTGCCTTCTTAATCACCTGTTGCACTTGTAAACCAACCTTCTGTGACTCGTGCACTAGCACACCCAAGTCTCTCTGAACAGCGGCATGCTTTAATATTTTATCGTTTAAATAATAATCCCGTTTGCTGTTATTCCTACCAAAATGGATAACCTCACATTTGTCAACATTGTAACATCTGCCGGCTTGCCGGCTGACATGTGACTCCAGACCCACAGCAATGTGGTTGACTCTTAACTGTCCCCTCAAGAGCAATTAGGAATGAATCATAGAATTTACAGTGCAGAAGGAGGCCATTCGGCTCATCGAGTCTGCAGAGGCCCTTGGAAATAACCCAGTAACCTCACCTAATATTTGTTTGGACACTAAGGGCAATCTAGCATGGCCAGTCCATTTAACCTGCACATCTTTGGATTGTGGGAGGAAACCGGAGCACCCAGAGGAAACCCACGCAGACATGGGGAGAACGTGCAGACTCCACACAGTGACCCAAGCCGGGAATTGAACCCAGGTCCCTGGCGCTGTGAAGCAACAGTGGTAACCACTGTGCTACCGTGCCGCCCTAAATGGCTGGAGTCATACCTGGCACAAAGGAAGATGGTTGTGGTGTTTGGAGATCAAATCATCTCAGCTCCAGGACGTCACTGGAGTTCCTCAGGGTAGTGTCCTCGGCCCAACCGTCTTCAGCTGCTTCATCAATGACCTGCCTTCCATCATAAAAAATAAAGGCTGGCACAGCCTGCGACTCCCACATCCCATGAACAAAAAAAAAGAATTTACTGAGGAGAAATTACTGCAGTTTGTCTGAGGACGCATGGAGGGAATATGATTGATGACACATCATGGCACATGACGCAGCGTGGAAATTCCTTCTGTGCCATAAATACTTGAACATTATTGAAATGTTCCATGTATCTGAGTGTAAAGATGTGGGGAGAGGGCGCGGAGAGTGGCAGTACATGAATTACTCTTTGAGAGACCAGTACAACTCCAATGGGCGCATTCCATCTTTTGCGCTGTAATGATTCTGTAATTTTATTCTAAGACACATGGCTTTAATTTCATTGATGAAACATGGCTGGAAGCTCATGAATGCAAATAGGTTTGAATGCCTAAATTTTCAGTGGACCGTGACATGAATGAATCCTTGAGGCTGTGCTGCCATTCGTGAGGGTGCTTCTTATTTAATTGTCTGCGCTGTTGGTGATTTTGCTCATGTTTCTGTTATCAATGCTGTTGAACAGCTACATTATCAGTCACACTAAGAACTTGGTGATTAATGGGGAACTGTCTTGTTAGCAAGTGCTGGTCACCTTCCCTAGTATTGATGGACAACTGTGATCTTGAAGAGCTGTCTTATCAGCAATTCTGAACAGCTCTTTTTGATGTGAAGATGTGGCCGTCACTGTCTAGACCAGCATTTATTGCCCACTCCAAGTTTCCCTTCAGAAGGTGGTGGTGAGCTGCCTTCTTGAAACGTTGCCATCCACATGGAACTAGTGCAATTCCACTGACGTCGATGTCGGGTTCGCTGGGGTCAGGATTGGCACTGGAGAGTGTGACAAGCTGGAGCTGCATATAACCACTCAATCCCCTACACGCACGTATTCCAGCCAACACAATGGCACTATGGAGAGTGGCCCCAAGGTTCGCAGACGCAGAACTGGAGATACTGCTGGTTGCCGTGGAGGAGAGGTGGGACAACCTGTTCCCCTGGGTGGGAAGGAGGCTGCCATCTGCCAAGGTCAACTGGGCCTGGGCAGCGGTGGCAGAGGCAGTGAGTACCATGGGCCCTACCGCAAGGACCGGCCAACACATGCCGGGAAGAAGCTGCACGGCATCCCCAGGACGGGCGGGTGAGTCACCACCGCCGTGCCCCTGGCACCAACCTCATCCCACACACCCCAAACCCCCACCCCCATATTGCCCCAGCAGACGGAGGGGTAGACAGGGCTGAGTATGGATGGGCAGCCCCCCACAGGCAAGGTATGCAGCAGGTCACCTCCACATCTGAGGACCCACCTACATGGAGCTAAGTTAAGTTGGCGCAAGTGAAGCACATCAGTTAGCGATAGGGGCTGTGGCAACATACTTGTACACCTGTTCACCAATGTTCCAAACTGCCTCAGTCCTCTGTCCAAAGGGTGAGGGATGGACTGGGCTGGGTTCAGAGGGTGTGTTGGGTGGACTGGCGAGGTGGAGGCTGTAGTGGAGGGGTGCAGATGGGGATAGGCCACTGATGTGGGGGTGAAGGTATTGGAGGAAAGCACAGGCTGGGCCCCAAGTGCAGTCCGACGTTCCCCCCAGAGTTACCCTCGGGTGTGGCAGGGGATTGGGTTAGAGATGTAGGGATGTCATGTGTAGGGCCTACACAGAGAGTGACCCAGCACCACCCCACAACCCCTCCCACCATCCCGGACCACATCCTTCCCTGAAGGTCT